>NC_135305.1:160176721-160776721 GCF_048772815.1 Callospermophilus lateralis | reverse complement strand
GTTTCCTCTTGATGTAGCCTAAAGCAGGGACTGGCGAATAACACTTATATTGAAAGGGGTTGCCAAACTTTCAAAAAACTAGAGTCTCCTGAAATCTCAACATATATTTTTTCATCCAATCTTCATGATACATTCAAGTAATGATCAGTACACCATTCCCACTTGGATGCCCAAGTTTTGTTCTTCTAGGTTGAAGCATTCGTTTGCAGGAACAGTTTGAATTTTTAGGTTTCACTCTGTTTTCTCCTATATTGACAAATGTAGTTCAAACTCTAAATCAAACACGGTTTGGGCTAGCTTCTTGAAGCTTGACACAATAAAGTAGTTCTACGTTATATCTCTAAGGTTTGTTTCCTCTTGATGTAGCCTTCAGCACAGACTGGCGAATAACACTTACAATGAAAGGCGTTGTTAGGCTGCCAAAAAACAAGTGTCTCCTAAAATCTCAACACATATTTTTTTCCGACCTTAATGATACTTTCAAGTAATGAGCAGTACACCAATCAAACTTGGATGCCCAAGTTTCGTTCTCCTAGGTTGATGCAGTCGTTGGCAGTAACAGTTTGAATTTTTAGGTTTCACTCTGTTTTCTCCTATATTGACAGATGCAGCTAGAACTCTGAATCAAACACGGTTTGTGCTAGGTTCTCGAAACTTGACACAATAAAGTAGTTCTACGTTCAATATCTAATGTTTGTTTCCTCTTGATGCAGCCTGAAGCAGGGACTGGCGAATAACACTTATATTGAAAGGGGTTGCCAAACTTTCAAAAAACTAGAGTCTCCTGAAATCTCAACATATATTTTTTCATCCAATCTTCATGATACATTCAAGTAATGATCAGTACACCATTCCCACTTGGATGCCCAAGTTTTGTTCTTCTAGGTTGAAGCATTCGTTTGCAGGAACAGTTTGAATTTTTAGGTTTCACTCTGTTTTCTCCTATATTGACAGATGAGGTTAGAACTTTAAATCAAACACGGTTTGTGCTAGCTACTTGAAACATGATACAATAAAGTAGTTCTACGTTCTATCTCTAAGGTATGTTTCCTCGTGATGTAGCCTTCAGCACAGACTGGCGAATAACACTTACAATGAGAGTCCTTATTAGTCTGCCAAAAAACTAGAGTCTCCTGAAATCTCAACACATATTTTTTTCCGCCATTAAAGATACTTTCAAGTAATGAGCAGTACACCAATCAAACTTGGATGCCCAAGTTTCGTTCTCCTAGGTTGATGCATTCGTTTGCAGTAACAGTTTGAATTTCTAGGTTTCACTCTGTTTTCTCCTATATTGACAGATGCAGCTAGAACTCTAAATCAAACACGGTTTGTGCTAGCTTCTTGAAATTGACACAATAAAGTAGTTCTACGTTCTATCTCTAAGGTTTGTTTCCTCTTGATGTAGCCTAAAGCAGGGACTGGCGAATAACACTTATATTGAAAGGGGTTGCCAAACTTTCAAAAAACTAGAGTCTCCTGAAATCTCAACATATATTTTCTCATCCAATCTTCATGATACATTCAAGTAATGATCAGTACACCATTCCCACTTGGATGCCCAAGTTTTGTTCTTCTAGGTTGAAGCATTCGTTTGCAGGAACAGTTTGAATTTTTAGGTTTCACTCTGTTTTCTCCTATATTGACAGATTAGTTTAGAACTTTAAATCAAACAAGGTTTGTGCTAGCTACTTGAAACATGACACAATAAAGTAGTTCTACGTTATATCTCTAAGGTTTGTTTCCTCTTGATGTAGCCTTCAGCACAGACTGGCGAATAACACTTACAATGAGAGTCCTTGTTAGGCTGCCAAAAAACTAGAGTCTCCTGAAATCTCAACACATATTTTTTTCCGACCTTAATGATACTTTCAAGTAATGAGCAGTACACCAATCAAACTTGGATGCCCAAGTTTCGTTCTCCTAGGTTGATGCAGTCGTTGGCAGTAACAGTTTGAATTTTTAGGTTTCACTCTGTTTTCTCCTATATTGACAGACGCAGCTAGAACTCTGAATCAAACACGGTTTGTGCTAGGTTCTCGAAACTTGACACAATAAAGTAGTTCTACGTTCAATATCTAATGTTTGTTTCCTCTTGATGCAGCCTGAAGCAGGGACTGGCGAATAACACTTATATTGAAAGGGGTTGCCAAACTTTCAAAAAACTAGAGTCTCCTGAAATCTCAACATATATTTTTTCATCCAATCTTCATGATACATTCAAGTAATGATCAGTACACCATTCCCACTTGGATGCCCAAGTTTTGTTCTTCTAGGTTGAAGCATTCGTTTGCAGGAACAGTTTGAATTTTTAGGTTTCACTCTGTTTTCTCCTATATTGACAGATGAGGTTAGAACTTTAAATCAAACACGGTTTGTGCTAGCTACTTGAAACATGATACAATAAAGTAGTTCTACGTTCTATCTCTAAGGTATGTTTCCTCGTGATGTAGCCTTCAGCACAGACTGGCGAATAACACTTACAATGAGAGTCCTTATTAGTCTGCCAAAAAACTAGAGTCTCCTGAAATCTCAACACATATTTTTTTCCGCCATTAATGATACTTTCAAGTAATGAGCAGTACACCAATCAAACTTGGATGCCCAAGTTTCGTTCTCCTAGGTTGATGCATTCGTTTGCAGTAACAGTTTGAATTTCTAGGTTTCACTCTGTTTTCTCCTATATTGACAGATGCAGCTAGAACTCTAAATCAAACACGGTTTGTGCTAGGTTCTCGAAACTTGACACAATAAAGTAGTTCTACGTTCTATATCTAAGGTTTGTTTCCTCTTGATGCAGCCTGAAGCAGGGACTGGCGAATAACACTTATATTGAAAGGGGTTGCCAATCTTTCAAAAAACTAGGGTCTCCTGAAATCTCAACATATATTTTTTCATCCAATCTTCATGATACATTCAAGTAATGATCAGTACACCATTCCCACTTGGATGCCCAAGTTTTGTTCTTCTAGGTTGAAGCATTCGTTTGCAGGAACAGTTTGAATTTTTAGGTTTCACTCTGTTTTCTCCTATATTGACAAATGTAGTTCAAACTCTAAATCAAACACGGTTTGGGCTAGCTTCTTGAAACTTGACACAATAAAGTAGTTCTACATTCTATCCCTAAGGTTTGTTTCCTCTTGATGTAGCCTTCAGCACAGACTGGCGAATAACACTTACAATGAAAGGCGTTGTTAGGCTGCCAAAAAACAAGAGTCTCCTGAAATCTCAACACATATTTTTTTCCGACCTTAATGATACTTTCAAGTAATGAGCAGTACACCAATCAAACTTGGATGCCCAAGTTTCGTTCTCCTAGGTTGATGCATTCGTTTGCAGTAACAGTTTGAATTTCTAGGTTTCACTCTGTTTTCTCCTATATTGACAGATGCAGCTAGAACTCTAAATCAAACACGGTTTGTGCTAGCTTCTCGAAACTTGACACAATAAAGTAGTTCTATGTTCTATATCTAAGGTTTGTTTCCTCTTGATGTAGCCTGAAGCAGGGACTGGCGAATAACACTTATATTGAAAGGGGTTGCCAAACTTTCAAAAAACTAGAGTCTCCTGAAATCTCAACATATATTTTTTCATCCAATCTTCATGATACATTCAAGTAATGATCAGTACAGCATTCCCACTTGGATGCCCAAGTTTTGTTCTTCTAGGTTGAAGCATTTTTTTGCAAGAACAGTTTGAATTTTTAGGTTTCACTCTGTTTTCTCCTATATTGACAGATGCAGTTAGAACTTTAAATCAAACACGGTTTGTGCTAGCTACTTGAAACATGACACAATAAAGTAGTTCTACGTTCTATCCCTAAGGTTTGTTTCCTCTTGATGTAGCCTTAAGCAGAGACTGGCGAATAACACATTCAATGAAAGGCGTTGTTAGGCTGCCAAAAAACTACAGTCTCCTGAAATCTCATCATATATTTTTTCTTCCGACCTTCATGATACTTTCAAGTAATGAGCAGTGCACCAATCAAACTTGGATGCCAAAGTTTCGTTCTCCTAGGTTGAAGCATTCGTTTGTAGGAACAGTTTGAATTTTTAGGTTTCACACTGTTTTGTCCTATATTGACAGATGCAGTTCGAACTCTAAATCAAACACGGTTTGTGCTTGCTTCTTGAAACTTGATAAAATATTGTAGTTCTACGTTCTATCCATAAGGTTTGTTTCCTCTTGATGTAGCATAATGCAGGGACTGGCGAATAACACTTTTATTGAAAGGGGTTGCCAAACTTCTAAAAACTAGAGTCTTCTGAAATCTCAACATATATTTTTTCATCCAATCTTCATGATACTTTCAAGTAATGATCAGTACACCAATCCCACTTGGATGCTCAAGTTTCATTCTCCTACGTTGAAGCATTCGTTTGCAGGAACAGTTTGAATTTTTAGGTTTCACTCTGTTTTCTCCTATATTGACAGATGCAGTTAGAACTTTAAATCAAACACGGTTTGTGCTAGCTACTTGAAACATGACACAATAAAGTAGTTCTACATTCTATCCCTAAGGTTTGTTTCCTCTTGATGTAGCCTTCAGCACACACTGGCGAATAACACTTACAATGAGAGGCGTTGTTAGGCTGCCAAAAAACTAGAGTCTCCTGAAATCTCAACACATATTTTTTTTCCGACCTTAATGATACTTTCAAGTAATGAGCAGTACACCAATCAAACTTGGATGCCCAAGTTTCGTTCTCCTAGGTTGATGCATTCGTTTGCAGTAACAGTTTGAATTTCTAGGTTTCACTCTCTTTTCTCCTATATTGACAGATGCAGCTAGAACTCTAAATCAAACACGGTTTGTGCTAGCTTCTCGAAACTTGACACAATAAAGTTGTTCTACGTTCTATCTCTAAGGTTTGTTTCCTCTTGATGTAGCCTAAAGCAGGGACTGGCGAATAACACTTATATTGAAAGGGGTTGCCAAACTTTCAAAAAACTAGAGTCTCCTGAAATCTCAACATATATTTTTTCATCCAATCTTCATGATACATTCAAGTAATGATCAGTACACCATTCCCACTTGGATGCCCAAGTTTTGTTCTTCTAGGTTGAAGCATTCGTTTGCAGGAACAGTTTGAATTTTTAGGTTTCACTCTGTTTTCTCCTATATTGACAAATGTAGTTCAAACTCTAAATCAAACACGGTTTGGGCTAGCTTCTTGAAGCTTGACACAATAAAGTAGTTCTACGTTATATCTCTAAGGTTTGTTTCCTCTTGATGTAGCCTTCAGCACAGACTGGCGAATAACACTTACAATGAAAGGCGTTGTTAGGCTGCCAAAAAACAAGTGTCTCCTAAAATCTCAACACATATTTTTTTCCGACCTTAATGATACTTTCAAGTAATGAGCAGTACACCAATCAAACTTGGATGCCCAAGTTTCGTTCTCCTAGGTTGATGCAGTCGTTGGCAGTAACAGTTTGAATTTTTAGGTTTCACTCTGTTTTCTCCTATATTGACAGATGCAGCTAGAACTCTGAATCAAACACGGTTTGTGCTAGGTTCTCGAAACTTGACACAATAAAGTAGTTCTACGTTCAATATCTAATGTTTGTTTCCTCTTGATGCAGCCTGAAGCAGGGACTGGCGAATAACACTTATATTGAAAGGGGTTGCCAAACTTTCAAAAAACTAGAGTCTCCTGAAATCTCAACATATATTTTTTCATCCAATCTTCATGATACATTCAAGTAATGATCAGTACACCATTCCCACTTGGATGCCCAAGTTTTGTTCTTCTAGGTTGAAGCATTCGTTTGCAGGAACAGTTTGAATTTTTAGGTTTCACTCTGTTTTCTCCTATATTGACAGATGAGGTTAGAACTTTAAATCAAACACGGTTTGTGCTAGCTACTTGAAACATGATACAATAAAGTAGTTCTACGTTCTATCTCTAAGGTATGTTTCCTCGTGATGTAGCCTTCAGCACAGACTGGCGAATAACACTTACAATGAGAGTCCTTATTAGTCTGCCAAAAAACTAGAGTCTCCTGAAATCTCAACACATATTTTTTTCCGCCATTAAAGATACTTTCAAGTAATGAGCAGTACACCAATCAAACTTGGATGCCCAAGTTTCGTTCTCCTAGGTTGATGCATTCGTTTGCAGTAACAGTTTGAATTTCTAGGTTTCACTCTGTTTTCTCCTATATTGACAGATGCAGCTAGAACTCTGAATCAAACACGGTTTGTGCTAGGTTCTCGAAACTTGACACAATAAAGTAGTTCTACGTTCTATATCTAAGGTTTGTTTCCTCTTGATGCAGCCTGAAGCAGGGACTGGCGAATAACACTTATATTGAAAGGGGTTGCCAATCTTTCAAAAAACTAGGGTCTCCTGAAATCTCAACATATATTTTTTCATCCAATCTTCATGATACATTCAAGTAATGATCAGTACAGCATTCCCACTTGGATGCCCAAGTTTTGTTCTTCTAGGTTGAAGCATTCGTTTGCAGGAACAGTTTGAATTTTTAGGTTTCACTCTGTTTTCTCCTATATTGACAGATGCAGTTAGAACTTTAAATCAAACACGGTTTGTGCTAGCTACTTGAAACATGACACAATAAAGTAGTTCTACGTTCTATCCCTAAGGTTTGTTTCCTCTTGATGTAGCCTTCAGCACAGACTGGCGAATAACACTTACAATGAGAGGCGTTGTTAGGCTGCCAAAAAACTAGAGTCTCCTGAAATCTCAACACATATTTTTTTTCCGACCTTAATGATACTTTCAAGTAATGAGCAGTACACCAATCAAACTTGGATGCCCAAGTTTCGTTCTCCTAGGTTGATGCATTCGTTTGCAGTAACAGTTTGAATTTCTAGGTTTCACTCTCTTTTCTCCTATATTGACAGATGCAGCTAGAACTCTAAATCAAACACGGTTTGTGCTAGCTTCTCGAAACTTGACACAATAAAGTTGTTCTACGTTCTATCTCTAAGGTTTGTTTCCTCTTGATGTAGCCTAAAGCAGGGACTGGCGAATAACACTTATATTGAAAGGGGTTGCCAAACTTTCAAAAAACTAGAGTCTCCTGAAATCTCAACATATATTTTTTCATCCAATCTTCATGATACATTCAAGTAATGATCAGTACACCATTCCCACTTGGATGCCCAAGTTTTGTTCTTCTAGGTTGAAGCATTCGTTTGCAGGAACAGTTTGAATTTTTTGGTTTCACTCTGTTTTCTCCTATATTGACAGATGAGGTTAGAACTTTAAATCAAACACGGTTTGTGCTAGCTACTTGAAATATGACACAATAAAGTAGTTCTACGTTCTATCTCTAAGGTTTGTTTCCTCTTGATGTAGCCTTCAGCACAGACTGGCGAATAACACTTACAATGAGAGGCGTTGTTAGGCTGCCAAAAAACTAGAGTCTCCTGAAATCTCAACACATATTTTTTTCCGACCTTAATGATACTTTCAAGTAATGAGCAGTACACCAATCAAACTTGGATGCCCAAGTTTCGTTCTCCTAGGTTGATGCATTCGTTGGCAGTAACAGTTTGAATTTCTAGGTTTCACTCTGTTTTCTCCTATATTGACAGATGCAGCTAGAACTCTAAATCAAACACGGTTTGTGCTGGGTTCTCGAAACTTGACACAATAAAGTAGTTCTACGTTCTATATCTAAGGTTTGTTTCCTCTTGATGCAGCCTGAAGCAGGGACTGGCCAATAACACTTATATTGAAAGGGGTTGCCAAACTTTCAAAAAACTAGAGTCTCCTGAAATCTCAACATATATTTTTTCATCCAATCTTCATGATACATTCAAGTAATGATCAGTACACCATTCCCACTTGGATGCCCAAGTTTTGTTCTTCTAGGTTGAAGCATTCGTTTGCAGGAACAGTTTGAATTTTTAGGTTTCACTCTGTTTTCTCCTATATTGACAAATGTAGTTCAAACTCTAAATCAAACACGGTTTGGGCTAGCTTCTTGAAGCTTGACACAATAAAGTAGTTCTACGTTATATCTCTAAGGTTTGTTTCCTCTTGATGTAGCCTTCAGCACAGACTGGCGAATAACACTTACAATGAAAGGCGTTGTTAGGCTGCCAAAAAACAAGTGTCTCCTAAAATCTCAACACATATTTTTTTCCGACCTTAATGATACTTTCAAGTAATGAGCAGTACACCAATCAAACTTGGATGCCCAAGTTTCGTTCTCCTAGGTTGATGCAGTCGTTGGCAGTAACAGTTTGAATTTTTAGGTTTCACTCTGTTTTCTCCTATATTGACAGATGCAGCTAGAACTCTGAATCAAACACGGTTTGTGCTAGGTTCTCGAAACTTGACACAATAAAGTAGTTCTACGTTCAATATCTAATGTTTGTTTCCTCTTGATGCAGCCTGAAGCAGGGACTGGCGAATAACACTTATATTGAAAGGGGTTGCCAAACTTTCAAAAAACTAGAGTCTCCTGAAATCTCAACATATATTTTTTCATCCAATCTTCATGATACATTCAAGTAATGATCAGTACACCATTCCCACTTGGATGCCCAAGTTTTGTTCTTCTAGGTTGAAGCATTCGTTTGCAGGAACAGTTTGAATTTTTAGGTTTCACTCTGTTTTCTCCTATATTGACAGATGAGGTTAGAACTTTAAATCAAACACGGTTTGTGCTAGCTACTTGAAACATGATACAATAAAGTAGTTCTACGTTCTATCTCTAAGGTATGTTTCCTCGTGATGTAGCCTTCAGCACAGACTGGCGAATAACACTTACAATGAGAGTCCTTATTAGTCTGCCAAAAAACTAGAGTCTCCTGAAATCTCAACACATATTTTTTTCCGCCATTAAAGATACTTTCAAGTAATGAGCAGTACACCAATCAAACTTGGATGCCCAAGTTTCGTTCTCCTAGGTTGATGCATTCGTTTGCAGTAACAGTTTGAATTTCTAGGTTTCACTCTGTTTTCTCCTATATTGACAGATGCAGCTAGAACTCTAAATCAAACACGGTTTGTGCTAGGTTCTCGAAACTTGACACAATAAAGTAGTTCTACGTTCTATATCTAAGGTTTGTTTCCTCTTGATGCAGCCTGAAGCAGGGACTGGCGAATAACACTTATATTGAAAGGGGTTGCCAATCTTTCAAAAAACTAGGGTCTCCTGAAATCTCAACATATATTTTTTCATCCAATCTTCATGATACATTCAAGTAATGATCAGTACACCATTCCCACTTGGATGCCCAAGTTTTGTTCTTCTAGGTTGAAGCATTCGTTTGCAGGAACAGTTTGAATTTTTAGGTTTCACTCTGTTTTCTCCTATATTGACAGATGCAGTTAGAACTTTAAATCAAACACGGTTTGTGCTAGCTACTTGAAACATGACACAATAAAGTAGTTCTACGTTCTATCCCTAAGGTTTGTTTCCTCTTGATGTAGCCTTCAGCACAGACTGGCGAATAACACTTACAATGAGAGTCCTTGTTAGGCTGCCAAAAAACTAGAGTCTCCTGAAATCTCAACACATATTTTTTTCCGACCTTAATGATACTTTCAAGTAATGAGCAGTACACCAATCAAACTTGGATGCCCAAGTTTCGTTCTCCTAGGTTGATGCATTCGTTGGCAGTAACAGTTTGAATTTCTAGGTTTCACTCTGTTTTCTCCTATATTGACAGATGCAGCTAGAACTCTAAATCAAACACGGTTTGTGCTGGGTTCTCGAAACATGACACAATAAAGTAGTTCTACGTTCTATATGTAAGGTTTGTTTCCTCTTGATGCAGCCTGAAGCAGGGACTGGCGAATAACACTTATATTGAAAGGGGTTGCCAAACTTTCAAAAAACTAGAGTCTCCTGAAATCTCAACATATATTTTTTCATCCAATCTTCATGATACATTCAAGTAATGATCAGTACACCATTCCCACTTGGATGCCCAAGTTTTGTTCTTCTAGGTTGAAGCATTCGTTTGCAGGAACAGTTTGAATTTTTAGGTTTCACTCTGTTTTCTCCTATATTGACAAATGTAGTTCAAACTCTAAATCAAACACGGTTTGGGCTAGCTTCTTGAAGCTTGACACAATAAAGTAGTTCTACATTCTATCACTAAGGTTTGTTTCCTCTTGATGTAGCCTTCAGCACAGACTGGCGAATAACACTTACAATGAAAGGCGTTGTTAGGCTGCCAAAAAACAAGTGTCTCCTAAAATCTCAACACATATTTTTTTCCGACCTTAATGATACTTTCAAGTAATGAGCAGTACACCAATCAAACTTGGATGCCCAAGTTTCGTTCTCCTAGGTTGATGCATTCGTTTGCAGTAACAGTTTGAATTTCTAGGTTTCACTCTGTTTTCTCCTATATTGACAGATGCAGCTAGAACTCTAAATCAAACACGGTTTGTGCTAGCTTCTTGAAATTGACACAATAAAGTAGTTCTACGTTCTATCTCTAAGGTTTGTTTCCTCTTGATGTAGCCTAAAGCAGGGACTGGCGAATAACACTTATATTGAAAGGGGTTGCCAAACTTTCAAAAAACTAGAGTCTCCTGAAATCTCAACATATATTTTCTCATCCAATCTTCATGATACATTCAAGTAATGATCAGTACACCATTCCCACTTGGATGCCCAAGTTTTGTTCTTCTAGGTTGAAGCATTCGTTTGCAGGAACAGTTTGAATTTTTAGGTTTCACTCTGTTTTCTCCTATATTGACAGATTAGTTTAGAACTTTAAATCAAACAAGGTTTGTGCTAGCTACTTGAAACATGACACAATAAAGTAGTTCTACGTTATATCTCTAAGGTTTGTTTCCTCTTGATGTAGCCTTCAGCACAGACTGGCGAATAACACTTACAATGAGAGTCCTTGTTAGGCTGCCAAAAAACTAGAGTCTCCTGAAATCTCAACACATATTTTTTTCCGACCTTAATGATACTTTCAAGTAATGAGCAGTACACCAATCAAACTTGGATGCCCAAGTTTCGTTCTCCTAGGTTGATGCAGTCGTTGGCAGTAACAGTTTGAATTTTTAGGTTTCACTCTGTTTTCTCCTATATTGACAGACGCAGCTAGAACTCTGAATCAAACACGGTTTGTGCTAGGTTCTCGAAACTTGACACAATAAAGTAGTTCTACGTTCAATATCTAATGTTTGTTTCCTCTTGATGCAGCCTGAAGCAGGGACTGGCGAATAACACTTATATTGAAAGGGGTTGCCAAACTTTCAAAAAACTAGAGTCTCCTGAAATCTCAACATATATTTTTTCATCCAATCTTCATGATACATTCAAGTAATGATCAGTACACCATTCCCACTTGGATGCCCAAGTTTTGTTCTTCTAGGTTGAAGCATTCGTTTGCAGGAACAGTTTGAATTTTTAGGTTTCACTCTGTTTTCTCCTATATTGACAGATGAGGTTAGAACTTTAAATCAAACACGGTTTGTGCTAGCTACTTGAAACATGATACAATAAAGTAGTTCTACGTTCTATCTCTAAGGTATGTTTCCTCGTGATGTAGCCTTCAGCACAGACTGGCGAATAACACTTACAATGAGAGTCCTTATTAGTCTGCCAAAAAACTAGAGTCTCCTGAAATCTCAACACATATTTTTTTCCGCCATTAATGATACTTTCAAGTAATGAGCAGTACACCAATCAAACTTGGATGCCCAAGTTTCGTTCTCCTAGGTTGATGCATTCGTTTGCAGTAACAGTTTGAATTTCTAGGTTTCACTCTGTTTTCTCCTATATTGACAGATGCAGCTAGAACTCTAAATCAAACACGGTTTGTGCTAGGTTCTCGAAACTTGACACAATAAAGTAGTTCTACGTTCTATATCTAAGGTTTGTTTCCTCTTGATGCAGCCTGAAGCAGGGACTGGCGAATAACACTTATATTGAAAGGGGTTGCCAATCTTTCAAAAAACTAGGGTCTCCTGAAATCTCAACATATATTTTTTCATCCAATCTTCATGATACATTCAAGTAATGATCAGTACACCATTCCCACTTGGATGCCCAAGTTTTGTTCTTCTAGGTTGAAGCATTCGTTTGCAGGAACAGTTTGAATTTTTAGGTTTCACTCTGTTTTCTCCTATATTGACAAATGTAGTTCAAACTCTAAATCAAACACGGTTTGGGCTAGCTTCTTGAAACTTGACACAATAAAGTAGTTCTACATTCTATCCCTAAGGTTTGTTTCCTCTTGATGTAGCCTTCAGCACAGACTGGCGAATAACACTTACAATGAAAGGCGTTGTTAGGCTGCCAAAAAACAAGAGTCTCCTGAAATCTCAACACATATTTTTTTCCGACCTTAATGATACTTTCAAGTAATGAGCAGTACACCAATCAAACTTGGATGCCCAAGTTTCGTTCTCCTAGGTTGATGCATTCGTTTGCAGTAACAGTTTGAATTTCTAGGTTTCACTCTGTTTTCTCCTATATTGACAGATGCAGCTAGAACTCTAAATCAAACACGGTTTGTGCTAGCTTCTCGAAACTTGACACAATAAAGTAGTTCTATGTTCTATATCTAAGGTTTGTTTCCTCTTGATGTAGCCTGAAACAGGGACTGGCGAATAACACTTATATTGAAAGGGGTTGCCAAACTTTCAAAAAACTAGAGTCTCCTGAAATCTCAACATATATTTTTTCATCCAATCTTCATGATACATTCAAGTAATGATCAGTACAGCATTCCCACTTGGATGCCCAAGTTTTGTTCTTCTAGGTTGAAGCATTTTTTTGCAAGAACAGTTTGAATTTTTAGGTTTCACTCTGTTTTCTCCTATATTGACAGATGCAGTTAGAACTTTAAATCAAACACGGTTTGTGCTAGCTACTTGAAACATGACACAATAAAGTAGTTCTACGTTCTATCCCTAAGGTTTGTTTCCTCTTGATGTAGCCTTAAGCAGAGACTGGCGAATAACACATTCAATGAAAGGCGTTGTTAGGCTGCCAAAAAACTACAGTCTCCTGAAATCTCATCATATATTTTTTCTTCCGACCTTCATGATACTTTCAAGTAATGAGCAGTGCACCAATCAAACTTGGATGCCAAAGTTTCGTTCTCCTAGGTTGAAGCATTCGTTTGTAGGAACAGTTTGAATTTTTAGGTTTCACACTGTTTTGTCCTATATTGACAGATGCAGTTCGAACTCTAAATCAAACACGGTTTGTGCTTGCTTCTTGAAACTTGATAAAATATTGTAGTTCTACGTTCTATCCATAAGGTTTGTTTCCTCTTGATGTAGCATAATGCAGGGACTGGCGAATAACACTTTTATTGAAAGGGGTTGCCAAACTTCTAAAAACTAGAGTCTTCTGAAATCTCAACATATATTTTTTCATCCAATCTTCATGATACTTTCAAGTAATGATCAGTACACCAATCCCACTTGGATGCTCAAGTTTCATTCTCCTACGTTGAAGCATTCGTTTGCAGGAACAGTTTGAATTTTTAGGTTTCACTCTGTTTTCTCCTATATTGACAGATGCAGTTAGAACTTTAAATCAAACACGGTTTGTGCTAGCTACTTGAAACATGACACAATAAAGTAGTTCTACATTCTATCCCTAAGGTTTGTTTCCTCTTGATGTAGCCTTCAGCACACACTGGCGAATAACACTTACAATGAGAGGCGTTGTTAGGCTGCCAAAAAACTAGAGTCTCCTGAAATCTCAACACATATTTTTTTTCCGACCTTAATGATACTTTCAAGTAATGAGCAGTACACCAATCAAACTTGGATGCCCAAGTTTCGTTCTCCTAGGTTGATGCATTCGTTTGCAGTAACAGTTTGAATTTCTAGGTTTCACTCTCTTTTCTCCTATATTGACAGATGCAGCTAGAACTCTAAATCAAACACGGTTTGTGCTAGCTTCTCGAAACTTGACACAATAAAGTTGTTCTACGTTCTATCTCTAAGGTTTGTTTCCTCTTGATGTAGCCTAAAGCAGGGACTGGCGAATAACACTTATATTGAAAGGGGTTGCCAAACTTTCAAAAAACTAGAGTCTCCTGAAATCTCAACATATATTTTTTCATCCAATCTTCATGATACATTCAAGTAATGATCAGTACACCATTCCCACTTGGATGCCCAAGTTTTGTTCTTCTAGGTTGAAGCATTCGTTTGCAGGAACAGTTTGAATTTGTAGGTTTCACTCTGTTTTCTCCTATATTGACAGATGAGGTTAGAACTTTAAATCAAACACGGTTTGTGCTAGCTACTTGAAACATGACACAATAAAGTAGTTCTACGTTCTATCTCTAAGGTTTGTTTCCTCGTGATGTAGCCTTCAGCACAGACTGGCGAATAACACTTACAATGAGAGTCCTTATTAGGCTGCCAAAACACTAGAGTCTCCGGAAATCTCAACACATATTTTTTTCCGACATTAATGATACTTTCAAGTAATGAGCAGTACACCAATCAAACTTGGATGCCCAAGTTTCGTTCTCCTAGGTTGATGCATTCGTTTGCAGTAACAGTTTGAATTTCTAGGTTTCACTCTGTTTTCTCCTATATTGACAGATGCAGCTAGAACTCTAAATCAAACACGGTTTGTGCTAGGTTCTCGAAACTTGACACAATAAAGTAGTTCTACGTTCTATATCTAAGGTTTGTTTCCTCTTGATGCAGCCTGAAGCAGGGACTGGCGAATAACACTTATATTGAAAGGGGTTGCCAAACTTTCAAAAAACTAGAGTCTCCTGAAATCTCAACATATATTTTTTCATCCAATCTTCATGATACATTCAAGTAATGATCAGTACACCATTTCCACTTGGATGCCCAAGTTTTGTTCTTCTAGGTTGAAGCATTCGTTTGCAGGAAGAGACTGAATTTTTAGGTTTCACTCTGTTTTCTCCTATATTGACAAATGTAGTTCAAACTCTAAATCAAACACGGTTTGGGCTAGCTTCTTGAATCTTGACACAATAAAGTAGTTCTACATTCTCTCACTAAGGTTTGTTTCCTCTTGATGTAGCCTTCAGCACAGACTGGCGAATAACACTTACAATGAAAGGCGTTGTTAGGCTGCCAAAAAACAAGTGTCTCCTGAAATCTCAACACATATTTTTTTCCGACCTTAATGATACCTTCAAGTAATGAGCAGTACACCAATCAAACTTGGATGCCCAAGTTTCGTTCTCCTAGGTTGATGCATTCGTTTGCAGTAACAGTTTGAATTTCTAGGTTTCACTCTGTTTTCTCCTATATTGACAGATGCAGCTAGAACTCTAAATCAAACACGGTTTGTGCTAGCTTCTTGAAATTGACACAATAAAGTAGTTCTACGTTCTATCTCTAAGGTTTGTTTCCTCTTGATGTAGCCTAAAGCAGGGACTGGCGAATAACACTTATATTGAAAGGGGTTGCCAAACTTTCAAAAAACTAGAGTCTCCTGAAATCTCAACATATATTTTTTCATCCAATCTTCATGATACATTCAAGTAATGATCAGTACACCATTCCCACTTGGATGCCCAAGTTTTGTTCTTCTAGGTTGAAGCATTCGTTTGCAGGAACAGTTTGAATTTTTAGGTTTCACTCTGTTTTCTCCTATATTGACAGATGAGGTTAGAACTTTAAATCAAACACGGTTTGTGCTAGCTACATGAAACTTGATACAATAAAGTAGTTCTACGTTCTATCTCTAAGGTATGTTTCCTCGTGATGTAGCCTGCAGCACAGACTGGCGAATAACACTTACAATGAGAGTCCTTATTAGTCTGCCAAAAAACTAGAGTCTCCTGAAATCTCAACACATATTTTTTTCCGCCATTAATGATACTTTCAAGTAATGAGCAGTACACCAATCAAACTTGGATGCCCAAGTTTCGTTCTCCTAGGTTGATGCATTCGTTTGCAGTAACAGTTTGAATTTCTAGGTTTCACTCTGTTTTCTCCTATATTGACAGATGCAGCTAGAACTCTAAATCAAACACGGTTTGTGCTAGGTTCTCGAAACTTGACACAATAAAGTAGTTCTACGTTCTATATCTAAGGTTTGTTTCCTCTTGATGCAGCCTGAAGCAGGGACTGGCGAATAACACTTATATTGAAAGGGGTTGCCAATCTTTCAAAAAACTAGGGTCTCCTGAAATCTCAACATATATTTTTTCATCCAATCTTCATGATACATTCAAGTAATGATCAGTACACCATTCCCACTTGGATGCCCAAGTTTGTTCTTCTAGGTTGAAGCATTCGTTTGCAGGAACAGTTTGAATTTTTAGGTTTCACTCTGTTTTCTCCTATATTGACAAATGTAGTTCAAACTCTAAATCAAACACGGTTTGGGCTAGCTTCTTGAAACTTGACACAATAAAGTAGTTCTACATTCTATCCCTAAGGTTTGTTTCCTCTTGATGTAGCCTTCAGCACAGACTGGCGAATAACACTTACAATGAAAGGCGTTGTTAGGCTGCCAAAAAACAAGAGTCTCCTGAAATCTCAACACATATTTTTTTCCGACCTTAATGATACTTTCAAGTAATGAGCAGTACACCAATCAAACTTGGATGCCCAAGTTTCGTTCTCCTAGGTTGATGCATTCGTTTGCAGTAACAGTTTGAATTTCTAGGTTTCACTCTGTTTTCTCCTATATTGACAGATGCAGCTAGAACTCTAAATCAAACACGGTTTGTGCTAGCTTCTCGAAACTTGACACAATAAAGTAGTTCTATGTTCTATATCTAAGGTTTGTTTCCTCTTGATGTAGCCTGAAGCAGGGACTGGCGAATAACACTTATATTGAAAGGGGTTGCCAAACTTTCAAAAAACTAGAGTCTCCTGAAATCTCAACATATATTTTTTCATCCAATCTTCATGATACATTCAAGTAATGATCAGTACAGCATTCCCAATTGGATGCCCAAGTTTTGTTCTTCTAGGTTGAAGCATTCGTTTGCAGGAACAGTTTGAATTTTTAGGTTTCACTCTGTTTTCTCCTATATTGACAGATGCAGTTAGAACTTTAAATCAAACACGGTTTGTGCTAGCTACTTGAAACATGACACAATAAAGTAGTTCTACGTTCTATCCCTAAGGTTTGTTTCCTCTTGAAGTAGCCTTAAGCAGAGACTGGCGAATAACACATTCAATGAAAGGCGTTGTTAGGCTGCCAAAAAACTACAGTCTCCTGAAATCTCATCATATATTTTTTCTTCCGACCTTCATGATACTTTCCAGTAATGAGCAGTGCACCAATCAAACTTGGATGCCCAAGTTTCGTTCTCCTAGGTTGAAGCATTCGTTTGTAGGAACAGTTTGAATTTTTAGGTTTCACACTGTTTTGTCCTATATTGACAGATGCAGTTCGAACTCTAAATCAAACACGGTTTGTGCTTGCTTCTTGGAACTTGATAAAATATTGTAGTTCTACGTTCTATCCATAAGGTTTGTTTCCTCTTGATGTAGCCTAATGCAGGGACTGGCGAATAACACTTTTATTGAAAGGGGTTGCCAAACTTCTAAAAACTAGAGTCTTCTGAAATCTCAACATATATTTTTTCATCCAATCTTAATGATACTTTCAAGTAATGATCAGTACACCATTCCCACTTGGATGCTCAAGTTTTGTTCTTCTAGGTTGAAGCATTCGTTTGCAGGAACAGTTTGAATTTTTAGGTTTCACTGTGTTTTCTCCTATATTGACAGATGAGGTTAGAACTTTAAATCAAACAAGGTTTGTGCTAGCTACTTGAAATATGACACAATAAAGTAGTTCTACGTTCTATCTCTAAGGTTTGTTTCCTCTTGATGTAGCCTTCAGCACAGACTGGCGAATAACACTTACAATGAGAGGCGTTGTTAGGCTGCCAAAAAACTAGAGTCTCCTGAAATCTCAACACATATTTTTTTCCGACCTTAATGATACTTTCAAGTAATGAGCAGTACACCAATCAAACTTGGATGCCCAAGTTTCGTTCTCCTAGGTTGATGCATTCGTTTGCAGTAACAGTTTGAATTTCTAGGTTTCACTCTGTTTTCTCCTATATTGACAGATGCAGCTAGAACTCTAAATCAAACACGGTTTGTGCTAGCTTCTTGAAACTTGACACAATAAAGTAGTTCTACGTTCTATCTCTAAGGTTTGTTTCCTCTTGATGTAGCCTAATGCAGGGACTGGCGAATAACACTTTTATTGAAAGGGGTTGCCAAACTTTCAAAAAACTAGAGTCTCCTGAAATCTCAACATATATTTTTTCATCCAATCTTAATGATACTTTCAAGTAATGATCAGTACACCATTCCCACTTGGATGCCCAAGTTTTGTTCTTCTAGGTTGAAGCATTCGTTTGCAGGAACAGTTTGAATTTTTAGGTTTCACTGTGTTTTCTCCTATATTGACAGATGAGGTTAGAACTTTAAATCAAACACGGTTTGTGCTAGCTACTTGAAATATGACACAATAAAGTAGTTCTACGTTCTATCTCTAAGGTTTGTTTCCTCTTGATGTAGCCTTCAGCACAGACTGGCGAATAACACTTACAATGAAAGGCGTTGTTAGGCTGCCAAAAAACAAGAGTCTCCTGAAATCTCAACACATATTTTTTTCCGACCTTAATGATACTTTCAAGTAATGAGCAGTACACCAATCAAACTTGGATGCCCAAGTTTCGTTTTCCTAGGTTGATGCATTCGTTTGCAGTAACAGTTTGAATTTCTAGGTTTCACTCTGTTTTCTCCTATATTGACAGATGCAGCTAGAACTCTAAATCAAACACGGTTTGTGCCAGCTTCTTGAAACTTGACACAATAAAGTAGTTCTACGTTCTATCTCTAAGGTTTGTTTCCTCTTGATGTAGCCTAAAGCAGGGACTGGCGAATAACACTTATATTGAAAGGGGTTGCCAAACTTTCAAAAAACTAGAGTCTCCTGAAATCTCAACATATATTTTTTCATCCAATCTTCATGATACATTCAAGTAATGATCAGTACACCATTCCCACTTGGATGCCCAAGTTTGTTCTTCTAGGTTGAAGCATTCGTTTGCAGGAACAGTTTGAATTTTTAGGTTTCACTCTGTTTTCTCCTATATTGACAAATGTAGTTCAAACTCTAAATCAAACACGGTTTGGGCTAGCTTCTTGAAACTTGACACAATAAAGTAGTTCTACATTCTATCCCTAAGGTTTGTTTCCTCTTGATGTAGCCTTCAGCACAGACTGGCGAATAACACTTACAATGAAAGGCGTTGTTAGGCTGCCAAAAAACAAGAGTCTCCTGAAATCTCAACACATATTTTTTTCCGACCTTAATGATACTTTCAAGTAATGAGCAGTACACCAATCAAACTTGGATGCCCAAGTTTCGTTCTCCTAGGTTGATGCATTCGTTTGCAGTAACAGTTTGAATTTCTAGGTTTCACTCTGTTTTCTCCTATATTGACAGATGCAGCTAGAACTCTAAATCAAACACGGTTTGTGCTAGCTTCTCGAAACTTGACACAATAAAGTAGTTCTATGTTCTATATCTAAGGTTTGTTTCCTCTTGATGTAGCCTGAAGCAGGGACTGGCGAATAACACTTATATTGAAAGGGGTTGCCAAACTTTCAAAAAACTAGAGTCTCCTGAAATCTCAACATATATTTTTTCATCCAATCTTCATGATACATTCAAGTAATGATCAGTACAGCATTCCCAATTGGATGCCCAAGTTTTGTTCTTCTAGGTTGAAGCATTCGTTTGCAGGAACAGTTTGAATTTTTAGGTTTCACTCTGTTTTCTCCTATATTGACAGATGCAGTTAGAACTTTAAATCAAACACGGTTTGTGCTAGCTACTTGAAACATGACACAATAAAGTAGTTCTACGTTCTATCCCTAAGGTTTGTTTCCTCTTGAAGTAGCCTTAAGCAGAGACTGGCGAATAACACATTCAATGAAAGGCGTTGTTAGGCTGCCAAAAAACTACAGTCTCCTGAAATCTCATCATATATTTTTTCTTCCGACCTTCATGATACTTTCCAGTAATGAGCAGTGCACCAATCAAACTTGGATGCCCAAGTTTCGTTCTCCTAGGTTGAAGCATTCGTTTGTAGGAACAGTTTGAATTTTTAGGTTTCACACTGTTTTGTCCTATATTGACAGATGCAGTTCGAACTCTAAATCAAACACGGTTTGTGCTTGCTTCTTGGAACTTGATAAAATATTGTAGTTCTACGTTCTATCCATAAGGTTTGTTTCCTCTTGATGTAGCCTAATGCAGGGACTGGCGAATAACACTTTTATTGAAAGGGGTTGCCAAACTTCTAAAAACTAGAGTCTTCTGAAATCTCAACATATATTTTTTCATCCAATCTTAATGATACTTTCAAGTAATGATCAGTACACCATTCCCACTTGGATGCTCAAGTTTTGTTCTTCTAGGTTGAAGCATTCGTTTGCAGGAACAGTTTGAATTTTTAGGTTTCACTGTGTTTTCTCCTATATTGACAGATGAGGTTAGAACTTTAAATCAAACAAGGTTTGTGCTAGCTACTTGAAATATGACACAATAAAGTAGTTCTACGTTCTATCTCTAAGGTTTGTTTCCTCTTGATGTAGCCTTCAGCACAGACTGGCGAATAACACTTACAATGAGAGGCGTTGTTAGGCTGCCAAAAAACTAGAGTCTCCTGAAATCTCAACACATATTTTTTTCCGACCTTAATGATACTTTCAAGTAATGAGCAGTACACCAATCAAACTTGGATGCCCAAGTTTCGTTCTCCTAGGTTGATGCATTCGTTTGCAGTAACAGTTTGAATTTCTAGGTTTCACTCTGTTTTCTCCTATATTGACAGATGCAGCTAGAACTCTAAATCAAACACGGTTTGTGCTAGCTTCTTGAAACTTGACACAATAAAGTAGTTCTACGTTCTATCTCTAAGGTTTGTTTCCTCTTGATGTAGCCTAATGCAGGGACTGGCGAATAACACTTTTATTGAAAGGGGTTGCCAAACTTTCAAAAAACTAGAGTCTCCTGAAATCTCAACATATATTTTTTCATCCAATCTTAATGATACTTTCAAGTAATGATCAGTACACCATTCCCACTTGGATGCCCAAGTTTTGTTCTTCTAGGTTGAAGCATTCGTTTGCAGGAACAGTTTGAATTTTTAGGTTTCACTGTGTTTTCTCCTATATTGACAGATGAGGTTAGAACTTTAAATCAAACACGGTTTGTGCTAGCTACTTGAAATATGACACAATAAAGTAGTTCTACGTTCTATCTCTAAGGTTTGTTTCCTCTTGATGTAGCCTTCAGCACAGACTGGCGAATAACACTTACAATGAAAGGCGTTGTTAGGCTGCCAAAAAACAAGAGTCTCCTGAAATCTCAACACATATTTTTTTCCGACCTTAATGATACTTTCAAGTAATGAGCAGTACACCAATCAAACTTGGATGCCCAAGTTTCGTTTTCCTAGGTTGATGCATTCGTTTGCAGTAACAGTTTGAATTTCTAGGTTTCACTCTGTTTTCTCCTATATTGACAGATGCAGCTAGAACTCTAAATCAAACACGGTTTGTGCCAGCTTCTTGAAACTTGACACAATAAAGTAGTTCTACGTTCTATCTCTAAGGTTTGTTTCCTCTTGATGTAGCCTAAAGCAGGGACTGGCGAATAACACTTATATTGAAAGGGGTTGCCAAACTTTCAAAAAACTAGAGTCTCCTGAAATCTCAACATATATTTTTTCATCCAATCTTCATGATACATTCAAGTAATGATCAGTACACCATTCCCACTTGGATGCCCAAGTTTGTTCTTCTAGGTTGAAGCATTCGTTTGCAGGAACAGTTTGAATTTTTAGGTTTCACTCTGTTTTCTCCTATATTGACAGATGAGGTTAGAACATTAAATCAAACACGGTTTGTGCTAGCTACATGAAACATGACACAATAAAGTAGTTCTACGTTCTATCTCTAAGGTTTGTTTCCTCTTGATGTAGCCTTCAGCACAGACTGGCGAATAACACTTACAATGAGAGTCCTTTTTAGGCTGCCAAAAAACTAGAGTATCCTGAAATCTCAACACATATTTTTTTTCGACCTTAATGATACTTTCAAGTAATGAGCAGTACACCAATCAAACTTGGATGCCCAAGTTTCGTTCTCCTAGGTTGATGCATTCGTTGGCAGTAACAGTTTGAATTTCTAGGTTTCACTCTGTTTTCTCCTATATTGAGAGATGCAGCTAGAACTCTAAATCAAACACGGTTTGTGCCAGCTTCTTGAAACTTGACACAATAAAGTAGTTCTACGTTCTATCTCTAAGGTTTGTTTCCTCTTGATGTAGCCTAAAGCAGGTACTGGCGAATAACACTTATATTGAAAGGGGTTGCCAAACTTTCAAAAAACTAGAGTCTCCTGAAATCTCAACATATATTTTTTCATCCAATCTTCATGATACATTCAAGTAATGATCAGTACACCATTCCCACTTGGATGCCCAAGTTTTGTTCTTCTAGGTTGAAGCATTCGTTTGCAAAAAAAGTTTGAATTTTTAGGTTTCACTCTGTTTTCTCCTATATTGACAGATGAGGTTAGAACTTTAAATCAAACACGGTTTGTGCTAGCTACTTGAAACATGACACAATAAAGTAGTTCTACGTTCTATCTCTAAGGTTTGTTTCCTCTTGATGTAGCCTTCAGCACAGACTGGCGAATAACACTTACAATGAGAGTCCTTGTTAGGCTGCCAAAAAACTAGAGTCTCCTGAAATCTCAACACATATTTTTTCCGACCTTAATGATACTTTCAAGTAATGAGCAGTACACCAATCAAACTTGGATGCCCAAGTTTCGTTCTCCTAGGTTGATGCATTCGTTGGCAGTAACAGTTTGAATTTCTAGGTTTCACTCTGTTTTCTCCTATATTGACAGATGCAGCTAGAACTCTGAATCAAACACGGTTTGTGCTAGGTTCTCGAAACTTGACACAATAAAGTAGTTCTACGTTCAATATCTAATGTTTGTTTCCTCTTGATGCAGCCTGAAGCAGGGACTGGCGAATAACACTTATATTGAAAGGGGTTGCCAAACTTTCAAAAAACTAGAGTCTCCTGAAATCTCAACATATATTTTTTCATCCAATCTTCATGATACATTCAAGTAATGATCAGTACACCATTCCCACTTGGATGCCCAAGTTTTGTTCTTCTAGGTTGAAGCATTCGTTTGCAGGAACAGTTTGAATTTTTAGGTTTCACTCTGTTTTCTCCTATATTGACAGATGCAGTTAGAACTTTAAATCAAACACGGTTTGTGCTAGCTACTTGAAACATGACACAATAAAGTAGTTCTACGTTCTATCCCTAAGGTTTGTTTCCTCTTGAAGTAGCCTTAAGCAGAGACTGGCGAATAACACATTCAATGAAAGGCGTTGTTAGGCTGCCAAAAAACTACAGTCTCCTGAAATCTCATCATATATTTTTTCTTCCGACCTTCATGATACTTTCCAGTAATGAGCAGTGCACCAATCAAACTTGGATGCCCAAGATTCGTTCTCCTAGGTTGAAGCATTCGTTTGTAGGAACAGTTTGAATTTTTAGGTTTCACACTGTTTTGTCCTATATTGACAGATGCAGTTCGAACTCTAAATCAAACACGGTTTGTGCTTGCTTCTTGGAACTTGATAAAATATTGTAGTTCTACGTTCTATCCATAAGGTTTGTTTCCTCTTGATGTAGCCTAATGCAGGGACTGGCGAATAACACTTTTATTGAAAGGGGTTGCCAAACTTCTAAAAACTAGAGTCTTCTGAAATCTCAACATATATTTTTTCATCCAATCTTAATGATACTTTCAAGTAATGATCAGTACACCATTCCCACTTGGATGCTCAAGTTTTGTTCTTCTAGGTTGAAGCATTCGTTTGCAGGAACAGTTTGAATTTTTAGGTTTCACTGTGTTTTCTCCTATATTGACAGATGAGGTTAGAACTTTAAATCAAACAAGGTTTGTGCTAGCTACTTGAAATATGACACAATAAAGTAGTTCTACGTTCTATCTCTAAGGTTTGTTTCCTCTTGATGTAGCCTTCAGCACAGACTGGCGAATAACACTTACAATGAGAGGCGTTGTTAGGCTGCCAAAAAACTAGAGTCTCCTGAAATCTCAACACATATTTTTTTCCGACCTTAATGATACTTTCAAGTAATGAGCAGTACACCAATCAAACTTGGATGCCCAAGTTTCGTTCTCCTAGGTTGATGCATTCGTTTGCAGTAACAGTTTGAATTTCTAGGTTTCACTCTGTTTTCTCCTATATTGACAGATGCAGCTAGAACTCTAAATCAAACACGGTTTGTGCTAGCTTCTTGAAACTTGACACAATAAAGTAGTTCTACGTTCTATCTCTAAGGTTTGTTTCCTCTTGATGTAGCCTAATGCAGGGACTGGCGAATAACACTTTTATTGAAAGGGGTTGCCAAACTTTCAAAAAACTAGAGTCTCCTGAAATCTCAACATATATTTTTTCATCCAATCTTAATGATACTTTCAAGTAATGATCAGTACACCATTCCCACTTGGATGCCCAAGTTTTGTTCTTCTAGGTTGAAGCATTCGTTTGCAGGAACAGTTTGAATTTTTAGGTTTCACTGTGTTTTCTCCTATATTGACAGATGAGGTTAGAACTTTAAATCAAACACGGTTTGTGCTAGCTACTTGAAATATGACACAATAAAGTAGTTCTACGTTCTATCTCTAAGGTTTGTTTCCTCTTGATGTAGCCTTCAGCACAGACTGGCGAATAACACTTACAATGAAAGGCGTTGTTAGGCAGCCAAAAAACAAGAGTCTCCTGAAATCTCAACACATATTTTTTTCCGACCTTAATGATACTTTCAAGTAATGAGCAGTACACCAATCAAACTTGGATGCCCAAGTTTCGTTTTCCTAGGTTGATGCATTCGTTTGCAGTAACAGTTTGAATTTCTAGGTTTCACTCTGTTTTCTCCTATATTGACAGATGCAGCTAGAACTCTAAATCAAACACGGTTTGTGCCAGCTTCTTGAAACTTGACACAATAAAGTAGTTCTACGTTCTATCTCTAAGGTTTGTTTCCTCTTGATGTAGCCTAAAGCAGGGACTGGCGAATAACACTTATATTGAAAGGGGTTGCCAAACTTTCAAAAAACTAGAGTCTCCTGAAATCTCAACATATATTTTTTCATCCAATCTTCATGATACATTCAAGTAATGATCAGTACACCATTCCCACTTGGATGCCCAAGTTTGTTCTTCTAGGTTGAAGCATTCGTTTGCAGGAACAGTTTGAATTTTTAGGTTTCACTCTGTTTTCTCCTATATTGACAGATGAGGTTAGAACATTAAATCAAACACGGTTTGTGCTAGCTACATGAAACATGACACAATAAAGTAGTTCTACGTTCTATCTCTAAGGTTTGTTTCCTCTTGATGTAGCCTTCAGCACAGACTGGCGAATAACACTTACAATGAGAGTCCTTTTTAGGCTGCCAAAAAACTAGAGTATCCTGAAATCTCAACACATATTTTTTTCCGACCTTAATGATACTTTCAAGTAATGAGCAGTACACCAATCAAACTTGGATGCCCAAGTTTCGTTCTCCTAGGTTGATGCATTCGTTGGCAGTAACAGTTTGAATTTCTAGGTTTCACTCTGTTTTCTCCTATATTGAGAGATGCAGCTAGAACTCTAAATCAAACACGGTTTGTGCCAGCTTCTTGAAACTTGACACAATAAAGTAGTTCTACGTTCTATCTCTAAGGTTTGTTTCCTCTTGATGTAGCCTAAAGCAGGTACTGGCGAATAACACTTATATTGAAAGGGGTTGCCAAACTTTCAAAAAACTAGAGTCTCCTGAAATCTCAACATATATTTTTTCATCCAATCTTCATGATACATTCAAGTAATGATCAGTACACCATTCCCACTTGGATGCCCAAGTTTTGTTCTTCTAGGTTGAAGCATTCGTTTGCAAAAAAAGTTTGAATTTTTAGGTTTCACTCTGTTTTCTCCTATATTGACAGATGAGGTTAGAACTTTAAATCAAACACGGTTTGTGCTAGCTACTTGAAACATGACACAATAAAGTAGTTCTACGTTCTATCTCTAAGGTTTGTTTCCTCTTGATGTAGCCTTCAGCACAGACTGGCGAATAACACTTACAATGAGAGTCCTTGTTAGGCTGCCAAAAAACTAGAGTCTCCTGAAATCTCAACACATATTTTTTTCCGACCTTAATGATACTTTCAAGTAATGAGCAGTACACCAATCAAACTTGGATGCCCAAGTTTCGTTCTCCTAGGTTGATGCATTCGTTGGCAGTAACAGTTTGAATTTCTAGGTTTCACTCTGTTTTCTCCTATATTGACAGATGCAGCTAGAACTCTGAATCAAACACGGTTTGTGCTAGGTTCTCGAAACTTGACACAATAAAGTAGTTCTACGTTCAATATCTAATGTTTGTTTCCTCTTGATGCAGCCTGAAGCAGGGACTGGCGAATAACACTTATATTGAAAGGGGTTGCCAAACTTTCAAAAAACTAGAGTCTCCTGAAATCTCAACATATATTTTTTCATCCAATCTTCATGATACATTCAAGTAATGATCAGTACACCATTCCCACTTGGATGCCCAAGTTTTGTTCTTCTAGGTTGAAGCATTCGTTTGCAGGAACAGTTTGAATTTTTAGGTTTCACTCTGTTTTCTCCTATATTGACAGATGAGGTTAGAACTTTAAATCAAACACGGTTTGTGCTAGCTACTTGAAACATGATACAATAAAGTAGTTCTACGTTCTATCTCTAAGGTATGTTTCCTCGTGATGTAGCCTTCAGCACAGACTGGCGAATAACACTTACAATGAGAGTCCTTATTAGTCTGCCAAAAAACTAGAGTCTCCTGAAATCTCAACACATATTTTTTTCCGCCATTAATGATACTTTCAAGTAATGAGCAGTACACCAATCAAACTTGGATGCCCAAGTTTCGTTCTCCTAGGTTGATGCATTCGTTTGCAGTAACAGTTTGAATTTCTAGGTTTCACTCTGTTTTCTCCTATATTGACAGATGCAGCTAGAACTCTAAATCAAACACGGTTTGTGCTAGGTTCTCGAAACTTGACACAATAAAGTAGTTCTACGTTCTATATCTAAGGTTTGTTTCCTCTTGATGCAGCCTGAAGCAGGGACTGGCGAATAACACTTATATTGAAAGGGGTTGCCAATCTTTCAAAAAACTAGGGTCTCCTGAAATCTCAACATATATTTTTTCATCCAATCTTCATGATACATTCAAGTAATGATCAGTACACCATTCCCACTTGGATGCCCAAGTTTTGTTCTTCTAGGATGAAGCATTCGTTTGCAGGAACAGTTTGAATTTTTAGGTTTCACTCTGTTTTCTCCTATATTGACAAATGTAGTTCAAACTCTAAATCAAACACGGTTTGGGCTAGCTTCTTGAAACTTGACACAATAAAGTAGTTCTACATTCTATCCCTTAGGTTTGTTTCCTCTTGATGTAGCCTTCAGCACAGACTGGCGAATAACACTTACAATGAAAGGCGTTGTTAGGCTGCCAAAAAACAAGAGTCTCCTGAAATCTCAACACATATTTTTTTCCGACCTTAATGATACTTTCAAGTAATGAGCAGTACACCAATCAAACTTGGATGCCCAAGTTTCGTTCTCCTAGTTTGATGCATTCGTTTGCAGTAACAGTTTGAATTTCTAGGTTTCACTCTGTTTTCTCCTATATTGACAGATGCAGCTAGAACTCTAAATCAAACACGGTTTGTGCTAGCTTCTCGAAACTTGACACAATAAAGTAGTTCTATGTTCTATATCTAAGGTTTGTTTCCTCTTGATGTAGCCTGAAGCAGGGACTGGCGAATAACACTTATATTGAAAGGGGTTGCCAAACTTTCAAAAAACTAGAGTCTCCTGAAATCTCAACATATATTTTTTCATCCAATCTTCATGATACATTCAAGTAATGATCAGTACAGCATTCCCAATTGGATGCCCAAGTTTTGTTCTTCTAGGTTGAAGCATTCGTTTGCAGGAACAGTTTGAATTTTTAGGTTTCACTCTGTTTTCTCCTATATTGACAGATGCAGTTAGAACTTTAAATCAAACACGGTTTGTGCTAGCTACTTGAAACATGACACAATAAAGTAGTTCTACGTTCTATCCCTAAGGTTTGTTTCCTCTTGATGTAGCCTTAAGCAGAGACTGGCGAATAACACATTCAATGAAAGGCGTTGTTAGGCTGCCAAAAAACTACAGTCTCCTGAAATCTCATCATATATTTTTTCTTCCGACCTTCATGATACTTTCCAGTAATGAGCAGTGCACCAATCAAACTTGGATGCCCAAGTTTCGTTCTCCTAGGTTGAAGCATTCGTTTGTAGGAACAGTTTGAATTTTTAGGTTTCACACTGTTTTGTCCTATATTGACAGATGCAGTTCGAACTCTAAATCAAACACGGTTTGTGCTTGCTTCTTGAAACTTGATAAAATATTGTAGTTCTACGTTCTATCCATAAGGTTTGTTTCCTCTTGATGTAGCCTAATGCAGGGACTGGCGAATAACACTTTTATTGAAAGGGGTTGCCAAACTTCTAAAAACTAGAGTCTTCTGAAATCTCAACATATATTTTTTCATCCAATCTTCATGATACTTTCAAGTAATGATCAGTACACCAATCCCACTTGGATGCTCAAGTTTCATTCTCCTACGTTGAAGCATTCGTTTGCAGGAACAGTTTGAATTTTTAGGTTTCACTCTGTTTTCTCCTATATTGACAGATGCAGTTAGAACTTTAAATCAAACACGGTTTGTGCTAGCTACTTGAAACATGACACAATAAAGTAGTTCTACATTCTATCCCTAAGGTTTGTTTCCTCTTGATGTAGCCTTCAGCACAGACTGGCGAATAACACTTACAATGAGAGGCGTTGTTAGGCTGCCAAAAAACTAGAGTCTCCTGAAATCTCAACACATATTTTTTTTCCGAACTTAATGATACTTTCAAGTAATGAGCAGTACACCAATCAAACTTGGATGCCCAAGTTTCGTTCTCCTAGGTTGATGCATTCGTTTGCAGTAACAGTTTGAATTTCTAGGTTTCACTCTGTTTTCTCCTATATTGACAGATGCAGCTAGAACTCTAAATCAAACACGGTTTGTGGTAGCTTCTCGAAACTTGACACAATAAAGTAGTTCTACGTTCTATCTCTAAGGTTTGTTTCCTCTTGATGTAGCCTAAAGCAGGGACTGGCGAATAACACTTATATTGAAAGGGGTTGCCAAACTTTCAAAAAACTAGAGTCTCCTGAAATCTCAACATATATTTTTTCATCCAATCTTCATGATACATTCAAGTAATGATCAGTACACCATTCCCACTTGGATGCCCAAGTTTTGTTCTTCTAGGTTGAAGCATTCGTTTGCAGGAACAGTTTGAATTTTTAGGTTTCACTCTGTTTTCTCCTATATTGACAGATGAGGTTAGAACTTTAAATCAAACACGGTTTGTGCTAGCTACTTGAAATATGACACAATAAAGTAGTTCTACGTTCTATCCCTAAGGTTTGTTTCCTCTTGATGTAGCCTTCAGCACAGACTGGCGAATAACACTTACAATGAAAGGCGTTGTTAGGCTGCCAAAAAACAAGAGTCTCCTGAAATCTCAACACATATTTTTTCCGACCTTAATGATACATTCAAGTAATGAGCAGTACACCAATCAAACTTGGATGCCCAAGTTTCGTTCTCCTAGGTTGATGCATTCGTTTGCAGTAACAGTTTGAATTTCTAGGTTTCACTCTGTTTTCTCCTATATTGACAGATTAGTTTAGAACTTTAAATCAAACAAGGTTTGTGCTAGCTACTTGAAACATGACACAATAAAGTAGTTCTACGTTATATCTCTAAGGTTTGTTTCCTCTTGATGTAGCCTTCAGCACAGACTGGCGAATAACACTTACAATGAGAGTCCTTGTTAGGCTGCCAAAAAACTAGAGTATCCTGAAATCTCAACACATATTTTTTTCCGACCTTAATGATACTTTCAAGTAATGAGCAGTACACCAATCAAACTTGGATGCCCAAGTTTCGTTCTCCTAGGTTGAAGCATTCGTTTGCAGGAAAAGTTTGAATTTTTAGGTTTCACACTGTTTTGTCCTATATTGACAGATGCAGTTCGAACTCTAAATCAAACACGGTTTGTGCTTGCTTCTTGAAACTTGATAAAATATTGTAGTTCTACGTTCTATCCATAAGGTTTGTTTCCTCTTGATGTAGCCTAATGCAGCGACTGGCGAATAACACTTTTATTGAAAGGGGTTGCCAAACTTCTAAAAACTAGAGTCTTCTGAAATCTCAACATATATTTTTTCATCCAATCTTCATGATACTTTAAAGTAATGATCAGTACACCAATCCCACTTGGATGCTCAAGTTTCATTCTCCTACGTTGAAGCATTCGTTTGCAGGAACAGTTTGAATTTTTAGGTTTCACTCTGTTTTCTCCTTTATTGACAGATGCAGCTAGAACTCTAAATCAAACACGGTTTGTGCTAGCTTCTCGAAACTTGACACAATAAAGTAGTTCTACGTTCTATCTCTAAGGTTTGTTTCCTCTTGATGTAGCCTAAAGCAGGGACTGGCGAATAACACTTATATTGAAAGGGGTTGCCAAACTTTCAAAAAACTAGAGTCTCCTGAAATCTCAACATATATTTTTTCATCCAATCTTCATGATACATTCAAGTAATGATCAGTACACCATTCCCACTTGGATGCCCAAGTTTTGTTCTTCTAGGTTGAAGCATTCGTTTGCAGGAACAGTTTGAATTTTTAGGTTTCACTCTGTTTTCTCCTATATTGACAGATGATTTTAGAACTTTAAATCAAACACGGTTTGTGCTAGCTACTTGAAACATGACACAATAAAGTAGTTCTACGATCTATCTCTAAGGTTTGTTTCCTCGTGATGTAGCCATCAGCACAGACTGGCGAATAACACTTACAATGAGAGTCCTTGTTAGGCTGCCAAAAAACTAGAGTCTCCTGAAATCTCAACACATATTTTTTTCCGACCTTAATGATACTGTCAGGTAATGAGCAGTACACCAATCAAACTTGGATGCCCAAGTTTCGTTCTCCTAGGTTGATGCATTCGTTTGCAGTAACAGTTTGAATTTCTAGGTTTCACTCTGTTTTCTCCTATATTGACAGATGCAGCTACAACTCTAAATCAAACACGGTTTGTGCTAGGTTCTCGAAACTTGACACAATAAAGTAGTTCTATGTTCTATATCTAAGGTTTGTTTCCTCTTGATGTAGCCTGAAGCAGGGACTGGCGAATAACACTTATATTGAAAGGGGTTGCCAAACTTTGAAAAAACTAGAGTCTCCTGAAATCTCAACATATATTTTTTCATCCAATCTTCATGATACATTCAAGTAATGATCAGTACAGCATTCCCACTTGGATGCCCAAGTTTTGTTCTTCTAGGTTGAAGCATTCGTTTGCAGGAACAGTTTGAAATTTTAGGTTTCACTCTGTTTTCTCCTATATTGACAGATGCAGTTAGAACTTTAAATCAAACACGGTTTGTGCTAGCTACTTGAAACATGACACAATAAAGTAGTTCTACGTTCTATCCCTAAGGTTTGTTTCCTCTTGATGTAGCCTTAAGCAGAGACTGGCGAATAACACATTCAATGAAAGGCGTTGTTATGCTGCCAAAAAACTACAGTCTCCTGAAATCTCATCATATATTTTTTCTTCCGACCTTCATGATACTTTCAAGTAATGAGCAGTGCACCAATCAAACTTGGATGCCCAAGTTTCGTTCTCCTAGGTTGAAGCATTCGTTTGTAGGAACAGTTTGAATTTTTAGGTTTCACACTGTTTTGTCCTATATTGACAGATGCAGTTCGAACTCTAAATCAAACACGGTTTGTGCTTGCTTCTTGAAACTTGATAAAATATTGTAGTTCTATGTTCTATCCATAAGGTTTGTTTCCTCTTGATGTAGCCTAATGCAGGGACTGGCGAATAACACTTTTATTGAAAGGGGTTGCCAAACTTCTAAAAACTAGAGTCTTCTGAAATCTCAACATATATTTTTTCATCCAATCTTCATGATACTTTCAAGTAATGATCAGTACACCAATCCCACTTGGATGCCCAAGTTTTGTTCTTCTAGGTTGAAGCATTCGTTTGCAGGAACAGTTTGAATTTTTAGGTTTCACTCTGTTTTCTCCTATATTGACAGATGAGGTTAGAACTTTAAATCAAACACGGTGTGTGCTAGCTACTTGAAACATGACACAATAAAGTAGTTCTACGTTCTCTCTCTAAGGTTTGTTTCCTCTTGATGTAGCCTTCAGCACAGACTGGCGAATAACACTTACAATGAGAGTCCTTGTTAGGCTGCCAAAAAACTAGAGTCTCCTGAAATCTCAACACATATTTTTTTCCGACCTTAATGATACTTTCAAGTAATGAGCAGTACACCAATCAAACTTGGATGCCCAAGTTTCGTTCTCCTAGGTTGATGCATTCGTTTGCAGTAACCGTTTGAATTTCTAGGTTTCACTCTGTTTTCTCCTATATTGACAGATGCAGCTAGAACTCTAAATCAAACACGGTTTGTGCTAGCTTCTCGAAACTTGACACAATAAAGTAGTTCTACGTTCTATCTCTAAGGTTTGTTTCCTCTTGATGTAGCCTAAAGCAGGGACTGGCGAATAACACTTATATTGAAAGGGGTTGCCAAACTTTCAAAAAACTAGAGTCTCCTGAAATCTCAACATATATTTTTTCATCCAATCTTCATGATACATTCAAGTAATGATCAGTACACCATTCCCACTTGGATGCCCAAGTTTTGTCCTTCTAGGTTGAACCATTCGTTTGCAGGAACAGTTTGAATTTTTAGGTTTCACTCTGTTTTCTCCTATATTGACAGATGCAGTTAGAACTTTAAATCAAACACGGTTTGTGCTAGCTACTTGAAACATGACACAATAAAGTAGTTCTACATTCTATCCCTAAGGTTTGTTTCCTCTTGATGTAGCCTTCAGCACAGACTGGCGAATAACACTTACAATGAGAGTCCTTGTTAGGCTGCCAAAAAACTAGAGTCTCCTGAAATCTCAACACATATTTTTTTCCGACCTTAATGATACTTTCAAGTAATGAGCAGTACACCAATCAAACTTGGATGCCCAAGTTTCGTTCTCCTAGGTTGATGCATTCGTTTGCAGTAACCGTTTGAATTTCTAGGTTTCACTCTGTTTTCTCCTATATTGACAGATGCAGCTAGAACTCTAAATCAAACACGGTTTGTGCTAGCTTCTCGAAACTTGACACAATAAAGTAGTTCTACGTTCTATCTCTAAGGTTTGTTTCCTCTTGATGTAGCCTAAAGCAGGGACTGGCGAATAACACTTATATTGAAAGGGGTTGCCAAACTTTCAAAAAATTAGAGTCTCCTGAAATCTCAACATATATTTTTTCATCCAATCTTCATGATACATTCAAGTAATGATCAGTACACCATTCCCACTTGGATGCCCAAGTTTTGTCCTTCTAGGTTGAAGCATTCGTTTGCAGGAACAGTTTGAATTTTTAGGTTTCACTCTGTTTTCTCCTATATTGACAAATGTAGTTCAAACTCTAAATCAAACACGGTTTGGGATAGCTTCTTGAAACTTGACACAATAAAGTAGTTCTACATTCTATCCCTAAGGTTTGTTTCCTCTTGATGTAGCCTTCAGCACAGACTGGCGAATAACACTTACAATGAAAGGCGTTGTTAGGCTGCCAAAAAACAAGAGTCTCCTGAAATCTCAACACATATTTTTTCTTCCGACCTTCATGATACTTTCAAGTAATGAGCAGTGCACCAATCAAACTTGGATGCCCAAGTTTCGTTCTCCTAGGTTGAAGCATTCGTTTGTAGGAACAGTTTGAATTTTTAGGTTTCACACTGTTTTGTCCTATATTGACAGATGCAGTTCGAACTCTAAATCAAACACGGTTTGTGCTTGCTTCTTGAAACTTGATAAAATATTGTAGTTCTACGTTCTATCCATAAGGTTTGTTTCCTCTTGATGTAGCCTAATGCAGGGACTGGCGAATAACACTTTTATTGAAAGGGGTTGCCAAACTTCTAAAAACTAGAGTCTTCTGAAATCTCAACATATATTTTTTCATCCAATCTTCATGATACTTTCAAGTAATGATCAGTACACCAATCCCACTTGGATGCTCAAGTTTCATTCTCCTACGTTGAAGCATTCGTTTGCAGGAACAGTTTGAATTTTTAGGTTTCACTCTGTTTTCTCCTATATTGACAGATGCAGTTAGAACTTTAAATCAAACACGGTTTGTGCTAGCTACTTGAAACATGACACAATAAAGTAGTTCTACATTCTATCCCTAAGGTTTGTTTCCTCTTGATGTAGCCTTCAGCACAGACTGGCGAATAACACTTACAATGAGAGGCGTTGTTAGGCTGCCAAAAAACTAGAGTCTCCTGAAATCTCAACACATATTTTTTTTCCGACCTTAATGATACTTTCAAGTAATGAGCAGTACACCAATCAAACTTGGATGCCCAAGTTTCGTTCTCCTAGGTTGATGCATTCGTTTGCAGTAACAGTTTGAATTTCTAGGTTTCACTCTGTTTTCTCCTATATTGACAGATGCAGCTAGAACTCTAAATCAAACACGGTTTGTGCTAGCTTCTCGAAACTTGACAAAATAAAGTTGTTCTACGTTCTATCTCTAAGGTTTGTTTCCTCTTGATGTAGCCTAAAGCAGGGACTGGCGAATAACACTTATATTGAAAGGGGTTGCCAAACTTTCAAAAAACTAGAGTCTCCTGAAATCTCAACATATATTTTTTCATCCAATCTTCATGATACATTCAAGTAATGATCAGTACACCATTCCCACTTGGATGCCCAAGTTTTGTTCTTCTAGGTTGAAGCATTCGTTTGCAGGAACAGTTTGAATTTTTAGGTTTCACTCTGTTTTCTCCTATATTGACAGATGAGGTTAGAACTTTAAATCAAACACGGTTTGTGCTAGCTACTTGAAACATGACACAATAAAGTAGTTCTACGTTCTATCTCTAAGATTTGTTTCCTCTTGATGTAGGCTTCAGCACAGACTGGCGAATAACACTTACAATGAGAGGCGTTGTTAGGCTGCCAAAAAACTAGAGTCTCCTGAAATCTCAACACATATTTTTTTTCCGACCTTAATGATACTTTCAAGTAATGAGCAGTACACCAATCAAACTTGGATGCCCAAGTTTCGTTCTCCTAGGTTGATGCATTCGTTTGCAGTAACAGTTTGAATTTCTAGGTTTCACTCTGTTTTCTCCTATATTGACAGATGCAGCTAGAACTCTAAATCAAACACGGTTTGTGCTGGGTTCTCGAAACTTGACACAATAAAGTAGTTCTACGTTCTATATCTAAGGTTTGTTTCCTCATGATGCAGCCTGAAGCAGGGACTGGCCAATAACACTTATATTGAAAGGGGTTGCCAAACTTTCAAAAAACTAGAGTCTCCTGAAATCTCAACATATATTTTTTCATCCAATCTTCATGATACATTCAAGTAATGATCAGTACACCATTCCCACTTGGATGCCCAAGTTTTGTTCTTCTAGGTTGAAGCATTCGTTTGCAGGAACAGTTTGAATTTTTAGGTTTCACTCTGTTTTCTCCTATATTGACAAATGTAGTTCAAACTCTAAATCAAACACGGTTTGGGCTAGCTTCTTGAAGCTTGACACAATAAAGTAGTTCTACATTCTATCACTAAGGTTTGTTTCCTCTTGATGTAGCCTTCAGCACAGACTGGCGAATAACACTTACAATGAAAGGCGTTGTTAGGCTGCCAAAAAACAAGTGTCTCCTAAAATCTCAACACATATTTTTTTCCGACCTTAATGATACTTTCAAGTAATGAGCAGTACACCAATCAAACTTGGATGCCCAAGTTTCGTTCTCCTAGGTTGATGCATTCGTTTGCAGTAACAGTTTGAATTTCTAGGTTTCACTCTGTTTTCTCCTATATTGACAGATGCAGCTAGAACTCTAAATCAAACACGGTTTGTGCTAGCTTCTTGAAATTGACACAATAAAGTAGTTCTACGTTCTATCTCTAAGGTTTGTTTCCTCTTGATGTAGCCTAAAGCAGGGACTGGCGAATAACACTTATATTGAAAGGGGTTGCCAAACTTTCAAAAAACTAGAGTCTCCTGAAATCTCAACATATATTTTCTCATCCAATCTTCATGATACATTCAAGTAATGATCAGTACACCATTCCCACTTGGATGCCCAAGTTTTGTTCTTCTAGGTTGAAGCATTCGTTTGCAGGAACAGTTTGAATTTTTAGGTTTCACTCTGTTTTCTCCTATATTGACAGATGAGGTTAGAACTTTAAATCAAACACGGTTTGTGCTAGCTACTTGAAACATGATACAATAAAGTAGTTCTACGTTCTATCTCTAAGGTATGTTTCCTCGTGATGTAGCCTTCAGCACAGACTGGCGAATAACACTTACAATGAGAGTCCTTATTAGTCTGCCAAAAAACTAGAGTCTCCTGAAATCTCAACACATATTTTTTTCCGCCATTAATGATACTTTCAAGTAATGAGCAGTACACCAATCAAACTTGGATGCCCAAGTTTCGTTCTCCTAGGTTGATGCATTCGTTTGCAGTAACAGTTTGAATTTCTAGGTTTCACTCTGTTTTCTCCTATATTGACAGATGCAGCTAGAACTCTAAATCAAACACGGTTTGTGCTAGGTTCTCGAAACTTGACACAATAAAGTAGTTCTACGTTCTATATCTAAGGTTTGTTTCCTCTTGATGCAGCCTGAAGCAGGGACTGGCGAATAACACTTATATTGAAAGGGGTTGCCAATCTTTCAAAAAACTAGGGTCTCCTGAAATCTCAACATATATTTTTTCATCCAATCTTCATGATACATTCAAGTAATGATCAGTACAGCATTCCCACTTGGATGCCCAAGTTTTGTTCTTCTAGGTTGAAGCATTCGTTTGCAGGAACAGTTTGAATTTTTAGGTTTCACTCTGTTTTCTCCTATATTGACAGATGCAGTTAGAACTTTAAATCAAACACGGTTTGTGCTAGCTACTTGAAACATGACACAATAAAGTAGTTCTACGTTCTATCCCTAAGGTTTGTTTCCTCTTGATGTAGCCTTAAGCAGAGACTGGCGAATAACACATTCAATGAAAGGCGTTGTTATGCTGCCAAAAAACTACAGTCTCCTGAAATCTCATCATATATTTTTTCTTCCGACCTTCATGATACTTTCAAGTAATGAGCAGTGCACCAATCAAACTTGGATGCCCAAGTTTCGTTCTCCTAGGTTGAAGCATTCGTTTGTAGGAACAGTTTGAATTTTTAGGTTTCACACTGTTTTGTCCTATATTGACAGATGCAGTTCGAACTCTAAATCAAACACGGTTTGTGCTTGCTTCTTGAAACTTGATAAAATATTGTAGTTCTACGTTCTATCCATAAGGTTTGTTTCCTCTTGATGTAGCCTAATGCAGGGACTGGCGAATAACACTTTTATTGAAAGGGGTTGCCAAACTTCTAAAAACTAGAGTCTTCTGAAATCTCAACATATATTTTTTCATCCAATCTTCATGATACTTTCAAGTAATGATCAGTACACCAATCCCACTTGGATGCTCAAGTTTCATTCTCCTACGTTGAAGCATTCGTTTGCAGGAACAGTTTGAATTTTTAGGTTTCACTCTGTTTTCTCCTATATTGACAGATGCAGTTAGAACTTTAAATCAAACACGGTTTGTGCTAGCTACTTGAAACATGACACAATAAAGTAGTTCTACATTCTATCCCTAAGGTTGGTTTCCTCTTGATGTAGCCTTCAGCACAGACTGGCGAATAACACTTACAATGAGAGGCGTTGTTAGGCTGCCAAAAAACTAGAGTCTCCTGAAATCTCAACACATATTTTTTTTCCGACCTTAATGATACTTTCAAGTAATGAGCAGTACACCAATCAAACTTGGATGCCCAAGTTTCGTTCTCCTAGGTTGATGCATTCGTTTGCAGTAACAGTTTGAATTTCTAGGTTTCACTCTCTTTTCTCCTATATTGACAGATGCAGCTAGAACTCTAAATCAAACACGGTTTGTGCTAGCTTCTCGAAACTTGACACAATAAAGTTGTTCTACGTTCTATCTCTAAGGTTTGTTTCCTCTTGATGTAGCCTAAAGCAGGGACTGGCGAATAACACTTATATTGAAAGGGGTTGCCAAACTTTCAAAAAACTAGAGTCTCCTGAAATCTCAACATATATTTTTTCATCCAATCTTCATGATACATTCAAGTAATGATCAGTACACCATTCCCACTTGGATGCCCAAGTTTTGTTCTTCTAGGTTGAAGCATTCGTTTGCAGGAACAGTTTGAATTTTTAGGTTTCACTCTGTTTTCTCCTATATTGACAGATGAGGTTAGAACTTTAAATCAAACACGGTTTGTGCTAGCTACTTGAAACATGACACAATAAAGTAGTTCTACGTTCTATCTCTAAGGTTTGTTTCCTCTTGATGTAGCCTTCAGCACAGACTGGCGAATAACACTTACAATGAGAGTCCTTGTTAGGCTGCCAAAAAACTAGAGTCTCCTGAAATCTCAACACATATTTTTTTCCGACCTTAATGATACTTTCAAGTAATGAGCAGTACACCAATCAAACTTGGATGCCCAAGTTTCGTTCTCCTAGGTTGATGCATTCGTTGGCAGTAACAGTTTGAATTTCTAGGTTTCACTCTGTTTTCTCCTATATTGACAGATGCAGCTAGAACTCTAAATCAAACACGGTTTGTGCTGGGTTCTCGAAACTTGACACAATAAAGTAGTTCTACGTTCTATATCTAAGGTTTGTTTCCTCTTGATGCAGCCTGAAGCAGGGACTGGCCAATAACACTTATATTGAAAGGGGTTGCCAAACTTTCAAAAAACTAGAGTCTCCTGAAATCTCAACATATATTTTTTCATCCAATCTTCATGATACATTCAAGTAATGATCAGTACACCATTCCCACTTGGATGCCCAAGTTTTGTTCTTCTAGGTTGAAGCATTCGTTTGCAGGAACAGTTTGAATTTTTAGGTTTCACTCTGTTTTCTCCTATATTGACAAATGTAGTTCAAACTCTAAATCAAACACGGTTTGGGCTAGCTTCTTGAAGCTTGACACAATAAAGTAGTTCTACATTCTATCACTAAGGTTTGTTTCCTCTTGATGTAGCCTTCAGCACAGACTGGCGAATAACACTTACAATGAAAGGCGTTGTTAGGCTGCCAAAAAACAAGTGTCTCCTGAAATCTCAACACATATTTTTTTCCGACCTTAATGATACTTTCAAGTAATGAGCAGTACACCAATCAAACTTGGATGCCCAAGTTTCGTTCTCCTAGGTTGATGCATTCGTTTGCAGTAACAGTTTGAATTTCTAGGTTTCACTCTGTTTTCACCTATATTGACAGATGCAGCTAGAACTCTAAATCAAACACGGTTTGTGCTAGCTTCTTGAAATTGACACAATAAAGTAGTTCTACGTTCTATCTCTAAGGTTTGTTTCCTCTTGATGTAGCCTAAAGCAGGGACTGGCGAATAACACTTATATTGAAAGGGGTTGCCAAACTTTCAAAAAACTAGAGTCTCCTGAAATCTCAACATATATTTTCTCATCCAATCTTTATGATACATTCAAGTAATGATCAGTACACCATTCCCACTTGGATGCCCAAGTTTTGTTCTTCTAGGTTGAAGCATTCGTTTGCAGGAACAGTTTGAATTTTTAGGTTTCACTCTGTTTTCTCCTATATTGACAGATGAGGTTAGAACTTTAAATCAAACACGGTTTGTGCTAGCTACTTGAAACATGATACAATAAAGTAGTTCTACGTTCTATCTCTAAGGTATGTTTCCTCGTGATGTAGCCTTCAGCACAGACTGGCGAATAACACTTACAATGAGAGTCCTTATTAGTCTGCCAAAAAACTAGAGTCTCCTGAAATCTCAACACATATTTTTTTCCGCCATTAATGATACTTTCAAGTAATGAGCAGTACACCAATCAAACTTGGATGCCCAAGTTTCGTTCTCCTAGGTTGATGCATTCGTTTGCAGTAACAGTTTGAATTTCTAGGTTTCACTCTGTTTTCTCCTATATTGACAGATGCAGCTAGAACTCTAAATCAAACACGGTTTGTGCTAGGTTCTCGAAACTTGACACAATAAAGTAGTTCTACGTTCTATATCTAAGGTTTGTTTCCTCTTGATGCAGCCTGAAGCAGGGACTGGCGAATAACACTTATATTGAAAGGGGTTGCCAATCTTTCAAAAAACTAGGGTCTCCTGAAATCTCAACATATATTTTTTCATCCAATCTTCATGATACATTCAAGTAATGATCAGTACAGCATTCCCACTTGGATGCCCAAGTTTTGTTCTTCTAGGTTGAAGCATTCGTTTGCAGGAACAGTTTGAATTTTTAGGTTTCACTCTGTTTTCTCCTATATTGACAGATGCAGTTAGAACTTTAAATCAAACACGGTTTGTGCTAGCTACTTGAAACATGACACAATAAAGTAGTTCTACGTTCTATCCCTAAGGTTTGTTTCCTCTTGATGTAGCCTTAAGCAGAGACTGGCGAATAACACATTCAATGAAAGGCGTTGTTATGCTGCCAAAAAACTACAGTCTCCTGAAATCTCATCATATATTTTTTCTTCCGACCTTCATGATACTTTCAAGTAATGAGCAGTGCACCAATCAAACTTGGATGCCCAAGTTTCGTTCTCCTAGGTTGAAGCATTCGTTTGTAGGAACAGTTTGAATTTTTAGGTTTCACACTGTTTTGTCCTATATTGACAGATGCAGTTCGAACTCTAAATCAAACACGGTTTGTGCTTGCTTCTTGAAACTTGATAAAATATTGTAGTTCTACGTTCTATCCATAAGGTTTGTTTCCTCTTGATGTAGCCTAATGCAGGGACTGGCGAATAACACTTTTATTGAAAGGGGTTGCCAAACTTCTAAAAACTAGAGTCTTCTGAAATCTCAACATATATTTTTTCATCCAATCTTCATGATACTTTCAAGTAATGATCAGTACACCAATCCCACTTGGATGCTCAAGTTTCATTCTCCTACGTTGAAGCATTCGTTTGCAGGAACAGTTTGAATTTTTAGGTTTCACTCTGTTTTCTCCTATATTGACAGATGCAGTTAGAACTTTAAATCAAACACGGTTTGTGCTAGCTACTTGAAACATGACACAATAAAGTAGTTCTACATTCTATCCCTAAGGTTTGTTTCCTCTTGATGTAGCCTTCAGCACACACTGGCGAATAACACTTACAATGAGAGGCGTTGTTAGGCTGCCAAAAAACTAGAGTCTCCTGAAATCTCAACACATATTTTTTTTCCGACCTTAATGATACTTTCAAGTAATGAGCAGTACACCAATCAAACTTGGATGCCCAAGTTTCGTTCTCCTAGGTTGATGCATTCGTTTGCAGTAACAGTTTGAATTTCTAGGTTTCACTCTCTTTTCTCCTATATTGACAGATGCAGCTAGAACTCTAAATCAAACACGGTTTGTGCTAGCTTCTCGAAACTTGACACAATAAAGTTGTTCTACGTTCTATCTCTAAGGTTTGTTTCCTCTTGATGTAGCCTAAAGCAGGGACTGGCGAATAACACTTATATTGAAAGGGGTTGCCAAACTTTCAAAAAACTAGAGTCTCCTGAAATCTCAACATATATTTTTTCATCCAATCTTCATGATACATTCAAGTAATGATCAGTACACCATTCCCACTTGGATGCCCAAGTTTTGTTCTTCTAGGTTGAAGCATTCGTTTGCAGGAACAGTTTGAATTTTTAGGTTTCACTCTGTTTTCCCCTATATTGACAGATGAGGTTAGAACTTTAAATCAAACACGGTTTGTGCTAGCTACTTGAAACATGACACAATAAAGTAGTTCTACGTTCTATCTCTAAGGTTTGTTTCCTCTTGATGTAGCCTTCAGCACAGACTGGCGAATAACACTTACAATGAGAGTCCTTGTTAGGCTGCCAAAAAACTAGAGTCTCCTGAAATCTCAACACATATTTTTTTCCGACCTTAATGATACTTTCAAGTAATGAGCAGTACACCAATCAAACTTGGCTGCCCAAGTTTCGTTCTCCTAGGTTGATGCATTCGTTGGCAGTAACAGTTTGAATTTCTAGGTTTCACTCTGTTTTCTCCTATATTGACAGATGCAGCTAGAACTCTAAATCAAACACGGTTTGTGCTGGGTTCTCGAAACATGACACAATAAAGTAGTTCTACGTTCTATATCTAAGGTTTGTTTCCTCTTGATGCAGCCTGAAGCAGGGAGTGGCGAATAACACTTATATTGAAAGGGGTTGCCAAACTTTCAAAAAACTAGAGTCTCCTGAAATCTCAACATATATTTTTTCATCCAATCTTCATGATACATTCAAGTAATGATCAGTACACCATTCCCACTTGGATGCCCAAGTTTTGTTCTTCTAGGTTGAAGCATTCGTTTGCAGGAACAGTTTGAATTTTTAGGTTTCACTCTGTTTTCTCCTATATTGACAAATGTAGTTCAAACTCTAAATCAAACACGGTTTGGGCTAGCTTCTTGAAGCTTGACACAATAAAGTAGTTCTACATTCTATCACTAAGGTTTGTTTCCTCTTGATGTAGCCTTCAGCACAGACTGGCGAATAACACTTACAATGAAAGGCGTTGTTAGGCTGCCAAAAAACAAGTGTCTCCTAAAATCTCAACACATATTTTTTTCCGACCTTAATGATACTTTCAAGTAATGAGCAGTACACCAATCAAACTTGGATGCCCAAGTTTCGTTCTCCTAGGTTGATGCATTCGTTTGCAGTAACAGTTTGAATTTCTAGGTTTCACTCTGTTTTCTCCTATATTGACAGATGCAGCTAGAACTCTAAATCAAACACGGTTTGTGCTAGCTTCTTGAAATTGACACAATAAAGTAGTTCTACGTTCTATCTCTAAGGTTTGTTTCCTCTTGATGTAGCCTAAAGCAGGGACTGGCGAATAACACTTATATTGAAAGGGGTTGCCAAACTTTCAAAAAACTAGAGTCTCCTGAAATCTCAACATATATTTTTTCATCCAATCTTCATGATACATTCAAGTAATGATCAGTACACCATTCCCACTTGGATGCCCAAGTTTTGTCCTTCTAGGTTGAAGCATTCGTTTGCAGGAACAGTTTGAATTTTTAGGTTTCACTCTGTTTTCTCCTATATTGACAAATGTAGTTCAAACTCTAAATCAAACACGGTTTGGGATAGCTTCTTGAAACTTGACACAATAAAGTAGTTCTACATTCTATCCCTAAGGTTTGTTTCCTCTTGATGTAGCCTTCAGCACAGACTGGCGAATAACACTTACAATGAAAGGCGTTGTTAGGCTGCCAAAAAACAAGAGTCTCCTGAAATCTCAACACATATTTTTTCTTCCGACCTTCATGATACTTTCAAGTAATGAGCAGTGCACCAATCAAACTTGGATGCCCAAGTTTCGTTCTCCTAGGTTGAAGCATTCGTTTGTAGGAACAGTTTGAATTTTTAGGTTTCACACTGTTTTGTCCTATATTGACAGATGCAGTTCGAACTCTAAATCAAACACGGTTTGTGCTTGCTTCTTGAAACTTGATAAAATATTGTAGTTCTACGTTCTATCCATAAGGTTTGTTTCCTCTTGATGTAGCCTAATGCAGGGACTGGCGAATAACACTTTTATTGAAAGGGGTTGCCAAACTTCTAAAAACTAGAGTCTTCTGAAATCTCAACATATATTTTTTCATCCAATCTTCATGATACTTTCAAGTAATGATCAGTACACCAATCCCACTTGGATGCTCAAGTTTCATTCTCCTACGTTGAAGCATTCGTTTGCAGGAACAGTTTGAATTTTTAGGTTTCACTCTGTTTTCTCCTATATTGACAGATGCAGTTAGAACTTTAAATCAAACACGGTTTGTGCTAGCTACTTGAAACATGACACAATAAAGTAGTTCTACATTCTATCCCTAAGGTTTGTTTCCTCTTGATGTAGCCTTCAGCACAGACTGGCGAATAACACTTACAATGAGAGGCGTTGTTAGGCTGCCAAAAAACTAGAGTCTCCTGAAATCTCAACACATATTTTTTTTCCGACCTTAATGATACTTTCAAGTAATGAGCAGTACACCAATCAAACTTGGATGCCCAAGTTTCGTTCTCCTAGGTTGATGCATTCGTTTGCAGTAACAGTTTGAATTTCTAGGTTTCACTCTGTTTTCTCCTATATTGACAGATGCAGCTAGAACTCTAAATCAAACACGGTTTGTGCTAGCTTCTCGAAACTTGACAAAATAAAGTTGTTCTACGTTCTATCTCTAAGGTTTGTTTCCTCTTGATGTAGCCTAAAGCAGGGACTGGCGAATAACACTTATATTGAAAGGGGTTGCCAAACTTTCAAAAAACTAGAGTCTCCTGAAATCTCAACATATATTTTTTCATCCAATCTTCATGATACATTCAAGTAATGATCAGTACACCATTCCCACTTGGATGCCCAAGTTTTGTTCTTCTAGGTTGAAGCATTCGTTTGCAGGAACAGTTTGAATTTTTAGGTTTCACTCTGTTTTCTCCTATATTGACAGATGAGGTTAGAACTTTAAATCAAACACGGTTTGTGCTAGCTACTTGAAACATGACACAATAAAGTAGTTCTACGTTCTATCTCTAAGATTTGTTTCCTCTTGATGTAGGCTTCAGCACAGACTGGCGAATAACACTTACAATGAGAGGCGTTGTTAGGCTGCCAAAAAACTAGAGTCTCCTGAAATCTCAACACATATTTTTTTTCCGACCTTAATGATACTTTCAAGTAATGAGCAGTACACCAATCAAACTTGGATGCCCAAGTTTCGTTCTCCTAGGTTGATGCATTCGTTTGCAGTAACAGTTTGAATTTCTAGGTTTCACTCTGTTTTCTCCTATATTGACAGATGCAGCTAGAACTCTAAATCAAACACGGTTTGTGCTGGGTTCTCGAAACTTGACACAATAAAGTAGTTCTACGTTCTATATCTAAGGTTTGTTTCCTCATGATGCAGCCTGAAGCAGGGACTGGCCAATAACACTTATATTGAAAGGGGTTGCCAAACTTTCAAAAAACTAGAGTCTCCTGAAATCTCAACATATATTTTTTCATCCAATCTTCATGATACATTCAAGTAATGATCAGTACACCATTCCCACTTGGATGCCCAAGTTTTGTTCTTCTAGGTTGAAGCATTCGTTTGCAGGAACAGTTTGAATTTTTAGGTTTCACTCTGTTTTCTCCTATATTGACAAATGTAGTTCAAACTCTAAATCAAACACGGTTTGGGCTAGCTTCTTGAAGCTTGACACAATAAAGTAGTTCTACATTCTATCACTAAGGTTTGTTTCCTCTTGATGTAGCCTTCAGCACAGACTGGCGAATAACACTTACAATGAAAGGCGTTGTTAGGCTGCCAAAAAACAAGTGTCTCCTAAAATCTCAACACATATTTTTTTCCGACCTTAATGATACTTTCAAGTAATGAGCAGTACACCAATCAAACTTGGATGCCCAAGTTTCGTTCTCCTAGGTTGATGCATTCGTTTGCAGTAACAGTTTGAATTTCTAGGTTTCACTCTGTTTTCTCCTATATTGACAGATGCAGCTAGAACTCTAAATCAAACACGGTTTGTGCTAGCTTCTTGAAATTGACACAATAAAGTAGTTCTACGTTCTATCTCTAAGGTTTGTTTCCTCTTGATGTAGCCTAAAGCAGGGACTGGCGAATAACACTTATATTGAAAGGGGTTGCCAAACTTTCAAAAAACTAGAGTCTCCTGAAATCTCAACATATATTTTCTCATCCAATCTTCATGATACATTCAAGTAATGATCAGTACACCATTCCCACTTGGATGCCCAAGTTTTGTTCTTCTAGGTTGAAGCATTCGTTTGCAGGAACAGTTTGAATTTTTAGGTTTCACTCTGTTTTCTCCTATATTGACAGATGAGGTTAGAACTTTAAATCAAACACGGTTTGTGCTAGCTACTTGAAACATGATACAATAAAGTAGTTCTACGTTCTATCTCTAAGGTATGTTTCCTCGTGATGTAGCCTTCAGCACAGACTGGCGAATAACACTTACAATGAGAGTCCTTATTAGTCTGCCAAAAAACTAGAGTCTCCTGAAATCTCAACACATATTTTTTTCCGCCATTAATGATACTTTCAAGTAATGAGCAGTACACCAATCAAACTTGGATGCCCAAGTTTCGTTCTCCTAGGTTGATGCATTCGTTTGCAGTAACAGTTTGAATTTCTAGGTTTCACTCTGTTTTCTCCTATATTGACAGATGCAGCTAGAACTCTAAATCAAACACGGTTTGTGCTAGGTTCTCGAAACTTGACACAATAAAGTAGTTCTACGTTCTATATCTAAGGTTTGTTTCCTCTTGATGCAGCCTGAAGCAGGGACTGGCGAATAACACTTATATTGAAAGGGGTTGCCAATCTTTCAAAAAACTAGGGTCTCCTGAAATCTCAACATATATTTTTTCATCCAATCTTCATGATACATTCAAGTAATGATCAGTACAGCATTCCCACTTGGATGCCCAAGTTTTGTTCTTCTAGGTTGAAGCATTCGTTTGCAGGAACAGTTTGAATTTTTAGGTTTCACTCTGTTTTCTCCTATATTGACAGATGCAGTTAGAACTTTAAATCAAACACGGTTTGTGCTAGCTACTTGAAACATGACACAATAAAGTAGTTCTACGTTCTATCCCTAAGGTTTGTTTCCTCTTGATGTAGCCTTAAGCAGAGACTGGCGAATAACACATTCAATGAAAGGCGTTGTTATGCTGCCAAAAAACTACAGTCTCCTGAAATCTCATCATATATTTTTTCTTCCGACCTTCATGATACTTTCAAGTAATGAGCAGTGCACCAATCAAACTTGGATGCCCAAGTTTCGTTCTCCTAGGTTGAAGCATTCGTTTGTAGGAACAGTTTGAATTTTTAGGTTTCACACTGTTTTGTCCTATATTGACAGATGCAGTTCGAACTCTAAATCAAACACGGTTTGTGCTTGCTTCTTGAAACTTGATAAAATATTGTAGTTCTACGTTCTATCCATAAGGTTTGTTTCCTCTTGATGTAGCCTAATGCAGGGACTGGCGAATAACACTTTTATTGAAAGGGGTTGCCAAACTTCTAAAAACTAGAGTCTTCTGAAATCTCAACATATATTTTTTCATCCAATCTTCATGATACTTTCAAGTAATGATCAGTACACCAATCCCACTTGGATGCTCAAGTTTCATTCTCCTACGTTGAAGCATTCGTTTGCAGGAACAGTTTGAATTTTTAGGTTTCACTCTGTTTTCTCCTATATTGACAGATGCAGTTAGAACTTTAAATCAAACACGGTTTGTGCTAGCTACTTGAAACATGACACAATAAAGTAGTTCTACATTCTATCCCTAAGGTTGGTTTCCTCTTGATGTAGCCTTCAGCACAGACTGGCGAATAACACTTACAATGAGAGGCGTTGTTAGGCTGCCAAAAAACTAGAGTCTCCTGAAATCTCAACACATATTTTTTTTCCGACCTTAATGATACTTTCAAGTAATGAGCAGTACACCAATCAAACTTGGATGCCCAAGTTTCGTTCTCCTAGGTTGATGCATTCGTTTGCAGTAACAGTTTGAATTTCTAGGTTTCACTCTCTTTTCTCCTATATTGACAGATGCAGCTAGAACTCTAAATCAAACACGGTTTGTGCTAGCTTCTCGAAACTTGACACAATAAAGTTGTTCTACGTTCTATCTCTAAGGTTTGTTTCCTCTTGATGTAGCCTAAAGCAGGGACTGGCGAATAACACTTATATTGAAAGGGGTTGCCAAACTTTCAAAAAACTAGAGTCTCCTGAAATCTCAACATATATTTTTTCATCCAATCTTCATGATACATTCAAGTAATGATCAGTACACCATTCCCACTTGGATGCCCAAGTTTTGTTCTTCTAGGTTGAAGCATTCGTTTGCAGGAACAGTTTGAATTTTTAGGTTTCACTCTGTTTTCTCCTATATTGACAGATGAGGTTAGAACTTTAAATCAAACACGGTTTGTGCTAGCTACTTGAAACATGACACAATAAAGTAGTTCTACGTTCTATCTCTAAGGTTTGTTTCCTCTTGATGTAGCCTTCAGCACAGACTGGCGAATAACACTTACAATGAGAGTCCTTGTTAGGCTGCCAAAAAACTAGAGTCTCCTGAAATCTCAACACATATTTTTTTCCGACCTTAATGATACTTTCAAGTAATGAGCAGTACACCAATCAAACTTGGATGCCCAAGTTTCGTTCTCCTAGGTTGATGCATTCGTTGGCAGTAACAGTTTGAATTTCTAGGTTTCACTCTGTTTTCTCCTATATTGACAGATGCAGCTAGAACTCTAAATCAAACACGGTTTGTGCTGGGTTCTCGAAACTTGACACAATAAAGTAGTTCTACGTTCTATATCTAAGGTTTGTTTCCTCTTGATGCAGCCTGAAGCAGGGACTGGCCAATAACACTTATATTGAAAGGGGTTGCCAAACTTTCAAAAAACTAGAGTCTCCTGAAATCTCAACATATATTTTTTCATCCAATCTTCATGATACATTCAAGTAATGATCAGTACACCATTCCCACTTGGATGCCCAAGTTTTGTTCTTCTAGGTTGAAGCATTCGTTTGCAGGAACAGTTTGAATTTTTAGGTTTCACTCTGTTTTCTCCTATATTGACAAATGTAGTTCAAACTCTAAATCAAACACGGTTTGGGCTAGCTTCTTGAAGCTTGACACAATAAAGTAGTTCTACATTCTATCACTAAGGTTTGTTTCCTCTTGATGTAGCCTTCAGCACAGACTGGCGAATAACACTTACAATGAAAGGCGTTGTTAGGCTGCCAAAAAACAAGTGTCTCCTGAAATCTCAACACATATTTTTTTCCGACCTTAATGATACTTTCAAGTAATGAGCAGTACACCAATCAAACTTGGATGCCCAAGTTTCGTTCTCCTAGGTTGATGCATTCGTTTGCAGTAACAGTTTGAATTTCTAGGTTTCACTCTGTTTTCACCTATATTGACAGATGCAGCTAGAACTCTAAATCAAACACGGTTTGTGCTAGCTTCTTGAAATTGACACAATAAAGTAGTTCTACGTTCTATCTCTAAGGTTTGTTTCCTCTTGATGTAGCCTAAAGCAGGGACTGGCGAATAACACTTATATTGAAAGGGGTTGCCAAACTTTCAAAAAACTAGAGTCTCCTGAAATCTCAACATATATTTTCTCATCCAATCTTTATGATACATTCAAGTAATGATCAGTACACCATTCCCACTTGGATGCCCAAGTTTTGTTCTTCTAGGTTGAAGCATTCGTTTGCAGGAACAGTTTGAATTTTTAGGTTTCACTCTGTTTTCTCCTATATTGACAGATGAGGTTAGAACTTTAAATCAAACACGGTTTGTGCTAGCTACTTGAAACATGATACAATAAAGTAGTTCTACGTTCTATCTCTAAGGTATGTTTCCTCGTGATGTAGCCTTCAGCACAGACTGGCGAATAACACTTACAATGAGAGTCCTTATTAGTCTGCCAAAAAACTAGAGTCTCCTGAAATCTCAACACATATTTTTTTCCGCCATTAATGATACTTTCAAGTAATGAGCAGTACACCAATCAAACTTGGATGCCCAAGTTTCGTTCTCCTAGGTTGATGCATTCGTTTGCAGTAACAGTTTGAATTTCTAGGTTTCACTCTGTTTTCTCCTATATTGACAGATGCAGCTAGAACTCTAAATCAAACACGGTTTGTGCTAGGTTCTCGAAACTTGACACAATAAAGTAGTTCTACGTTCTATATCTAAGGTTTGTTTCCTCTTGATGCAGCCTGAAGCAGGGACTGGCGAATAACACTTATATTGAAAGGGGTTGCCAATCTTTCAAAAAACTAGGGTCTCCTGAAATCTCAACATATATTTTTTCATCCAATCTTCATGATACATTCAAGTAATGATCAGTACAGCATTCCCACTTGGATGCCCAAGTTTTGTTCTTCTAGGTTGAAGCATTCGTTTGCAGGAACAGTTTGAATTTTTAGGTTTCACTCTGTTTTCTCCTATATTGACAGATGCAGTTAGAACTTTAAATCAAACACGGTTTGTGCTAGCTACTTGAAACATGACACAATAAAGTAGTTCTACGTTCTATCCCTAAGGTTTGTTTCCTCTTGATGTAGCCTTAAGCAGAGACTGGCGAATAACACATTCAATGAAAGGCGTTGTTATGCTGCCAAAAAACTACAGTCTCCTGAAATCTCATCATATATTTTTTCTTCCGACCTTCATGATACTTTCAAGTAATGAGCAGTGCACCAATCAAACTTGGATGCCCAAGTTTCGTTCTCCTAGGTTGAAGCATTCGTTTGTAGGAACAGTTTGAATTTTTAGGTTTCACACTGTTTTGTCCTATATTGACAGATGCAGTTCGAACTCTAAATCAAACACGGTTTGTGCTTGCTTCTTGAAACTTGATAAAATATTGTAGTTCTACGTTCTATCCATAAGGTTTGTTTCCTCTTGATGTAGCCTAATGCAGGGACTGGCGAATAACACTTTTATTGAAAGGGGTTGCCAAACTTCTAAAAACTAGAGTCTTCTGAAATCTCAACATATATTTTTTCATCCAATCTTCATGATACTTTCAAGTAATGATCAGTACACCAATCCCACTTGGATGCTCAAGTTTCATTCTCCTACGTTGAAGCATTCGTTTGCAGGAACAGTTTGAATTTTTAGGTTTCACTCTGTTTTCTCCTATATTGACAGATGCAGTTAGAACTTTAAATCAAACACGGTTTGTGCTAGCTACTTGAAACATGACACAATAAAGTAGTTCTACATTCTATCCCTAAGGTTTGTTTCCTCTTGATGTAGCCTTCAGCACACACTGGCGAATAACACTTACAATGAGAGGCGTTGTTAGGCTGCCAAAAAACTAGAGTCTCCTGAAATCTCAACACATATTTTTTTTCCGACCTTAATGATACTTTCAAGTAATGAGCAGTACACCAATCAAACTTGGATGCCCAAGTTTCGTTCTCCTAGGTTGATGCATTCGTTTGCAGTAACAGTTTGAATTTCTAGGTTTCACTCTCTTTTCTCCTATATTGACAGATGCAGCTAGAACTCTAAATCAAACACGGTTTGTGCTAGCTTCTCGAAACTTGACACAATAAAGTTGTTCTACGTTCTATCTCTAAGGTTTGTTTCCTCTTGATGTAGCCTAAAGCAGGGACTGGCGAATAACACTTATATTGAAAGGGGTTGCCAAACTTTCAAAAAACTAGAGTCTCCTGAAATCTCAACATATATTTTTTCATCCAATCTTCATGATACATTCAAGTAATGATCAGTACACCATTCCCACTTGGATGCCCAAGTTTTGTTCTTCTAGGTTGAAGCATTCGTTTGCAGGAACAGTTTGAATTTTTAGGTTTCACTCTGTTTTCCCCTATATTGACAGATGAGGTTAGAACTTTAAATCAAACACGGTTTGTGCTAGCTACTTGAAACATGACACAATAAAGTAGTTCTACGTTCTATCTCTAAGGTTTGTTTCCTCTTGATGTAGCCTTCAGCACAGACTGGCGAATAACACTTACAATGAGAGTCCTTGTTAGGCTGCCAAAAAACTAGAGTCTCCTGAAATCTCAACACATATTTTTTTCCGACCTTAATGATACTTTCAAGTAATGAGCAGTACACCAATCAAACTTGGCTGCCCAAGTTTCGTTCTCCTAGGTTGATGCATTCGTTGGCAGTAACAGTTTGAATTTCTAGGTTTCACTCTGTTTTCTCCTATATTGACAGATGCAGCTAGAACTCTAAATCAAACACGGTTTGTGCTGGGTTCTCGAAACATGACACAATAAAGTAGTTCTACGTTCTATATCTAAGGTTTGTTTCCTCTTGATGCAGCCTGAAGCAGGGAGTGGCGAATAACACTTATATTGAAAGGGGTTGCCAAACTTTCAAAAAACTAGAGTCTCCTGAAATCTCAACATATATTTTTTCATCCAATCTTCATGATACATTCAAGTAATGATCAGTACACCATTCCCACTTGGATGCCCAAGTTTTGTTCTTCTAGGTTGAAGCATTCGTTTGCAGGAACAGTTTGAATTTTTAGGTTTCACTCTGTTTTCTCCTATATTGACAAATGTAGTTCAAACTCTAAATCAAACACGGTTTGGGCTAGCTTCTTGAAGCTTGACACAATAAAGTAGTTCTACATTCTATCACTAAGGTTTGTTTCCTCTTGATGTAGCCTTCAGCACAGACTGGCGAATAACACTTACAATGAAAGGCGTTGTTAGGCTGCCAAAAAACAAGTGTCTCCTAAAATCTCAACACATATTTTTTTCCGACCTTAATGATACTTTCAAGTAATGAGCAGTACACCAATCAAACTTGGATGCCCAAGTTTCGTTCTCCTAGGTTGATGCATTCGTTTGCAGTAACAGTTTGAATTTCTAGGTTTCACTCTGTTTTCTCCTATATTGACAGATGCAGCTAGAACTCTAAATCAAACACGGTTTGTGCTAGCTTCTTGAAATTGACACAATAAAGTAGTTCTACGTTCTATCTCTAAGGTTTGTTTCCTCTTGATGTAGCCTAAAGCAGGGACTGGCGAATAACACTTATATTGAAAGGGGTTGCCAAACTTTCAAAAAACTAGAGTCTCCTGAAATCTCAACATATATTTTCTCATCCAATCTTCATGATACATTCAAGTAATGATCAGTACACCATTCCCACTTGGATGCCCAAGTTTTGTTCTTCTAGGTTGAAGCATTCGTTTGCAGGAACAGTTTGAATTTTTAGGTTTCACTCTGTTTTCTCCTATATTGACAGATTAGTTTAGAACTTTAAATCAAACAAGGTTTGTGCTAGCTACTTGAAACATGACACAATAAAGTAGTTCTACGTTCTATCCCTAAGGTTTGTTTCCTCTTGATGTAGCCTTAAGCAGAGACTGGCGAATAACACATTCAATGAACGGCGTTGTTATGCTGCCAAAAAACTACAGTCTCCTGAAATCTCATCATATATTTTTTCTTCCGACCTTCATGATACTTTCAAGTAATGAGCAGTGCACCAATCAAACTTGGATGCCCAAGTTTCGTTCTCCTAGGTTGAAGCATTCGTTTGTAGGAACAGTTTGAATTTTTAGGTTTCACACTGTTTTGTCCTATATTGACAGATGCAGTTCGAACTCTAAATCAAACACGGTTTGTGCTTGCTTCTTGAAACTTGATAAAATATTGTAGTTCTACGTTCTATCCATAAGGTTTGTTTCCTCTTGATGTAGCCTAATGCAGGGACTGGCGAATAACACTTTTATTGAAAGGGGTTGCCAAACTTCTAAAAACTAGAGTCTTCTGAAATCTCAACATATATTTTTTCATCCAATCTTCATGATACTTTCAAGTAATGATCAGTACACCAATCCCACTTGGATGCTCAAGTTTCATTCTCCTACGTTGAAGCATTCGTTTGCAGGAACAGTTTGAATTTTTAGGTTTCACTCTGTTTTCTCCTATATTGACAGATGCAGTTAGAACTTTAAATCAAACACGGTTTGTGCTAGCTACTTGAAACATGACACAATAAAGTAGTTCTACATTCTATCCCTAAGGTTTGTTTCCTCTTGATGTAGCCTTCAGCACACACTGGCGAATAACACTTACAATGAGAGGCGTTGTTAGGCTGCCAAAAAACTAGAGTCTCCTGAAATCTCAACACATATTTTTTTTCCGACCTTAATGATACTTTCAAGTAATGAGCAGTACACCAATCAAACTTGGATGCCCAAGTTTCGTTCTCCTAGGTTGATGCATTCGTTTGCAGTAACAGTTTGAATTTCTAGGTTTCACTCTCTTTTCTCCTATATTGACAGATGCAGCTAGAACTCTAAATCAAACACGGTTTGTGCTAGCTTCTCGAAACTTGACACAATAAAGTTGTTCTACGTTCTATCTCTAAGGTTTGTTTCCTCTTGATGTAGCCTAAAGCAGGGACTGGCGAATAACACTTATATTGAAAGGGGTTGCCAAACTTTCAAAAAACTAGAGTCTCCTGAAATCTCAACATATATTTTTTCATCCAATCTTCATGATACATTCAAGTAATGATCAGTACACCATTCCCACTTGGATGCCCAAGTTTTGTTCTTCTAGGTTGAAGCATTCGTTTGCAGGAACAGTTTGAATTTTTAGGTTTCACTCTGTTTTCTCCTATATTGACAGATGAGGTTAGAACTTTAAATCAAACACGGTTTGTGCTAGCTACTTGAAACATGACACAATAAAGTAGTTCTACGTTCTATCTCTAAGGTTTGTTTCCTCTTGATGTAGCCTTCAGCACAGACTGGCGAATAACACTTACAATGAGAGTCCTTGTTAGGCTGCCAAAAAACTAGAGTCTCCTGAAATCTCAACACATATTTTTTTCCGACCTTAATGATACTTTCAAGTAATGAGCAGTACACCAATCAAACTTGGATGCCCAAGTTTCGTTCTCCTAGGTTGATGCATTCGTTGGCAGTAACAGTTTGAATTTCTAGGTTTCACTCTGTTTTCTCCTATATTGACAGATGCAGCTAGAACTCTAAATCAAACACGGTTTGTGCTGGGTTCTCGAAACATGACACAATAAAGTAGTTCTACGTTCTATATCTAAGGTTTGTTTCCTCTTGATGCAGCCTGAAGCAGGGAGTGGCGAATAACACTTATATTGAAAGGGGTTGCCAAACTTTCAAAAAACTAGAGTCTCCTGAAATCTCAACATATATTTTTTCATCCAATCTTCATGATACATTCAAGTAATGATCAGTACACCATTCCCACTTGGATGCCCAAGTTTTGTTCTTCTAGGTTGAAGCATTCGTTTGCAGGAACAGTTTGAATTTTTAGGTTTCACTCTGTTTTCTCCTATATTGACAAATGTAGTTCAAACTCTAAATCAAACACGGTTTGGGCTAGCTTCTTGAAGCTTGACACAATAAAGTAGTTCTACATTCTATCACTAAGGTTTGTTTCCTCTTGATGTAGCCTTCAGCACAGACTGGCGAATAACACTTACAATGAAAGGCGTTGTTAGGCTGCCAAAAAACAAGTGTCTCCTAAAATCTCAACACATATTTTTTTCCGACCTTAATGATACTTTCAAGTAATGAGCAGTACACCAATCAAACTTGGATGCCCAAGTTTCGTTCTCCTAGGTTGATGCATTCGTTTGCAGTAACAGTTTGAATTTCTAGGTTTCACTCTGTTTTCCTCTATATTGACAGATGCAGCTAGAACTCTAAATCAAACACGGTTTGTGCTAGCTTCTTGAAATTGACACAATAAAGTAGTTCTACGTTCTATCTCTAAGGTTTGTTTCCTCTTGATGTAGCCTAAAGCAGGGACTGGCGAATAACACTTATATTGAAAGGGGTTGCCAAACTTTCAAAAAACTAGAGTCTCCTGAAATCTCAACATATATTTTCTCATCCAATCTTCATGATACATTCAAGTAATGATCAGTACACCATTCCCACTTGGATGCCCAAGTTTTGTTCTTCTAGGTTGAAGCATTCGTTTGCAGGAACAGTTTGAATTTTTAGGTTTCACTCTGTTTCCTCCTATATTGACAGATGAGGTTAGAACTTTAAATCAAACACGGTTTGTGCTAGCTACTTGAAACATGATACAATAAAGTAGTTCTACGTTCTATCTCTAAGGTATGTTTCCTCGTGATGTAGCCTTCAGCACAGACTGGCGAATAACACTTACAATGAGAGTCCTTATTAGTCTGCCAAAAAACTAGAGTCTCCTGAAATCTCAACACATATTTTTTTCCGCCATTAATGATACTTTCAAGTAATGAGCAGTACACCAATCAAACTTGGATGCCCAAGTTTCGTTCTCCTAGGTTGATGCATTCGTTTGCAGTAACAGTTTGAATTTCTAGGTTTCACTCTGTTTTCTCCTATATTGACAGATGCAGCTAGAACTCTAAATCAAACACGGTTTGTGCTAGGTTCTCGAAACTTGACACAATAAAGTAGTTCTACGTTCTATATCTAAGGTTTGTTTCCTCTTGATGCAGCCTGAAGCAGGGACTGGCGAATAACACTTATATTGAAAGGGGTTGCCAATCTTTCAAAAAACTAGGGTCTCCTGAAATCTCAACATATATTTTTTCATCCAATCTTCATGATACATTCAAGTAATGATCAGTACACCATTCCCACTTGGATGCCCAAGTTTTGTTCTTCTAGGTTGAAGCATTCGTTTGCAGGAACAGTTTGAATTTTTAGGTTTCACTCTGTTTTCTCCTATATTGACAAATGTAGTTCAAACTCTAAATCAAACACGGTTTGGGCTAGCTTCTTGAAACTTGACACAATAAAGTAGTTCTACATTCTATCCCTAAGGTTTGTTTCCTCTTGATGTAGCCTTCAGCACAGACTGGCGAATAACACTTACAATGAAAGGCGTTGTTAGGCTGCCAAAAAACAAGAGTCTCCTGAAATCTCAACACATATTTTTTTCCGACCTTAATGATACTTTCAAGTAATGAGCAGTACACCAATCAAACTTGGATGCCCAAGTTTCGTTCTCCTAGGTTGATGCATTCGTTTGCAGTAACAGTTTGAATTTCTAGGTTTCACTCTGTTTTCTCCTATATTGACAGATGCAGCTAGAACTCTAAATCAAACACGGTTTGTGCTAGCTTCTCGAAACTTGACACAATAAAGTAGTTCTATGTTCTATATCTAAGGTTTGTTTCCTCTTGATGTAGCCTGAAGCAGGGACTGGCGAATAACACTTATATTGAAAGGGGTTGCCAAACTTTCAAAAAACTAGAGTCTCCTGAAATCTCAACATATATTTTTTCATCCAATCTTCATGATACATTCAAGTAATGATCAGTACAGCATTCCCACTTGGATGCCCAAGTTTTGTTCTTCTAGGTTGAAGCATTTTTTTGCAAGAACAGTTTGAATTTTTAGGTTTCACTCTGTTTTCTCCTATATTGACAGATGCAGTTAGAACTTTAAATCAAACACGGTTTGTGCTAGCTACTTGAAACATGACACAATAAAGTAGTTCTACGTTCTATCCCTAAGGTTTGTTTCCTCTTGATGTAGCCTTAAGCAGAGACTGGCGAATAACACATTCAATGAAAGGCGTTGTTAGGCTGCCAAAAAACTACAGTCTCCTGAAATCTCATCATATATTTTTTCTTCCGACATTCATGATACTTTCAAGTAATGAGCAGTGCACCAATCAAACTTGGATGCCCAAGTTTCGTTCTCCTAGGTTGAAGCATTCGTTTGTAGGAACAGTTTGAATTTTTAGGTTTCACACTGTTTTGTCCTATATTGACAGATGCAGTTCGAACTCTAAATCAAACACGGTTTGTGCTTGCTTCTTGAAACTTGATAAAATATTGTAGTTCTACGTTCTATCCATAAGGTTTGTTTCCTCTTGATGTAGCCTAATGCAGGGACTGGCGAATAACACTTTTATTGAAAGGGGTTGCCAAACTTCTAAAAACTAGAGTCTTCTGAAGTCTCAACATATATTTTTTCATCCAATCTTCATGATACTTTCAAGTAATGATCAGTACACCAATCCCACTTGGATGCTCAAGTTTCATTCTCCTACGTTGAAGCATTCGTTTGCAGGAACAGTTTGAATTTTTAGGTTTCACTCTGTTTTCTCCTATATTGACAGATGCAGTTAGAACTTTAAATCAAACACGGTTTGTGCTAGCTACTTGAAACATGACACAATAAAGTAGTTCTACATTCTATCCCTAAGGTTTGTTTCCTCTTGATGTAGCCTTCAGCACACACTGGCGAATAACACTTACAATGAGAGGCGTTGTTAGGCTGCCAAAAAACTAGAGTCTCCGGAAATCTCAACACATATTTTTTTTCCGACCTTAATGATACTTTCAAGTAATGAGCAGTACACCAATCAAACTTGGATGCCCAAGTTTCGTTCTCCTAGGTTGATGCATTCGTTTGCAGTAACAGTTTGAATTTCTAGGTTTCACTCTCTTTTCTCCTATATTGACAGATGCAGCTAGAACTCTAAATCAAACACGGTTTGTGCTAGCTTCTCGAAACTTGACACAATAAAGTTGTTCTACGTTCTATCTCTAAGGTTTGTTTCCTCTTGATGTAGCCTAAAGCAGGGACTGGCGAATAACACTTATATTGAAAGGGGTTGCCAAACTTTCAAAAAACTAGAGTCTCCTGAAATCTCAACATATATTTTTTCATCCAATCTTCATGATACATTCAAGTAATGATCAGTACACCATTCCCACTTGGATGCCCAAGTTTTGTTCTTCTAGGTTGAAGCATTCGTTTGCAGGAACAGTTTGAATTTGTAGGTTTCACTCTGTTTTCTCCTATATTGACAGATGAGGTTAGAACTTTAAATCAAACACGGTTTGTGCTAGCTACTTGAAACATGACACAATAAAGTAGTTCTACGTTCTATCTCTAAGGTTTGTTTCCTCGTGATGTAGCCTTCAGCACAGACTGGCGAATAACACTTACAATGAGAGTCCTTATTAGGCTGCCAAAAAACTAGAGTCTCCGGAAATCTCAACACATATTTTTTTCCGACATTAATGATACTTTCAAGTAATGAGCAGTACACCAATCAAACTTGGATGCCCAAGTTTCGTTCTCCTAGGTTGATGCATTCGTTTGCAGTAACAGTTTGAATTTCTAGGTTTCACTCTGTTTTCTCCTATATTGACAGATGCAGCTAGAACTCTAAATCAAACACGGTTTGTGCTAGGTTCTCGAAACTTGACACAATAAAGTAGTTCTACGTTCTATATCTAAGGTTTGTTTCCTCTTGATGCAGCCTGAAGCAGGGACTGGCGAATAACACTTATATTGAAAGGGGTTGCCAAACTTTCAAAAAACTAGAGTCTCCTGAAATCTCAACATATATTTTTTCATCCAATCTTCATGATACATTCAAGTAATGATCAGTACACCATTTCCACTTGGATGCCCAAGTTTTGTTCTTCTAGTTTGAAGCATTCGTTTGCAGGAAGAGATTGAATTTTTAGGTTTCACTCTGTTTTCTCCTATATTGACAAATGTAGTTCAAACTCTAAATCAAACACGGTTTGGGCTAGCTTCTTGAATCTTGACACAATAAAGTAGTTCTACATTCTCTCACTAAGGTTTGTTTCCTCTTGATGTAGCCTTCAGCACAGACTGGCGAATAACACTTACAATGAAAGGCGTTGTTAGGCTGCCAAAAAACAAGTGTCTCCTGAAATCTCAACACATATTTTTTTCCGACCTTAATGATACCTTCAAGTAATGAGCAGTACACCAATCAAACTTGGATGCCCAAGTTTCGTTCTCCTAGGTTGATGCATTCGTTTGCAGTAACAGTTTGAATTTCTAGGTTTCACTCTGTTTTCTCCTATATTGACAGATGCAGCTAGAACTCTAAATCAAACACGGTTTGTGCTAGCTTCTTGAAACTTGACACAATAAAGTAGTTCTACGTTCTATCTCTAAGGTTTGTTTCCTCTTGATGTAGCCTAAAGCAGGGACTGGCGAATAACACTTATATTGAAAGGGGTTGCCAAACTTTCAAAAAACTAGAGTCTCCTGAAATCTCAACATATATTTTTTCATCCAATCTTCATGATACATTCAAGTAATGATCAGTACACCATTCCCACTTGGATGCCCAAGTTTTGTTCTTCTAGGTTGAAGCATTCGTTTGCAGGAACAGTTTGAATTTTTAGGTTTCACTCTGTTTTCTCCTATATTGACAGATGAGTTTAGAACTTTAAATCAAACACGGTTTGTGCTAGCTACTTGAAACATGACACAATAAAGTAGTTCTACGTTCTATCTCTAAGGTTTGTTTCCTCTTGATGTAGCCTTCAGCACAGACTGGCGAATAACACTTACAATGAGAGTCCTTATTAGGCTGCCAAAAAACTAGAGTCTCCTGAAATCTCAACACATATTTTTTTCCGACATTAAAGATACTTTCAAGTAATGAGCAGTACACCAATCAAACTTGGATGCCCAAGTTTCGTTCTCCTAGGTTGATGCATTCGTTTGCAGTAACAGTTTGAATTTCTAGGTTTCACTCTGTTTTCTCCTATATTGACAGATGCAGCTAGAACTCTAAATCAAACACGGTTTGTGCTAGGTTCTCGAAACTTGACACAATAAAGTAGTTCTACGTTCTATATCTAAGGTTTGTTTCCTCTTGATGCAGCCTGAAGCAGGGAGTGGCGAATAACACTTATATTGAAAGGGGTTGCCAAACTTTCAAAAAACTAGAGTCTCCTGAAATCTCAACATATATTTTTTCATCCAATCTTCATGATACATTCAAGTAATGATCAGTACACCATTCCCACTTGGATGCCCAAGTTTTGTTCTTCTAGGTTGAAGCATTCGTTTGCAGGAACAGTTTGAATTTTTAGGTTTCACTCTGTTTTCTCCTATATTGACAAATGTAGTTCAAACTCTAAATCAAACACGGTTTGGGCTAGCTTCTTGAAGCTTGACACAATAAAGTAGTTCTACATTCTATCACTAAGGTTTGTTTCCTCTTGATGTAGCCTTCAGCACAGACTGGCGAATAACACTTACAATGAAAGGCGTTGTTAGGCTGCCAAAAAACAAGTGTCTCCTGAAATCTCAACACATATTTTTTTCCGACCTTAATGATACTTTCATGTAATGAGCAGTACACCAATCAAACTTGGATACCCAAGTTTCGTTCTCCTAGGTTGATGCATTCGTTTGCAGTAACAGTTTGAATTTCTAGGTTTCACTCTGTTTTCTCCTATATTGACAGATGCAGCTAGAACTCTAAATCAAACACGGTTTGTGCTAGCTTCTTGAAATTGACACAATAAAGTAGTTCTACGTTCTATCTCTAAGGTTTGTTTCCTCTTGATGTAGCCTAAAGCAGGGACTGGCGAATAACACTTATATTGAAAGGGGTTGCCAAACTTTCAAAAAACTAGAGTCTCCTGAAATCTCAACATATATTTTTTCATCCAATCTTCATGATACATTCAAGTAATGATCAGTACACCATTCCCACTTGGATGCCCAAGTTTTGTTCTTCTAGGTTGAAGCATTCGTTTGCAGGAACAGTTTGAATTTTTAGGTTTCACTCTGTTTTCTCCTATATTGACAGATGAGGTTAGAACTTTAAATCAAACACGGTTTGTGCTAGCTACTTGAAACATGATACAATAAAGTAGTTCTACGTTCTATCTCTAAGGTATGTTTCCTCGTGATGTAGCCTTCAGCACAGACTGGCGAATAACACTTACAATGAGAGTCCTTATTAGTCTGCCAAAAAACTAGAGTCTCCTGAAATCTCAACACATATTTTTTTCCGCCATTAATGATACTTTCAAGTAATGAGCAGTACACCAATCAAACTTGGATGCCCAAGTTTCGTTCTCCTAGGTTGATGCATTCGTTTGCAGTAACAGTTTGAATTTCTAGGTTTCACTCTGTTTTCTCCTATATTGACAGATGCAGCTAGAACTCTAAATCAAACACGGTTTGTGCTAGGTTCTCGAAACTTGACACAATAAAGTAGTTCTACGTTCTATATCTAAGGTTTGTTTCCTCTTGATGCAGCCTGAAGCAGGGACTGGCGAATAACACTTATATTGAAAGGGGTTGCCAATCTTTCAAAAAACTAGGGACTCCTGAAATCTCAACATATATTTTTTCATCCAATCTTCATGATACATTCAAGTAATGATCAGTACACCATTCCCACTTGGATGCCCAAGTTTTGTTCTTCTAGGTTGAAGCATTCGTTTGCAGGAACAGTTTGAATTTTTAGGTTTCACTCTGTTTTCTCCTATATTGACAAATGTAGTTCAAACTCTAAATCAAACACGGTTTGGGCTAGCTTCTTGAAACTTGACACAATAAAGTAGTTCTACATTCTATCCCTAAGGTTCGTTTCCTCTTGATGTAGCCTTCAGCACAGACTGGCGAATAACACTTACAATGAAAGGCGTTGTTAGGCTGCCAAAAAACAAGAGTCTCCTGAAATCTCAACACATATTTTTTTCCGACCTTAATGATACTTTCAAGTAATGAGCAGTACACCAATCAAACTTGGATGCCCAAGTTTCGTTCTCCTAGGTTGATGCATTCGTTTGCAGTAACAGTTTGAATTTCTAGGTTTCACTCTGTTTTCTCCTATATTGACAGATGCAGCTAGAACTCTAAATCAAACACGGTTTGTGCTAGCTTCTCGAAACTTGACACAATAAAGTAGTTCTATGTTCTATATCTAAGGTTTGTTTCCTCTTGATGTAGCCTGAAGCAGGGACTGGCGAATAACACTTATATTGAAAGGGGTTGCCAAACTTTCAAAAAACTAGAGTCTCCTGAAATCTCAACATATATTTTTTCATCCAATCTTCATGATACATTCAAGTAATGATCAGTACAGCATTCCCACTTGGATGCCCAGGTTTTGTTCTTCTAGGTTGAAGCATTCGTTTGCAGGAACAGTTTGAATTTTTAGGTTTCACTCTGTTTTCTCCTATATTGACAGATGCAGTTAGAACTTTAAATCAAACACGGTTTGTGCTAGCTACTTGAAACATGACACAATAAAGTAGTTCTAAGTTCTATCCCTAAGGTTTGTTTCCTCTTGATGTAGCCTTAAGCAGAGACTGGCGAATAACACATTCAATGAAAGGCGTTGTTAGGCTGCCAAAAAACTACAGTCTCCTGAAATCTCATCATATATTTTTTCTTCCGACCTTCATGATACTTTCAAGTAATGAGCAGTGCACCAATCAAACTTGGATGCCCAGGTTTCGTTCTCCTAGGTTGAAGCATTCGTTTGTAGGAACAGTTTGAATTTTTAGGTTTCACACTGTTTTGTCCTATATTGACAGATGCAGTTCGAACTCTAAATCAAACACGGTTTGTGCTAGGTTCTCGAAACTTGACACAATAAAGTAGTTCTATGTTCTATATCTAAGGTTTTTTTCCTCTTGATGTAGCCTGAAGCAGGGACTGGCGAATAACACTTATATTGAAAGGGGTTGCCAAACTTTCAAAAAACTAGAGTCTCCTGAAATCTCAACATATATTTTTTCATCCAATCTTCATGATACATTCAAGTAATGATCAGTACACCATTCCCACTTGGATGCCCAAGTTTTGTTCTTCTAGGTTGAAGCATTCGTTTGCAGGAACAGTTTGAATTTTTAGGTTTCACTCTGTTTTCTCCTATATTGACAGATGAGGTTAGAACTTTAAATCAAACACGGTTTGTGCTAGCTACTTGAAACATGATACAATAAAGTAGTTCTACGTTCTATCTCTAAGGTATGTTTCCTTGTGATGTAGCCTTCAGCACAGACTGGCGAATAACACTTACAATGAGAGTCCTTATTAGTCTGCCAAAAAACTAGAGTCTCCTGAAATCTCAACACATATTTTTTTCCGCCATTAATGATACTTTCAAGTAATGAGCAGTACACCAATCAAACTTGGATGCCCAAGTTTCGTTCTCCTAGGTTGATGCATTCGTTTGCAGTAACAGTTTGAATTTCTACGTTTCACTCTGTTTTCTCCTATATTGACAGATGCAGCTAGAACTCTAAATCAAACACGGTTTGTGCTAGGTTCTCGAAACTTGACACAATAAAGTAGTTCTACGTTCTATATCTAAGGTTTGTTTCCTCTTGATGTAGCCTGAAGCAGGGACTGGCGAATAACACTTATATTGAAAGGGGTTGCCAATCTTTCAAAAAACTAGGGACTCCTGAAATCTCAACATATATTTTTTCATCCAATCTTCATGATACATTCAAGTAATGATCAGTACAGCATTCCCACTTGGATGCCCAGGTTTTGTTCTTCTAGGTTGAAGCATTCGTTTGCAGGAACAGTTTGAATTTTTAGGTTTCACTCTGTTTTCTCCTATATTGACAGATGCAGTTAGAACTTTAAATCAAACACGGTTTGTGCTAGCTACTTGAAACATGACACAATAAAGTAGTTCTAAGTTCTATCCCTAAGGTTTGTTTCCTCTTGATGTAGCCTTAAGCAGAGACTGGCGAATAACACATTCAATGAAAGGCGTTGTTAGGCTGCCAAAAAACTACAGTCTCCTGAAATCTCATCATATATTTTTTCTTCCGACCTTCATGATACTTTCAAGTAATGAGCAGTGCACCAATCAAACTTGGATGCCCAGGTTTCGTTCTCCTAGGTTGAAGCATTCGTTTGTAGGAACAGTTTGAATTTTTAGGTTTCACACTGTTTTGTCCTATATTGACAGATGCAGTTCGAACTCTAAATCAAACACGGTTTGTGCTAGGTTCTCGAAACTTGACACAATAAAGTAGTTCTACGTTCTATATCTAAGGTTTGTTTCCTCTTGATGCAGCCTGAAGCAGGGAGTGGCGAATAACACTTATATTGAAAGGGGTTGCCAAACTTTCAAAAAACTAGAGTCTCCTGAAATCTCAACATATATTTTTTCATCCAATCTTCATGATACATTCAAGTAATGATCAGTACACCATTCCCACTTGGATGCCCAAGTTTTGTTCTTCTAGGTTGAAGCATTCGTTTGCAGGAACAGTTTGAATTTTTAGGTTTCACTCTGTTTTCTCCTATATTGACAAATGTAGTTCAAACTCTAAATCAAACACGGTTTGGGCTAGCTTCTTGAAGCTTGACACAATAAAGTAGTTCTACATTCTATCACTAAGGTTTGTTTCCTCTTGATGTAGCCTTCAGCACAGACTGGCGAATAACACTTACAATGAAAGGCGTTGTTAGGCTGCCAAAAAACAAGTGTCTCCTGAAATCTCAACACATATTTTTTTCCGACCTTAATGATACTTTCATGTAATGAGCAGTACACCAATCAAACTTGGATACCCAAGTTTCGTTCTCCTAGGTTGATGCATTCGTTTGCAGTAACAGTTTGAATTTCTAGGTTTCACTCTGTTTTCTCCTATATTGACAGATGCAGCTAGAACTCTAAATCAAACACGGTTTGTGCTAGCTTCTTGAAATTGACACAATAAAGTAGTTCTACGTTCTATATCTAAGGTTTGTTTCCTCTTGATGCAGCCTGAAGCAGGGACTGGCGAATAACACTTATATTGAAAGGGGTTGCCAATCTTTCAAAAAACTAGGGACTCCTGAAATCTCAACATATATTTTTTCATCCAATCTTCATGATACATTCAAGTAATGATCAGTACACCATTCCCACTTGGATGCCCAAGTTTTGTTCTTCTAGGTTGAAGCATTCGTTTGCAGGAACAGTTTGAATTTTTAGGTTTCACTCTGTTTTCTCCTATATTGACAAATGTAGTTCAAACTCTAAATCAAACACGGTTTGGGCTAGCTTCTTGAAGCTTGACACAATAAAGTAGTTCTACATTCTATCACTAAGGTTTGTTTCCTCTTGATGTAGCCTTCAGCACAGACTGGCGAATAACACTTACAATGAAAGGCGTTGTTAGGCTGCCAAAAAACAAGTGTCTCCTAAAATCTCAACACATATTTTTTTCCGACCTTAATGATACTTTCAAGTAATGAGCAGTACACCAATCAAACTTGGATGCCCAAGTTTCGTTCTCCTAGGTTGATGCATTCGTTTGCAGTAACAGTTTGAATTTCTAGGTTTCACTCTGTTTTCTCCTATATTGACAGATGCAGCTAGAACTCTAAATCAAACACGGTTTGTGCTAGCTTCTTGAAATTGACACAATAAAGTAGTTCTACGTTCTATCTCTAAGGTTTGTTTCCTCTTGATGTAGCCTAAAGCAGGGACTGGCGAATAACACTTATATTGAAAGGGGTTGCCAAACTTTCAAAAAACTAGAGTCTCCTGAAATCTCAACATATATTTTCTCATCCAATCTTCATGATACATTCAAGTAATGATCCGTACACCATTCCCACTTGGATGCCCAAGTTTTGTTCTTCTAGGTTGAAGCATTCGTTTGCAGGAACAGTTTGAATTTTTAGGTTTCACTCTGTTTTCTCCTATATTGACAGATGAGGTTAGAACTTTAAATCAAACACGGTTTGTGCTAGCTACTTGAAACATGATACAATAAAGTAGTTCTACGTTCTATCTCTAAGGTATGTTTCCTCGTGATGTAGCCTTCAGCACAGACTGGCGAATAACACTTACAATGAGAGTCCTTATTAGTCTGCCAAAAAACTAGAGTCTCCTGAAATCTCAACACATATTTTTTTCCGCCATTAATGATACTTTCAAGTAATGAGCAGTACACCAATCAAACTTGGATGCCCAAGTTTCGTTCTCCTAGGTTGATGCATTCGTTTGCAGTAACAGTTTGAATTTCTACGTTTCACTCTGTTTTCTCCTATATTGACAGATGCAGCTAGAACTCTAAATCAAACACGGTTTGTGCTAGGTTCTCGAAACTTGACACAATAAAGTAGTTCTACGTTCTATATCTAAGGTTTGTTTCCTCTTGATGCAGCCTGAAGCAGGGACTGGCGAATAACACTTATATTGAAAGGGGTTGCCAATCTTTCAAAAAACTAGGGACTCCTGAAATCTCAACATATATTTTTTCATCCAATCTTCATGATACATTCAAGTAATGATCAGTACACCATTCCCACTTGGATGCCCAAGTTTTGTTCTTCTAGGTTGAAACATTCGTTTGCAGGAACAGTTTGAATTTTTAGGTTTCACTCTGTTTTCTCCTATATTGACAGATTAGTTTAGAACTTTAAATCAAACAAGGTTTGTGCTAGCTACTTGAAACATGACACAATAAAGTAGTTCTACGTTATATCTCTAAGGTTTGTTTCCTCTTGATGTAGCCTTCAGCACAGACTGGCGAATAACACTTACAATGAGAGTCCTTGTTAGGCTGCCAAAAAACTAGAGTCTCCTGAAATCTCAACACATATTTTTTTCCGACCTTAATGATACTTTCAAGTAATGAGCAGTACACCAATCAAACTTGGATGCCCAAGTTTCGTTCTCCTAGGTTGATGCAGTCGTTGGCAGTAACAGTTTGAATTTTTAGGTTTCACTCTGTTTTCTCCTATATTGACAGACGCAGCTAGAACTCTGAATCAAACACGGTTTGTGCTAGGTTCTCGAAACTTGACACAATAAAGTAGTTCTACGTTCAATATCTAATGTTTGTTTCCTCTTGATGCAGCCTGAAGCAGGGACTGGCGAATAACACTTATATTGAAAGGGGTTGCCAAACTTTCAAAAAACTAGAGTCTCCTGAAATCTCAACATATATTTTTTCATCCAATCTTCATGATACATTCAAGTAATGATCAGTACACCATTCCCACTTGGATGCCCAAGTTTTGTTCTTCTAGGTTGAAGCATTCGTTTGCAGGAACAGTTTGAATTTTTAGGTTTCACTCTGTTTTCTCCTATATTGACAGATGAGGTTAGAACTTTAAATCAAACACGGTTTGTGCTAGCTACTTGAAACATGATACAATAAAGTAGTTCTACGTTCTATCTCTAAGGTATGTTTCCTCGTGATGTAGCCTTCAGCACAGACTGGCGAATAACACTTACAATGAGAGTCCTTGTTAGTCTGCCAAAAAACTAGAGTCTCCTGAAATCTCAACACATATTTTTTTCCGCCATTAATGATACTTTCAAGTAATGAGCAGTACACCAATCAAACTTGGATGCCCAAGTTTCGTTCTCCTAGGTTGATGCATTCGTTTGCAGTAACAGTTTGAATTTCTAGGTTTCACTCTGTTTTCTCCTATATTGACAGATGCAGCTAGAACTCTAAATCAAACACGGTTTGTGCTAGGTTCTCGAAACTTGACACAATAAAGTAGTTCTACGTTCTATATCTAAGGTTTGTTTCCTCTTGATGCAGCCTGAAGCAGGGACTGGCTAATAACACTTATATTGAAAGGGGTTGCCAATCTTTCAAAAAACTAGGGTCTCCTGAAATCTCAACATATATTTTTTCATCCAATCTTCATGATACATTCAAGTAATGATCAGTACACCATTCCCACTTGGATGCCCAAGTTTTGTTCTTCTAGGTTGAAGCATTCGTTTGCAGGAACAGTTTGAATTTTTAGGTTTCACTCTGTTTTCTCCTATATTGACAAATGTAGTTCAAACTCTAAATCAAACACGGTTTGGGCTAGCTTCTTGAAACTTGACACAATAAAGTAGTTCTACATTCTATCCCTAAGGTTTGTTTCCTCTTGATGTAGCCTTCAGCACAGACTGGCGAATAACACTTACAATGAAAGGCGTTGTTAGGCTGCCAAAAAACAAGAGTCTCCTGAAATCTCAACACATATTTTTTTCCGACCTTAATGATACTTTCAAGTAATGAGCAGTACACCAATCAAACTTGGATGCCCAAGTTTCGTTCTCCTAGGTTGATGCATTCGTTTGCAGTAACAATTTGAATTTCTAGGTTTCACTCTGTTTTCTCCTATATTGACAGATGCAGCTAGAACTCTAAATCAAACACGGTTTGTGCTAGCTTCTCGAAACTTGACACAATAAAGTAGTTCTATGTTCTATATCTAAGGTTTTTTTCCTCTTGATGTAGCCTACAGCAGGGACTGGCGAATAACACTTATATTGAAAGGGGTTGCCAAACTTTCAAAAAACTAGAGTCTCCTGAAATCTCAACATATATTTTTTCATCCAATCTTCATGATACATTCAAGTAATGATCAGTACACCATTCCCACTTGGATGCCCAAGTTTTGTTCTTCTAGGTTGAAGCATTCGTTTGCAGGAACAGTTTGAATTTTTAGGTTTCACTCTGTTTTCTCCTATATTGACAGATGAGGTTAGAACTTTAAATCAAACACGGTTTGTGCTAGCTACTTGAAACATGATACAATAAAGTAGTTCTACGTTCTATCTCTAAGGTATGTTTCCTCGTGATGTAGCCTTCAGCACAGACTGGCGAATAACACTTACAATGAGAGTCCTTATTAGTCTGCCAAAAAACTAGAGTCTCCTGAAATCTCAACACATATTTTTTTCCGCCATTAATGATACTTTCAAGTAATGAGCAGTACACCAATCAAACTTGGATGCCCAAGTTTCGTTCTCCTAGGTTGATGCATTCGTTTGCAGTAACAGTTTGAATTTCTACGTTTCACTCTGTTTTCTCCTATATTGACAGATGCAGCTAGAACTCTAAATCAAACACGGTTTGTGCTAGGTTCTCGAAACTTGACACAATAAAGTAGTTCTACGTTCTATATCTAAGGTTTGTTTCCTCTTGATGTAGCCTGAAGCAGGGACTGGCGAATAACACTTATATTGAAAGGGGTTGCCAATCTTTCAAAAAACTAGGGACTCCTGAAATCTCAACATATATTTTTTCATCCAATCTTCATGATACATTCAAGTAATGATCAGTACAGCATTCCCACTTGGATGCCCAGGTTTTGTTCTTCTAGGTTGAAGCATTCGTTTGCAGGAACAGTTTGAATTTTTAGGTTTCACTCTGTTTTCTCCTATATTGACAGATGCAGTTAGAACTTTAAATCAAACACGGTTTGTGCTAGCTACTTGAAACATGACACAATAAAGTAGTTCTAAGTTCTATCCCTAAGGTTTGTTTCCTCTTGATGTAGCCTTAAGCAGAGACTGGCGAATAACACATTCAATGAAAGGCGTTGTTAGGCTGCCAAAAAACTACAGTCTCCTGAAATCTCATCATATATTTTTTCTTCCGACCTTCATGATACTTTCAAGTAATGAGCAGTGCACCAATCAAACTTGGATGCCCAGGTTTCGTTCTCCTAGGTTGAAGCATTCGTTTGTAGGAACAGTTTGAATTTTTAGGTTTCACACTGTTTTGTCCTATATTGACAGATGCAGTTCGAACTCTAAATCAAACACGGTTTGTGCTAGGTTCTCGAAACTTGACACAATAAAGTAGTTCTACGTTCTATATCTAAGGTTTGTTTCCTCTTGATGCAGCCTGAAGCAGGGAGTGGCGAATAACACTTATATTGAAAGGGGTTGCCAATCTTTCAAAAAACTAGAGTCTCCTGAAATCTCAACATATATTTTTTCATCCAATCTTCATGATACATTCAAGTAATGATCAGTACACCATTCCCACTTGGATGCCCAAGTTTTGTTCTTCTAGGTTGAAGCATTCGTTTGCAGGAACAGTTTGAATTTTTAGGTTTCACTCTGTTTTCTCCTATATTGACAAACGTAGTTCAAACTCTAAATCAAACACGGTTTGGGCTAGCTTCTTGAAACTTGACACAATAAAGTAGTTCTACATTCTATCCCTAAGGTTTGTTTCCTCTTGATGTAGCCTTCAGCACAGACTGGCGAATAACACTTACAATGAAAGGCGTTGTTAGGCTGCCAAAAAACAAGAGTCTCCTGAAATCTCAACACATATTTTTTTCCGACCTTAATGATACTTTCAAGTAATGAGCAGTACACCAATCAAACTTGGATGCCCAAGTTTCGTTCTCCTAGGTTGATGCATTCGTTTGCAGTAACAGTTTGAATTTCTAGGTTTCACTCTGTTTTCTCCTATATTGACAGATGCAGTTAGAACTTTAAATCAAACACGGTTTGTGCTAGCTACTTGAAACATGACACAATAAAGTAGTTCTACGTTCTATCCCTAAGGTTTGTTTCCTCTTGATGTAGCCTTAAGCAGAGACTGGCGAATAACACATTCAATGAAAGGCGTTGTTAGGCTGCCAAAAAACTACAGTCTCCTGAAATCTCATCATATATTTTTTCTTCCGACATTCATGATACTTTCCAGTAATGAGCAGTGCACCAATCAAACTTGGATGCCCAAGTTTCGTTCTCCTAGGTTGAAGCATTCGTTTGTAGGAACAGTTTGAATTTTTAGGTTTCACACTGTTTTGTCCTATATTGACAGATGCAGTTCGAACTCTAAATCAAACACGGTTTGTGCTAGCTTCTCGAAACTTGACACAATAAAGTAGTTCTATGTTCTATATCTAAGGTTTGTTTCCTCTTGATGTAGCCTGAAGCAGGGACTGGCGAATAACACTTATATTGAAAGGGGTTGCCAAACTTTCAAAAAACTAGAGTCTCCTGAAATCTCAACATATATTTTTTCATCCAATCTTCATGATACATTCAAGTAATGATCAGTACAGCATTCCCAATTGGATGCCCAAGTTTTGTTCTTCTAGGTTGAAGCATTCGTTTGCAGGAACAGTTTGAATTTTGAGGTTTCACTCTGTTTACTCCTATATTGACAGATGAGGTTAAAACTTTAAATCAAACACGGTTTGTGCTAGCTACATGAAACATGACACAATAAAGTAGTTCTACGTTCTATCTCTAAGGTTTGTTTCCTCTTGATGTAGCCTTCAGCACAGACTGGCGAATAACACTTACAATGAGAGTCCTTGTTAGGCTGCCAAAAAACAAGAGTCTCCTTAAATATCAACACATATTTTTTTCCGACCTTAATGATACTTGCAAGTAATGAGCAGTACACCAATCAAACTTGGATGCCCAAGTTTCGTTCTCCTAGGTTGATGCGTTCGTTTGCAGTAACAGTTTGATTTTCTAGGTTTCACTCTGTTTTCTCCTATATTGACAGATGCAGCTAGAACTCTAAATCAAACACGGTTTGTGCTAGTTTCTTGAAACTTGACACAATAAAGTAGTTCTACGTTCTATCTCTAAGGTTTGTTTCCTCTTGATGTAGCCTAAAGCAGGGACTAGTGAATAACACTTATATTGAAAGGGGTTGCCAAACTTTCAAAAAACTAGAGTCTCCTGAAACCTCAACACATATTTTTTTCCGACCTTAATGATACTTTCAAGTAATGAGCAGTACACCAATCAAACTTGGATGCCCAATTTTCGTTCTCCTAGGTTGATGCATTCGTTTGCAGTAACAGTTTGAATTTCTAGGTTTCACTCTGTTTTCTCCTATATTGACAGATGCAGCTAGAACTCTAAATCAAACACGGTTTGTGCTAGGTTCTCGAAACTTTACACAATAAAGTAGTTCTATGTTCTATATCTAAGGTTTGTTTCCTCTTGATGTAGCCTGAAGCAGGGACTGGCGAATAACACTTATATTGAAAGGGGTTGCCAAACTTTCAAAAAACTAGAGTCTCCTGAAATCTCAACATATATTTTTTCATCCAATCTTCATGATACATTCAAGTAATGATCAGTACAGCATTCCCACTTGGATGTCCAAGTTTTGTTCTTCTAGGTTGAAGCATTCGTTTGCAGGAACAGTTTGAATTTTTAGGTTTCACTCTGTTTTCTCCTATATTGACAGATGCAGTTAGAACTTTAAATCAAACACGGTTTGTGCTAGCTACTTGAAACATGACACAATAAAGTAGTTCTACGTTCTATCCCTAAGGTTTGTTTCCTCTTGATGTAGCCTTAAGCAGAGACTGGCGAATAACACATTCAATGAAAGGCGTTGTTAGGCTGCCAAAAAACTACAGTCTCCTGAAATCTCATCATACATTTTTTCTTCCGACCTTCATGATACTTTCAAGTAATGAGCAGTGCACCAATCAAACTTGGATGCCCAAGTTTCGTTCTCCTAGGTTGAAGCATTCGTTTGTAGGAACAGTTTGAATTTTTAGGTTTCACACTGTTTTGTCCTATATTGACAGATGCAGTTCGAACTCTAAATCAAACACGGTTTGTGCTTGCTTCTTGAAACTTGATAAAATATTGTAGTTCTACGTTCTATCCATAAGGTTTGTTTCCTCTTGATGTAGCCTAATGCAGGGACTGGCGAATAACACTTTTATTGAAAGGGGTTGCCAAACTTCTAAAAACTAGAGTCTTCTGAAATCTCAACATATATTTTTTCATCCAATCTTCATGATACTTTCAAGTAATGATCAGTACACCAATCCCACTTGGATGCTCAAGTTTCATTCTCCTACGTTGAAGCATTCGTTTGCAGGAACAGTTTGAATTTTTAGGTTTCACTCTGTTTTCTCCTATATTGACAGATGCAGTTAGAACTTTAAATCAAACACGGTTTGTGCTAGCTACTTGAAACATGACACAATAAAGTAGTTCTACATTCTATCCCTAAGGTTTGTTTCCTCTTGATGTAGCCTTCAGCACAGACTGGCGAATAACACTTACAATGAGAGGCGTTGTTAGGCTGCCAAAAAACTAGAGTCTCCTGAAATCTCAACACATATTTTTTTTCCGACCTTAATGATACTTTCAAGTAATGAGGAGTACACCAATCAAACTTGGATGCCCAAGTTTCATTCTCCTAGGTTGATGCATTCGTTTGCAGTAACAGTTTGATTTTCTAGGTTTCACTCTGTTTTCTCCTATATTGACAGATGCAGCTAGAACTCTAAATCAAACACGGTTTGTGCTAGCTTCTCGAAACTTGACACAATAAAGTAGTTCTACGTTCTATCTCTAAGGTTTGTTTCCTCTTGATGTAGCCTAAAGCAGGGACTGGCGAATAACACTTATATTGAAAGGGGTTGCCAAACTTTCAAAAAACTAGAGTCTCCTGAAATCTCAACATGTATTTTTTCATCCAATCTTCATGATACATTCAAGTAATGATCAGTACACCATTCCCACTTGGATGCCCAAGTTTTGTTCTTCTAGGTTGAAGCATTCGTTTGCAGGAACAGTTTGAATTTTTAGGTTTCACTCTGTTTTCTCCTATATTGACAGATGAGGTTAGAACTTTAAATCAAACACGGTTTGTGCTAGCTACTTGAAACATGACACAATAAAGTAGTTCTACGTTCTATCTCTAAGGTTTGTTTCCTCGTGATATAGCCTTCAGCACAGACTGGCGAATAACACTTACAATGAGAGTCCTTATTAGGCTGCCAAAAAACTAGAGTCTCCTGAAATCTCAACACATATTTTTTTCCGACATTAATGATACTTTCAAGTAATGAGCAGTACACCAATCAAACTTGGATGCCCAAGTTTCGTTCTCCTTGGTTGATGCATTCGTTTGCAGTAACAGTTTGAATTTCTAGGTTTCACTCTGTTTTCTCCTATATTGACAGATGCAGCTAGAACTCTAAATCAAACACGGTTTGTGCTAGGTTCTCGAAACTTGACACAATAAAGTAGTTCTACGTTCTATATCTAAGGTTTGTTTCCTCTTGAAGCAGCCTGAAGCAGGGACTGGCGAATAACACTTATATTGAAAGGGGTTGCCAAACTTTCAAAAAACTAGAGTCTCCTGAAATCTCAACATATATTTTTTCATCCAATCTTCATGATACATTCAAGTAATGATCAGTACACCATTCCCACTTGGATGCCCAAGTTTTGTTCTTCTAGGTTGAAGCATTCGTTTGCAGGAACTGTTTGAATTTTTAGGTTTCACTCTGTTTTCTCCTATATTGACAAATGTAGTACAAACTCTAAATCAAACACGGTTTGGGCTAGCTTCTTGAAACTTGACACAATAAAGTAGTTCTACATTCTATCCCTAAGGTTTGTTTCCTCTTGATGTAGCCTTCAGCACAGACTGGCGATTAACACTTACAATGAAAGGCGTTGTTAGGCTGCCAAAAAACAAGTGTCTCCTGAAATCTCAACACATATTTTTTTCCGACATTAATGATACTTTCAAGTAATGAGCAGTACACCAATCAAACTTGGATGCCCAAGTTTCGTTCTCCTAGGTTGATGCATTCGTTTGCAGTAACAGTTTGAATTTCTAGGTTTCACTCTGTTTTCTCCTATATTGACAGATGCAGCTAGAACTCTAAATCAAACACGGTTTGTGCTAGCTTCTTGAAAATTGACACAATAAAGTAGTTCTACGTTCTATCTCTAAGGTTTGTTTCCTCTTGATGTAGCCTAAAGCAGGGACTGGCGAATAACACTTATATTGAAAGGGGTTGCCAAACTTTCAAAAAACTAGAGTCTCCTGAAATCTCAACATATTTTTTTTCATCCAATCTTCATGATACATTCAAGTAATGATCAGTACACCATTCCCACTTGGATGCCCAAGTTTTGTTCTTCTAGGTTGAAGCATTCGTTTGCAGGAACAGTTTGAATTTTTAGGTTTCACTCTGTTTTCTCCTATATTGATAGATGAGGTTAGAACTTTAAATCAAACACGGTTTGTGCTAGCTACGTGAAACATGACACAATAAAGTAGTTCTACGTTCTATCTCTAAGGTTTGTTTCCTCTTGATGTAGCCTTCAGCACAGACTGGCGAATAACACTTACAATGAGAGTCCTTGTTAGGCTGCCAAAAAACAACAGTCTCCTTAAATCTCAACACATATTTTTTTCCGACCTTAATGATACTTTCAAGTAATGAGCAGTACACCAATCAAACTTGGATGCCCAAGTTTCGTTCTCCTAGGTTGATGCATTCGTTTGCAGTAACAGTTTGATTTTCTAGGTTTCACTCTGTTTTCTCCTATATTGACAGATGCAGCTAGAACTCTAAATCAAACACGGTTTGTGCTAGTTTCTTGAAACTTGACACAATAAAGTAGTTCTACGTTCTATCTCTAAAGTTTGTTTCCTCTTGATGTAGCCTAAAGGAGGGACTAGTGAATAACACTTATATTGAAAGGGGTTGCCAAACTTTCAAAAAACTAGAGTCTCCTGAAACCTCAACACATATTTTTTTCCGACCTTAATGATACTTTCAAGTAATGAGCAGTACACCAATCAAACTTGGATGCCCAAGTTTCGTTCTCCTAGGTTGATGCATTCGTTTGCAGTAACAGTTTGAATTTCTAGGTTTCACTCTGTTTTCTCCTATATTGACAGATGCAGCTAGAACTCTAAATCAAACACGGTTTGTGCTAGGTTCTCGAAACTTGACACAATAAAGTAGTTTTATGTTCTATATCTAAGGTTTGTTTCCTCTTGATGTAGCCTGAAGCAGGGACTGGCGAATAACACTTATATTGAAAGGGGTTGCCAAATTTCAAAAAACTAGAGTCTCCTGAAATCTCAACATATATTTTTTCATCCAATCTTCATGATACATTCAAGTAATGATCAGTACACCATTCCCACTTGGATGCCCAAGTTTTGTTCTTCTAGGTTGAAGCATTCGTTTGCAGGAAAAGTTTGAATTTTTAGGTTTCACTCTGTTTTCTCCTATATTGACAGATGAGGTTAGAACTTTAAATCAAACAGGGTTTGTGCTAGCTACTTGAAACATGACACAATAAAGTAGTTCTACGTTCTATCTCTAAGGTTTGTTTCCTCTTGATGTAGCCTTCAGCACAGACTGGCGAATAACACTTACAATGAGAGTCCTTGTTAGGCTGCCAAAAAACTAGAGTCTCCTGAAATCTCAACACATATTTTTTTCCGACCTTAATGATACTTTCAAGTAATGAGCAGTACACCAATCAAACTTGGATGCCCAAGTTTCGTTCTCCTAGGTTGATGCATTCGTTGGCAGTAACAGTTTGAATTTCTAGGTTTCACTCTGTTTTCTCCTATATTGACAGATGCAGCTAGAACTCTGAATCAAACACGGTTTGTGCTAGGTTCTCGAAACTTGACACAATAAAGTAGTTCTACGTTCAATATCTAATGTTTGTTTCCTCTTGATGCAGCCTGAAGCAGGGACTGGCGAATAACACTTATATTGAAAGGGGTTGCCAAACTTTCAAAAAACTAGAGTCTCCTGAAATCTCAACATATATTTTTTCATCCAATCTTCATGATACATTCAAGTAATGATCAGTACACCATTCCCACTTGGATGCCCAAGTTTTGTTCTTCTAGGTTGAAGCATTCGTTTGCAGGAACAGTTTGAATTTTTAGGTTTCACTCTGTTTTCTCCTATATTGACAGATGAGGTTAGAACTTTAAATCAAACACGGTTTGTGCTAGCTACTTGAAACATGATACAATAAAGTAGTTCTACGTTCTATCTCTAAGGTATGTTTCCTCGTGATGTAGCCTTCAGCACAGACTGGCGAATAACACTTACAATGAGAGTCCTTATTAGTCTGCCAAAAAACTAGAGTCTCCTGAAATCTCAACACATATTTTTTTCCGCCATTAATGATACTTTCAAGTAATGAGCAGTACACCAATCAAACTTGGATGCCCAAGTTTCGTTCTCCTAGGTTGATGCATTCGTTTGCAGTAACAGTTTGAATTTCTAGGTTTCACTCTGTTTTCTCCTATATTGACAGATGCAGCTAGAACTCTAAATCAAACACGGTTTGTGCTAGGTTCTCGAAACTTGACACAATAAAGTAGTTCTACGTTCTATATCTAAGGTTTGTTTCCTCTTGATGCAGCCTGAAGCAGGGAGTGGCGAATAACACTTATATTGAAAGGGGTTGCCAATCTTTCAAAAAACTAGGGTCTCCTGAAATCTCAACATATATTTTTTCATCCAATCTTCATGATACATTCAAGTAATGATCAGTACACCATTCCCACTTGGATGCCCAAGTTTTGTTCTTCTAGGATGAAGCATTCGTTTGCAGGAACAGTTTGAATTTTTAGGTTTCACTCTGTTTTCTCCTATATTGACAAATGTAGTTCAAACTCTAAATCAAACACGGTTTGGGCTAGCTTCTTGAAACATGACACAATAAAGTAGTTCTACATTCTATCCCTTAGGTTTGTTTCCTCTTGATGTAGCCTTCAGCACAGACTGGCGAATAACACTTACAATGAAAGGCGTTGTTAGGCTGCCAAAAAACAAGAGTCTCCTGAAATCTCAACACATATTTTTTTCCGACCTTAATGATACTTTCAAGTAATGAGCAGTACACCAATCAAACTTGGATGCCCAAGTTTCGTTCTCCTAGTTTGATGCATTCGTTTGCAGTAACAGTTTGAATTTCTAGGTTTCACTCTGTTTTCTCCTATATTGACAGATGCAGCTAGAACTCTAAATCAAACACGGTTTGTGCTAGCTTCTCGAAACTTGACACAATAAAGTAGTTCTATGTTCTATATCTAAGGTTTGTTTCCTCATGATGTAGCCTGAAGCAGGGACTGGCGAATAACACTTATATTGAAAGGGGTTGCCAAACTTTCAAAAAACTAGAGTCTCCTGAAATCTCAACATATATTTTTTCATCCAATCTTCATGATACATTCAAGTAATGATCAGTACAGCATTCCCAATTGGATGCCCAAGTTTTGTTCTTCTAGGTTGAAGCATTCGTTTGCAGGAACAGTTTGAATTTTTAGGTTTCACTCTGTTTTCTCCTATATTGACAGATGCAGTTAGAACTTTAAATCAAACACGGTTTGTGCTAGCTACTTGAAACATGACACAATAAAGTAGTTCTACGTTCTATCCCTAAGGTTTGTTTCCTCTTGATGTAGCCTTAAGCAGAGACTGGCGAATAACACATTCAATGAAAGGCGTTGTTAGGCTGCCAAAAAACTACAGTCTCCTGAAATCTCATCATATATTTTTTCTTCCGACCTTCATGATACTTTCCAGTAATGAGCAGTGCACCAATCAAACTTGGATGCCCAAGTTTCGTTCTCCTAGGTTGAAGCATTCGTTTGTAGGAACAGTTTGAATTTTTAGGTTTCACACTGTTTTGTCCTATATTGACAGATGCAGTTCGAACTCTAAATCAAACACGGTTTGTGCTTGCTTCTTGAAACTTGATAAAATATTGTAGTTCTACGTTCTATCCATAAGGTTTGTTTCCTCTTGATGTAGCCTAATGCAGGGACTGGCGAATAACACTTTTATTGAAAGGGGTTGCCAAACTTCTAAAAACTAGAGTCTTCTGAAATCTCAACATATATTTTTTCATCCAATCTTCATGATACTTTCAAGTAATGATCAGTACACCAATCCCACTTGGATGCTCAAGTTTCATTCTCCTACGTTGAAGCATTCGTTTGCAGGAACAGTTTGAATTTTTAGGTTTCACTCTGTTTTCTCCTATATTGACAGATGCAGTTAGAACTTTAAATCAAACACGGTTTGTGCTAGCTACTTCAAACATGACACAATAAAGTAGTTCTACATTCTATCCCTAAGGTTTGTTTCCTCTTGATGTAGCCTTCAGCACAGACTGGCGAATAACACTTACAATGAGAGGCGTTGTTAGGCTGCCAAAAAACTAGAGTCTCCTGAAATCTCAACACATATTTTTTTTCCGACCTTAATGATACTTTCAAGTAATGAGCAGTACACCAATCAAACTTGGATGCCCAAGTTTCGTTCTCCTAGGTTGATGCATTCGTTTGCAGTAACAGTTTGAATTTCTAGGTTTCACTCTGTTTTCTCCTATATTGACAGATGCAGCTAGAACTCTAAATCAAACACGGTTTGTGCTAGGTTCTCGAAACTTGACACAATAAAGTAGTTTTATGTTCTATATCTAAGGTTTGTTTCCTCTTGATGTAGCCTGAAGCAGGGACTGGCGAATAACACTTATATTGAAAGGGGTTGCCAAATTTCAAAAAACTAGAGTCTCCTGAAATCTCAACATATATTTTTTCATCCAATCTTCATGATACATTCAAGTAATGATCAGTACACCATTCCCACTTGGATGCCCAAGTTTTGTTCTTCTAGGTTGAAGCATTCGTTTGCAGGAAAAGTTTGAATTTTTAGGTTTCACTCTGTTTTCTCCTATATTGACAGATGAGGTTAGAACTTTAAATCAAACAGGGTTTGTGCTAGCTACTTGAAACATGACACAATAAAGTAGTTCTACGTTCTATCTCTAAGGTTTGTTTCCTCTTGATGTAGCCTTCAGCACAGACTGGCGAATAACACTTACAATGAGAGTCCTTGTTAGGCTGCCAAAAAACTAGAGTCTCCTGAAATCTCAACACATATTTTTTTCCGACCTTAATGATACTTTCAAGTAATGAGCAGTACACCAATCAAACTTGGATGCCCAAGTTTCGTTCTCCTAGGTTGATGCATTCGTTGGCAGTAACAGTTTGAATTTCTAGGTTTCACTCTGTTTTCTCCTATATTGACAGATGCAGCTAGAACTCTGAATCAAACACGGTTTGTGCTAGGTTCTCGAAACTTGACACAATAAAGTAGTTCTACGTTCAATATCTAATGTTTGTTTCCTCTTGATGCAGCCTGAAGCAGGGACTGGCGAATAACACTTATATTGAAAGGGGTTGCCAAACTTTCAAAAAACTAGAGTCTCCTGAAATCTCAACATATATTTTTTCATCCAATCTTCATGATACATTCAAGTAATGATCAGTACACCATTCCCACTTGGATGCCCAAGTTTTGTTCTTCTAGGTTGAAGCATTCGTTTGCAGGAACAGTTTGAATTTTTAGGTTTCACTCTGTTTTCTCCTATATTGACAGATGAGGTTAGAACTTTAAATCAAACACGGTTTGTGCTAGCTACTTGAAACATGATACAATAAAGTAGTTCTACGTTCTATCTCTAAGGTATGTTTCCTCGTGATGTAGCCTTCAGCACAGACTGGCGAATAACACTTACAATGAGAGTCCTTATTAGTCTGCCAAAAAACTAGAGTCTCCTGAAATCTCAACACATATTTTTTTCCGCCATTAATGATACTTTCAAGTAATGAGCAGTACACCAATCAAACTTGGATGCCCAAGTTTCGTTCTCCTAGGTTGATGCATTCGTTTGCAGTAACAGTTTGAATTTCTAGGTTTCACTCTGTTTTCTCCTATATTGACAGATGCAGCTAGAACTCTAAATCAAACACGGTTTGTGCTAGGTTCTCGAAACTTGACACAATAAAGTAGTTCTACGTTCTATATCTAAGGTTTGTTTCCTCTTGATGCAGCCTGAAGCAGGGAGTGGCGAATAACACTTATATTGAAAGGGGTTGCCAATCTTTCAAAAAACTAGGGTCTCCTGAAATCTCAACATATATTTTTTCATCCAATCTTCATGATACATTCAAGTAATGATTAGTACACCATTCCCACTTGGATGCCCAAGTTTTGTTCTTCTAGGATGAAGCATTCGTTTGCAGGAACAGTTTGAATTTTTAGGTTTCACTCTGTTTTCTCCTATATTGACAAATGTAGTTCAAACTCTAAATCAAACACGGTTTGGGCTAGCTTCTTGAAACATGACACAATAAAGTAGTTCTACATTCTATCCCTTAGGTTTGTTTCCTCTTGATGTAGCCTTCAGCACAGACTGGCGAATAACACTTACAATGAAAGGCGTTGTTAGGCTGCCAAAAAACAAGAGTCTCCTGAAATCTCAACACATATTTTTTTCCGACCTTAATGATACTTTCAAGTAATGAGCAGTACACCAATCAAACTTGGATGCCCAAGTTTCGTTCTCCTAGTTTGATGCATTCGTTTGCAGTAACAGTTTGAATTTCTAGGTTTCACTCTGTTTTCTCCTATATTGACAGATGCAGCTAGAACTCTAAATCAAACACGGTTTGTGCTAGCTTCTCGAAACTTGACACAATAAAGTAGTTCTATGTTCTATATCTAAGGTTTGTTTCCTCATGATGTAGCCTGAAGCAGGGACTGGCGAATAACACTTATATTGAAAGGGGTTGCCAAACTTTCAAAAAACTAGAGTCTCCTGAAATCTCAACATATATTTTTTCATCCAATCTTCATGATACATTCAAGTAATGATCAGTACAGCATTCCCAATTGGATGCCCAAGTTTTGTTCTTCTAGGTTGAAGCATTCGTTTGCAGGAACAGTTTGAATTTTTAGGTTTCACTCTGTTTTCTCCTATATTGACAGATGCAGTTAGAACTTTAAATCAAACACGGTTTGTGCTAGCTACTTGAAACATGACACAATAAAGTAGTTCTACGTTCTATCCCTAAGGTTTGTTTCCTCTTGATGTAGCCTTAAGCAGAGACTGGCGAATAACACATTCAATGAAAGGCGTTGTTAGGCTGCCAAAAAACTACAGTCTCCTGAAATCTCATCATATATTTTTTCTTCCGACCTTCATGATACTTTCCAGTAATGAGCAGTGCACCAATCAAACTTGGATGCCCAAGTTTCGTTCTCCTAGGTTGAAGCATTCGTTTGTAGGAACAGTTTGAATTTTTAGGTTTCACACTGTTTTGTCCTATATTGACAGATGCAGTTCGAACTCTAAATCAAACACGGTTTGTGCTTGCTTCTTGAAACTTGATAAAATATTGTAGTTCTACGTTCTATCCATAAGGTTTGTTTCCTCTTGATGTAGCCTAATGCAGGGACTGGCGAATAACACTTTTATTGAAAGGGGTTGCCAAACTTCTAAAAACTAGAGTCTTCTGAAATCTCAACATATATTTTTTCATCCAATCTTCATGATACTTTCAAGTAATGATCAGTACACCAATCCCACTTGGATGCTCAAGTTTCATTCTCCTACGTTGAAGCATTCGTTTGCAGGAACAGTTTGAATTTTTAGGTTTCACTCTGTTTTCTCCTATATTGACAGATGCAGTTAGAACTTTAAATCAAACACGGTTTGTGCTAGCTACTTGAAACATGACACAATAAAGTAGTTCTACATTCTATCCCTAAGGTTTGTTTCCTCTTGATGTAGCCTTCAGCACAGACTGGCGAATAACACTTACAATGAGAGGCGTTGTTAGGCTGCCAAAAAACTAGAGTCTCCTGAAATCTCAACACATATTTTTTTTCCGAACTTAATGATACTTTCAAGTAATGAGCAGTACACCAATCAAACTTGGATGCCCAAGTTTCGTTCTCCTAGGTTGATGCATTCGTTTGCAGTAACAGTTTGAATTTCTAGGTTTCACTCTGTTTTCTCCTATATTGACAGATGCAGCTAGAACTCTAAATCAAACACGGTTTGTGGTAGCTTCTCGAAACTTGACACAATAAAGTAGTTCTACGTTCTATCTCTAAGGTTTGTTTCCTCTTGATGTAGCCTAAAGCAGGGACTGGCGAATAACACTTATATTGAAAGGGGTTGCCAAACTTTCAAAAAACTAGAGTCTCCTGAAATCTCAACATATATTTTTTCATCCAATCTTCATGATACATTCAAGTAATGATCAGTACACCATTCCCACTTGGATGCCCAAGTTTTGTTCTTCTAGGTTGAAGCATTCGTTTGCAGGAACAGTTTGAATTTTTAGGTTTCACTCTGTTTTCTCCTATATTGACAGATGAGGTTAGAACTTTAAATCAAACACGGTTTGTGCTAGCTACTTGAAACATGACACAATAAAGTAGTTCTACGTTCTATCTCTAAGGTTTGTTTCCTCTTGATGTAGCCTTCAGCACAGACTGGCGAATAACACTTACAATGAAAGGCGTTGTTAGGCTGCCAAAAAACAAGAGTCTCCTGAAATCTCAACACATATTTTTTTCCGACCTTAATGATACTTTCAAGTAATGAGCAGTACACCAATCAAACTTGGATGCCCAAGTTTCGTTCTCCTAGGTTGATGCATTCGTTGGCAGTAACAGTTTGAATTTCTAGGTTTCACTCTGTTTTCTCCTATATTGACAGATGCAGCTAGAACTCTAAATCAAACACGGTTTGTGCCAGCTTCTTGAAACTTGACACAATAAAGTAGTTCTAAGTTCTATCCCTAAGGTTTGTTTCCTCTTGATGTAGCCTTAAGCAGAGACTGGCGAATAACACATTCAATGAAAGGCGTTGTTAGGCTGCCAAAAAACTACAGTCTCCTGAAATCTCATCATATATTTTTTCTTCCGACCTTCATGATACTTTCAAGTAATGAGCAGTGCACCAATCAAACTTGGATGCCCAGGTTTCGTTCTCCTAGGTTGAAGCATTCGTTTGTAGGAACAGTTTGAATTTTTAGGTTTCACACTGTTTTGTCCTATATTGACAGATGCAGTTCGAACTCTAAATCAAACACGGTTTGTGCTAGGTTCTCGAAACTTGACACAATAAAGTAGTTCTACGTTCTATATCTAAGGTTTGTTTCCTCTTGATGCAGCCTGAAGCAGGGAGTGGCGAATAACACTTATATTGAAAGGGGTTGCCAAACTTTCAAAAAACTAGAGTCTCCTGAAATCTCAACATATATTTTTTCATCCAATCTTCATGATACATTCAAGTAATGATCAGTACACCATTCCCACTTGGATGCCCAAGTTTTGTTCTTCTAGGTTGAAGCATTCGTTTGCAGGAACAGTTTGAATTTTTAGGTTTCACTCTGTTTTCTCCTATATTGACAAATGTAGTTCAAACTCTAAATCAAACACGGTTTGGGCTAGCTTCTTGAAGCTTGACAAAATAAAGTAGTTCTACATTCTATCACTAAGGTTTGTTTCCTCTTGATGTAGCCTTCAGCACAGACTGGCGAATAACACTTACAATGAAAGGCGTTGTTAGGCTGCCAAAAAACAAGTGTCTCCTGAAATCTCAACACATATTTTTTTCCGACCTTAATGATACTTTCATGTAATGAGCAGTACACCAATCAAACTTGGATACCCAAGTTTCGTTCTCCTAGGTTGATGCATTCGTTTGCAGTAACAGTTTGAATTTCTAGGTTTCACTCTGTTTTCTCCTATATTGACAGATGCAGCTAGAACTCTAAATCAAACACGGTTTGTGCTAGCTTCTTGAAATTGACACAATAAAGTAGTTCTACGTTCTATCTCTAAGGTTTGTTTCCTCTTGATGTAGCCTAAAGCAGGGACTGGCGAATAACACTTATATTGAAAGGGGTTGCCAAACTTTCAAAAAACTAGAGTCTCCTGAAATCTCAACATATATTTTTTCATCCAATCTTCATGATACATTCAAGTAATGATCAGTACACCATTCCCACTTGGATGCCCAAGTTTTGTTCTTCTAGGTTGAAGCATTCGTTTGCAGGAACAGTTTGAATTTTTAGGTTTCACTCTGTTTTCTCCTATATTGACAGATGAGGTTAGAACTTTAAATCAAACACGGTTTGTGCTAGCTACTTGAAACATGACACAATAAAGTAGTTCTACGTTCTATCTCTAAGGTTTGTTTCCTCGTGATGTAGCCTTCAGCACAGACTGGCGAATAACACTTACAATGAGAGTCCTTATTAGGCTGCCAAAAAACTAGAGTCTCCTGAAATCTCAACACATATTTTTTTCCGACATTAATGATACTTTCAAGTAATGAGCAGTACACCAATCAAACTTGGATGCCCAAGTTTCGTTCTCCTAGGTTGATGCAGTCGTTGGCAGTAACAGTTTGAATTTCTAGGTTTCACTCTGTTTTCTCCTATATTGACAGATGCAGCTAGAACTCTAAATCAAACACGGTTTGTGCTAGCTTCTCGAAACTTGACACAATAAAGTAGTTCTATGTTCTATATCTAAGGTTTGTTTCCTCTTGATGTAGCCTGAAGCAGGGACTGGCGAATAACACTTATATTGAAAGGGGTTGCCAAACTTTCAAAAAACTAGAGTCTCCTGAAATCTCAACATATATTTTTTCATCCAATCTTCATGATACATTCAAGTAATGATCAGTACAGCATTCCCACTTGGATGCCCAGGTTTTGTTCTTCTAGGTTGAAGCATTCGTTTGCAGGAACAGTTTGAATTTTTAGGTTTCACTCTGTTTTCTCCTATATTGACAGATGCAGTTAGAACTTTAAATCAAACACGGTTTGTGCTAGCTACTTCAAACATGACACAATAAAGTAGTTCTAAGTTCTATCCCTAAGGTTTGTTTCCTCTTGATGTAGCCTTAAGCAGAGACTGGCGAATAACACATTCAATGAAAGGCGTTGTTAGGCTGCCAAAAAACTACAGTCTCCTGAAATCTCATCATATATTTTTTCTTCCGACCTTCATGATACTTTCAAGTAATGAGCAGTGCACCAATCAAACTTGGATGCCCAGGTTTCGTTCTCCTAGGTTGAAGCATTCGTTTGTAGGAACAGTTTGAATTTTTAGGTTTCACACTGTTTTGTCCTATATTGACAGATGCAGTTCGAACTCTAAATCAAACACGGTTTGTGCTTGCTTCTTGAAACTTGATAAAATATTGTAGTTCTACGTTCTATCCATAAGGTTTGTTTCCTCTTGATGTAGCCTAATGCAGGGACTGGCGAATAACACTTTTATTGAAAGGGGTTGCCAAACTTCTAAAAACTAGAGTCTTCTGAAATCTCAACATATATTTTTTCATCCAATCTTCATGATACTTTCAAGTAATGATCAGTACACCAATCCCACTTGGATGCTCAAGTTTCATTCTCCTACGTTGAAGCATTCGTTTGCAGGAACAGTTTGAATTTTTAGGTTTCACTCTGTTTTCTCCTATATTGACAGATGCAGTTAGAACTTTAAATCAAACACGGTTTGTGCTAGCTACTTGAAACATGACACAATAAAGTAGTTCTACATTCTATCCCTAAGGTTTGTTTCCTCTTGATGTAGCCTTCAGCACAGACTGGCGAATAACACTTACAATGAGAGGCGTTGTTAGGCTGCCAAAAAACTAGAGTCTCCTGAAATCTCAACACATATTTTTTTCCGACCTTAATGATACTTTCAAGTAATGAGCAGTACACCAATCAAACTTGGATGCCCAAGTTTCGTTCTCCTAGGTTGATGCATTCGTTTGCAGTAACAGTTTGGATTTCTAGGTTTCACTCTGTTTTCTCCTATATTGACAGATGCAGCTAGAACTCTAAATCAAACACGGTTTGTGCTAGCTTCTCGAAACTTGAAACAATAAAGTAGTTCTACGTTCTATCTCTAAGGTTTGTTTCCTCTTGATGTAGCCTAAAGCAGGGACTGGCGAATAACACTTATATTGAAAGGGGTTGCCAAACTTTCAAAAAACTAGAGTCTCCTGAAATCTCAACATATATTTTTTCATCCAATCTTAATGATACATTCAAGTAAAGATCAGTACACCATTCCCACTTGGATGCCCAAGTTTTGTTCTTCTAGGTTGAAGCATTCGTTTGCAGGAACAGTTTGAATTTTTAGGTTTCACTCTGTTTTCTCCTATATTGACAGATGAGGTTAGAACTTTAAATCAAACACGGTTTGTGCTAGCTACATGAAACATGACACAATAAAGTAGTTCTACGTTCTATCTCTAAGGTTTGTTTCCTCTTGATGTAGCCTTCAGCACAGACTGGCGAATAACACTTACAATGAGAGTCCTTGTTAGGCTGCCAAAAAACTAGAGTCTCCTGAAATCTCAACACATATTTTTTTCCGACCTTAATGATACTTTCAAGTAATGAGCAGTACACCAATCAAACTTGGATGCCCAAGTTTCGTTCTCCTTGGTTGATGCATTCGTTTGCAGTAACAGTTTGAATTTCTAGGTTTCACTCTGTTTTCTCCTATATTGACAGATGCAGCTAGAACTCTAAATCAAACACGGTTTGTGCTAGGTTCTCGAAACTTGACACAATAAAGTAGTTCTACGTTCTATATCTAAGGTTTGTTTCCTCTTGAAGCAGCCTGAAGCAGGGACTGGCGAATAACACTTATATTGAAAGGGGTTGCCAAACTTTCAAAAAACTAGAGTCTCCTGAAATCTCAACATATATTTTTTCATCCAATCTTCATGACACATTCAAGTAATGATCAGTACACCATTCCCACTTGGATGCCCAAGTTTTGTTCTTCTAGGTTGAAGCATTCGTTTGCAGGAACTGTTTGAATTTTTAGGTTTCACTCTGTTTTCTCCTATATTGACAAATGTAGTACAAACTCTAAATCAAACACGGTTTGGGCTAGCTTCTTGAAACTTGACACAATAAAGTAGTTCTACATTCTATCCCTAAGGTTTGTTTCCTCTTGATGTAGCCTTCAGCACAGACTGGCGATTAACACTTACAATGAAAGGCGTTGTTAGGCTGCCAAAAAACAAGTGTCTCCTGAAATCTCAACACATATTTTTTTCCGACATTAATGATACTTTCAAGTAATGAGCAGTACACCAATCAAACTTGGATGCCCAAGTTTCGTTCTCCTAGGTTGATGCATTCGTTTGCAGTAACAGTTTGAATTTCTAGGTTTCACTCTGTTTTCTCCTATATTGACAGATGCAGCTAGAACTCTAAATCAAACACGGTTTGTGCTAGCTTCTTGAAAATTGACACAATAAAGTAGTTCTACGTTCTATCTCTAAGGTTTGTTTCCTCTTGATGTAGCCTAAAGCAGGGACTGGCGAATAACACTTATATTGAAAGGGGTTGCCAAACTTTCAAAAAACTAGAGTCTCCTGAAATCTCAACATATTTTTTTTCATCCAATCTTCATGATACATTCAAGTAATGATCAGTACACCATTCCCACTTGGATGCCCAAGTTTTGTTCTTCTAGGTTGAAGCATTCGTTTGCAGGAACAGTTTGAATTTTTAGGTTTCACTCTGTTTTCTCCTATATTGATAGATGAGGTTAGAACTTTAAATCAAACACGGTTTGTGCTAGCTACGTGAAACATGACACAATAAAGTAGTTCTACGTTCTATCTCTAAGGTTTGTTTCCTCTTGATGCAGCCTGAAGCAGGGAGTGGCGAATAACACTTATATTGAAAGGGGTTGCCAAACTTTCAAAAAACTAGAGTCTCCTGAAATCTCAACATATATTTTTTCATCCAATCTTCATGATACATTCAAGTAATGATCAGTACACCATTCCCACTTGGATGCCCAAGTTTTGTTCTTCTAGGTTGAAGCATTCGTTTGCAGGAACAGTTTGAATTTTTAGGTTTCACTCTGTTTTCTCCTATATTGACAAATGTAGTTCAAACTCTAAATCAAACACGGTTTGGGCTAGCTTCTTGAAGCTTGACACAATAAAGTAGTTCTACATTCTATCACTAAGGTTTGTTTCCTCTTGATGTAGCCTTCAGCACAGACTGGCGAATAACACTTACAATGAAAGGCGTTGTTAGGCTGCCAAAAAACTAGAGTCTCCTGAAACCTCAACACATATTTTTTTCCGACCTTAATGATACTTTCAAGTAATGAGCAGTACACCAATCAAACTTGGATGCCCAAGTTTCGTTCTCCTAGGTTGATGCATTCGTTTGCAGTAACAGTTTGAATTTCTAGGTTTCACTCTGTTTTCTCCTATATTGACAGATGCAGCTAGAACTCTAAATCAAACACGGTTTGTGCTAGGTTCTCGAAACTTGACACAATAAAGTAGTTTTATGTTCTATATCTAAGGTTTGTTTCCTCTTGATGTAGCCTGAAGCAGGGACTGGCGAATAACACTTATATTGAAAGGGGTTGCCAAATTTCAAAAAACTAGAGTCTCCTGAAATCTCAACATATATTTTTTCATCCAATCTTCATGATACATTCAAGTAATGATCAGTACACCATTCCCACTTGGATGCCCAAGTTTTGTTCTTCTAGGTTGAAGCATTCGTTTGCAGGAAAAGTTTGAATTTTTAGGTTTCACTCTGTTTTCTCCTATATTGACAGATGAGGTTAGAACTTTAAATCAAACAGGGTTTGTGCTAGCTACTTGAAACATGACACAATAAAGTAGTTCTACGTTCTATCTCTAAGGTTTGTTTCCTCTTGATGTAGCCTTCAGCACAGACTGGCGAATAACACTTACAATGAGAGTCCTTGTTAGGCTGCCAAAAAACTAGAGTCTCCTGAAATCTCAACACATATTTTTTTCCGACCTTAATGATACTTTCAAGTAATGAGCAGTACACCAATCAAACTTGGATGCCCAAGTTTCGTTCTCCTAGGTTGATGCATTCGTTGGCAGTAACAGTTTGAATTTCTAGGTTTCACTCTGTTTTCTCCTATATTGACAGATGCAGCTAGAACTCTGAATCAAACACGGTTTGTGCTAGGTTCTCGAAACTTGACACAATAAAGTAGTTCTACGTTCAATATCTAATGTTTGTTTCCTCTTGATGCAGCCTGAAGCAGGGACTGGCGAATAACACTTATATTGAAAGGGGTTGCCAAACTTTCAAAAAACTAGAGTCTCCTGAAATCTCAACATATATTTTTTCATCCAATCTTCATGATACATTCAAGTAATGATCAGTACACCATTCCCACTTGGATGCCCAAGTTTTGTTCTTCTAGGTTGAAGCATTCGTTTGCAGGAACAGTTTGAATTTTTAGGTTTCACTCTGTTTTCTCCTATATTGACAGATGAGGTTAGAACTTTAAATCAAACACGGTTTGTGCTAGCTACTTGAAACATGATACAATAAAGTAGTTCTACGTTCTATCTCTAAGGTATGTTTCCTCGTGATGTAGCCTTCAGCACAGACTGGCGAATAACACTTACAATGAGAGTCCTTATTAGTCTGCCAAAAAACTAGAGTCTCCTGAAATCTCAACACATATTTTTTTCCGCCATTAATGATACTTTGAAGTAATGAGCAGTACACCAATCAAACTTGGATGCCCAAGTTTCGTTCTCCTAGGTTGATGCATTCGTTTGCAGTAACAGTTTGAATTTCTAGGTTTCACTCTGTTTTCTCCTATATTGACAGATGCAGCTAGAACTCTAAATCAAACACGGTTTGTGCTAGGTTCTCGAAACTTGACACAATAAAGTAGTTCTACGTTCTATATCTAAGGTTTGTTTCCTCTTGATGCAGCCTGAAGCAGGGACTGGCGAATAACACTTATATTGAAAGGGTTTGCCAAACTTTCAAAAAACTAGAGTCTCCTGAAATCTCAACATATATTTTTTCATCCAATCTTCATGATACATTCAAGTAATGATCAGTACACCATTCCCACTTGGATGCCCAAGTTTTGTTCTTCTAGGTTGAAGCATTCGTTTGCAGGAACAGTTTGAATTTTTAGGTTTCACTCTGTTTTCTCCTATATTGACAAATGTAGTTCAAACTCTAAATCAAACACGGTTTGGGCTAGCTTCTTGAAACTTGACACAATAAAGTAGTTCTACATTCTATCACTAAGGTTTGTTTCCTCTTGATGTAGCCTTCAGCACAGACTGGCGAATAACACTTACAATGAAAGGCGTTGTTAGGCTGCCAAAAAACAAGTGTCTCCTGAAATCTCAACACATATTTTTTTCCGACCTTAATGATACTTTCAAGTAATGAGCAGTACACCAATCAAACTTGGATGCCCAAGTTTCGTTCTCCTAGGTTGATGCATTCGTTTGCAGTAAGAGTTTGAATTTCTAGGTTTCACTCTGTTTTCTCCTATATTGACAGATGCAGCTAGAACTCTAAATCAAACACGGTTTGTGCTAGCTTCTTGAAACTTGACACAATAAAGTAGTTCTACGTTCTATCTCTAAGGTTTTTTTCCTCTTGATGTAGCCTGAAGTAGGGACTGGCGAATAACACTTATATTGAAAGGGGTTGCCAAACTTTCAAAAAACTAGAGTCTCCTGAAATCTCAACATATATTTTTTCATCCAATCTTCATGATACATTCAAGTAATGATCAGTACACCATTCCCACTTGGATGCCCAAGTTTTGTTCTTCTAGGTTGAAGCATTCGTTTGCAGGAACAGTTTGAATTTTTAGGTTTCACTCTGTTTACTCCTATATTGACAGATGAGGTTAAAACTTTAAATCAAACACGGTTTGTGCTAGCTACATGAAACATGACACAATAAAGTAGTTCTACGTTCTATCTCTAAGGTTTGTTTCCTCTTGATGTAGCCTAAAGCAGGGACTAGTGAATAACACTTATATTGAAAGGGGTTGCCAAACTTTCAAAAAACTAGAGTCTCCTGAAACCTCAACACATATTTTTTTCCGACCTTAATGATACTTGCAAGTAATGAGCAGTACACCAATCAAACTTGGATGCCCAAGTTTCGTTCTCCTAGGTTGATGCGTTCGTTTGCAGTAACAGTTTGATTTTCTAGGTTTCACTCTGTTTTCTCCTATATTGACAGATGCAGCTAGAACTCTAAATCAAACACGGTTTGTGCTAGTTTCTTGAAACTTGACACAATAAAGTAGTTCTACGTTCTATCTCTAAGGTTTGTTTCCTCTTGATGTAGCCTAAAGCAGGGACTAGTGAATAACACTTATATTGAAAGGGGTTGCCAAACTTTCAAAAAACTAGAGTCTCCTGAAACCTCAACACATATTTTTTTCCGACCTTAATGATACTTGCAAGTAATGAGCAGTACACCAATCAAACTTGGATGCCCAATTTTCGTTCTCCTAGGTTGATGCATTCGTTTGCAGTAACAGTTTGAATTTCTAGGTTTCACTCTGTTTTCTCCTATATTGACAGATGCAGCTAGAACTCTAAATCAAACACGGTTTGTGCTAGGTTCTCGAAACTTGACACAATAAAGTAGTTCTATGTTCTATATCTAAGGTTTGTTTCCTCTTGATGTAGCCTGAAGCAGGGACTGGCGAATAACACTTATATTGAAAGGGGTTGCCAAACTTTCAAAAAACTAGAGTCTCCTGAAATCTCAACATATATTTTTTCATCCAATCTTCATGATACATTCAAGTAATGATCAGTACAGCATTCCCACTTGGATGTCCAAGTTTTGTTCTTCTAGTTTGAAGCATTCGTTTGCAGGAACAGTTTGAATTTTTAGGTTTCACTCTGTTTTCTCCTATATTGACAGATGCAGTTAGAACTTTAAATCAAACACGGTTTGTGCTAGCTACTTGAAACATGACACAATAAAGTAGTTCTACGTTCTATCCCTAAGGTTTGTTTCCTCTTGATGTAGCCTTAAGCAGAGACTGGCGAATAACACATTCAATGAAAGGCGTTGTTAGGCTGCCAAAAAACTACAGTCTCCTGAAATCTCATCATACATTTTTTCTTCCGACCTTCATGATACTTTCAAGTAATGAGCAGTGCACCAATCAAACTTGGATGCCCAAGTTTCGTTCTCCTAGGTTGAAGCATTCGTTTGTAGGAACAGTTTGAATTTTTAGGTTTCACACTGTTTTGTCCTATATTGACAGATGCAGTTCGAACTCTAAATCAAACACGGTTTGTGCTTGCTTCTTGAAACTTGATAAAATATTGTAGTTCTACGTTCTATCCATAAGGTTTGTTTCCTCTTGATGTAGCCTAATGCAGGGACTGGCGAATAACACTTTTATTGAAAGGGGTTGCCAAACTTCTAAAAACTAGAGTCTTCTGAAATCTCAACATATATTTTTTCATCCAATCTTCATGATACTTTCAAGTAATGATCAGTACACCAATCCCACTTGGATGCTCAAGTTTCATTCTCCTACGTTGAAGCATTCGTTTGCAGGAACAGTTTGAATTTTTAGGTTTCACTCTGTTTTCTCCTATATTGACAGATGCAGTTAGAACTTTAAATCAAACACGGTTTGTGCTAGCTACTTGAAACATGACACAATAAAGTAGTTCTACATTCTATCCCTAAGGTTTGTTTCCTCTTGATGTAGCCTTCAGCACAGACTGGCGAATAACACTTACAATGAGAGGCGTTGTTAGGCTGCCAAAAAACTAGAGTCTCCTGAAATCTCAACACATATTTTTTTTCCGACCTTAATGATACTTTCAAGTAATGAGGAGTACACCAATCAAACTTGGATGCCCAAGTTTCATTCTCCTAGGTTGATGCATTCGTTTGCAGTAACAGTTTGATTTTCTAGGTTTCACTCTGTTTTCTCCTATATTGACAGATGCAGCTAGAACTCTAAATCAAACACGGTTTGTGCTAGCTTCTCGAAACTTGACACAATAAAGTAGTTCTACGTTCTATCTCTAAGGTTTGTTTCCTCTTGATGTAGCCTAAAGCAGGGACTGGCGAATAACACTTATATTGAAAGGGGTTGCCAAACTTTCAAAAAACTAGAGTCTCCTGAAATCTCAACATGTATTTTTTCATCCAATCTTCATGATACATTCAAGTAATGATCAGTACACCATTCCCACTTGGATGCCCAAGTTTTGTTCTTCTAGGTTGAAGCATTCGTTTGCAGGAACAGTTTGAATTTTTAGGTTTCACTCTGTTTTCTCCTATATTGACAGATGAGGTTAGAACTTTAAATCAAACACGGTTTGTGCTAGCTACTTGAAACATGACACAATAAAGTAGTTCTACGTTCTATCTCTAAGGTTTGTTTCCTCGTGATGTAGCCTTCAGCACAGACTGGCGAATAACACTTACAATGAGAGTCCTTATTAGGCTGCCAAAAAACTAGAGTCTCCTGAAATCTCAACACATATTTTTTTCCGACATTAATGATACTTTCAAGTAATGAGCAGTACACCAATCAAACTTGGATGCCCAAGTTTCGTTCTCCTTGGTTGATGCATTCGTTTGCAGTAACAGTTTGAATTTCTAGGTTTCACTCTGTTTTCTCCTATATTGACAGATGCAGCTAGAACTCTAAATCAAACACGGTTTGTGCTAGGTTCTCGAAACTTGACACAATAAAGTAGTTCTACGTTCTATATCTAAGGTTTGTTTCCTCTTGAAGCAGCCTGAAGCAGGGACTGGCGAATAACACTTATATTGAAAGGGGTTGCCAAACTTTCAAAAAACTAGAGTCTCCTGAAATCTCAACATATATTTTTTCATCCAATCTTCATGATACATTCAAGTAATGATCAGTACACCATTCCCACTTGGATGCCCAAGTTTTGTTCTTCTAGGTTGAAGCATTCGTTTGCAGGAACTGTTTGAATTTTTAGGTTTCACTCTGTTTTCTCCTATATTGACAAATGTAGTACAAACTCTAAATCAAACACGGTTTGGGCTAGCTTCTTGAAACTTGACACAATAAAGTAGTTCTACATTCTATCCCTAAGGTTTGTTTCCTCTTGATGTAGCCTTCAGCACAGACTGGCGATTAACACTTACAATGAAAGGCGTTGTTAGGCTGCCAAAAAACAAGTGTCTCCTGAAATCTCAACACATATTTTTTTCCGACATTAATGATACTTTCAAGTAATGAGCAGTACACCAATCAAACTTGGATGCCCAAGTTTCGTTCTCCTAGGTTGATGCATTCGTTTGCAGTAACAGTTTGAATTTCTAGGTTTCACTCTGTTTTCTCCTATATTGACAGATGCAGCTAGAACTCTAAATCAAACACGGTTTGTGCTAGCTTCTTGAAAATTGACACAATAAAGTAGTTCTACGTTCTATCTCTAAGGTTTGTTTCCTCTTGATGTAGCCTAAAGCAGGGACTGGCGAATAACACTTATATTGAAAGGGGTTGCCAAACTTTCAAAAAACTAGAGTCTCCTGAAATCTCAACATATTTTTTTTCATCCAATCTTCATGATACATTCAAGTAATGATCAGTACACCATTCCCACTTGGATGCCCAAGTTTTGTTCTTCTAGGTTGAAGCATTCGTTTGCAGGAACAGTTTGAATTTTTAGGTTTCACTCTGTTTTCTCCTATATTGATAGATGAGGTTAGAACTTTAAATCAAACACGGTTTGTGCTAGCTACGTGAAACATGACACAATAAAGTAGTTCTACGTTCTATCTCTAAGGTTTGTTTCCTCTTGATGCAGCCTGAAGCAGGGAGTGGCGAATAACACTTATATTGAAAGGGGTTGCCAAACTTTCAAAAAACTAGAGTCTCCTGAAATCTCAACATATATTTTTTCATCCAATCTTCATGATACATTCAAGTAATGATCAGTACACCATTCCCACTTGGATGCCCAAGTTTTGTTCTTCTAGGTTGAAGCATTCGTTTGCAGGAACAGTTTGAATTTTTAGGTTTCACTCTGTTTTCTCCTATATTGACAAATGTAGTTCAAACTCTAAATCAAACACGGTTTGGGCTAGCTTCTTGAAGCTTGACACAATAAAGTAGTTCTACATTCTATCACTAAGGTTTGTTTCCTCTTGATGTAGCCTTCAGCACAGACTGGCGAATAACACTTACAATGAAAGGCGTTGTTAGGCTGCCAAAAAACTAGAGTCTCCTGAAACCTCAACACATATTTTTTTCCGACCTTAATGATACTTTCAAGTAATGAGCAGTACACCAATCAAACTTGGATGCCCAAGTTTCGTTCTCCTAGGTTGATGCATTCGTTTGCAGTAACAGTTTGAATTTCTAGGTTTCACTCTGTTTTCTCCTATATTGACAGATGCAGCTAGAACTCTAAATCAAACACGGTTTGTGCTAGGTTCTCGAAACTTGACACAATAAAGTAGTTTTATGTTCTATATCTAAGGTTTGTTTCCTCTTGATGTAGCCTGAAGCAGGGACTGGCGAATAACACTTATATTGAAAGGGGTTGCCAAATTTCAAAAAACTAGAGTCTCCTGAAATCTCAACATATATTTTTTCATCCAATCTTCATGATACATTCAAGTAATGATCAGTACACCATTCCCACTTGGATGCCCAAGTTTTGTTCTTCTAGGTTGAAGCATTCGTTTGCAGGAAAAGTTTGAATTTTTAGGTTTCACTCTGTTTTCTCCTATATTGACAGATGAGGTTAGAACTTTAAATCAAACAGGGTTTGTGCTAGCTACTTGAAACATGACACAATAAAGTAGTTCTACGTTCTATCTCTAAGGTTTGTTTCCTCTTGATGTAGCCTTCAGCACAGACTGGCGAATAACACTTACAATGAGAGTCCTTGTTAGGCTGCCAAAAAACTAGAGTCTCCTGAAATCTCAACACATATTTTTTTCCGACCTTAATGATACTTTCAAGTAATGAGCAGTACACCAATCAAACTTGGATGCCCAAGTTTCGTTCTCCTAGGTTGATGCATTCGTTGGCAGTAACAGTTTGAATTTCTAGGTTTCACTCTGTTTTCTCCTATATTGACAGATGCAGCTAGAACTCTGAATCAAACACGGTTTGTGCTAGGTTCTCGAAACTTGACACAATAAAGTAGTTCTACGTTCAATATCTAATGTTTGTTTCCTCTTGATGCAGCCTGAAGCAGGGACTGGCGAATAACACTTATATTGAAAGGGGTTGCCAAACTTTCAAAAAACTAGAGTCTCCTGAAATCTCAACATATATTTTTTCATCCAATCTTCATGATACATTCAAGTAATGATCAGTACACCATTCCCACTTGGATGCCCAAGTTTTGTTCTTCTAGGTTGAAGCATTCGTTTGCAGGAACAGTTTGAATTTTTAGGTTTCACTCTGTTTTCTCCTATATTGACAGATGAGGTTAGAACTTTAAATCAAACACGGTTTGTGCTAGCTACTTGAAACATGATACAATAAAGTAGTTCTACGTTCTATCTCTAAGGTATGTTTCCTCGTGATGTAGCCTTCAGCACAGACTGGCGAATAACACTTACAATGAGAGTCCTTATTAGTCTGCCAAAAAACTAGAGTCTCCTGAAATCTCAACACATATTTTTTTCCGCCATTAATGATACTTTGAAGTAATGAGCAGTACACCAATCAAACTTGGATGCCCAAGTTTCGTTCTCCTAGGTTGATGCATTCGTTTGCAGTAACAGTTTGAATTTCTAGGTTTCACTCTGTTTTCTCCTATATTGACAGATGCAGCTAGAACTCTAAATCAAACACGGTTTGTGCTAGGTTCTCGAAACTTGACACAATAAAGTAGTTCTACGTTCTATATCTAAGGTTTGTTTCCTCTTGATGCAGCCTGAAGCAGGGACTGGCGAATAACACTTATATTGAAAGGGTTTGCCAAACTTTCAAAAAACTAGAGTCTCCTGAAATCTCAACATATATTTTTTCATCCAATCTTCATGATACATTCAAGTAATGATCAGTACACCATTCCCACTTGGATGCCCAAGTTTTGTTCTTCTAGGTTGAAGCATTCGTTTGCAGGAACAGTTTGAATTTTTAGGTTTCACTCTGTTTTCTCCTATATTGACAAATGTAGTTCAAACTCTAAATCAAACACGGTTTGGGCTAGCTTCTTGAAGCTTGACACAATAAAGTAGTTCTACATTCTATCACTAAGGTTTGTTTCCTCTTGATGTAGCCTTCAGCACAGACTGGCGAATAACACTTACAATGAAAGGCGTTGTTAGGCTGCCAAAAAACAAGTGTCTCCTGAAATCTCAACACATATTTTTTTCCGACCTTAATGATACTTTCAAGTAATGAGCAGTACACCAATCAAACTTGGATGCCCAAGTTTCGTTCTCCTAGGTTGATGCATTCGTTTGCAGTAAGAGTTTGAATTTCTAGGTTTCACTCTGTTTTCTCCTATATTGACAGATGCAGCTAGAACTCTAAATCAAACACGGTTTGTGCTAGCTTCTTGAAACTTGACACAATAAAGTAGTTCTACGTTCTATCTCTAAGGTTTTTTTCCTCTTGATGTAGCCTGAAGTAGGGACTGGCGAATAACACTTATATTGAAAGGGGTTGCCAAACTTTCAAAAAACTAGAGTCTCCTGAAATCTCAACATATATTTTTTCATCCAATCTTCATGATACATTCAAGTAATGATCAGTACACCATTCCCACTTGGATGCCCAAGTTTTGTTCTTCTAGGTTGAAGCATTCGTTTGCAGGAACAGTTTGAATTTTTAGGTTTCACTCTGTTTACTCCTATATTGACAGATGAGGTTAAAACTTTAAATCAAACACGGTTTGTGCTAGCTACATGAAACATGACACAATAAAGTAGTTCTACGTTCTATCTCTAAGGTTTGTTTCCTCTTGATGTAGCCTTCAGCACAGACTGGCGAATAACACTTACAATGAGAGTCCTTGTTAGGCTGCCAAAAAACAAGAGTCTCCTTAAATATCAACACATATTTTTTTCCGACCTTAATGATACTTGCAAGTAATGAGCAGTACACCAATCCAACTTGGATGCCCAAGTTTCGTTCTCCTAGGTTGATGCGTTCGTTTGCAGTAACAGTTTGATTTTCTAGGTTTCACTCTGTTTTCTCCTATATTGACAGATGCAGCTAGAACTCTAAATCAAACACGGTTTGTGCTAGTTTCTTGAAACTTGACACAATAAAGTAGTTCTACGTTCTATCTCTAAGGTTTGTTTCCTCTTGATGTAGCCTAAAGCAGGGACTAGTGAATAACACTTATATTGAAAGGGGTTGCCAAACTTTCAAAAAACTAGAGTCTCCTGAAACCTCAACACATATTTTTTTCCGACCTTAATGATACTTTCAAGTAATGAGCAGTACACCAATCAAACTTGGATGCCCAATTTTCGTTCTCCTAGGTTGATGCATTCGTTTGCAGTAACAGTTTGAATTTCTAGGTTTCACTCTGTTTTCTCCTATATTGACAGATGCAGCTAGAACTCTAAATCAAACACGGTTTGTGCTAGGTTCTCGAAACTTGACACAATAAAGTAGTTCTATGTTCTATATCTAAGGTTTGTTTCCTCTTGATGTAGCCTGAAGCAGGGACTGGCGAATAACACTTATATTGAAAGGGGTTGCCAAACTTTCAAAAAACTAGAGTCTCCTGAAATCTCAACATATATTTTTTCATCCAATCTTCATGATACATTCAAGTAATGATCAGTACAGCATTCCCACTTGGATGTCCAAGTTTTGTTCTTCTAGTTTGAAGCATTCGTTTGCAGGAACAGTTTGAATTTTTAGGTTTCACTCTGTTTTCTCCTGTATTGACAGATGCAGTTAGAACTTTAAATCAAACACGGTTTGTGCTAGCTACTTGAAACATGACACAATAAAGTAGTTCTACGTTCTATCCCTAAGGTTTGTTTCCTCTTGATGTAGCCTTAAGCAGAGACTGGCGAATAACACATTCAATGAAAGGCGTTGTTAGGCTGCCAAAAAACTACAGTCTCCTGAAATCTCATCATACATTTTTTCTTCCGACCTTCATGATACTTTCAAGTAATGAGCAGTGCACCAATCAAACTTGGATGCCCAAGTTTCGTTCTCCTAGGTTGAAGCATTCGTTTGTAGGAACAGTTTGAATTTTTAGGTTTCACACTGTTTTGTCCTATATTGACAGATGCAGTTCGAACTCTAAATCAAACACGGTTTGTGCTTGCTTCTTGAAACTTGATAAAATATTGTAGTTCTACGTTCTATCCATAAGGTTTGTTTCCTCTTGATGTAGCCTAATGCAGGGACTGGCGAATAACACTTTTATTGAAAGGGGTTGCCAAACTTCTAAAAACTAGAGTCTTCTGAAATCTCAACATATATTTTTTCATCCAATCTTCATGATACTTTCAAGTAATGATCAGTACACCAATCCCACTTGGATGCTCAAGTTTCATTCTCCTACGTTGAAGCATTCGTTTGCAGGAACAGTTTGAATTTTTAGGTTTCACTCTGTTTTCTCCTATATTGACAGATGCAGTTAGAACTTTAAATCAAACACGGTTTGTGCTAGCTACTTGAAACATGACACAATAAAGTAGTTCTACATTCTATCCCTAAGGTTTGTTTCCTCTTGATGTAGCCTTCAGCACAGACTGGCGAATAACACTTACAATGAGAGGCGTTGTTAGGCTGCCAAAAAACTAGAGTCTCCTGAAATCTCAACACATATTTTTTTTCCGACCTTAATGATACTTTCAAGTAATGAGGAGTACACCAATCAAACTTGGATGCCCAAGTTTCATTCTCCTAGGTTGATGCATTCGTTTGCAGTAACAGTTTGATTTTCTAGGTTTCACTCTGTTTTCTCCTATATTGACAGATGCAGCTAGAACTCTAAATCAAACACGGTTTGTGCTAGCTTCTCGAAACTTGACACAATAAAGTAGTTCTACGTTCTATCTCTAAGGTTTGTTTCCTCTTGATGTAGCCTAAAGCAGGGACTGGCGAATAACACTTATATTGAAAGGGGTTGCCAAACTTTCAAAAAACTAGAGTCTCCTGAAATCTCAACATGTATTTTTTCATCCAATCTTCATGATACATTCAAGTAATGATCAGTACACCATTCCCACTTGGATGCCCAAGTTTTGTTCTTCTAGGTTGAAGCATTCGTTTGCAGGAACAGTTTGAATTTTTAGGTTTCACTCTGTTTTCTCCTATATTGACAGATGAGGTTAGAACTTTAAATCAAACACGGTTTGTGCTAGCTACTTGAAACATGACACAATAAAGTAGTTCTACGTTCTATCTCTAAGGTTTGTTTCCTCGTGATGTAGCCTTCAGCACAGACTGGCGAATAACACTTACAATGAGAGTCCTTATTAGGCTGCCAAAAAACTAGAGTCTCCTGAAATCTCAACACATATTTTTTTCCGACATTAATGATACTTTCAAGTAATGAGCAGTACACCAATCAAACTTGGATGCCCAAGTTTCGTTCTCCTTGGTTGATGCATTCGTTTGCAGTAACAGTTTGAATTTCTAGGTTTCACTCTGTTTTCTCCTATATTGACAGATGCAGCTAGAACTCTAAATCAAACACGGTTTGTGCTAGGTTCTCGAAACTTGACACAATAAAGTAGTTCTACGTTCTATATCTAAGGTTTGTTTCCTCTTGAAGCAGCCTGAAGCAGGGACTGGCGAATAACACTTATATTGAAAGGGGTTGCCAAACTTTCAAAAAACTAGAGTCTCCTGAAATCTCAACATATATTTTTTCATCCAATCTTTATGATACATTCAAGTAATGATCAGTACACCATTCCCACTTGGATGCCCAAGTTTTGTTCTTCTAGGTTGAAGCATTCGTTTGCAGGAACTGTTTGAATTTTTAGGTTTCACTCTGTTTTCTCCTATATTGACAAATGTAGTACAAACTCTAAATCAAACACGGTTTGGGCTAGCTTCTTGAAACTTGACACAATAAAGTAGTTCTACATTCTATCCCTAAGGTTTGTTTCCTCTTGATGTAGCCTTCAGCACAGACTGGCGATTAACACTTACAATGAAAGGCGTTGTTAGGCTGCCAAAAAACAAGTGTCTCCTGAAATCTCAACACATATTTTTTTCCGACATTAATGATACTTTCAAGTAATGAGCAGTACACCAATCAAACTTGGATGCCCAAGTTTCGTTCTCCTAGGTTGATGCATTCGTTTGCAGTAACAGTTTGAATTTCTAGGTTTCACTCTGTTTTCTCCTATATTGACAGATGCAGCTAGAACTCTAAATCAAACACGGTTTGTGCTAGCTTCTTGAAAATTGACACAATAAAGTAGTTCTACGTTCTATCTCTAAGGTTTGTTTCCTCTTGATGTAGCCTAAAGCAGGGACTGGCGAATAACACTTATATTGAAAGGGGTTGCCAAACTTTCAAAAAACTAGAGTCTCCTGAAATCTCAACATATTTTTTTTCATCCAATCTTCATGATACATTCAAGTAATGATCAGTACACCATTCCCACTTGGATGCCCAAGTTTTGTTCTTCTAGGTTGAAGCATTCGTTTGCAGGAACAGTTTGAATTTTTAGGTTTCACTCTGTTTTCTCCTATATTGATAGATGAGGTTAGAACTTTAAATCAAACACGGTTTGTGCTAGCTACGTGAAACATGACACAATAAAGTAGTTCTACGTTCTATCTCTAAGGTTTGTTTCCTCTTGATGCAGCCTGAAGCAGGGAGTGGCGAATAACACTTATATTGAAAGGGGTTGCCAAACTTTCAAAAAACTAGAGTCTCCTGAAATCTCAACATATATTTTTTCATCCAATCTTCATGATACATTCAAGTAATGATCAGTACACCATTCCCACTTGGATGCCCAAGTTTTGTTCTTCTAGGTTGAAGCATTCGTTTGCAGGAACAGTTTGAATTTTTAGGTTTCACTCTGTTTTCTCCTATATTGACAAATGTAGTTCAAACTCTAAATCAAACACGGTTTGGGCTAGCTTCTTGAAGCTTGACACAATAAAGTAGTTCTACATTCTATCACTAAGGTTTGTTTCCTCTTGATGTAGCCTTCAGCACAGACTGGCGAATAACACTTACAATGAAAGGCGTTGTTAGGCTGCCAAAAAACTAGAGTCTCCTGAAACCTCAACACATATTTTTTTCCGACCTTAATGATACTTTCAAGTAATGAGCAGTACACCAATCAAACTTGGATGCCCAAGTTTCGTTCTCCTAGGTTGATGCATTCGTTTGCAGTAACAGTTTGAATTTCTAGGTTTCACTCTGTTTTCTCCTATATTGACAGATGCAGCTAGAACTCTAAATCAAACACGGTTTGTGCTAGGTTCTCGAAACTTGACACAATAAAGTAGTTTTATGTTCTATATCTAAGGTTTGTTTCCTCTTGATGTAGCCTGAAGCAGGGACTGGCGAATAACACTTATATTGAAAGGGGTTGCCAAATTTCAAAAAACTAGAGTCTCCTGAAATCTCAACATATATTTTTTCATCCAATCTTCATGATACATTCAAGTAATGATCAGTACACCATTCCCACTTGGATGCCCAAGTTTTGTTCTTCTAGGTTGAAGCATTCGTTTGCAGGAAAAGTTTGAATTTTTAGGTTTCACTCTGTTTTCTCCTATATTGACAGATGAGGTTAGAACTTTAAATCAAACAGGGTTTGTGCTAGCTACTTGAAACATGACACAATAAAGTAGTTCTACGTTCTATCTCTAAGGTTTGTTTCCTCTTGATGTAGCCTTCAGCACAGACTGGCGAATAACACTTACAATGAGAGTCCTTGTTAGGCTGCCAAAAAACTAGAGTCTCCTGAAATCTCAACACATATTTTTTTCCGACCTTAATGATACTTTCAAGTAATGAGCAGTACACCAATCAAACTTGGATGCCCAAGTTTCGTTCTCCTAGGTTGATGCATTCGTTGGCAGTAACAGTTTGAATTTCTAGGTTTCACTCTGTTTTCTCCTATATTGACAGATGCAGCTAGAACTCTGAATCAAACACGGTTTGTGCTAGGTTCTCGAAACTTGACACAATAAAGTAGTTCTACGTTCAATATCTAATGTTTGTTTCCTCTTGATGCAGCCTGAAGCAGGGACTGGCGAATAACACTTATATTGAAAGGGGTTGCCAAACTTTCAAAAAACTAGAGTCTCCTGAAATCTCAACATATATTTTTTCATCCAATCTTCATGATACATTCAAGTAATGATCAGTACACCATTCCCACTTGGATGCCCAAGTTTTGTTCTTCTAGGTTGAAGCATTCGTTTGCAGGAACAGTTTGAATTTTTAGGTTTCACTCTGTTTTCTCCTATATTGACAGATGAGGTTAGAACTTTAAATCAAACACGGTTTGTGCTAGCTACTTGAAACATGATACAATAAAGTAGTTCTACGTTCTATCTCTAAGGTATGTTTCCTCGTGATGTAGCCTTCAGCAGAGACTGGCGAATAACACTTACAATGAGAGTCCTTATTAGGCTGCCAAAAAACTAGAGTCTCCTGAAATCTCAACACATATTTTTTTCCGACATTAATGATACTTTCAAGTAATGAGCAGTACACCAATCAAACTTGGATGCCCAAGTTTCGTTCTCCTTGGTTGATGCATTCGTTTGCAGTAACAGTTTGAATTTCTAGGTTTCACTCTGTTTTCTCCTATATTGACAGATGCAGCTAGAACTCTAAATCAAACACGGTTTGTGCTAGGTTCTCGAAACTTGACACAATAAAGTAGTTCTACGTTCTATATCTAAGGTTTGTTTCCTCTTGAAGCAGCCTGAAGCAGGGACTGGCGAATAACACTTATATTGAAAGGGGTTGCCAAACTTTCAAAAAACTAGAGTCTCCTGAAATCTCAACATATATTTTTTCATCCAATCTTTATGATACATTCAAGTAATGATCAGTACACCATTCCCACTTGGATGCCCAAGTTTTGTTCTTCTAGGTTGAAGCATTCGTTTGCAGGAACTGTTTGAATTTTTAGGTTTCACTCTGTTTTCTCCTATATTGACAAATGTAGTACAAACTCTAAATCAAACACGGTTTGGGCTAGCTTCTTGAAACTTGACACAATAAAGTAGTTCTACATTCTATCCCTAAGGTTTGTTTCCTCTTGATGTAGCCTTCAGCACAGACTGGCGATTAACACTTACAATGAAAGGCGTTGTTAGGCTGCCAAAAAACAAGTGTCTCCTGAAATCTCAACACATATTTTTTTCCGACATTAATGATACTTTCAAGTAATGAGCAGTACACCAATCAAACTTGGATGCCCAAGTTTCGTTCTCCTAGGTTGATGCATTCGTTTGCAGTAACAGTTTGAATTTCTAGGTTTCACTCTGTTTTCTCCTATATTGACAGATGCAGCTAGAACTCTAAATCAAACACGGTTTGTGCTAGCTTCTTGAAAATTGACACAATAAAGTAGTTCTACGTTCTATCTCTAAGGTTTGTTTCCTCTTGATGTAGCCTAAAGCAGGGACTGGCGAATAACACTTATATTGAAAGGGGTTGCCAAACTTTCAAAAAACTAGAGTCTCCTGAAATCTCAACATATTTTTTTTCATCCAATCTTCATGATACATTCAAGTAATGATCAGTACACCATTCCCACTTGGATGCCCAAGTTTTGTTCTTCTAGGTTGAAGCATTCGTTTGCAGGAACAGTTTGAATTTTTAGGTTTCACTCTGTTTTCTCCTATATTGATAGATGAGGTTAGAACTTTAAATCAAACACGGTTTGTGCTAGCTACGTGAAACATGACACAATAAAGTAGTTCTACGTTCTATCTCTAAGGTTTGTTTCCTCTTGATGCAGCCTGAAGCAGGGAGTGGCGAATAACACTTATATTGAAAGGGGTTGCCAAACTTTCAAAAAACTAGAGTCTCCTGAAATCTCAACATATATTTTTTCATCCAATCTTCATGATACATTCAAGTAATGATCAGTACACCATTCCCACTTGGATGCCCAAGTTTTGTTCTTCTAGGTTGAAGCATTCGTTTGCAGGAACAGTTTGAATTTTTAGGTTTCACTCTGTTTTCTCCTATATTGACAAATGTAGTTCAAACTCTAAATCAAACACGGTTTGGGCTAGCTTCTTGAAGCTTGACACAATAAAGTAGTTCTACATTCTATCACTAAGGTTTGTTTCCTCTTGATGTAGCCTTCAGCACAGACTGGCGAATAACACTTACAATGAAAGGCGTTGTTAGGCTGCCAAAAAACTAGAGTCTCCTGAAACCTCAACACATATTTTTTTCCGACCTTAATGATACTTTCAAGTAATGAGCAGTACACCAATCAAACTTGGATGCCCAAGTTTCGTTCTCCTAGGTTGATGCATTCGTTTGCAGTAACAGTTTGAATTTCTAGGTTTCACTCTGTTTTCTCCTATATTGACAGATGCAGCTAGAACTCTAAATCAAACACGGTTTGTGCTAGGTTCTCGAAACTTGACACAATAAAGTAGTTTTATGTTCTATATCTAAGGTTTGTTTTCTCTTGATGTAGCCTGAAGCAGGGACTGGCGAATAACACTTATATTGAAAGGGGTTGCCAAATTTCAAAAAACTAGAGTCTCCTGAAATCTCAACATATATTTTTTCATCCAATCTTCATGATACATTCAAGTAATGATCAGTACACCATTCCCACTTGGATGCCCAAGTTTTGTTCTTCTAGGTTGAAGCATTCGTTTGCAGGAAAAGTTTGAATTTTTAGGTTTCACTCTGTTTTCTCCTATATTGACAGATGAGGTTAGAACTTTAAATCAAACAGGGTTTGTGCTAGCTACTTGAAACATGACACAATAAAGTAGTTCTACGTTCTATCTCTAAGGTTTGTTTCCTCTTGATGTAGCCTTCAGCACAGACTGGCGAATAACACTTACAATGAGAGTCCTTGTTAGGCTGCCAAAAAACTAGAGTCTCCTGAAATCTCAACACATATTTTTTTCCGACCTTAATGATACTTTCAAGTAATGAGCAGTACACCAATCAAACTTGGATGCCCAAGTTTCGTTCTCCTAGGTTGATGCATTCGTTGGCAGTAACAGTTTGAATTTCTAGGTTTCACTCTGTTTTCTCCTATATTGACAGATGCAGCTAGAACTCTGAATCAAACACGGTTTGTGCTAGGTTCTCGAAACTTGACACAATAAAGTAGTTCTACGTTCAATATCTAATGTTTGTTTCCTCTTGATGCAGCCTGAAGCAGGGACTGGCGAATAACACTTATATTGAAAGGGGTTGCCAAACTTTCAAAAAACTAGAGTCTCCTGAAATCTCAACATATATTTTTTCATCCAATCTTCATGATACATTCAAGTAATGATCAGTACACCATTCCCACTTGGATGCCCAAGTTTTGTTCTTCTAGGTTGAAGCATTCGTTTGCAGGAACAGTTTGAATTTTTAGGTTTCACTCTGTTTTCTCCTATATTGACAGATGAGGTTAGAACTTTAAATCAAACACGGTTTGTGCTAGCTACTTGAAACATGATACAATAAAGTAGTTCTACGTTCTATCTCTAAGGTATGTTTCCTCGTGATGTAGCCTTCAGCACAGACTGGCGAATAACACTTACAATGAGAGTCCTTATTAGTCTGCCAAAAAACTAGAGTCTCCTGAAATCTCAACACATATTTTTTTCCGCCATTAATGATACTTTGAAGTAATGAGCAGTACACCAATCAAACTTGGATGCCCAAGTTTCGTTCTCCTAGGTTGATGCATTCGTTTGCAGTAACAGTTTGAATTTCTAGGTTTCACTCTGTTTTCTCCTATATTGACAGATGCAGCTAGAACTCTAAATCAAACACGGTTTGTGCTAGGTTCTCGAAACTTGACACAATAAAGTAGTTCTACGTTCTATATCTAAGGTTTGTTTCCTCTTGATGCAGCCTGAAGCAGGGACTGGCGAATAACACTTATATTGAAAGGGGTTGCCAATCTTTCAAAAAACTAGGGTCTCCTGAAATCTCAACATATATTTTTTCATCCAATCTTCATGATACATTCAAGTAATGATCAGTACACCATTCCCACTTGGATGCCCAAGTTTTGTTCTTCTAGGATGAAGCATTCGTTTGCAGGAACAGTTTGAATTTTTAGGTTTCACTCTGTTTTCTCCTATATTGACAAATGTAGTTCAAACTCTAAATCAAACACGGTTTGGGCTAGCTTCTTGAAACTTGACACAATAAAGTAGTTCTACATTCTATCCCTTAGGTTTGTTTCCTCTTGATGTAGCCTTCAGCACAGACTGGCGAATAACACTTACAATGAAAGGCGTTGTTAGGCTGCCAAAAAACAAGAGTCTCCTGAAATCTCAACACATATTTTTTTCCGACCTTAATGATACTTTCAAGTAATGAGCAGTACACCAATCAAACTTGGATGCCCAAGTTTCGTTCTCCTAGTTTGATGCATTCGTTTGCAGTAACAGTTTGAATTTCTAGGTTTCACTCTGTTTTCTCCTATATTGACAGATGCAGCTAGAACTCTAAATCAAACACGGTTTGTGCTAGCTTCTCGAAACTTGACACAATAAAGTAGTTCTATGTTCTATATCTAAGGTTTGTTTCCTCATGATGTAGCCTGAAGCAGGGACTGGCGAATAACACTTATATTGAAAGGGGTTGCCAAACTTTCAAAAAACTAGAGTCTCCTGAAATCTCAACATATATTTTTTCATCCAATCTTCATGATACATTCAAGTAATGATCAGTACAGCATTCCCAATTGGATGCCCAAGTTTTGTTCTTCTAGGTTGAAGCATTCGTTTGCAGGAACAGTTTGAATTTTTAGGTTTCACTCTGTTTTCTCCTATATTGACAGATGCAGTTAGAACTTTAAATCAAACACGGTTTGTGCTAGCTACTTGAAACATGACACAATAAAGTAGTTCTACGTTCTATCCCTAAGGTTTGTTTCCTCTTGATGTAGCCTTAAGCAGAGACTGGCGAATAACACATTCAATGAAAGGCGTTGTTAGGCTGCCAAAAAACTACAGTCTCCTGAAATCTCATCATATATTTTTTCTTCCGACCTTCATGATACTTTCCAGTAATGAGCAGTGCACCAATCAAACTTGGATGCCCAAGTTTCGTTCTCCTAGGTTGAAGCATTCGTTTGTAGGAACAGTTTGAATTTTTAGGTTTCACACTGTTTTGTCCTATATTGACAGATGCAGTTCGAACTCTAAATCAAACACGGTTTGTGCTTGCTTCTTGAAACTTGATAAAATATTGTAGTTCTACGTTCTATCCATAAGGTTTGTTTCCTCTTGATGTAGCCTAATGCAGGGACTGGCGAATAACACTTTTATTGAAAGGGGTTGCCAAACTTCTAAAAACTAGAGTCTTCTGAAATCTCAACATATATTTTTTCATCCAATCTTCATGATACTTTCAAGTAATGATCAGTACACCAATCCCACTTGGATGCTCAAGTTTCATTCTCCTACGTTGAAGCATTCGTTTGCAGGAACAGTTTGAATTTTTAGGTTTCACTCTGTTTTCTCCTATATTGACAGATGCAGTTAGAACTTTAAATCAAACACGGTTTGTGCTAGCTACTTGAAACATGACACAATAAAGTAGTTCTACATTCTATCCCTAAGGTTTGTTTCCTCTTGATGTAGCCTTCAGCACAGACTGGCGAATAACACTTACAATGAGAGGCGTTGTTAGGCTGCCAAAAAACTAGAGTCTCCTGAAATCTCAACACATATTTTTTTTCCGAACTTAATGATACTTTCAAGTAATGAGCAGTACACCAATCAAACTTGGATGCCCAAGTTTCGTTCTCCTAGGTTGATGCATTCGTTTGCAGTAACAGTTTGAATTTCTAGGTTTCACTCTGTTTTCTGCTATATTGACAGATGCAGCTAGAACTCTAAATCAAACACGGTTTGTGGTAGCTTCTCGAAACTTGACACAATAAAGTAGTTCTACGTTCTATCTCTAAGGTTTGTTTCCTCTTGATGTAGCCTAAAGCAGGGACTGGCGAATAACACTTATATTGAAAGGGGTTGCCAAACTTTCAAAAAACTAGAGTCTCCTGAAATCTCAACATATATTTTTTCATCCAATCTTCATGATACATTCAAGTAATGATCAGTACACCATTCCCACTTGGATGCCCAAGTTTTGTTCTTCTAGGTTGAAGCATTCGTTTGCAGGAACAGTTTGAATTTTTAGGTTTCACTCTGTTTTCTCCTATATTGACAGATGAGGTTAGAACTTTAAATCAAACACGGTTTGTGCTAGCTACTTGAAACATGACACAATAAAGTAGTTCTACGTTCTATCTCTAAGGTTTGTTTCCTCTTGATGTAGCCTTCAGCACAGACTGGCGAATAACACTTACAATGAAAGGCGTTGTTAGGCTGCCAAAAAACAAGAGTCTCCTGAAATCTCAACACATATTTTTTTCCGACCTTAATGATACTTTCAAGTAATGAGCAGTACACCAATCAAACTTGGATGCCCAAGTTTCGTTCTCCTAGGTTGATGCATTCGTTGGCAGTAACAGTTTGAATTTCTAGGTTTCACTCTGTTTTCTCCTATATTGACAGATGCAGCTAGAACTCTAAATCAAACACGGTTTGTGCCAGCTTCTTGAAACTTGACACAATAAAGTAGTTCTACGTTCTATCTCTAAGGTTTGTTTCCTCTTGATGTAGCCTACAGCAGGGACTGGCGAATAACACTTATATTGAAAGGGGTTGCCAAACTTTCAAAAAACTAGAGTCTCCTGAAATCTCAACATATATTTTTTCATCCAATCTTCATGATACATTCAAGTAATGATCAGTACACCATTCCCACTTGGATGCCCAAGTTTTGTTCTTCTAGGTTGAAGCATTCGTTTGCAGGAACAGTTTGAATTTTTAGGTTTCACTCTGTTTTCTCCTATATTGACAGATGAGGTTAGAACTTTAAATCAAACACGGTTTGTGCTAGCTACTTGAAACATGATACAATAAAGTAGTTCTACGTTCTATCTCTAAGGTATGTTTCCTCGTGATGTAGCCTTCAGCACAGACTGGCGAATAACACTTACAATGAGAGTCCTTATTAGTCTGCCAAAAAACTAGAGTCTCCTGAAATCTCAACACATATTTTTTTCCGCCATTAATGATACTTTCAAGTAATGAGCAGTACACCAATCAAACTTGGATGCCCAAGTTTCGTTCTCCTAGGTTGATGCATTCGTTTGCAGTAACAGTTTGAATTTCTAGGTTTCACTCTGTTTTCTCCTATATTGACAGATGCAGCTAGAACTCTAAATCAAACACGGTTTGTGCTAGGTTCTCGAAACTTGACACAATAAAGTAGTTCTACGTTCTATATCTAAGGTTTGTTTCCTCTTGATGCAGCCTGAAGCAGGGACTGGCGAATAACACTTATATTGAAAGGGGTTGCCAATCTTTCAAAAAACTAGGGTCTCCTGAAATCTCAACATATATTTTTTCATCCAATCTTCATGATACATTCAAGTAATGATCAGTACACCATTCCCACTTGGATGCCCAAGTTTTGTTCTTCTAGGATGAAGCATTCGTTTGCAGGAACAGTTTGAATTTTTAGGTTTCACTCTGTTTTCTCCTATATTGACAAATGTAGTTCAAACTCTAAATCAAACACGGTTTGGGCTAGCTTCTTGAAACTTGACACAATAAAGTAGTTCTACATTCTATCCCTTAGGTTTGTTTCCTCTTGATGTAGCCTTCAGCACAGACTGGCGAATAACACTTACAATGAAAGGCGTTGTTAGGCTGCCAAAAAACAAGAGTCTCCTGAAATCTCAACACATATTTTTTTCCGACCTTAATGATACTTTCAAGTAATGAGCAGTACACCAATCAAACTTGGATGCCCAAGTTTCGTTCTCCTAGTTTGATGCATTCGTTTGCAGTAACAGTTTGAATTTCTAGGTTTCACTCTGTTTTCTCCTATATTGACAGATGCAGCTAGAACTCTAAATCAAACACGGTTTGTGCTAGCTTCTCGAAACTTGACACAATAAAGTAGTTCTATGTTCTATATCTAAGGTTTGTTTCCTCATGATGTAGCCTGAAGCAGGGACTGGCGAATAACACTTATATTGAAAGGGGTTGCCAAACTTTCAAAAAACTAGAGTCTCCTGAAATCTCAACATATATTTTTTCATCCAATCTTCATGATACATTCAAGTAATGATCAGTACAGCATTCCCAATTGGATGCCCAAGTTTTGTTCTTCTAGGTTGAAGCATTCGTTTGCAGGAACAGTTTGAATTTTTAGGTTTCACTCTGTTTTCTCCTATATTGACAGATGCAGTTAGAACTTTAAATCAAACACGGTTTGTGCTAGCTACTTGAAACATGACACAATAAAGTAGTTCTACGTTCTATCCCTAAGGTTTGTTTCCTCTTGATGTAGCCTTAAGCAGAGACTGGCGAATAACACATTCAATGAAAGGCGTTGTTAGGCTGCCAAAAAACTACAGTCTCCTGAAATCTCATCATATATTTTTTCTTCCGACCTTCATGATACTTTCCAGTAATGAGCAGTGCACCAATCAAACTTGGATGCCCAAGTTTCGTTCTCCTAGGTTGAAGCATTCGTTTGTAGGAACAGTTTGAATTTTTAGGTTTCACACTGTTTTGTCCTATATTGACAGATGCAGTTCGAACTCTAAATCAAACACGGTTTGTGCTTGCTTCTTGAAACTTGATAAAATATTGTAGTTCTACGTTCTATCCATAAGGTTTGTTTCCTCTTGATGTAGCCTAATGCAGGGACTGGCGAATAACACTTTTATTGAAAGGGGTTGCCAAACTTCTAAAAACTAGAGTCTTCTGAAATCTCAACATATATTTTTTCATCCAATCTTCATGATACTTTCAAGTAATGATCAGTACACCAATCCCACTTGGATGCTCAAGTTTCATTCTCCTACGTTGAAGCATTCGTTTGCAGGAACAGTTTGAATTTTTAGGTTTCACTCTGTTTTCTCCTATATTGACAGATGCAGTTAGAACTTTAAATCAAACACGGTTTGTGCTAGCTACTTGAAACATGACACAATAAAGTAGTTCTACATTCTATCCCTAAGGTTTGTTTCCTCTTGATGTAGCCTTCAGCACAGACTGGCGAATAACACTTACAATGAGAGGCGTTGTTAGGCTGCCAAAAAACTAGAGTCTCCTGAAATCTCAACACATATTTTTTTTCCGAACTTAATGATACTTTCAAGTAATGAGCAGTACACCAATCAAACTTGGATGCCCAAGTTTCGTTCTCCTAGGTTGATGCATTCGTTTGCAGTAACAGTTTGAATTTCTAGGTTTCACTCTGTTTTCTCCTATATTGACAGATGCAGCTAGAACTCTAAATCAAACACGGTTTGTGGTAGCTTCTCGAAACTTGACACAATAAAGTAGTTCTACGTTCTATCTCTAAGGTTTGTTTCCTCTTGATGTAGCCTAAAGCAGGGACTGGCGAATAACACTTATATTGAAAGGGGTTGCCAAACTTTCAAAAAACTAGAGTCTCCTGAAATCTCAACATATATTTTTTCATCCAATCTTCATGATACATTCAAGTAATGATCAGTACACCATTCCCACTTGGATGCCCAAGTTTTGTTCTTCTAGGTTGAAGCATTCGTTTGCAGGAACAGTTTGAATTTTTAGGTTTCACTCTGTTTTCTCCTATATTGACAGATGAGGTTAGAACTTTAAATCAAACACGGTTTGTGCTAGCTACTTGAAACATGACACAATAAAGTAGTTCTACGTTCTATCTCTAAGGTTTGTTTCCTCTTGATGTAGCCTTCAGCACAGACTGGCGAATAACACTTACAATGAAAGGCGTTGTTAGGCTGCCAAAAAACAAGAGTCTCCTGAAATCTCAACACATATTTTTTTCCGACCTTAATGATACTTTCAAGTAATGAGCAGTACACCAATCAAACTTGGATGCCCAAGTTTCGTTCTCCTAGGTTGATGCATTCGTTGGCAGTAACAGTTTGAATTTCTAGGTTTCACTCTGTTTTCTCCTATATTGACAGATGCAGCTAGAACTCTAAATCAAACACGGTTTGTGCCAGCTTCTTGAAACTTGACACAATAAAGTAGTTCTACGTTCTATCTCTAAGGTTTGTTTCCTCTTGATGTAGCCTACAGCAGGGACTGGCGAATAACACTTATATTGAAAGGGGTTGCCAAACTTTCAAAAAACTAGAGTCTCCTGAAATCTCAACATATATTTTTTCATCCAATCTTCATGATACATTCAAGTAATGATCAGTACACCATTCCCACTTGGATGCCCAAGTTTTGTTCTTCTAGGTTGAAGCATTCGTTTGCAGGAACAGTTTGAATTTTTAGGTTTCACTCTGTTTTCTCCTATATTGACAGATGAGGTTAGAACTTTAAATCAAACACGGTTTGTGCTAGCTACTTGAAACATGATACAATAAAGTAGTTCTACGTTCTATCTCTAAGGTATGTTTCCTCGTGATGTAGCCTTCAGCACAGACTGGCGAATAACACTTACAATGAGAGTCCTTATTAGTCTGCCAAAAAACTAGAGTCTCCTGAAATCTCAACACATATTTTTTTCCGCCATTAATGATACTTTCAAGTAATGAGCAGTACACCAATCAAACTTGGATGCCCAAGTTTCGTTCTCCTAGGTTGATGCATTCGTTTGCAGTAACAGTTTGAATTTCTAGGTTTCACTCTGTTTTCTCCTATATTGACAGATGCAGCTAGAACTCTAAATCAAACACGGTTTGTGCTAGCTTCTCGAAACTTGACACAATAAAGTAGTTCTATGTTCTATATCTAAGGTTTGTTTCCTCATGATGTAGCCTGAAGCAGGGACTGGCGAATAACACTTATATTGAAAGGGGTTGCCAAACTTTCAAAAAACTAGAGTCTCCTGAAATCTCAACATATATTTTTTCATCCAATCTTCATGATACTTTCAAGTAATGATCAGTACAGCATTCCCAATTGGATGCCCAAGTTTTGTTCTTCTAGGTTGAAGCATTCGTTTGCAGGAACAGTTTGAATTTTTAGGTTTCACTCTGTTTTCTCCTATATTGACAGATGCAGTTAGAACTTTAAATCAAACACGGTTTGTGCTAGCTACTTGAAACATGACACAATAAAGTAGTTCTACGTTCTATCCCTAAGGTTTGTTTCCTCTTGATGCAGCCTTAAGCAGAGACTGGCGAATAACACATTCAATGAAAGGCGTTGTTAGGCTGCCAAAAAACTACAGTCTCCTGAAATCTCATCATATATTTTTTCTTCCGACCTTCATGATACTTTCCAGTAATGAGCAGTGCACCAATCAAACTTGGATGCCCAAGTTTCGTTCTCCTAGGTTGAAGCATTCGTTTGTAGGAACAGTTTGAATTTTTAGGTTTCACACTCTTTTGTCCTATATTGACAGATGCAGTTCGAACTCTAAATCAAACACGGTTTGTGCTTGCTTCTTGAAACTTGATAAAATATTGTAGTTCTACGTTCTATCCATAAGGTTTGTTTCCTCTTGATGTAGCCTAATGCAGGGACTGGCGAATAACACTTTTATTGAAAGGGGTTGCCAAACTTCTAAAAACTAGAGTCTTCTGAAATCTCAACATATATTTTTTCATCCAATCTTCATGATACTTTCAAGTAATGATCAGTACACCAATCCCACTTGGATGCTCAAGTTTCATTCTCCTACGTTGAAGCATTCGTTTGCAGGAACAGTTTGAATTTTTAGGTTTCACTCTGTTTTCTCCTATATTGACAGATGCAGTTAGAACTTTAAATCAAACACGGTTTGTGCTAGCTACTTGAAACATGACACAATAAAGTAGTTCTACATTCTATCCCTAAGGTTTGTTTCCTCTTGATGTAGCCTTCAGCACAGACTGGCGAATAACACTTACAATGAGAGGCGTTGTTAGGCTGCCAAAAAACTAGAGTCTCCTGAAATCTCAACACATATTTTTTTTCCGAACTTAATGATACTTTCAAGTAATGAGCAGTACACCAATCAAACTTGGATGCCCAAGTTTCGTTCTCCTAGGTTGATGCATTCGTTTGCAGTAACAGTTTGAATTTCTAGGTTTCACTCTGTTTTCTCCTATATTGACAGATGCAGCTAGAACTCTAAATCAAACACGGTTTGTGGTAGCTTCTCGAAACTTGACACAATAAAGTAGTTCTACGTTCTATCTCTAAGGTTTGTTTCCTCTTGATGTAGCCTAAAGCAGGGACTGGCGAATAACACTTATATTGAAAGGGGTTGCCAAACTTTCAAAAAACTAGAGTCTCCTGAAATCTCAACATATATTTTTTCATCCAATCTTCATGATACATTCAAGTAATGATCAGTACACCATTCCCACTTGGATGCCCAAGTTTTGTTCTTCTAGGTTGAAGCATTCGTTTGCAGGAACAGTTTGAATTTTTAGGTTTCACTCTGTTTTCTCCTATATTGACAGATGAGGTTAGAACTTTAAATCAAACACGGTTTGTGCTAGCTACTTGAAACATGACACAATAAAGTAGTTCTACGTTCTATCTCTAAGGTTTGTTTCCTCTTGATGTAGCCTTCAGCACAGACTGGCGAATAACACTTACAATGAAAGGCGTTGTTAGGCTGCCAAAAAACAAGAGTCTCCTGAAATCTCAACACATATTTTTTTCCGACCTTAATGATACTTTCAAGTAATGAGCAGTACACCAATCAAACTTGGATGCCCAAGTTTCGTTCTCCTAGGTTGATGCATTCGTTGGCAGTAACAGTTTGAATTTCTAGGTTTCACTCTGTTTTCTCCTATATTGACAGATGCAGCTAGAACTCTAAATCAAACACGGTTTGTGCCAGCTTCTTGAAACTTGACACAATAAAGTAGTTCTACGTTCTATCTCTAAGGTTTGTTTCCTCTTGATGTAGCCTACAGCAGGGACTGGCGAATAACACTTATATTGAAAGGGGTTGCCAAACTTTCAAAAAACTAGAGTCTCCTGAAATCTCAACATATATTTTTTCATCCAATCTTCATGATACATTCAAGTAATGATCAGTACACCATTCCCACTTGGATGCCCAAGTTTTGTTCTTCTAGGTTGAAGCATTCGTTTGCAGGAACAGTTTGAATTTTTAGGTTTCACTCTGTTTTCTCCTATATTGACAGATGAGGTTAGAACTTTAAATCAAACACGGTTTGTGCTAGCTACTTGAAACATGACACAATAAAGTAGTTCTACGTTCTATCTCTAAGGTTTGTTTCCTCTTGATGTAGCCTTCAGCACAGACTGGCGAATAACACTTACAATGAGAGTCCTTGTTAGGCTGCCAAAAAACTAGAGTCTCCTGAAATCTCAACACATATTTTTTTCCGACCTTAATGATACTTTCAAGTAATGAGCAGTACACCAATCAAACTTGGATGCCCAAGTTTCGTTCTCCTAGGTTGATGCATTCGTTTGCAGTAACAGTTTGAATTTCTAGGTTTCACTCTGTTTTCTCCTATTGACAGATGCAGCTAGAACTCTGAATCAAACACGGTTTGTGCTAGGTTCTCGAAACTTGACACAATAAAGTAGTTCTACGTTCAATATCTAATGTTTGTTTCCTCTTGATGCAGCCTGAAGCAGGGACTGGCGAATAACACTTATATTGAAAGGGGTTGCCAAACTTTCAAAAAACTAGAGTCTCCTGAAATCTCAACATATATTTTTTCATCCAATCTTCATGATACATTCAAGTAATGATCAGTACACCATTCCCACTTGGATGCCCAAGTTTTGTTCTTCTAGGTTGAAGCATTCGTTTGCAGGAACAGTTTGAATTTTTAGGTTTCACTCTGTTTTCTCCTATATTGACAGATGAGGTTAGAACTTTAAATCAAACACGGTTTGTGCTAGCTACTTGAAACATGATACAATAAAGTAGTTCTACGTTCTATCTCTAAGGTATGTTTCCTCGTGATGTAGCCTTCAGCACAGACTGGCGAATAACACTTACAATGAGAGTCCTTATTAGTCTGCCAAAAAACTAGAGTCTCCTGAAATCTCAACACATATTTTTTTCCGCCATTAATGATACTTTCAAGTAATGAGCAGTACACCAATCAAACTTGGATGCCCAAGTTTCGTTCTCCTAGGTTGATGCATTCGTTTGCAGTAACAGTTTGAATTTCTAGGTTTCACTCTGTTTTCTCCTATATTGACAGATGCAGCTAGAACTCTAAATCAAACACGGTTTGTGCTAGGTTCTCGAAACTTGACACAATAAAGTAGTTCTACGTTCTATATCTAAGGTTTGTTTCCTCTTGATGCAGCCTGAAGCAGGGAGTGGCGAATAACACTTATATTGAAAGGGGTTGCCAATCTTTCAAAAAACTAGGGTCTCCTGAAATCTCAACATATATTTTTTCATCCAATCTTCATGATACATTCAAGTAATGATCAGTACACCATTCCCACTTGGATGCCCAAGTTTTGTTCTTCTAGGATGAAGCATTCGTTTGCAGGAACATTTTGAATTTTTAGGTTTCACTCTGTTTTCTCCTATATTGACAAATGTAGTTCAAACTCTAAATCAAACACGGTTTGGGCTAGCTTCTTGAAACTTGAGACAATAAAGTAGTTCTACATTCTATCCCTTAGGTTTGTTTCCTCTTGATGTAGCCTTCAGCACAGACTGGCGAATAACACTTACAATGAAAGGCGTTGTTAGGCTGCCAAAAAACAAGAGTCTCCTGAAATCTCAACACATATTTTTTTCCGACCTTAATGATACTTTCAAGTAATGAGCAGTACACCAATCAAACTTGGATGCCCAAGTTTCGTTCTCCTAGTTTGATGCATTCGTTTGCAGTAACAGTTTGAATTTCTAGGTTTCACTCTGTTTTCTCCTATATTGACAGATGCAGCTAGAACTCTAAATCAAACACGGTTTGTGCTAGCTTCTCGAAACTTGACACAATAAAGTAGTTCTATGTTCTATATCTAAGGTTTGTTTCCTCATGATGTAGCCTGAAGCAGGGACTGGCGAATAACACTTATATTGAAAGGGGTTGCCAAACTTTCAAAAAACTAGAGTCTCCTGAAATCTCAACATATATTTTTTCATCCAATCTTCATGATACATTCAAGTAATGATCAGTACAGCATTCCCAATTGGATGCCCAAGTTTTGTTCTTCTAGGTTGAAGCATTCGTTTGCAGGAACAGTTTGAATTTTTAGGTTTCACTCTGTTTTCTCCTATATTGACAGATGCAGTTAGAACTTTAAATCAAACACGGTTTGTGCTAGCTACTTGAAACATGACACAATAAAGTAGTTCTACGTTCTATCCCTAAGGTTTGTTTCCTCTTGATGTAGCCTTAAGCAGAGACTGGCGAATAACACATTCAATGAAAGGCGTTGTTAGGCTGCCAAAAAACTACAGTCTCCTGAAATCTCATCATATATTTTTTCTTCCGACCTTCATGATACTTTCCAGTAATGAGCAGTGCACCAATCAAACTTGGATGCCCAAGTTTCGTTCTCCTAGGTTGAAGCATTCGTTTGTAGGAACAGTTTGAATTTTTAGGTTTCACACTGTTTTGTCCTATATTGACAGATGCAGTTCGAACTCTAAATCAAACACGGTTTGTGCTTGCTTCTTGAAACTTGATAAAATATTGTAGTTCTACGTTCTATCCATAAGGTTTGTTTCCTCTTGATGTAGCCTAATGCAGGGACTGGCGAATAACACTTTTATTGAAAGGGGTTGCCAAACTTGTAAAAACTAGAGTCTTCTGAAATCTCAACATATATTTTTTCATCCAATCTTCATGATACTTTCAAGTAATGATCAGTACACCAATCCCACTTGGATGCTCAAGTTTCATTCTCCTACGTTGAAGCATTCTTTTGCAGTAACAGTTTGAATTTTTAGGTTTCACTCTGTTTTCTCCTATATTGACAGATGCAGTTAGAACTTTAAATCAAACACGGTTTGTGCTAGCTACTTGAAACATGACACAATAAAGTAGTTCTACATTCTATCCCTAAGGTTTGTTTCCTCTTGATGTAGCCTTCAGCACAGACTGGCGAATAACACTTACAATGAGAGGCGTTGTTAGGCTGCCAAAAAACTAGAGTCTCCTGAAATCTCAACACATATTTTTTTTCCGAACTTAATGATACTTTCAAGTAATGAGCAGTACACCAATCAAACTTGGATGCCCAAGTTTCGTTCTCCTAGGTTGATGCATTCGTTTGCAGTAACAGTTTGAATTTCTAGGTTTCACTCTGTTTTCTCCTATATTGACAGATGCAGCTAGAACTCTAAATCAAACACGGTTTGTGGTAGCTTCTTGAAAATTGACACAATAAAGTAGTTCTACGTTCTATCTCTAAGGTTTGTTTCCTCTTGATGTAGCCTAAAGCAGGGACTGGCGAATAACACTTATATTGAAAGGGGTTGCCAAACTTTCAAAAAACTAGAGTCTCCTGAAATCTCAACATATATTTTTTCATCCAATCTTCATGATACATTCAAGTAATGATCAGTACACCATTCCCACTTGGATGCCCAAGTTTTGTTCTTCTAGGTTGAAGCATTCGTTTGCAGGAACAGTTTGAATTTTTAGGTTTCACTCTGTTTTCTCCTATATTGACAGATGAGGTTAGAACTTTAAATCAAACACGGTTTGTGCTAGCTACTTGAAACATGACACAATAAAGTAGTTCTACGTTCTATCTCTAAGGTTTGTTTCCTCTTGATGTAGCCTTCAGCAGAGACTGGCGAATAACACTTACAATGAAAGGCGTTGTTAAGCTGCCAAAAAACAAGAGTCTCCTGAAATCTCAACACATATTTTTTTCCGACCTTAATGATACTTTCAAGTAATGAGCAGTACACCAATCAAACTTGGATGCCCAAGTTTCGTTCTCCTAGGTTGATGCATTCGTTGGCAGTAACAGTTTGAATTTCTAGGTTTCACTCTGTTTTCTCCTATATTGACAGATGCAGCTAGAACTCTAAATCAAACACGGTTTGTGCCAGCTTCTTGAAACTTGACACAATAAAGTAGTTCTACGTTCTATCTCTAAGGTTTGTTTCCTCTTGATGTAGCCTACAGCAGGGACTGGCGAATAACACTTATATTGAAAGGGGTTGCCAAACTTTCAAAAAACTAGAGTCTCCTGAAATCTCAACATATATTTTTTCATCCAATCTTCATGATACATTCAAGTAATGATCAGTACACCATTCCCACTTGGATGCCCAAGTTTTGTTCTTCTAGGTTGAAGCATTCGTTTGCAGGAAAAGTTTGAATTTTTAGGTTTCACTCTGTTTTCTCCTATATTGACAGATGAGGTTAGAACTTTAAATCAAACACGGTTTGTGCTAGCTACTTGAAACATGACACAATAAAGTAGTTCTACGTTCTATCTCTAAGGTTTGTTTCCTCTTGATGTAGCCTTCAGCACAGACTGGCGAATAACACTTACAATGAGAGTCCTTGTTAGGCTGCCAAAAAACTAGAGTCTCCTGAAATCTCAACACATATTTTTTTCCGACCTTAATGATACTTTCAAGTAATGAGCAGTACACCAATCAAACTTGGATGCCCAAGTTTCGTTCTCCTAGGTTGATGCATTCGTTTGCAGTAACAGTTTGATTTTCTAGGTTTCACTCTGTTTTCTCCTATATTGACAGATGCAGCTAGAACTCTAAATCAAACACGGTTTGTGCTAGTTTCTTGAAACTTGACACAATAAAGTAGTTCTACGTTCTATCTCTAAGGTTTGTTTCCTCTTGATGTAGCCTAAAGCAGGGACTAGTGAATAACACTTCTATTGAAAGGGGTTGCCAAACTTTCAAAAAACTAGAGTCTCCTGAAACCTCAACACATATTTTTTTCCGACCTTAATGATACTTTCAAGTAATGAGCAGTACACCAATCAAACTTGGATGCCCAAGTTTCGTTCTCCTAGGTTGATGCATTCGTTTGCAGTAACAGTTTGAATTTCTAGGTTTCACTCTGTTTTCTCCTATATTGACAGATGCAGCTAGAACTCTAAATCAAACACGGTTTGTGCTAGGTTCTCGAAACTTGACACAATAAAGTAGTTCTATGTTCTATATCTAAGGGTTGTTTCCTCTTGATGTAGCCTGAAGCAGGGACTGGCGAATAACACTTATATTGAAAGGGGTTGCCAAACTTTCAAAAAACTAGAGTCTCCTGAAATCTCAACATATATTTTTTCATCCAATCTTCATGATACATTCAAGTAATGATCAGTACAGCATTCCCACTTGGATGCCCAATTTTTGTTCTTCTAGGTTGAAGCATTCGTTTGCAGGAACAGTTTGAATTTTTAGGTTTCACTCTGTTTTCTCCTATATTGACAGATGCAGTTAGAACTTTAAGTCAAACACGGTTTGTGCTAGCTACTTGAAACATGACACAATAAAGTAGTTCTACGTTCTATCCCTAAGGTTTGTTTCCTCTTGATGTAGCCTTAAGCAGAGACTGGCGAATCACACATTCAATGAAAGGCGTTGTTAGGCTGCCAAAAAACTACAGTCTCCTCAAATCTCATCATACATTTTTTCTTCCGACCTTCATGATACTTTCAAGTAATGAGCAGTGCACCAATCAAACTTGGATGCCCAAGTTTCGTTCTCCTAGGTTGAAGCATTCGTTTGTAGGAACAGTTTGAATTTTTAGGTTTCACACTGTTTTGTCCTATATTGACAGATGCAGTTCGAACTCTAAATCAAACACGGTTTGTGCTTGCTTCTTGAAACTTGATAAAATATTGTAGTTCTACGTTCTATCCATAAGGTTTGTTTCCTCTTGATGTAGCCTAATGCAGGGACTGGCGAATAACACTTTTATTGAAAGGGGTTGCCAAACTTGTAAAAACTAGAGTCTTCTGAAATCTCAACATATATTTTTTCATCCAATCTTCATGATACTTTCAAGTAATGATCAGTACACCAATCCCACTTGGATGCTCAAGTTTCATTCTCCTACGTTGAAGCATTCGTTTGCAGGAACAGTTTGAATTTTTAGGTTTCACTCTGTTTTCTCCTATATTGACAGATGCAGTTAGAACTTTAAATCAAACACGGTTTGTGCTAGCTACTTGAAACATGACACAATAAAGTAGTTCTACATTCTATCCCTAAGGTTTGTTTCCTCTTGATGTAGCCTTCAGCACAGACTGGCGAATAACACTTACAATGAGAGGCGTTGTTAGGCTGCCAAAAAACTAGAGTCTCCTGAAATCTCAACACATATTTTTTTTCCGACCTTAATGATACTTTCAAGTAATGAGCAGTACACCAATCAAACTTGGATGCCCAAGTTTCGTTCTCCTAGGTTGATGCATTCGTTTGCAGTAACAGTTTGAATTTCTAGGTTTCACTCTGTTTTCTCCTATATTGACAGATGCAGCTAGAACTCTAAATCAAACACGGTTTGTGCTAGCTTCTCGACACTTGACACAATAAAGTAGTTCTACGTTCTATCTCTAAGGTTTGTTTCCTCTTGATGTAGCCTAAAGCAGGGACTGGCGAATAACACTTATATTGAAAGGGGTTGCCAAACTTTCAAAAAACTAGAGTCTCCTGAAATCTCAACATATATTTTTTCATCCAATCTTCATGATACATTCAAGTAATGATCAGTACACCATTCCCACTTGGATGCCCAAGTTTTGTTCTTCTAGGTTGAAGCATTCGTTTGCAGGAACAGTTTGAATTTTTAGGTTTCACTCTGTTTTCTCCTATATTGACAGATGAGGTTAGAACTTTAAATCAAACACGGTTTGTGCTAGCTACTTGAAACATGACACAATAAAGTAGTTCTACGTTCTATCTCTAAGGTTTGTTTCCTCGTGATGTAGCCTTCAGCACAGACTGGCGAATAACACTTACAATGAGAGTCCTTATTAGGCTGCCAAAAAACTAGAGTCTCCTGAAATCTCAACACATATTTTTTTCCAACATTAATGATACTTTCAAGTAATGAGCAGTACACCAATCAAACTTGGATGCCCAAGTTTCGTTCTCCTAGGTTGATGCATTCGTTTGCAGTAACAGTTTGAATTTCTAGGTTTCACTCTGTTTTCTCCTATATTGACAGATGCAGCTAGAACTCTAAATCAAACACGGTTTGTGCTAGGTTCTCGAAACTTGACACAATAAAGTAGTTCTACGTTCTATATCTAAGGTTTGTTTCCTCTTGACGCAGCCTGAAGCAGGGACTGGCGAATAACACTTATATTGAAAGGGTTTGCCAAACTTTCAAAAAACTAGAGTCTCCTGAAATCTCAACATATATTTTTTCATCCAATCTTCATGATACATTCAAGTAATGATCAGTACACCATTCCCACTTGGATGCCCAAGTTTTGTTCTTCTAGGTTGAAGCATTCGTTTGCAGGAACAGTTTGAATTTTTAGGTTTCACTCTGTTTTCTCCTATATTGACAAATGTAGTTCAAACTCTAAATCAAACACGGTTTGGGCTAGCTTCTTGAAACTTGACACAATAAAGTAGTTCTACATTCTATCACTAAGGTTTGTTTCCTCTTGATGTAGCCTTCAGCACAGACTGGCGAATAACACTTACAATGAAAGGCGTTGTTAGGCTGCCAAAAAACAAGTGTCTCCTGAAATCTCAACACATATTTTTTTCCGACCTTAATGATACTTTAAAGTAATGAGCAGTACACCAATCAAACTTGGATGCCCAAGTTTCGTTCTCCTAGGTTGATGCATTCGTTGGCAGTAACAGTTTGAATTTCTAGGTTTCACTCTGTTTTCTCCTATATTGACAGATGCAGCTAGAACTCTAAATCAAACACGGTTTGTGCTAGCTTCTTGAAACTTGACACAATAAAGTAGTTCTACGTTCTATCTCTAAGGTTTTTTTCCTCTTGATGTAGCCTGAAGTAGGGACTGGCGAATAACACTTATATTGAAAGGGGTTGCCAAACTTTCAAAAAACTAGAGTCTCCTGATCTCAACATATATTTTTTCATCCAATTTTCATGATACATTCAAGTAATGATCAGTACACCATTCCCACTTTGATGCCCAAGTTTTGTTCTTCTAGGTTGAAGCATTCGTTTGCAGGAACAGTTTGAATTTTTAGGTTTCACTCTGTTTTCTCCTATATTGACAGATGAGGTTAGAACTTTAAATCAAACACGGTTTGTGCTAGCTACTTGAAATATGACACAATAAAGTAGTTCTACGTTCTATCTCTAAGGTTTGTTTCCTCTTGATGTAGCCTTCAGCACAGACTGGCGAATAACACTTACAATGAGAGTCCTTGTTAGGCTGCCAAAAAACTAGAGTCTCCTGAAATCTCAACACATATTTTTTTCCGACCTTAATGATACTTTCAAGTAATGAGCAGTACACCAATCAAACTTGGATGCCCAAGTTTCGTTCTCCTAGGTTGATGCATTCGTTGGCAGTAACAGTTTGAATTTCTAGGTTTCACTCTGTTTTCTCCTATATTGACAGATGCAGCTAGAACTCTAAATCAAACACGGTTTGTGCTAGCTTCTTGAAAATTGACACAATAAAGTAGTTCTACGTTCTATCTCTAAGGTTTGTTTCCTCTTGATGTAGCCTAAAGCAGGGACTGGCGAATAACACTTATATTGAAAGGGGTTGCCAAACTTTCAAAAAACTAGAGTCTCCTGAAATCTCAACATATTTTTTTTCATCCAATCTTCATGATACATTCAAGTAATGATCAGTACACCATTCCCACTTGGATGCCCAAGTTTTGTTCTTCTAGGTTGAAGCATTCGTTTGCAGGAACAGTTTGAATTTTTAGGTTTCACTCTGTTTTCTCCTATATTGACAGATGAGGTTAGAACTTTAAATCAAACACGGTTTGTGCTAGCTACGTGAAACATGACACAATAAAGTAGTTCTACGTTCTATCTCTAAGGTTTGTTTCCTCTTGATGTAGCCTTCAGCACAGACTGGCGAATAACACTTACAATGAGAGTCCTTGTTAGGCTGCCAAAAAACAAGAGTCTCCTTAAATCTCAACACATATTTTTTTCCGACCTTAATGATACTTTCAAGTAATGAGCAGTACACCAATCAAACTTGGATGCCCAAGTTTCGTTCTCCTAGGTTGATGCATTCGTTTGCAGTAACAGTTTGATTTTCTAGGTTTCACTCTGTTTTCTCCTATATTGACAGATGCAGCTAGAACTCTAAATCAAACACGGTTTGTGCTAGTTTCTTGAAACTTGACACAATAAAGTAGTTCTACGTTCTATCTCTAAGGTTTGTTTCCTCTTGATGTAGCCTAAAGCAGGGACTAGTGAATAACACTTCTATTGAAAGGGGTTGCCAAACTTTCAAAAAACTAGAGTCTCCTGAAACCTCAACACATATTTTTTTCCGACCTTAATGATACTTTCAAGTAATGAGCAGTACACCAATCAAACTTGGATGCCCAAGTTTCGTTCTCCTAGGTTGATGCATTCGTTTGCAGTAACAGTTTGAATTTCTAGGTTTCACTCTGTTTTCTCCTATATTGACAGATGCAGCTAGAACTCTAAATCAAACACGGTTTGTGCTAGGTTCTCGAAACTTGACACAATAAAGTAGTTCTATGTTCTATATCTAAGGGTTGTTTCCTCTTGATGTAGCCTGAAGCAGGGACTGGCGAATAACACTTATATTGAAAGGGGTTGCCAAACTTTCAAAAAACTAGAGTCTCCTGAAATCTCAACATATATTTTTTCATCCAATCTTCATGATACATTCAAGTAATGATCAGTACAGCATTCCCACTTGGATGCCCAAGTTTTGTTCTTCTAGGTTGAAGCATTCGTTTGCAGGAACAGTTTGAATTTTTAGGTTTCACTCTGTTTTCTCCTATATTGACAGATGCAGTTAGAACTTTAAATCAAACACAGTTTGTGCTAGCTACTTGAAACATGACACAATAAAGTAGTTCTACGTTCTATCCCTAAGGTTTGTTTCCTCTTGATGTAGCCTTAAGCAGAGACTGGCGAATAACACATTCAATGAAAGGCGTTGTTAGGCTGCCAAAAAACTACAGTCTCCTGAAATCTCATCATACATTTTTTCTTCCGACCTTCATGATACTTTCAAGTAATGAGCAGTGCACCAATCAAACTTGGATGCCCAAGTTTCGTTCTCCTAGGTTGAAGCATTCGTTTGTAGGAACAGTTTGAATTTTTAGGTTTCACACTGTTTTGTCCTATATTGACAGATGCAGTTCGAACTCTAAATCAAACACGGTTTGTGCTTGCTTCTTGAAACTTGATAAAATATTGTAGTTCTACGTTCTATCCATAAGGTTTGTTTCCTCTTGATGTAGCCTAATGCAGGGACTGGCGAATAACACTTTTATTGAAAGGGGTTGCCAAACTTGTAAAAACTAGAGTCTTCTGAAATCTCAACATATATTTTTTCATCCAATCTTCATGATACTTTCAAGTAATGATCAGTACACCAATCCCACTTGGATGCTCAAGTTTCATTCTCCTACGTTGAAGCATTCGTTTGCAGGAACAGTTTGAATTTTTAGGTTTCACTCTGTTTTCTCCTATATTGACAGATGCAGTTAGAACTTTAAATCAAACACGGTTTGTGCTAGCTACTTGAAACATGACACAATAAAGTAGTTCTACATTCTATCCCTAAGGTTTGTTTCCTCTTGATGTAGCCTTCAGCACAGACTGGCGAATAACACTTACAATGAGAGGCGTTGTTAGGCTGCCTAAAAACTAGAGTCTCCTGAAATCTCAACACATATTTTTTTTCCGACCTTAATGATACTTTCAAGTAATGAGCAGTACACCAATCAAACTTGGATGCCCAAGTTTCGTTCTCCTAGGTTGATGCATTCGTTTGCAGTAACAGTTTGAATTTCTAGGTTTCACTCTGTTTTCTGCTATATTGACAGATGCAGCTAGAACTCTAAATCAAACACGGTTTGTGCTAGGTTCTCGAAACTTGACACAATAAAGTAGTTCTACGTTCTATATCTAAGGTTTGTTTCCTCTTGATGCAGCCTGAAGCAGGGACTGGCGAATAACACTTATATTGAAAGGGTTTGCCAAACTTTCAAAAAACTAGAGTCTCCTGAAATCTCAACATATATTTTTTCATCCAATCTTCATGATACATTCAAGTAATGATCAGTACACCATTCCCACTTGGATGCCCAAGTTTTGTTCTTCTAGGTTGAAGCATTCGTTTGCAGGAACAGTTTGAATTTTTAGGTTTCACTCTGTTTTCTCCTATATTGACAAATGTAGTTCAAACTCTAAATCAAACACGGTTTGGGCTAGCTTCTTGAAACTTGACACAATAAAGTAGTTCTACATTCTATCCCTAAGGTTTGTTTCCTCTTGATGTAGCCTTCAGCACAGACTGGCGAATAACACTTACAATGAGAGGCGTTGTTAGGCTGCCAAAAAACTAGAGTCTCCTGAAATCTCAACACATATTTTTTTTCCGAACTTAATGATACTTTCAAGTAATGAGCAGTACACCAATCAAACTTGGATGCCCAAGTTTCGTTCTCCTAGGTTGATGCATTCGTTTGCAGTAACAGTTTGAATTTCTAGGTTTCACTCTGTTTTCTCCTATATTGACAGATGCAGCTAGAACTCTAAATCAAACACGGTTTGTGGTAGCTTCTCGAAACTTGACACAATAAAGTAGTTCTACGTTCTATCTCTAAGGTTTGTTTCCTCTTGATGTAGCCTAAAGCAGGGACTGGCGAATAACACTTATATTGAAAGGGGTTGCCAAACTTTCAAAAAACTAGAGTCTCCTGAAATCTCAACATATATTTTTTCATCCAATCTTCATGATACATTCAAGTAATGATCAGTACACCATTCCCACTTGGATGCCCAAGTTTTGTTCTTCTAGGTTGAAGCATTCGTTTGCAGGAACAGTTTGAATTTTTAGGTTTCACTCTGTTTTCTCCTATATTGACAGATGAGGTTAGAACTTTAAATCAAACACGGTTTGTGCTAGCTACTTGAAACATGACACAATAAAGTAGTTCTACGTTCTATCTCTAAGGTTTGTTTCCTCTTGATGTAGCCTTCAGCACAGACTGGCGAATAACACTTACAATGAAAGGCGTTGTTAGGCTGCCAAAAAACAAGAGTCTCCTGAAATCTCAACACATATTTTTTTCCGACCTTAATGATACTTTCAAGTAATGAGCAGTACACCAATCAAACTTGGATGCCCAAGTTTCGTTCTCCTAGGTTGATGCATTCGTTTGCAGTAACAGTTTGATTTTCTAGGTTTCACTCTGTTTTCTCCTATATTGACAGATGCAGCTAGAACTCTAAATCAAACACGGTTTGTGCTAGTTTCTTGAAACTTGACACAATAAAGTAGTTCTACGTTCTATCTCTAAGGTTTGTTTCCTCTTGATGTAGCCTAAAGCAGGGACTAGTGAATAACACTTCTATTGAAAGGGGTTGCCAAACTTTCAAAAAACTAGAGTCTCCTGAAACCTCAACACATATTTTTTTCCGACCTTAATGATACTTTCAAGTAATGAGCAGTACACCAATCAAACTTGGATGCCCAAGTTTCGTTCTCCTAGGTTGATGCATTCGTTTGCAGTAACAGTTTGAATTTCTAGGTTTCACTCTGTTTTCTCCTATATTGACAGATGCAGCTAGAACTCTAAATCAAACACGGTTTGTGCTAGGTTCTCGAAACTTGACACAATAAAGTAGTTCTATGTTCTATATCTAAGGGTTGTTTCCTCTTGATGTAGCCTGAAGCAGGGACTGGCGAATAACACTTATATTGAAAGGGGTTGCCAAACTTTCAAAAAACTAGAGTCTCCTGAAATCTCAACATATATTTTTTCATCCAATCTTCATGATACATTCAAGTAATGATCAGTACAGCATTCCCACTTGGATGCCCAAGTTTTGTTCTTCTAGGTTGAAGCATTCGTTTGCAGGAACAGTTTGAATTTTTAGGTTTCACTCTGTTTTCTCCTATATTGACAGATGCAGTTAGAACTTTAAATCAAACACAGTTTGTGCTAGCTACTTGAAACATGACACAATAAAGTAGTTCTACGTTCTATCCCTAAGGTTTGTTTCCTCTTGATGTAGCCTTAAGCAGAGACTGGCGAATAACACATTCAATGAAAGGCGTTGTTAGGCTGCCAAAAAACTACAGTCTCCTGAAATCTCATCATACATTTTTTCTTCCGACCTTCATGATACTTTCAAGTAATGAGCAGTGCACCAATCAAACTTGGATGCCCAAGTTTCGTTCTCCTAGGTTGAAGCATTCGTTTGTAGGAACAGTTTGAATTTTTAGGTTTCACACTGTTTTGTCCTATATTGACAGATGCAGTTCGAACTCTAAATCAAACACGGTTTGTGCTTGCTTCTTGAAACTTGATAAAATATTGTAGTTCTACGTTCTATCCATAAGGTTTGTTTCCTCTTGATGTAGCCTAATGCAGGGACTGGCGAATAACACTTTTATTGAAAGGGGTTGCCAAACTTGTAAAAACTAGAGTCTTCTGAAATCTCAACATATATTTTTTCATCCAATCTTCATGATACTTTCAAGTAATGATCAGTACACCAATCCCACTTGGATGCTCAAGTTTCATTCTCCTACGTTGAAGCATTCGTTTGCAGGAACAGTTTGAATTTTTAGGTTTCACTCTGTTTTCTCCTATATTGACAGATGCAGTTAGAACTTTAAATCAAACACGGTTTGTGCTAGCTACTTGAAACATGACACAATAAAGTAGTTCTACATTCTATCCCTAAGGTTTGTTTCCTCTTGATGTAGCCTTCAGCACAGACTGGCGAATAACACTTACAATGAGAGGCGTTGTTAGGCTGCCTAAAAACTAGAGTCTCCTGAAATCTCAACACATATTTTTTTTCCGACCTTAATGATACTTTCAAGTAATGAGCAGTACACCAATCAAACTTGGATGCCCAAGTTTCGTTCTCCTAGGTTGATGCATTCGTTTGCAGTAACAGTTTGAATTTCTAGGTTTCACTCTGTTTTCTGCTATATTGACAGATGCAGCTAGAACTCTAAATCAAACACGGTTTGTGCTAGGTTCTCGAAACTTGACACAATAAAGTAGTTCTACGTTCTATATCTAAGGTTTGTTTCCTCTTGATGCAGCCTGAAGCAGGGACTGGCGAATAACACTTATATTGAAAGGGTTTGCCAAACTTTCAAAAAACTAGAGTCTCCTGAAATCTCAACATATATTTTTTCATCCAATCTTCATGATACATTCAAGTAATGATCAGTACACCATTCCCACTTGGATGCCCAAGTTTTGTTCTTCTAGGTTGAAGCATTCGTTTGCAGGAACAGTTTGAATTTTTAGGTTTCACTCTGTTTTCTCCTATATTGACAAATGTAGTTCAAACTCTAAATCAAACACGGTTTGGGCTAGCTTCTTGAAACTTGACACAATAAAGTAGTTCTACATTCTATCCCTAAGGTTTGTTTCCTCTTGATGTAGCCTTCAGCACAGACTGGCGAATAACACTTACAATGAGAGGCGTTGTTAGGCTGCCAAAAACTAGAGTCTCCTGAAATCTCAACACATATTTTTTTTCCGAACTTAATGATACTTTCAAGTAATGAGCAGTACACCAATCAAACTTGGATGCCCAAGTTTCGTTCTCCTAGGTTGATGCATTCGTTTGCAGTAACAGTTTGAATTTCTAGGTTTCACTCTGTTTTCTCCTATATTGACAGATGCAGCTAGAACTCTAAATCAAACACGGTTTGTGGTAGCTTCTCGAAACTTGACACAATAAAGTAGTTCTACGTTCTATCTCTAAGGTTTGTTTCCTCTTGATGTAGCCTAAAGCAGGGACTGGCGAATAACACTTATATTGAAAGGGGTTGCCAAACTTTCAAAAAACTAGAGTCTCCTGAAATCTCAACATATATTTTTTCATCCAATCTTCATGATACATTCAAGTAATGATCAGTACACCATTCCCACTTGGATGCCCAAGTTTTGTTCTTCTAGGTTGAAGCATTCGTTTGCAGGAACAGTTTGAATTTTTAGGTTTCACTCTGTTTTCTCCTATATTGACAGATGAGGTTTAGAACTTTAAATCAAACACGGTTTGTGCTAGCTACTTGAAACATGACACAATAAAGTAGTTCTACGTTCTATCTCTAAGGTTTGTTTCCTCTTGATGTAGCCTTCAGCACAGACTGGCGAATAACACTTACAATGAAAGGCGTTGTTAGGCTGCCAAAAAACAAGAGTCTCCTGAAATCTCAACACATATTTTTTTCCGACCTTAATGATACTTTCAAGTAATGAGCAGTACACCAATCAAACTTGGATGCCCAAGTTTCGTTCTCCTAGGTTGATGCATTCGTTGGCAGTAACAGTTTGAATTTCTAGGTTTCACTCTGTTTTCTCCTATATTGACAGATGCAGCTAGAACTCTAAATCAAACACGGTTTGTGCTAGGTTCTCGAAACTTGACACAATAAAGTAGTTCTACGTTCTATATCTAAGGTTTGTTTCCTCTTGATGCAGCCTGAAGCAGGGAGTGGCGAATAACACTTATATTGAAAGGGGTTGCCAATCTTTCAAAAAACTAGGGTCTCCTGAAATCTCAACATATATTTTTTCATCCAATCTTCATGATACATTCAAGTAATGATCAGTACACCATTCCCACTTGGATGCCCAAGTTTTGTTCTTCTAGGATGAAGCATTCGTTTGCAGGAACATTTTGAATTTTTAGGTTTCACTCTGTTTTCTCCTATATTGACAAATGTAGTTCAAACTCTAAATCAAACACGGTTTGGGCTAGCTTCTTGAAACTTGAGACAATAAAGTAGTTCTACATTCTATCCCTTAGGTTTGTTTCCTCTTGATGTAGCCTTCAGCACAGACTGGCGAATAACACTTACAATGAAAGGCGTTGTTAGGCTGCCAAAAAACAAGAGTCTCCTGAAATCTCAACACATATTTTTTTCCGACCTTAATGATACTTTCAAGTAATGAGCAGTACACCAATCAAACTTGGATGCCCAAGTTTCGTTCTCCTAGTTTGATGCATTCGTTTGCAGTAACAGTTTGAATTTCTAGGTTTCACTCTGTTTTCTCCTATATTGACAGATGCAGCTAGAACTCTAAATCAAACACGGTTTGTGCTAGCTTCTCGAAACTTGACACAATAAAGTAGTTCTATGTTCTATATCTAAGGTTTGTTTCCTCATGATGTAGCCTGAAGCAGGGACTGGCGAATAACACTTATATTGAAAGGGGTTGCCAAACTTTCAAAAAACTAGAGTCTCCTGAAATCTCAACATATATTTTTTCATCCAATCTTCATGATACATTCAAGTAATGATCAGTACAGCATTCCCAATTGGATGCCCAAGTTTTGTTCTTCTAGGTTGAAGCATTCGTTTGCAGGAACAGTTTGAATTTTTAGGTTTCACTCTGTTTTCTCCTATATTGACAGATGCAGTTAGAACTTTAAATCAAACACGGTTTGTGCTAGCTACTTGAAACATGACACAATAAAGTAGTTCTACGTTCTATCCCTAAGGTTTGTTTCCTCTTGATGTAGCCTTAAGCAGAGACTGGCGAATAACACATTCAATGAAAGGCGTTGTTAGGCTGCCAAAAAACTACAGTCTCCTGAAATCTCATCATATATTTTTTCTTCCGACCTTCATGATACTTTCCAGTAATGAGCAGTGCACCAATCAAACTTGGATGCCCAAGTTTCGTTCTCCTAGGTTGAAGCATTCGTTTGTAGGAACAGTTTGAATTTTTAGGTTTCACACTGTTTTGTCCTATATTGACAGATGCAGTTCGAACTCTAAATCAAACACGGTTTGTGCTTGCTTCTTGAAACTTGATAAAATATTGTAGTTCTACGTTCTATCCATAAGGTTTGTTTCCTCTTGATGTAGCCTAATGCAGGGACTGGCGAATAACACTTTTATTGAAAGGGGTTGCCAAACTTGTAAAAACTAGAGTCTTCTGAAATCTCAACATATATTTTTTCATCCAATCTTCATGATACTTTCAAGTAATGATCAGTACACCAATCCCACTTGGATGCTCAAGTTTCATTCTCCTACGTTGAAGCATTCTTTTGCAGTAACAGTTTGAATTTTTAGGTTTCACTCTGTTTTCTCCTATATTGACAGATGCAGTTAGAACTTTAAATCAAACACGGTTTGTGCTAGCTACTTGAAACATGACACAATAAAGTAGTTCTACATTCTATCCCTAAGGTTTGTTTCCTCTTGATGTAGCCTTCAGCACAGACTGGCGAATAACACTTACAATGAGAGGCGTTGTTAGGCTGCCAAAAAACTAGAGTCTCCTGAAATCTCAACACATATTTTTTTTCCGAACTTAATGATACTTTCAAGTAATGAGCAGTACACCAATCAAACTTGGATGCCCAAGTTTCGTTCTCCTAGGTTGATGCATTCGTTTGCAGTAACAGTTTGAATTTCTAGGTTTCACTCTGTTTTCTCCTATATTGACAGATGCAGCTAGAACTCTAAATCAAACACGGTTTGTGGTAGCTTCTTGAAAATTGACACAATAAAGTAGTTCTACGTTCTATCTCTAAGGTTTGTTTCCTCTTGATGTAGCCTAAAGCAGGGACTGGCGAATAACACTTATATTGAAAGGGGTTGCCAAACTTTCAAAAAACTAGAGTCTCCTGAAATCTCAACATATATTTTTTCATCCAATCTTCATGATACATTCAAGTAATGATCAGTACACCATTCCCACTTGGATGCCCAAGTTTTGTTCTTCTAGGTTGAAGCATTCGTTTGCAGGAACAGTTTGAATTTTTAGGTTTCACTCTGTTTTCTCCTATATTGACAGATGAGGTTAGAACTTTAAATCAAACACGGTTTGTGCTAGCTACTTGAAACATGACACAATAAAGTAGTTCTACGTTCTATCTCTAAGGTTTGTTTCCTCTTGATGTAGCCTTCAGCAGAGACTGGCGAATAACACTTACAATGAAAGGCGTTGTTAAGCTGCCAAAAAACAAGAGTCTCCTGAAATCTCAACACATATTTTTTTCCGACCTTAATGATACTTTCAAGTAATGAGCAGTACACCAATCAAACTTGGATGCCCAAGTTTCGTTCTCCTAGGTTGATGCATTCGTTGGCAGTAACAGTTTGAATTTCTAGGTTTCACTCTGTTTTCTCCTATATTGACAGATGCAGCTAGAACTCTAAATCAAACACGGTTTGTGCCAGCTTCTTGAAACTTGACACAATAAAGTAGTTCTACGTTCTATCTCTAAGGTTTGTTTCCTCTTGATGTAGCCTACAGCAGGGACTGGCGAATAACACTTATATTGAAAGGGGTTGCCAAACTTTCAAAAAACTAGAGTCTCCTGAAATCTCAACATATATTTTTTCATCCAATCTTCATGATACATTCAAGTAATGATCAGTACACCATTCCCACTTGGATGCCCAAGTTTTGTTCTTCTAGGTTGAAGCATTCGTTTGCAGGAAAAGTTTGAATTTTTAGGTTTCACTCTGTTTTCTCCTATATTGACAGATGAGGTTAGAACTTTAAATCAAACACGGTTTGTGCTAGCTACTTGAAACATGACACAATAAAGTAGTTCTACGTTCTATCTCTAAGGTTTGTTTCCTCTTGATGTAGCCTTCAGCACAGACTGGCGAATAACACTTACAATGAGAGTCCTTGTTAGGCTGCCAAAAAACTAGAGTCTCCTGAAATCTCAACACATATTTTTTTCCGACCTTAATGATACTTTCAAGTAATGAGCAGTACACCAATCAAACTTGGATGCCCAAGTTTCGTTCTCCTAGGTTGATGCATTCGTTTGCAGTAACAGTTTGATTTTCTAGGTTTCACTCTGTTTTCTCCTATATTGACAGATGCAGCTAGAACTCTAAATCAAACACGGTTTGTGCTAGTTTCTTGAAACTTGACACAATAAAGTAGTTCTACGTTCTATCTCTAAGGTTTGTTTCCTCTTGATGTAGCCTAAAGCAGGGACTAGTGAATAACACTTCTATTGAAAGGGGTTGCCAAACTTTCAAAAAACTAGAGTCTCCTGAAACCTCAACACATATTTTTTTCCGACCTTAATGATACTTTCAAGTAATGAGCAGTACACCAATCAAACTTGGATGCCCAAGTTTCGTTCTCCTAGGTTGATGCATTCGTTTGCAGTAACAGTTTGAATTTCTAGGTTTCACTCTGTTTTCTCCTATATTGACAGATGCAGCTAGAACTCTAAATCAAACACGGTTTGTGCTAGGTTCTCGAAACTTGACACAATAAAGTAGTTCTACGTTCTATATCTAAGGTTTGTTTCCTCTTGACGCAGCCTGAAGCAGGGACTGGCGAATAACACTTATATTGAAAGGGTTTGCCAAACTTTCAAAAAACTAGAGTCTCCTGAAATCTCAACATATATTTTTTCATCCAATCTTCATGATACATTCAAGTAATGATCAGTACACCATTCCCACTTGGATGCCCAAGTTTTGTTCTTCTAGGTTGAAGCATTCGTTTGCAGGAACAGTTTGAATTTTTAGGTTTCACTCTGTTTTCTCCTATATTGACAAATGTAGTTCAAACTCTAAATCAAACACGGTTTGGGCTAGCTTCTTGAAACTTGACACAATAAAGTAGTTCTACATTCTATCACTAAGGTTTGTTTCCTCTTGATGTAGCCTTCAGCACAGACTGGCGAATAACACTTACAATGAAAGGCGTTGTTAGGCTGCCAAAAAACAAGTGTCTCCTGAAATCTCAACACATATTTTTTTCCGACCTTAATGATACTTTAAAGTAATGAGCAGTACACCAATCAAACTTGGATGCCCAAGTTTCGTTCTCCTAGGTTGATGCATTCGTTGGCAGTAACAGTTTGAATTTCTAGGTTTCACTCTGTTTTCTCCTATATTGACAGATGCAGCTAGAACTCTAAATCAAACACGGTTTGTGCTAGCTTCTTGAAACTTGACACAATAAAGTAGTTCTACGTTCTATCTCTAAGGTTTTTTTCCTCTTGATGTAGCCTGAAGTAGGGACTGGCGAATAACACTTATATTGAAAGGGGTTGCCAAACTTTCAAAAAACTAGAGTCTCCTGATCTCAACATATATTTTTTCATCCAATTTTCATGATACATTCAAGTAATGATCAGTACACCATTCCCACTTTGATGCCCAAGTTTTGTTCTTCTAGGTTGAAGCATTCGTTTGCAGGAACAGTTTGAATTTTTAGGTTTCACTCTGTTTTCTCCTATATTGACAGATGAGGTTAGAACTTTAAATCAAACACGGTTTGTGCTAGCTACTTGAAATATGACACAATAAAGTAGTTCTACGTTCTATCTCTAAGGTTTGTTTCCTCTTGATGTAGCCTTCAGCACAGACTGGCGAATAACACTTACAATGAGAGTCCTTGTTAGGCTGCCAAAAAACTAGAGTCTCCTGAAATCTCAACACATATTTTTTTCCGACCTTAATGATACTTTCAAGTAATGAGCAGTACACCAATCAAACTTGGATGCCCAAGTTTCGTTCTCCTAGGTTGATGCATTCGTTGGCAGTAACAGTTTGAATTTCTAGGTTTCACTCTGTTTTCTCCTATATTGACAGATGCAGCTAGAACTCTAAATCAAACACGGTTTGTGCTAGCTTCTTGAAAATTGACACAATAAAGTAGTTCTACGTTCTATCTCTAAGGTTTGTTTCCTCTTGATGTAGCCTAAAGCAGGGACTGGCGAATAACACTTATATTGAAAGGGGTTGCCAAACTTTCAAAAAACTAGAGTCTCCTGAAATCTCAACATATTTTTTTTCATCCAATCTTCATGATACATTCAAGTAATGATCAGTACACCATTCCCACTTGGATGCCCAAGTTTTGTTCTTCTAGGTTGAAGCATTCGTTTGCAGGAACAGTTTGAATTTTTAGGTTTCACTCTGTTTTCTCCTATATTGACAGATGAGGTTAGAACTTTAAATCAAACACGGTTTGTGCTAGCTACGTGAAACATGACACAATAAAGTAGTTCTACGTTCTATCTCTAAGGTTTGTTTCCTCTTGATGTAGCCTTCAGCACAGACTGGCGAATAACACTTACAATGAGAGTCCTTGTTAGGCTGCCAAAAAACAAGAGTCTCCTTAAATCTCAACACATATTTTTTTCCGACCTTAATGATACTTTCAAGTAATGAGCAGTACACCAATCAAACTTGGATGCCCAAGTTTCGTTCTCCTAGGTTGATGCATTCGTTTGCAGTAACAGTTTGATTTTCTAGGTTTCACTCTGTTTTCTCCTATATTGACAGATGCAGCTAGAACTCTAAATCAAACACGGTTTGTGCTAGTTTCTTGAAACTTGACACAATAAAGTAGTTCTACGTTCTATCTCTAAGGTTTGTTTCCTCTTGATGTAGCCTAAAGCAGGGACTAGTGAATAACACTTCTATTGAAAGGGGTTGCCAAACTTTCAAAAAACTAGAGTCTCCTGAAACCTCAACACATATTTTTTTCCGACCTTAATGATACTTTCAAGTAATGAGCAGTACACCAATCAAACTTGGATGCCCAAGTTTCGTTCTCCTAGGTTGATGCATTCGTTTGCAGTAACAGGTTGAATTTCTAGGTTTCACTCTGTTTTCTCCTATATTGACAGATGCAGCTAGAACTCTAAATCAAACACGGTTTGTGCTAGGTTCTCGAAACTTGACACAATAAAGTAGTTCTATGTTCTATATCTAAGGGTTGTTTCCTCTTGATGTAGCCTGAAGCAGGGACTGGCGAATAACACTTATATTGAAAGGGGTTGCCAAACTTTCAAAAAACTAGAGTCTCCTGAAATCTCAACATATATTTTTTCATCCAATCTTCATGATACATTCAAGTAATGATCAGTACAGCATTCCCACTTGGATGCCCAAGTTTTGTTCTTCTAGGTTGAAGCATTCGTTTGCAGGAACAGTTTGAATTTTTAGGTTTCACTCTGTTTTCTCCTATATTGACAGATGCAGTTAGAACTTTAAATCAAACACGGTTTGTGCTAGCTACTTGAAACATGACACAATAAAGTAGTTCTACGTTCTATCCCTAAGGTTTGTTTCCTCTTGATGTAGCCTTAAGCAGAGACTGGCGAATAACACATTCAATGAAAGGCGTTGTTAGGCTGCCAAAAAACTACAGTCTCCTGAAATCTCATCATACATTTTTTCTTCCGACCTTCATGATACTTTCAAGTAATGAGCAGTGCACCAATCAAACTTGGATGCCCAAGTTTCGTTCTCCTAGGTTGAAGCATTCGTTTGTAGGAACAGTTTGAATTCTTAGGTTTCACACTGTTTTGTCCTATATTGACAGATGCAGTTCGAACTCTAAATCAAACACGGTTTGTGCTTGCTTCTTGAAACTTGATAAAATATTGTAGTTCTACGTTCTATCCATAAGGTTTGTTTCCTCTTGATGTAGCCTAATGCAGGGACTGGCGAATAACACTTTTATTGAAAGGGGTTGCCAAACTTGTAAAAACTAGAGTCTTCTGAAATCTCAACATATATTTTTTCATCCAATCTTCATGATACTTTCAAGTAATGATCAGTACACCAATCCCACTTGGATGCTCAAGTTTCATTCTCCTACGTTGAAGCATTCGTTTGCAGGAACAGTTTGAATTTTTAGGTTTCACTCTGTTTTCTCCTATATTGACAGATGCAGTTAGAACTTTAAATCAAACACGGTTTGTGCTAGCTACTTGAAACATGACACAATAAAGTAGTTCTACATTCTATCCCTAAGGTTTGTTTCCTCTTGATGTAGCCTTCAGCACAGACTGGCGAATAACACTTACAATGAGAGGCGTTGTTAGGCTGCCTAAAAACTAGAGTCTCCTGAAATCTCAACACATATTTTTTTTCCGACCTTAATGATACTTTCAAGTAATGAGCAGTACACCAATCAAACTTGGATGCCCAAGTTTCGTTCTCCTAGGTTGATGCATTCGTTTGCAGTAACAGTTTGAATTTCTAGGTTTCACTCTGTTTTCTGCTATATTGACAGATGCAGCTAGAACTCTAAATCAAACACGGTTTGTGCTAGGTTCTCGAAACTTGACACAATAAAGTAGTTCTACGTTCTATATCTAAGGTTTGTTTCCTCTTGATGCAGCCTGAAGCAGGGACTGGCGAATAACACTTATATTGAAAGGGTTTGCCAAACTTTCAAAAAACTAGAGTCTCCTGAAATCTCAACATATATTTTTTCATCCAATCTTCATGATACATTCAAGTAATGATCAGTACACCATTCCCACTTGGATGCCCAAGTTTTGTTCTTCTAGGTTGAAGCATTCGTTTGCAGGAACAGTTTGAATTTTTAGGTTTCACTCTGTTTTCTCCTATATTGACAAATGTAGTTCAAACTCTAAATCAAACACGGTTTGGGCTAGCTTCTTGAAACTTGACACAATAAAGTAGTTCTACATTCTATCCCTAAGGTTTGTTTCCTCTTGATGTAGCCTTCAGCACAGACTGGCGAATAACACTTACAATGAGAGGCGTTGTTAGGCTGCCAAAAAACTAGAGTCTCCTGAAATCTCAACACATATTTTTTTTCCGAACTTAATGATACTTTCAAGTAATGAGCAGTACACCAATCAAACTTGGATGCCCAAGTTTCGTTCTCCTAGGTTGATGCATTCGTTTGCAGTAACAGTTTGAATTTCTAGGTTTCACTCTGTTTTCTCCTATATTGACAGATGCAGCTAGAACTCTAAATCAAACACGGTTTGTGGTAGCTTCTCGAAACTTGACACAATAAAGTAGTTCTACGTTCTATCTCTAAGGTTTGTTTCCTCTTGATGTAGCCTAAAGCAGGGACTGGCGAATAACACATTCAATGAAAGGCGTTGTTAGGCTGCCAAAAAACTACAGTCTCCTGAAATCTCATCATATATTTTTTCTTCCGACCTTCATGATACTTTCCAGTAATGAGCAGTGCACCAATCAAACTTGGATGCCCAAGTTTCGTTCTCCTAGGTTGAAGCATTCGTTTGTAGGAACAGTTTGAATTTTTAGGTTTCACACTGTTTTGTCCTATATTGACAGATTCAGTTCGAACTCTAAATCAAACACGGTTTGTGCTTGCTTCTTGAAACTTGATAAAATATTGTAGTTCTACGTTCTATCCATAAGGTTTGTTTCCTCTTGATGTAGCCTAATGCAGGGACTGGCGAATAACACTTTTATTGAAAGGGGTTGCCAAACTTGTAAAAACTAGAGTCTTCTGAAATCTCAACATATATTTTTTCATCCAATCTTCATGATACTTTCAAGTAATGATCAGTACACCAATCCCACTTGGATGCTCAAGTTTCATTCTCCTACGTTGAAGCATTCTTTTGCAGTAACAGTTTGAATTTTTAGGTTTCACTCTGTTTTCTCCTATATTGACAGATGCAGTTAGAACTTTAAATCAAACACGGTTTGTGCTAGCTACTTGAAACATGACACAATAAAGTAGTTCTACATTCTATCCCTAAGGTTTGTTTCCTCTTGATGTAGCCTTCAGCACAGACTGGCGAATAACACTTACAATGAGAGGCGTTGTTAGGCTGCCAAAAAACTAGAGTCTCCTGAAATCTCAACACATATTTTTTTTCCGAACTTAATGATACTTTCAAGTAATGAGCAGTACACCAATCAAACTTGGATGCCCAAGTTTCGTTCTCCTAGGTTGATGCATTCGTTTGCAGTAACAGTTTGAATTTCTAGGTTTCACTCTGTTTTCTCCTATATTGACAGATGCAGCTAGAACTCTAAATCAAACACGGTTTGTGGTAGCTTCTTGAAAATTGACACAATAAAGTAGTTCTACGTTCTATCTCTAAGGTTTGTTTCCTCTTGATGTAGCCTAAAGCAGGGACTGGCGAATAACACTTATATTGAAAGGGGTTGCCAAACTTTCAAAAAACTAGAGTCTCCTGAAATCTCAACATATATTTTTTCATCCAATCTTCATGATACATTCAAGTAATGATCAGTACACCATTCCCACTTGGATGCCCAAGTTTTGTTCTTCTAGGTTGAAGCATTCGTTTGCAGGAACAGTTTGAATTTTTAGGTTTCACTCTGTTTTCTCCTATATTGACAGATGAGGTTAGAACTTTAAATCAAACACGGTTTGTGCTAGCTACTTGAAACATGACACAATAAAGTAGTTCTACGTTCTATCTCTAAGGTTTGTTTCCTCTTGATGTAGCCTTCAGCAGAGACTGGCGAATAACACTTACAATGAAAGGCGTTGTTAAGCTGCCAAAAAACAAGAGTCTCCTGAAATCTCAACACATATTTTTTTCCGACCTTAATGATACTTTCAAGTAATGAGCAGTACACCAATCAAACTTGGATGCCCAAGTTTCGTTCTCCTAGGTTGATGCATTCGTTGGCAGTAACAGTTTGAATTTCTAGGTTTCACTCTGTTTTCTCCTATATTGACAGATGCAGCTAGAACTCTAAATCAAACACGGTTTGTGCCAGCTTCTTGAAACTTGACACAATAAAGTAGTTCTACGTTCTATCTCTAAGGTTTGTTTCCTCTTGATGTAGCCTACAGCAGGGACTGGCGAATAACACTTATATTGAAAGGGGTTGCCAAACTTTCAAAAAACTAGAGTCTCCTGAAATCTCAACATATATTTTTTCATCCAATCTTCATGATACATTCAAGTAATGATCAGTACACCATTCCCACTTGGATGCCCAAGTTTTGTTCTTCTAGGTTGAAGCATTCGTTTGCAGGAACAGTTTGAATTTTTAGGTTTCACTCTGTTTTCTCCTATATTGACAGATGAGGTTAGAACTTTAAATCAAACACGGTTTGTGCTAGCTACTTGAAACATGACACAATAAAGTAGTTCTACGTTCTATCTCTAAGGTTTGTTTCCTCTTGATGTAGCCTTCAGCACAGACTGGCGAATAACACTTACAATGAGAGTCCTTGTTAGGCTGCCAAAAAACTAGAGTCTCCTGAAATCTCAACACATATTTTTTTCCGACCTTAATGATACTTTCAAGTAATGAGCAGTACACCAATCAAACTTGGATGCCCAAGTTTCGTTCTCCTAGGTTGATGCATTCGTTTGCAGTAACAGTTTGAATTTCTAGGTTTCACTCTGTTTTCTCCTATTGACAGATGCAGCTAGAACTCTGAATCAAACACGGTTTGTGCTAGGTTCTCGAAACTTGACACAATAAAGTAGTTCTACGTTCAATATCTAATGTTTGTTTCCTCTTGATGCAGCCTGAAGCAGGGACTGGCGAATAACACTTATATTGAAAGGGGTTGCCAAACTTTCAAAAAACTAGAGTCTCCTGAAATCTCAACATATATTTTTTCATCCAATCTTCATGATACATTCAAGTAATGATCAGTACACCATTCCCACTTGGATGCCCAAGTTTTGTTCTTCTAGGTTGAAGCATTCGTTTGCAGGAACAGTTTGAATTTTTAGGTTTCACTCTGTTTTCTCCTATATTGACAGATGAGGTTAGAACTTTAAATCAAACACGGTTTGTGCTAGCTACTTGAAACATGATACAATAAAGTAGTTCTACGTTCTATCTCTAAGGTATGTTTCCTCGTGATGTAGCCTTCAGCACAGACTGGCGAATAACACTTACAATGAGAGTCCTTATTAGTCTGCCAAAAAACTAGAGTCTCCTGAAATCTCAACACATATTTTTTTCCGCCATTAATGATACTTTCAAGTAATGAGCAGTACACCAATCAAACTTGGATGCCCAAGTTTCGTTCTCCTAGGTTGATGCATTCGTTTGCAGTAACAGTTTGAATTTCTAGGTTTCACTCTGTTTTCTCCTATATTGACAGATGCAGCTAGAACTCTAAATCAAACACGGTTTGTGCTAGGTTCTCGAAACTTGACACAATAAAGTAGTTCTACGTTCTATATCTAAGGTTTGTTTCCTCTTGATGCAGCCTGAAGCAGGGAGTGGCGAATAACACTTATATTGAAAGGGGTTGCCAATCTTTCAAAAAACTAGGGTCTCCTGAAATCTCAACATATATTTTTTCATCCAATCTTCATGATACATTCAAGTAATGATCAGTACACCATTCCCACTTGGATGCCCAAGTTTTGTTCTTCTAGGATGAAGCATTCGTTTGCAGGAACATTTTGAATTTTTAGGTTTCACTCTGTTTTCTCCTATATTGACAAATGTAGTTCAAACTCTAAATCAAACACGGTTTGGGCTAGCTTCTTGAAACTTGAGACAATAAAGTAGTTCTACATTCTATCCCTTAGGTTTGTTTCCTCTTGATGTAGCCTTCAGCACAGACTGGCGAATAACACTTACAATGAAAGGCGTTGTTAGGCTGCCAAAAAACAAGAGTCTCCTGAAATCTCAACACATATTTTTTTCCGACCTTAATGATACTTTCAAGTAATGAGCAGTACACCAATCAAACTTGGATGCCCAAGTTTCGTTCTCCTAGTTTGATGCATTCGTTTGCAGTAACAGTTTGAATTTCTAGGTTTCACTCTGTTTTCTCCTATATTGACAGATGCAGCTAGAACTCTAAATCAAACACGGTTTGTGCTAGCTTCTCGAAACTTGACACAATAAAGTAGTTCTATGTTCTATATCTAAGGTTTGTTTCCTCATGATGTAGCCTGAAGCAGGGACTGGCGAATAACACTTATATTGAAAGGGGTTGCCAAACTTTCAAAAAACTAGAGTCTCCTGAAATCTCAACATATATTTTTTCATCCAATCTTCATGATACATTCAAGTAATGATCAGTACAGCATTCCCAATTGGATGCCCAAGTTTTGTTCTTCTAGGTTGAAGCATTCGTTTGCAGGAACAGTTTGAATTTTTAGGTTTCACTCTGTTTTCTCCTATATTGACAGATGCAGTTAGAACTTTAAATCAAACACGGTTTGTGCTAGCTACTTGAAACATGACACAATAAAGTAGTTCTACGTTCTATCCCTAAGGTTTGTTTCCTCTTGATGTAGCCTTAAGCAGAGACTGGCGAATAACACATTCAATGAAAGGCGTTGTTAGGCTGCCAAAAAACTACAGTCTCCTGAAATCTCATCATATATTTTTTCTTCCGACCTTCATGATACTTTCCAGTAATGAGCAGTGCACCAATCAAACTTGGATGCCCAAGTTTCGTTCTCCTAGGTTGAAGCATTCGTTTGTAGGAACAGTTTGAATTTTTAGGTTTCACACTGTTTTGTCCTATATTGACAGATGCAGTTCGAACTCTAAATCAAACACGGTTTGTGCTTGCTTCTTGAAACTTGATAAAATATTGTAGTTCTACGTTCTATCCATAAGGTTTGTTTCCTCTTGATGTAGCCTAATGCAGGGACTGGCGAATAACACTTTTATTGAAAGGGGTTGCCAAACTTGTAAAAACTAGAGTCTTCTGAAATCTCAACATATATTTTTTCATCCAATCTTCATGATACTTTCAAGTAATGATCAGTACACCAATCCCACTTGGATGCTCAAGTTTCATTCTCCTACGTTGAAGCATTCTTTTGCAGTAACAGTTTGAATTTTTAGGTTTCACTCTGTTTTCTCCTATATTGACAGATGCAGTTAGAACTTTAAATCAAACACGGTTTGTGCTAGCTACTTGAAACATGACACAATAAAGTAGTTCTACATTCTATCCCTAAGGTTTGTTTCCTCTTGATGTAGCCTTCAGCACAGACTGGCGAATAACACTTACAATGAGAGGCGTTGTTAGGCTGCCAAAAAACTAGAGTCTCCTGAAATCTCAACACATATTTTTTTTCCGAACTTAATGATACTTTCAAGTAATGAGCAGTACACCAATCAAACTTGGATGCCCAAGTTTCGTTCTCCTAGGTTGATGCATTCGTTTGCAGTAACAGTTTGAATTTCTAGGTTTCACTCTGTTTTCTCCTATATTGACAGATGCAGCTAGAACTCTAAATCAAACACGGTTTGTGGTAGCTTCTTGAAAATTGACACAATAAAGTAGTTCTACGTTCTATCTCTAAGGTTTGTTTCCTCTTGATGTAGCCTAAAGCAGGGACTGGCGAATAACACTTATATTGAAAGGGGTTGCCAAACTTTCAAAAAACTAGAGTCTCCTGAAATCTCAACATATATTTTTTCATCCAATCTTCATGATACATTCAAGTAATGATCAGTACACCATTCCCACTTGGATGCCCAAGTTTTGTTCTTCTAGGTTGAAGCATTCGTTTGCAGGAACAGTTTGAATTTTTAGGTTTCACTCTGTTTTCTCCTATATTGACAGATGAGGTTAGAACTTTAAATCAAACACGGTTTGTGCTAGCTACTTGAAACATGACACAATAAAGTAGTTCTACGTTCTATCTCTAAGGTTTGTTTCCTCTTGATGTAGCCTTCAGCAGAGACTGGCGAATAACACTTACAATGAAAGGCGTTGTTAAGCTGCCAAAAAACAAGAGTCTCCTGAAATCTCAACACATATTTTTTTCCGACCTTAATGATACTTTCAAGTAATGAGCAGTACACCAATCAAACTTGGATGCCCAAGTTTCGTTCTCCTAGGTTGATGCATTCGTTGGCAGTAACAGTTTGAATTTCTAGGTTTCACTCTGTTTTCTCCTATATTGACAGATGCAGCTAGAACTCTAAATCAAACACGGTTTGTGCCAGCTTCTTGAAACTTGACACAATAAAGTAGTTCTACGTTCTATCTCTAAGGTTTGTTTCCTCTTGATGTAGCCTACAGCAGGGACTGGCGAATAACACTTATATTGAAAGGGGTTGCCAAACTTTCAAAAAACTAGAGTCTCCTGAAATCTCAACATATATTTTTTCATCCAATCTTCATGATACATTCAAGTAATGATCAGTACACCATTCCCACTTGGATGCCCAAGTTTTGTTCTTCTAGGTTGAAGCATTCGTTTGCAGGAAAAGTTTGAATTTTTAGGTTTCACTCTGTTTTCTCCTATATTGACAGATGAGGTTAGAACTTTAAATCAAACACGGTTTGTGCTAGCTACTTGAAACATGACACAATAAAGTAGTTCTACGTTCTATCTCTAAGGTTTGTTTCCTCTTGATGTAGCCTTCAGCACAGACTGGCGAATAACACTTACAATGAGAGTCCTTGTTAGGCTGCCAAAAAACTAGAGTCTCCTGAAATCTCAACACATATTTTTTTCCGACCTTAATGATACTTTCAAGTAATGAGCAGTACACCAATCAAACTTGGATGCCCAAGTTTCGTTCTCCTAGGTTGATGCATTCGTTTGCAGTAACAGTTTGAATTTCTAGGTTTCACTCTGTTTTCTCCTATATTGACAGATGCAGCTAGAACTCTAAATCAAACACGGTTTGTGCTAGGTTCTCGAAACTTGACACAATAAAGTAGTTCTATGTTCTATATCTAAGGGTTGTTTCCTCTTGATGTAGCCTGAAGCAGGGACTGGCGAATAACACTTATATTGAAAGGGGTTGCCAAACTTTCAAAAAACTAGAGTCTCCTGAAATCTCAACATATATTTTTTCATCCAATCTTCATGATACATTCAAGTAATGATCAGTACAGCATTCCCACTTGGATGCCCAATTTTTGTTCTTCTAGGTTGAAGCATTCGTTTGCAGGAACAGTTTGAATTTTTAGGTTTCACTCTGTTTTCTCCTATATTGACAGATGCAGTTAGAACTTTAAGTCAAACACGGTTTGTGCTAGCTACTTGAAACATGACACAATAAAGTAGTTCTACGTTCTATCCCTAAGGTTTGTTTCCTCTTGATGTAGCCTTAAGCAGAGACTGGCGAATCACACATTCAATGAAAGGCGTTGTTAGGCTGCCAAAAAACTACAGTCTCCTCAAATCTCATCATACATTTTTTCTTCCGACCTTCATGATACTTTCAAGTAATGAGCAGTGCACCAATCAAACTTGGATGCCCAAGTTTCGTTCTCCTAGGTTGAAGCATTCGTTTGTAGGAACAGTTTGAATTTTTAGGTTTCACACTGTTTTGTCCTATATTGACAGATGCAGTTCGAACTCTAAATCAAACACGGTTTGTGCTTGCTTCTTGAAACTTGATAAAATATTGTAGTTCTACGTTCTATCCATAAGGTTTGTTTCCTCTTGATGTAGCCTAATGCAGGGACTGGCGAATAACACTTTTATTGAAAGGGGTTGCCAAACTTGTAAAAACTAGAGTCTTCTGAAATCTCAACATATATTTTTTCATCCAATCTTCATGATACTTTCAAGTAATGATCAGTACACCAATCCCACTTGGATGCTCAAGTTTCATTCTCCTACGTTGAAGCATTCGTTTGCAGGAACAGTTTGAATTTTTAGGTTTCACTCTGTTTTCTCCTATATTGACAGATGCAGTTAGAACTTTAAATCAAACACGGTTTGTGCTAGCTACTTGAAACATGACACAATAAAGTAGTTCTACATTCTATCCCTAAGGTTTGTTTCCTCTTGATGTAGCCTTCAGCACAGACTGGCGAATAACACTTACAATGAGAGGCGTTGTTAGGCTGCCAAAAAACTAGAGTCTCCTGAAATCTCAACACATATTTTTTTTCCGACCTTAATGATACTTTCAAGTAATGAGCAGTACACCAATCAAACTTGGATGCCCAAGTTTCGTTCTCCTAGGTTGATGCATTCGTTTGCAGTAACAGTTTGAATTTCTAGGTTTCACTCTGTTTTCTCCTATATTGACAGATGCAGCTAGAACTCTAAATCAAACACGGTTTGTGCTAGCTTCTCGACACTTGACACAATAAAGTAGTTCTACGTTCTATCTCTAAGGTTTGTTTCCTCTTGATGTAGCCTAAAGCAGGGACTGGCGAATAACACTTATATTGAAAGGGGTTGCCAAACTTTCAAAAAACTAGAGTCTCCTGAAATCTCAACATATATTTTTTCATCCAATCTTCATGATACATTCAAGTAATGATCAGTACACCATTCCCACTTGGATGCCCAAGTTTTGTTCTTCTAGGTTGAAGCATTCGTTTGCAGGAACAGTTTGAATTTTTAGGTTTCACTCTGTTTTCTCCTATATTGACAGATGAGGTTAGAACTTTAAATCAAACACGGTTTGTGCTAGCTACTTGAAACATGACACAATAAAGTAGTTCTACGTTCTATCTCTAAGGTTTGTTTCCTCGTGATGTAGCCTTCAGCACAGACTGGCGAATAACACTTACAATGAGAGGCGTTGTTAGGCTGCCTAAAAACAAGAGTCTCCTGAAATCTCAACACATATTTTTTTCCAACATTAATGATACTTTCAAGTAATGAGCAGTACACCAATCAAACTTGGATGCCCAAGTTTCGTTCTCCTAGGTTGATGCATTCGTTTGCAGTAACAGTTTGAATTTCTAGGTTTCACTCTGTTTTCTCCTATATTGACAGATGCAGCTAGAACTCTAAATCAAACACGGTTTGTGCTAGGTTCTCGAAACTTGACACAATAAAGTAGTTCTACGTTCTATCTCTAAGGTTTGTTTCCTCTTGATGTAGCCTAAAGCAGGGACTGGCGAATAACACTTATATTGAAAGGGTTTGCCAAACTTTCAAAAAACTAGAGTCTCCTGAAATCTCAACATATATTTTTTCATCCAATCTTCATGATACATTCAAGTAATGATCAGTACACCATTCCCACTTGGATGCCCAAGTTTTGTTCTTCTAGGTTGAAGCATTCGTTTGCAGGAACAGTTTGAATTTTTAGGTTTCACTCTGTTTTCTCCTATATTGACAAATGTAGTTCAAACTCTAAATCAAACACGGTTTGGGCTAGCTTCTTGAAACTTGACACAATAAAGTAGTTCTACATTCTATCACTAAGGTTTGTTTCCTCTTGATGTAGCCTTCAGCACAGACTGGCGAATAACACTTACAATGAAAGGCGTTGTTAGGCTGCCAAAAAACAAGTGTCTCCTGAAATCTCAACACATATTTTTTTCCGACCTTAATGATACTTTAAAGTAATGAGCAGTACACCAATCAAACTTGGATGCCCAAGTTTCGTTCTCCTAGGTTGATGCATTCGTTGGCAGTAACAGTTTGAATTTCTAGGTTTCACTCTGTTTTCTCCTATATTGACAGATGCAGCTAGAACTCTAAATCAAACACGGTTTGTGCTAGCTTCTTGAAACTTGACACAATAAAGTAGTTCTACGTTCTATCTCTAAGGTTTTTTTCCTCTTGATGTAGCCTGAAGTAGGGACTGGCGAATAACACTTATATTGAAAGGGGTTGCCAAACTTTCAAAAAACTAGAGTCTCCTGATCTCAACATATATTTTTTCATCCAATTTTCATGATACATTCAAGTAATGATCAGTACACCATTCCCACTTTGATGCCCAAGTTTTGTTCTTCTAGGTTGAAGCATTCGTTTGCAGGAACAGTTTGAATTTTTAGGTTTCACTCTGTTTTCTCCTATATTGACAGATGAGGTTAGAACTTTAAATCAAACACGGTTTGTGCTAGCTACTTGAAATATGACACAATAAAGTAGTTCTACGTTCTATCTCTAAGGTTTGTTTCCTCTTGATGTAGCCTTCAGCACAGACTGGCGAATAACACTTACAATGAGAGTCCTTGTTAGGCTGCCAAAAAACTAGAGTCTCCTGAAATCTCAACACATATTTTTTTCCGACCTTAATGATACTTTCAAGTAATGAGCAGTACACCAATCAAACGTGGATGCCCAAGTTTCGTTCTCCTAGGTTGATGCATTCGTTGGCAGTAACAGTTTGAATTTCTAGGTTTCACTCTGTTTTCTCCTATATTGACAGATGCAGCTAGAACTCTAAATCAAACACGGTTTGTGCTAGCTTCTTGAAAATTGACACAATAAAGTAGTTCTACGTTCTATCTCTAAGGTTTGTTTCCTCTTGATGTAGCCTAAAGCAGGGACTGGCGAATAACACTTATATTGAAAGGGGTTGCCAAACTTTCAAAAAACTAGAGTCTCCTGAAATCTCAACATATATTTTTTCATCCAATCTTCATGATACATTCAAGTAATGATCAGTACACCATTCCCACTTGGATGCCCAAGTTTTGTTCTTCTAGGTTGAAGCATTCGTTTGCAGGAACAGTTTGAATTTTTAGGTTTCACTCTGTTTTCTCCTATATTGACAGATGAGGTTAGAACTTTAAATCAAACACGGTTTGTGCTAGCTACGTGAAACATGACACAATAAAGTAGTTCTACGTTCTATCTCTAAGGTTTGTTTCCTCTTGATGTAGCCTTCAGCACAGACTGGCGAATAACACTTACAATGAGAGTCCTTGTTAGGCTGCCAAAAAACAAGAGTCTCCTTAAATCTCAACACATATTTTTTTCCGACCTTAATGATACTTTCAAGTAATGAGCAGTACACCAATCAAACTTGGATGCCCAAGTTTCGTTCTCCTAGGTTGATGCATTCGTTTGCAGTAACAGTTTGATTTTCTAGGTTTCACTCTGTTTTCTCCTATATTGACAGATGCAGCTAGAACTCTAAATCAAACACGGTTTGTGCTAGTTTCTTGAAACTTGACACAATAAAGTAGTTCTACGTTCTATCTCTAAGGTTTGTTTCCTCTTGATGTAGCCTAAAGCAGGGACTAGTGAATAACACTTCTATTGAAAGGGGTTGCCAAACTTTCAAAAAACTAGAGTCTCCTGAAACCTCAACACATATTTTTTTCCGACCTTAATGATACTTTCAAGTAATGAGCAGTACACCAATCAAACTTGGATGCCCAAGTTTCGTTCTCCTAGGTTGATGCATTCGTTTGCAGTAACAGTTTGAATTTCTAGGTTTCACTCTGTTTTCTCCTATATTGACAGATGCAGCTAGAACTCTAAATCAAACACGGTTTGTGCTAGGTTCTCGAAACTTGACACAATAAAGTAGTTCTATGTTCTATATCTAAGGGTTGTTTCCTCTTGATGTAGCCTGAAGCAGGGACTGGCGAATAACACTTATATTGAAAGGGGTTGCCAAACTTTCAAAAAACTAGAGTCTCCTGAAATCTCAACATATATTTTTTCATCCAATCTTCATGATACATTCAAGTAATGATCAGTACAGCATTCCCACTTGGATGCCCAATTTTTGTTCTTCTAGGTTGAAGCATTCGTTTGCAGGAACAGTTTGAATTTTTAGGTTTCACTCTGTTTTCTCCTATATTGACAGATGCAGTTAGAACTTTAAGTCAAACACGGTTTGTGCTAGCTACTTGAAACATGACACAATAAAGTAGTTCTACGTTCTATCCCTAAGGTTTGTTTCCTCTTGATGTAGCCTTAAGCAGAGACTGGCGAATCACACATTCAATGAAAGGCGTTGTTAGGCTGCCAAAAAACTACAGTCTCCTCAAATCTCATCATACATTTTTTCTTCCGACCTTCATGATACTTTCAAGTAATGAGCAGTGCACCAATCAAACTTGGATGCCCAAGTTTCGTTCTCCTAGGTTGAAGCATTCGTTTGTAGGAACAGTTTGAATTTTTAGGTTTCACACTGTTTTGTCCTATATTGACAGATGCAGTTCGAACTCTAAATCAAACACGGTTTGTGCTTGCTTCTTGAAACTTGATAAAATATTGTAGTTCTACGTTCTATCCATAAGGTTTGTTTCCTCTTGATGTAGCCTAATGCAGGGACTGGCGAATAACACTTTTATTGAAAGGGGTTGCCAAACTTGTAAAAACTAGAGTCTTCTGAAATCTCAACATATATTTTTTCATCCAATCTTCATGATACTTTCAAGTAATGATCAGTACACCAATCCCACTTGGATGCTCAAGTTTCATTCTCCTACGTTGAAGCATTCGTTTGCAGGAACAGTTTGAATTTTTAGGTTTCACTCTGTTTTCTCCTATATTGACAGATGCAGTTAGAACTTTAAATCAAACACGGTTTGTGCTAGCTACTTGAAACATGACACAATAAAGTAGTTCTACATTCTATCCCTAAGGTTTGTTTCCTCTTGATGTAGCCTTCAGCACAGACTGGCGAATAACACTTACAATGAGAGGCGTTGTTAGGCTGCCAAAAAACTAGAGTCTCCTGAAATCTCAACACATATTTTTTTTCCGACCTTAATGATACTTTCAAGTAATGAGCAGTACACCAATCAAACTTGGATGCCCAAGTTTCGTTCTCCTAGGTTGATGCATTCGTTTGCAGTAACAGTTTGAATTTCTAGGTTTCACTCTGTTTTCTCCTATATTGACAGATGCAGCTAGAACTCTAAATCAAACACGGTTTGTGCTAGCTTCTCGACACTTGACACAATAAAGTAGTTCTACGTTCTATCTCTAAGGTTTGTTTCCTCTTGATGTAGCCTAAAGCAGGGACTGGCGAATAACACTTATATTGAAAGGGGTTGCCAAACTTTCAAAAAACTAGAGTCTCCTGAAATCTCAACATATATTTTTTCATCCAATCTTCATGATACATTCAAGTAATGATCAGTACACCATTCCCACTTGGATGCCCAAGTTTTGTTCTTCTAGGTTGAAGCATTCGTTTGCAGGAACAGTTTGAATTTTTAGGTTTCACTCTGTTTTCTCCTATATTGACAGATGAGGTTAGAACTTTAAATCAAACACGGTTTGTGCTAGCTACTTGAAATATGACACAATAAAGTAGTTCTACGTTCTATCTCTAAGGTTTGTTTCCTCTTGATGTAGCCTTCAGCACAGACTGGCGAATAACACTTACAATGAGAGTCCTTGTTAGGCTGCCAAAAAACTAGAGTCTCCTGAAATCTCAACACATATTTTTTTCCGACCTTAATGATACTTTCAAGTAATGAGCAGTACACCAATCAAACGTGGATGCCCAAGTTTCGTTCTCCTAGGTTGATGCATTCGTTGGCAGTAACAGTTTGAATTTCTAGGTTTCACTCTGTTTTCTCCTATATTGACAGATGCAGCTAGAACTCTAAATCAAACACGGTTTGTGCTAGCTTCTTGAAAATTGACACAATAAAGTAGTTCTACGTTCTATCTCTAAGGTTTGTTTCCTCTTGATGTAGCCTAAAGCAGGGACTGGCGAATAACACTTATATTGAAAGGGGTTGCCAAACTTTCAAAAAACTAGAGTCTCCTGAAATCTCAACATATATTTTTTCATCCAATCTTCATGATACATTCAAGTAATGATCAGTACACCATTCCCACTTGGATGCCCAAGTTTTGTTCTTCTAGGTTGAAGCATTCGTTTGCAGGAACAGTTTGAATTTTTAGGTTTCACTCTGTTTTCTCCTATATTGACAGATGAGGTTAGAACTTTAAATCAAACACGGTTTGTGCTAGCTACGTGAAACATGACACAATAAAGTAGTTCTACGTTCTATCTCTAAGGTTTGTTTCCTCTTGATGTAGCCTTCAGCACAGACTGGCGAATAACACTTACAATGAGAGTCCTTGTTAGGCTGCCAAAAAACAAGAGTCTCCTTAAATCTCAACACATATTTTTTTCCGACCTTAATGATACTTTCAAGTAATGAGCAGTACACCAATCAAACTTGGATGCCCAAGTTTCGTTCTCCTAGGTTGATGCATTCGTTTGCAGTAACAGTTTGATTTTCTAGGTTTCACTCTGTTTTCTCCTATATTGACAGATGCAGCTAGAACTCTAAATCAAACACGGTTTGTGCTAGTTTCTTGAAACTTGACACAATAAAGTAGTTCTACGTTCTATCTCTAAGGTTTGTTTCCTCTTGATGTAGCCTAAAGCAGGGACTAGTGAATAACACTTCTATTGAAAGGGGTTGCCAAACTTTCAAAAAACTAGAGTCTCCTGAAACCTCAACACATATTTTTTTCCGACCTTAATGATACTTTCAAGTAATGAGCAGTACACCAATCAAACTTGGATGCCCAAGTTTCGTTCTCCTAGGTTGATGCATTCGTTTGCAGTAACAGTTTGAATTTCTAGGTTTCACTCTGTTTTCTCCTATATTGACAGATGCAGCTAGAACTCTAAATCAAACACGGTTTGTGCTAGGTTCTCGAAACTTGACACAATAAAGTAGTTCTATGTTCTATATCTAAGGGTTGTTTCCTCTTGATGTAGCCTGAAGCAGGGACTGGCGAATAACACTTATATTGAAAGGGGTTGCCAAACTTTCAAAAAACTAGAGTCTCCTGAAATCTCAACATATATTTTTTCATCCAATCTTCATGATACATTCAAGTAATGATCAGTACAGCATTCCCACTTGGATGCCCAAGTTTTGTTCTTCTAGGTTGAAGCATTCGTTTGCAGGAACAGTTTGAATTTTTAGGTTTCACTCTGTTTTCTCCTATATTGACAGATGCAGTTAGAACTTTAAATCAAACACGGTTTGTGCTAGCTACTTGAAACATGACACAATAAAGTAGTTCTACGTTCTATCCCTAAGGTTTGTTTCCTCTTGATGTAGCCTTAAGCAGAGACTGGCGAATAACACATTCAATGAAAGGCGTTGTTAGGCTGCCAAAAAACTACAGTCTCCTGAAATCTCATCATACATTTTTTCTTCCGACCTTCATGATACTTTCAAGTAATGAGCAGTGCACCAATCAAACTTGGATGCCCAAGTTTCGTTCTCCTAGGTTGAAGCATTCGTTTGTAGGAACAGTTTGAATTTTTAGGTTTCACACTGTTTTGTCCTATATTGACAGATGCAGTTCGAACTCTAAATCAAACACGGTTTGTGCTTGCTTCTTGAAACTTGATAAAATATTGTAGTTCTACGTTCTATCCATAAGGTTTGTTTCCTCTTGATGTAGCCTAATGCAGGGACTGGCGAATAACACTTTTATTGAAAGGGGTTGCCAAACTTGTAAAAACTAGAGTCTTCTGAAATCTCAACATATATTTTTTCATCCAATCTTCATGATACTTTCAAGTAATGATCAGTACACCAATCCCACTTGGATGCTCAAGTTTCATTCTCCTACGTTGAAGCATTCGTTTGCAGGAACAGTTTGAATTTTTAGGTTTCACTCTGTTTTCTCCTATATTGACAGATGCAGTTAGAACTTTAAATCAAACACGGTTTGTGCTAGCTACTTGAAACATGACACAATAAAGTAGTTCTACATTCTATCCCTAAGGTTTGTTTCCTCTTGATGTAGCCTTCAGCACAGACTGGCGAATAACACTTACAATGAGAGGCGTTGTTAGGCTGCCTAAAAACTAGAGTCTCCTGAAATCTCAACACATATTTTTTTTCCGACCTTAATGATACTTTCAAGTAATGAGCAGTACACCAATCAAACTTGGATGCCCAAGTTTCGTTCTCCTAGGTTGATGCATTCGTTTGCAGTAACAGTTTGAATTTCTAGGTTTCACTCTGTTTTCTGCTATATTGACAGATGCAGCTAGAACTCTAAATCAAACACGGTTTGTGCTAGGTTCTCGAAACTTGACACAATAAAGTAGTTCTACGTTCTATATCTAAGGTTTGTTTCCTCTTGATGCAGCCTGAAGCAGGGACTGGCGAATAACACTTATATTGAAAGGGTTTGCCAAACTTTCAAAAAACTAGAGTCTCCTGAAATCTCAACATATATTTTTTCATCCAATCTTCATGATACATTCAAGTAATGATCAGTACACCATTCCCACTTGGATGCCCAAGTTTTGTTCTTCTAGGTTGAAGCATTCGTTTGCAGGAACAGTTTGAATTTTTAGGTTTCACTCTGTTTTCTCCTATATTGACAAATGTAGTTCAAACTCTAAATCAAACACGGTTTGGGCTAGCTTCTTGAAACTTGACACAATAAAGTAGTTCTACATTCTATCACTAAGGTTTGTTTCCTCTTGATGTAGCCTTCAGCACAGACTGGCGAATAACACTTACAATGAAAGGCGTTGTTAGGCTGCCAAAAAACAAGTGTCTCCTGAAATCTCAACACATATTTTTTTCCGACCTTAATGATACTTTCAAGTAATGAGCAGTACACCAATCAAACTTGGATGCCCAAGTTTCGTTCTCCTAGGTTGATGCATTCGTTTGCAGTAAGAGTTTGAATTTCTAGGTTTCACTCTGTTTTCTCCTATATTGACAGATGCAGCTAGAACTCTAAATCAAACACGGTTTGTGCTAGCTTCTTGAAACTTGACACAATAAAGTAGTTCTACGTTCTATCTCTAAGGTTTTTTTCCTCTTGATGTAGCCTGAAGTAGGGACTGGCGAATAACACTTATATTGAAAGGGGTTGCCAAACTTTCAAAAAACTAGAGTCTCCTGATCTCAACATATATTTTTTCATCCAATCTTCATGATACATTCAAGTAATGATCAGTACACCATTCCCACTTGGATGCCCAAGTTTTGTTCTTCTAGGTTGAAGCATTCGTTTGCAGGAACAGTTTGAATTTTTAGGTTTCACTCTGTTTTCTCCTATATTGACAGATGAGGTTAGAACTTTAAATCAAACACGGTTTGTGCTAGCTACTTGAAACATGACACAATAAAGTAGTTCTACGTTCTATCTCTAAGGTTTGTTTCCTCTTGATGTAGCCTTCAGCACAGACTGGCGAATAACACTTGCAATGAGAGTCCTTGTTAGGCTGCCAAAAAACTAGAGTCTCCTGAAATCTCAACACATATTTTTTTCCGACCTTAATGATACTTTCAAGTAATGAGCAGTACACCAATCAAACTTGGATGCCCAAGTTTCGTTCTCCTAGGTTGATGCATTCGTTGGCAGTGACAGTTTGAATTTCTAGGTTTCACTCTGTTTTCTCCTATATTGACAGATGCAGCTAGAACTCTAAATCAAACACGGTTTGTGCTAGCTTCTCGAAACTTGAAACAATAAAGTAGTTCTACGTTCTATCTCTAAGGTTTGTTTCCTCTTGATGTAGCCTAAAGCAGGGACTAGTGAATAACACTTATATTGAAAGGGGTTGCCAAACTTTCAAAAAACTAGAGTCTCCTGAAACCTCAACACATATTTTTTTCCGACCTTAATGATACTTTCAAGTAATGAGCAGTACACCAATCAAACTTGGATGCCCAAGTTTCGTTCTCCTAGGTTGATGCATTCGTTTGCAGTAACAGTTTGAATTTCTAGGTTTCACTCTGTTTTCTCCTATATTGACAGATGGAGCTAGAACTCTAAATCAAACACGGTTTGTGCTAGGTTCTCGAACTTGACACAATAAAGTAGTTCTACGTTCTATATCTAAGGTTTGTTTCCTCTTGATGTAGCCTGAAGCAGGGACTGGCGAATAACACTTATATTGAAAGGGGTTGCCAAACTTTCAAAAACTAGAGTCTCCTGAAATCTCAACATATATTTTTTCATCCAATCTTCATGATACATTCAAGTAATGATCAGTACAGCATTCCCACTTGGATGCCCAAGTTTTGTTCTTCTAGGTTGAAGCATTCGTTTGCAGGAACAGTTTGAATTTTTAGGTTTCACTCTGTTTTCTCCTATATTGACAGATGCAGTTAGAACTTTAAATCAAACACGGTTTGTGCTAGCTACTTGAAACATGACACAATAAAGTAGTTCTACGTTCTATCCCTAAGTTTGTTTCCTCTTGATGTAGCCTTAAGCAGAGACTGGCGAATAACACATTCAATGAAAGGCGTTGTTAGGCTGCCAAAAAACTACAGTCTCCTGAAATCTCATCATACATTTTTTCTTCCGACCTTCCTGATACTTTCAAGTAATGAGCAGTGCACCAATCAAACTTGGATGCCCAAGTTTCGTTCTCCTAGGTTGAAGCATTCGTTTGTAGGAACAGTTTGAATTTTTAGGTTTCACACTGTTTTGTCCTATATTGACAGATGCAGTTCGAACTCTAAATCAAACACGGTTTGTGCTTGCTTCTTGAAACTTGATAAAATATTGTAGTTCTACGTTCTATCCATAAGGTTTGTTTCCTCTTGATGTAGCCTAATGCAGGGACTGGCGAATAACACTTTTATTGAAAGGGGTTGCCAAACTTGTAAAAACTAGAGTCTTCTGAAATCTCAACATATATTTTTTCATCCAATCTTCATGATACTTTCAAGTAATGATCAGTACACCAATCCCACTTGGATGCTCAAGTTTCATTCTCCTACGTTGAAGCATTCGTTTGCAGGAACAGTTTGAATTTTTAGGTTTCACTCTGTTTTCTCCTATATTGACAGATGCAGTTAGAACTTTAAATCAAACACGGTTTGTGCTAGCTACTTGAAACATGACACAATAAAGTAGTTCTACATTCTATCCCTAAGGTTTGTTTCCTCTTGATGTAGCCTTCAGCACAGACTGGCGAATAACACTTACAATGAGAGGCGTTGTTAGGCTGCCAAAAAACTAGAGTCTCCTGAAATCTCAACACATATTTTTTTTCCGACCTTAATGATACTTTCAAGTAATGAGCAGTACACCAATCAAACTTGGATGCCCAAGTTTCGTTCTCCTAGGTTGATGCATTCGTTTGCAGTAACAGTTTGAATTTCTAGGTTTCACTCTGTTTTCTCCTATATTGACAGATGCAGCTAGAACTCTAAATCAAACACGGTTTGTGCTAGCTTCTCGAAACTTGACACAATAAAGTAGTTCTACGTTCTATCTCTAAGGTTTGTTTCCTCTTGATGTAGCCTAAAGCAGGGACTGGCGAATAACACTTATATTGAAAGGGGTTGCCAAACTTTCAAAAAACTAGAGTCTCCTGAAATCTCAACATATATTTTTTCATCCAATCTTCATGATACATTCAAGTAATGATCAGTACACCATTCCCACTTGGATGCCCAAGTTTTGTTCTTCTAGGTTGAAGCATTCGTTTGCAGGAACAGTTTGAATTTTTAGGTTTCACTCTGTTTTCTCCTATATTGACAGATGAGGTTAGAACTTTAAATCAAACACGGTTTGTGCTAGCTACTTGAAACATGACACAATAAAGTAGTTCTACGTTCTATCTCTAAGGTTTGTTTCCTCATGATGTAGCCTTCAGCACAGACTGGCGATTAACACTTACAATGAAAGGCGTTGTTAGGCTGCCAAAAAACAAGTGTCTCCTGAAATCTCAACACATATTTTTTTCCGACCTTAATGATACTTTCAAGTAATGAGCAGTACACCAATCAAACTTGGATGCCCAAGTTTCGTTCTCCTAGGTTGATGCATTCGTTGGCAGTGACAGTTTGAATTTCTAGGTTTCACTCTGTTTTCTCCTATATTGACAGATGCAGCTAGAACTCTAAATCAAACACGGTTTGTGCTAGCTTCTCGAAACTTGAAACAATAAAGTAGTTCTACGTTCTATCTCTAAGGTTTGTTTCCTCTTGATGTAGCCTATAGCAGGGACTAGTGATTAACACTTATATTGAAAGGGGTTGCCAAACTTTCAAAAAACTAGAGTCTCCTGAAACCTCAACACATATTTTTTTCCGACCTTAATGATACTTTCAAGTAATGAGCAGTACACCAATCAAACTTGGATGCCCAAGTTTCGTTCTCCTAGGTTGATGCATTCGTTTGCAGTAACAGTTTGAATTTCTAGGTTTCACTCTGTTTTCTCCTATATTGACAGATGGAGCTAGAACTCTAAATCAAACACGGTTTGTGCTAGGTTCTCGAAACTTGACACAATAAAGTAGTTCTACGTTCTATATCTAAGGTTTGTTTCCTCTTGATGTAGCCTGAAGCAGGGACTGGCGAATAACACTTATATTGAAAGGGGTTGCCAAACTTTCAAAAAACTAGAGTCTCCTGAAATCTCAACATATATTTTTTCATCCAATCTTCATGATACATTCAAGTAATGATCAGTACAGCATTCCCACTTGGATGCCCAAGTTTTGTTCTTCTAGGTTGAAGCATTCGTTTGCAGGAACCGTTTGAATTTTTAGGTTTCACTCTGTTTTCTCCTATATTGACAGATGCAGTTAGAACTTTAAATCAAACACGGTTTGTGCTAGCTACTTGAAACATGACACAATAAAGTAGTTCTACGTTCTATCCCTAAGGTTTGTTTCCTCTTGATGTAGCCTTAAGCAGAGACTGGCGAATAACACATTCAATGAAAGGCGTTGTTAGGCTGCCAAAAAACTACAGTCTCCTGAAGTCTCATCATACATTTTTTCTTCCGACCTTCCTGATACTTTCAAGTAATGAGCAGTGCACCAATCAAACTTGGATGCCCAAGTTTCGTTCTCCTAGGTTGAAGCATTCGTTTGTAGGAACAGTTTGAATTTTTAGGTTTCACACTGTTTTGTCCTATATTGACAGATGCAGTTCGAACTCTAAATCAAACACGGTTTGTGCTTGCTTCTTGAAACTTGATAAAATATTGTAGTTCTACGTTCTATCCATAAGGTTTGTTTCCTCTTGATGTAGCCTAATGCAGGGACTGGCGAATAACACTTTTATTGAAAGGGGTTGCCAAACTTGTAAAAACTAGAGTCTTCTGAAATCTCAACATATATTTTTTCATCCAATCTTCATGATACTTTCAAGTAATGATCAGTACACCAATCCCACTTGGATGCTCAAGTTTCATTCTCCTACGTTGAAGCATTCGTTTGCAGGAACAGTTTGAATTTTTAGGTTTCACTCTGTTTTCTCCTATATTGACAGATGCAGTTAGAACTTTAAATCAAACACGGTTTGTGCTAGCTACTTGAAACATGACACAATAAAGTAGTTCTACATTCTATCCCTAAGGTTTGTTTCCTCTTGATGTAGCCTTCAGCACAGACTGGCGAATAACACTTACAATGAGAGGCGTTGTTAGGCTGCCAAAAAACTAGAGTCTCCTGAAATCTCAACACATATTTTTTTTCCGACCTTAATGATACTTTCAAGTAATGAGCAGTACACCAATCAAACTTGGATGCCCAAGTTTCGTTCTCCTAGGTTGATGCATTCGTTTGCAGTAACAGTTTGAATTTCTAGGTTTCACTCTGTTTTCTCCTATATTGACAGATGCAGCTAGAACTCTAAATCAAACACGGTTTGTGGTAGCTTCTCGAAACTTGACACAATAAAGTAGTTCTACGTTCTATCTCTAAGGTTTGTTTCCTCTTGATGTAGCCTAAAGCAGGGACTGGCGAATAACACTTATATTGAAAGGGGTTGCCAAACTTTCAAAAAACTAGAGTCTCCTGAAATCTCAACATATATTTTTTCATCCAATCTTCATGATACATTCAAGTAATGATCAGTACACCATTCCCACTTGGATGCCCAAGTTTTGTTCTTCTAGGTTGAAGCATTCGTTTGCAGGAACAGTTTGAATTTTTAGGTTTCACTCTGTTTTCTCCTATATTGACAGATGAGGTTAGAACTTTAAATCAAACACGGTTTGTGCTAGCTACTTGAAACATGATACAATAAAGTAGTTCTACGTTCTATCTCTAAGGTTTGTTTCCTCATGATGTAGCCTTCAGCACAGACTGGCGAATAACACTTACAATGAGAGTCCTTATTAGGCTGCCAAAAAACTAGAGTCTCCTGAAATCTCAACACATATTTTTTTCCGACATTAATGATACTTTCAAGTAATGAGCAGTACACCAATCAAACTTGGATGCCCAAGTTTCGTTCTCCTAGGTTGATGCATTCGTTTGCAGTAACAGTTTGAATTTCTAGGTTTCACTCTGTTTTCTCCTATATTGACAGATGCAGCTAGAACTCTAAATCAAACACGGTTTGTGCTAGGTTCTCGAAACTTGACACAATAAAGTAGTTCTACGTTCTATATCTAAGGTTTGTTTCCTCTTGAAGCAGCCTGAAGCAGGGACTGGCGAATAACACTTATATTGAAAGGGGTTGCCAAACTTTCAAAAAACTAGAGTCTCCTGAAATCTCAACATATATTTTTTCATCCAATCTTCATGATACATTCAAGTAATGATCAGTACACCATTCCCACTTGGATGCCCAAGTTTTGTTCTTCTAGGTTGAAGCATTCGTTTGCAGGAACTGTTTGAATTTTTAGGTTTCACTCTGTTTTCTCCTATATTGACAAATGTAGTTCAAACTCTAAATCAAACACGGTTTGGGCTAGCTTCTTGAAACTTGACACAATAAAGTAGTTCTACATTCTATCCCTAAGGTTTGTTTCCTCTTGATGTAGCCTTCAGCACAGACTGGCGATTAACACTTACAATGAAAGGCGTTGTTAGGCTGCCAAAAAACAAGTGTCTCCTGAAATCTCAACACATATTTTTTTCCGACCTTAATGATACTTTCAAGTAATGAGCAGTACACCAATCAAACTTGGATGCCCAAGTTTCGTTCTCCTAGGTTGATGCATTCGTTTGCAGTAAGAGTTTGAATTTCTAGGTTTCACTCTGTTTTCTCCTATATTGACAGATGCAGCTAGAACTCTAAATCAAACACGGTTTGTGGTAGCTTCTCGAAACTTGACACAATAAAGTAGTTCTACGTTCTATCTCTAAGGTTTGTTTCCTCTTGATGTAGCCTAAAGCAGGGACTGGCGAATAACACTTATATTGAAAGGGGTTGCCAAACTTTCAAAAAACTAGAGTCTCCTGAAATCTCAACATATATTTTTTCATCCAATCTTCATGATACATTCAAGTAATGATCAGTACACCATTCCCACTTGGATGCCCAAGTTTTGTTCTTCTAGGTTGAAGCATTCGTTTGCAGGAACAGTTTGAATTTTTAGGTTTCACTCTGTTTTCTCCTATATTGACAGATGAGGTTAGAACTTTAAATCAAACACGGTTTGTGCTAGCTACTTGAAACATGATACAATAAAGTAGTTCTACGTTCTATCTCTAAGGTTTGTTTCCTCATGATGTAGCCTTCAGCACAGACTGGCGAATAACACTTACAATGAGAGTCCTTATTAGGCTGCCAAAAAACTAGAGTCTCCTGAAATCTCAACACATATTTTTTTCCGACATTAATGATACTTTCAAGTAATGAGCAGTACACCAATCAAACTTGGATGCCCAAGTTTCGTTCTCCTAGGTTGATGCATTCGTTTGCAGTAACAGTTTGAATTTCTAGGTTTCACTCTGTTTTCTCCTATATTGACAGATGCAGCTAGAACTCTAAATCAAACACGGTTTGTGCTAGGTTCTCGAAACTTGACACAATAAAGTAGTTCTACGTTCTATATCTAAGGTTTGTTTCCTCTTGAAGCAGCCTGAAGCAGGGACTGGCGAATAACACTTATATTGAAAGGGGTTGCCAAACTTTCAAAAAACTAGAGTCTCCTGAAATCTCAACATATATTTTTTCATCCAATCTTCATGATACATTCAAGTAATGATCAGTACACCATTCCCACTTGGATGCCCAAGTTTTGTTCTTCTAGGTTGAAGCATTCGTTTGCAGGAACTGTTTGAATTTTTAGGTTTCACTCTGTTTTCTCCTATATTGACAAATGTAGTTCAAACTCTAAATCAAACACGGTTTGGGCTAGCTTCTTGAAACTTGACACAATAAAGTAATTCTACATTCTATCCCTAAGGTTTGTTTCCTCTTGATGTAGCCTTCAGCACAGACTGGCGATTAACACTTACAATGAAAGGCGTTGTTAGGCTGCCAAAAAACAAGTGTCTCCTGAAATCTCAACACATATTTTTTTCCGACCTTAATGATACTTTCAAGTAATGAGCAGTACACCAATCAAACTTGGATGCCCAAGTTTCGTTCTCCTAGGTTGATGCATTCGTTTGCAGTAACAGTTTGAATTTCTAGGTTTCACTCTGTTTTCTCCTATATTGACAGATGCAGCTAGAACTCTAAATCAAACACGGTTTGTGCTAGCTTCTTGAAACTTGACACAATAAAGTAGTTCTACGTTCTATCTCTAAGGTTTGTTTCCTCTTGATGTAGCCTAAAGCAGGGACTGGCGAATAACACTTATATTGAAAGGGGTTGCCAAACTTTCAAAAAACTAGAGTCTCCTGAAATCTCAACATATATTTTTTCATCCAATCTTCATGATACATTCAAGTAATGATCAGTACACCATTCCCACTTGGATGCCCAAGTTTTGTTCTTCTAGGTTGAAGCATTCGTTTGCAGGAACAGTTTGAATTTTTAGGTTTCACTCTGTTTTCTCCTATATTGACAGATGAGGTTAGAACTTTAAATCAAACACGGTTTGTACTAGCTACTTGAAATATGACACAATAAAGTAGTTCTACGTTCTATCTCTAAGGTTTGTTTCCTCTTGATGTAGCCTTCAGCACAGACTGGCGAATAACACTTACAATGAGAGTCCTTGTTAGGCTGCCAAAAAACAAGTGTCTCCTGAAACCTCAACACATATTTTTTTCCGACCTTAATGATACTTTCAAGTAATGAGCAGTACACCAATCAAACTTGGATGCCCAAGTTTCGTTCTCCTAGGTTGATGCATTCGTTTGCAGTAACAGTTTGAATTTCTAGGTTTCACTCTGTTTTCTCCTATATTGACAGATGCAGCTAGAACTCTAAATCAAACACGGTTTGTGCTAGGTTCTCGAAACTTGACACAATAAAGTAGTTCTACGTTCTATATCTAAGGTTTGTTTCCTCTTGAAGCAGCCTGAAGCAGGGACTGGCGAATAACACTTATATTGAAAGGGGTTGCCAAACTTTCAAAAAACTAGAGTCTCCTGAAATCTCAACATATATTTTTTCATCCAATCTTCATGATACATTCAAGTAATGATCAGTACACCATTCCCACTTGGATGCCCAAGTTTTGTTCTTCTAGGTTGAAGCATTCGTTTGCAGGAACAGTTTGAATTTTTAGGTTTCACTCTGTTTTCTCCTATATTGACAGATGAGGTTAGAACTTTAAATCAAACACGGTTTGTGCTAGCTACTTGAAACATGACACAATAAAGTAGTTCTACGTTCTATCTCTAAGGTTTGTTTCCTCTTGATGTAGCCTTCAGCACAGACTGGCGAATAACACTTGCAATGAGAGTCCTTGTTAGGCTGCCAAAAAACTAGAGTCTCCTGAAATCTCAACACATATTTTTTTCCGACCTTAATGATACTTTCAAGTAATGAGCAGTACACCAATCAAACTTGGATGCCCAAGTTTCGTTCTCCTAGGTTGATGCATTCGTTGGCAGTGACAGTTTGAATTTCTAGGTTTCACTCTGTTTTCTCCTATATTGACAGATGCAGCTAGAACTCTAAATCAAACACGGTTTGTGCTAGCTTCTCGAAACTTGAAACAATAAAGTAGTTCTACGTTCTATCTCTAAGGTTTGTTTCCTCTTGATGTAGCCTAAAGCAGGGACTAGTGATTAACACTTATATTGAAAGGGGTTGCCAAACTTTCAAAAAACTAGAGTCTCCTGAAACCTCAACACATATTTTTTTCCGACCTTAATGATACTTTCAAGTAATGAGCAGTACACCAATCAAACTTGGATGCCCAAGTTTCGTTCTCCTAGGTTGATGCATTCGTTTGCAGTAACAGTTTGAATTTCTAGGTTTCACTCTGTTTTCTCCTATATTGACAGATGGAGCTAGAACTCTAAATCAAACACGGTTTGTGCTAGGTTCTCGAAACTTGACACAATAAAGTAGTTCTACGTTCTATATCTAAGGTTTGTTTCCTCTTGATGTAGCCTGAAGCAGGGACTGGCGAATAACACTTATATTGAAAGGGGTTGCCAAACTTTCAAAAAACTAGAGTCTCCAGAAATCTCAACATATTTTTTTTCATCCAATCTTCATGATACATTCAAGTAATGATCAGTACACCATTCCCACTTGGATGCCCAAGTTTTGTTCTTCTAGGTTGAAGCATTCGTTTGCAGGAACAGTTTGAATTTTTAGGTTTCACTCTGTTTTCTCCTATATTGACAGATGAGGTTAGAACTTTAAATCAAACACGGTTTGTGCTAGCTACTTGAAACATGACACAATAAAGTAGTTCTACGTTCTATCTCTAAGGTTTGTTTCCTCTTGATGTAGCCTTCAGCACAGAATGGCGAATAACACTTACAATGAGAGTCCTTGTTAGGCTGCCAAAAAACAAGAGTCTCCTTAAATCTCAACACATATTTTTTTCCGACCTTAATGATACTTTCAAGTAATGAGCAGTACACCAATCAAACTTGGATGCCCAAGTTTCGTTCTCCTAGGTTGATGCATTCGTTTGCAGTAACAGTTTGAATTTCTAGGTTTCACTCTGTTTTCTCCTATATTGACAGATGGAGCTAGAACTCTAAATCAAAAACGGTTTGTGCTAGGTTCTCGAAACTTGACACAATAAAGTAGTTCTACGTTCTATATCTAAGGTTTGTTTCCTCTTGATGTAGCCTGAAGCAGGGACTGGCGAATAACACTTATATTGAAAGGGGTTGCCAAACTTTCAAAAAACTAGAGTCTCCTGAAATCTCAACATATATTTTTTCATCCAATCTTCATGATACATTCAAGTAATGATCAGTACACCATTCCCACTTGGATGCCCAAGTTTTGTTCTTCTAGGTTGAAGCATTCGTTTGCAGGAACAGTTTGAATTTTTAGGTTTCACTCTGTTTTCTCCTATATTGACAGATGAGGTTAGAACTTTAAATCAAACACGGTTTGTGCTAGCTACTTGAAACATGACACAATAAAGTAGTTCTACGTTCTATCTCTAAGGTTTGTTTCCTCTTGATGTAGCCTTCAGCACAGAATGGCGAATAACACTTACAATGAGAGTCCTTGTTAGGCTGCCAAAAAACAAGAGTCTCCTTAAATCTCAACACATATTTTTTTCCGACCTTAATGATACTTTCAAGTAATGAGCAGTACACCAATCAAACTTGGATGCCCAAGTTTCGTTCTCCCAGGTTGATGCATTCGTTTGCAGTAACAGTTTGATTTTCTAGGTTTCACTCTGTTTTCTCCTATATTGACAGATGCAGCTAGAACTCTAAATCAAACACGGTTTGTGCTAGTTTCTTGAAACTTGACACAATAAAGTAGTTCTACGTTCTATCTCTAAGGTTTGTTTCCTCTTGATGTAGCCTAAAGCAGGGACTAGTGAATAACACTTCTATTGAAAGGGGTTGCCAAACTTTCAAAAAACTAGAGTCTCCTGAAACCTCAACACATATTTTTTTCCGACCTTAATGATACTTTCAAGTAATGAGCAGTACACCAATCAAACTTGGATGCCCAAGTTTCGTTCTCCTAGGTTGATGCATTCGTTTGCAGTAACAGTTTGAATTTCTAGGTTTCACTCTGTTTTCTCCTATATTGACAGATGCAGCTAGAACTCTAAATCAAACACGGTTTGTGCTAGGTTCTCGAAACTTGACACAATAAAGTAGTTCTATGTTCTATATCTAAGGGTTGTTTCCTCTTGATGTAGCCTGAAGCAGGGACTGGCGAATAACACTTATATTGAAAGGGGTTGCCAAACTTTCAAAAAACTAGAGTCTCCTGAAATCTCAACATATATTTTTTCATCCAATCTTCATGATACATTCAAGTAATGATCAGTACAGCATTCCCACTTGGATGCCCAAGTTTTGTTCTTCTAGGTTGAAGCATTCGTTTGCAGGAACAGTTTGAATTTTTAGGTTTCACTCTGTTTTCTCCTATATTGACAGATGCAGTTAGAACTTTAAATCAAACACGGTTTGTGCTAGCTACTTGAAACATGACACAATAAAGTAGTTCTACGTTCTATCCCTAAGGTTTGTTTCCTCTTGATGTAGCCTTAAGCAGAGACTGGCGAATCACACATTCAATGAAAGGCGTTGTTAGGCTGCCAAAAAACTACAGTCTCCTCAAATCTCATCATACATTTTTTCTTCCGACCTTCATGATACTTTCAAGTAATGAGCAGTGCACCAATCAAACTTGGATGCCCAAGTTTCGTTCTCCTAGGTTGAAGCATTCGTTTGTAGGAACAGTTTGAATTTTTAGGTTTCACACTGTTTTGTCCTATATTGACAGATGCAGTTCGAACTCTAAATCAAACACGGTTTGTGCTTGCTTCTTGAAACTTGATAAAATATTGTAGTTCTACGTTCTATCCATAAGGTTTGTTTCCTCTTGATGTAGCCTAATGCAGGGACTGGCGAATAACACTTTTATTGAAAGGGGTTGCCAAACTTGTAAAAACTAGAGTCTTCTGAAATCTCAACATATATTTTTTCATCCAATCTTCATGATACTTTCAAGTAATGATCAGTACACCAATCCCACTTGGATGCTCAAGTTTCATTCTCCTACGTTGAAGCATTCGTTTGCAGGAACAGTTTGAATTTTTAGGTTTCACTCTGTTTTCTCCTATATTGACAGATGCAGTTAGAACTTTAAATCAAACACGGTTTGTGCTAGCTACTTGAAACATGACACAATAAAGTAGTTCTACATTCTATCCCTAAGGTTTGTTTCCTCTTGATGTAGCCTTCAGCACAGACTGGCGAATAACACTTACAATGAGAGGCGTTGTTAGGCTGCCAAAAAACTAGAGTCTCCTGAAATCTCAACACATATTTTTTTTCCGACCTTAATGATACTTTCAAGTAATGAGCAGTACACCAATCAAACTTGGATGCCCAAGTTTCGTTCTCCTAGGTTGATGCATTCGTTTGCAGTAACAGTTTGAATTTCTAGGTTTCACTCTGTTTTCTCCTATATTGACAGATGCAGCTAGAACTCTAAATCAAACACGGTTTGTGCTAGCTTCTCGAAACTTGACACAATAAAGTAGTTCTATGTTCTATATCTAAGGGTTGTTTCCTCTTGATGTAGCCTGAAGCAGGGACTGGCGAATAACACTTATATTGAAAGGGGTTGCCAAACTTTCAAAAAACTAGAGTCTCCTGAAATCTCAACATATATTTTTTCATCCAATCTTCATGATACATTCAAGTAATGATCAGTACAGCATTCCCACTTGGATGCCCAAGTTTTGTTCTTCTAGGTTGAAGCATTCGTTTGCAGGAACAGTTTGAATTTTTAGGTTTCACTCTGTTTTCTCCTATATTGACAGATGCAGTTAGAACTTTAAATCAAACACGGTTTGTGCTAGCTACTTGAAACATGACACAATAAAGTAGTTCTACGTTCTATCCCTAAGGTTTGTTTCCTCTTGATGTAGCCTTAAGCAGAGACTGGCGAATCACACATTCAATGAAAGGCGTTGTTAGGCTGCCAAAAAACTACAGTCTCCTCAAATCTCATCATACATTTTTTCTTCCGACCTTCATGATACTTTCAAGTAATGAGCAGTGCACCAATCAAACTTGGATGCCCAAGTTTCGTTCTCCTAGGTTGAAGCATTCGTTTGTAGGAACAGTTTGAATTTTTAGGTTTCACACTGTTTTGTCCTATATTGACAGATGCAGTTCGAACTCTAAATCAAACACGGTTTGTGCTTGCTTCTTGAAACTTGATAAAATATTGTAGTTCTACGTTCTATCCATAAGGTTTGTTTCCTCTTGATGTAGCCTAATGCAGGGACTGGCGAATAACACTTTTATTGAAAGGGGTTGCCAAACTTGTAAAAACTAGAGTCTTCTGAAATCTCAACATATATTTTTTCATCCAATCTTCATGATACTTTCAAGTAATGATCAGTACACCAATCCCACTTGGATGCTCAAGTTTCATTCTCCTACGTTGAAGCATTCGTTTGCAGGAACAGTTTGAATTTTTAGGTTTCACTCTGTTTTCTCCTATATTGACAGATGCAGTTAGAACTTTAAATCAAACACGGTTTGTGCTAGCTACTTGAAACATGACACAATAAAGTAGTTCTACATTCTATCCCTAAGGTTTGTTTCCTCTTGATGTAGCCTTCAGCACAGACTGGCGAATAACACTTACAATGAGAGGCGTTGTTAGGCTGCCAAAAAACTAGAGTCTCCTGAAATCTCAACACATATTTTTTTTCCGACCTTAATGATACTTTCAAGTAATGAGCAGTACACCAATCAAACTTGGATGCCCAAGTTTCGTTCTCCTAGGTTGATGCATTCGTTTGCAGTAACAGTTTGAATTTCTAGGTTTCACTCTGTTTTCTCCTATATTGACAGATGCAGCTAGAACTCTAAATCAAACACGGTTTGTGCTAGCTTCTCGAAACTGAAACAATAAAGTAGTTCTACGTTCTATCTCTAAGGTTTGTTTCCTCTTGATGTAGCCTGAAGCAGGGACTGGCGAATAACACTTATATTGAAAGGGGTTGCCAAACTTTCAAATAACTAGAGTCTCCTGAAATCTCAACATATACTTTTTCATCCAATCTTCATGATACATTCAAGTAATGATCAGTACAGCATTCCCACTTGGATGCCCAAGTTTTGTTCTTCTAGGTTGAAGCATTCGTTTGCAGGAACAGTTTGAATTTTTAGGTTTCACTCTGTTTTCTCCTATATTGACAGATGAGGTTAGAACTTTAAATCAAACACGGTTTGTGCTAGCTACTTGAAACATGACACAATAAAGTAGTTCTACGTTCTATCTCTAAGGTTTGTTTCCTCGTGATGTAGCCTTCAGCACAGACTGGCGAATAACACTTACAATGAGAGTCCTTATTAGGCTGCCAAAAAACTAGAGTCTCCTGAAATCTCAACACATATTTTTTTCCAACATTAATGATACTTTCAAGTAATGAGCAGTACACCAATCAAACTTGGATGCCCAAGTTTCGTTCTCCTAGGTTCATGCATTCGTTTGCAGTAACAGTTTGAATTTCTAGGTTTCACTCTGTTTTCTCCTATATTGACAGATGCAGCTAGAACTCTAAATCAAACACGGTTTGTGCTAGGTTCTCGAAACTTGACACAATAAAGTAGTTCTACGTTCTATATCTAAGGTTTGTTTCCTCTTGATGCAGCCTGAAGCAGGGACTGGCGAATAACACTTATATTGAAAGGGGTTGCCAAACTTTCCAAAAACTAGAGTCTCCTGAAATCTCAACATATATTTTTTCATCCAATCTTCATGATACATTCAAGTAATGATCAGTACACCATTCCCACTTGGATGCCCAAGTTTTGTTCTTCTAGGTTGAAGCATTCGTTTGCAGGAACAGTTTGAATTTTTAGGTTTCACTCTGTTTTCTCCTATATTGACAGATGAGGTTAGAACTTTAAATCAAACACGGTTTGTGCTAGCTACTTGAAACATGACACAATAAAGTAGTTCTACGTTCTATCTCTAAGGTTTGTTTCCTCTTGATGTAGCCTTCAGCACAGACTGGCGAATAACACTTGCAATGAGAGTCCTTGTTAGGCTGCCAAAAAACTAGAGTCTCCTGAAATCTCAACACATATTTTTTTCCGACCTTAATGATACTTTCAAGTAATGAGCAGTACACCAATCAAACTTGGATGCCCAAGTTTCGTTCTCCTAGGTTGATGCATTCGTTGGCAGTGACAGTTTGAATTTCTAGGTTTCACTCTGTTTTCTCCTATATTGACAGATGCAGCTAGAACTCTAAATCAAACACGGTTTGTGCTAGCTTCTCGAAACTTGAAACAATAAAGTAGTTCTACGTTCTATCTCTAAGGTTTGTTTCCTCTTGATGTAGCCTAAAGCAGGGACTAGTGATTAACACTTATATTGAAAGGGGTTGCCAAACTTTCAAAAAACTAGAGTCTCCTGAAACCTCAACACATATTTTTTTCCGACCTTAATGATACTTTCAAGTAATGAGCAGTACACCAATCAAACTTGGATGCCCAAGTTTCGTTCTCCTAGGTTGATGCATTCGTTTGCAGTAACAGTTTGAATTTCTAGGTTTCACTCTGTTTTCTCCTATATTGACAGATGGAGCTAGAACTCTAAATCAAACACGGTTTGTGCTAGGTTCTCGAAACTTGACACAATAAAGTAGTTCTACGTTCTATATCTAAGGTTTGTTTCCTCTTGATGTAGCCTGAAGCAGGGACTGGCGAATAACACTTATATTGAAAGGGGTTGCCAAACTTTCAAAAAACTAGAGTCTCCTGAAATCTCAACATATATTTTTTCATCCAATCTTCATGATACATTCAAGTAATGATCAGTACACCATTCCCACTTGGATGCCCAAGTTTCGTTCTTCTAGGTTGAAGCATTCGTTTGCAGGAACAGTTTGAATTTTTAGGTTTCACTCTGGTTTCTCCTATATTGACAGATGAGGTTAGAACTTTAAATCAAACACGGTTTGTGCTAGCTACTTGAAACATGACACAATAAAGTAGTTCTACGTTCTAACTCTAAGGTTTGTTTCCTCGTGATGTAGCCTTCAGCACAGACTGGCGAATAACACTTACAATGAGAGTCCTTATTAGGCTGCCAAAAAACTAGAGTCTCCTGAAATCTCAACACATATTTTTTTCCGACATTAATGATACTTTCAAGTAATGAGCAGTACACCAATCAAACTTGGATGCCCAAGTTTCGTTCTCCTAGGTTGATGCATTCGTTTGCAGTAACAGTTTGAATTTCTAGGTTTCACTCTGTTTTCTCCTATATTGACAGATGCAGCTAGAACTCTAAATCAAACACGGTTTGTGCTAAGTTCTCGAAACTTGACACAATAAAGTAGTTCTACGTTCTATATCTAAGGTTTGTTTCCTCTTGATGCAGCCTGAAGCAGGGACTGGTGAATAACACTTATATTGAAAGGGGTTGCCAAACTTTCAAAAAACTAGAGTCTCCTGAAATCTCAACATATATTTTTTCATCCAATCTTCATGATACATTCAAGTAATGATCAGTACACCATTTCCACTTGGATGCCCAAGTTTTGTTCTTCTAGGTTGAAGCATTCGTTTGCAGGAACAGTTTGAATTTTTAGGTTTCACTCTGTTTTCTCCTATATTGACAAATGTAGTTCAAACTCTAAATCAAACACGGTTTGGGCTAGCTTCTTGAAACTTGACACAATAAAGTAGTTCTACATTCTATCACTAAGGTTTGTTTCCTCTTGATGTAGCCTTCAGCACAGACTGGCGAATAACACTTACAATGAAAGGCGTTGTTAGGCTGCCAAAAAACAAGTGTCTCCTGAAATCTCAACACATATTTTTTTCCGACCTTAATGATACTTTCAAGTAATGAGCAGTACACCAATCAAACTTGGATGCCCAAGTTTCGTTCTCCTAGGTTGATGCATTCGTTTGCAGTAACAGTTTGAATTTCTAGGTTTCACTCTGTTTTCTCCTATATTGACAGATGCAGCTAGAACTCTAAATCAAACACGGTTTGTGCTAGCTTCTTGAAACTTGACACAATAAAGTAGTTCTACGTTCTATCTCTAAGGTTTGTTTCCTCTTGATGTAGCCTAAAGCACGGACTGGCGAATAACACTTATATTGAAAGGGGTTGCCAAACTTTCAAAAAACTAGAGTCTCCTGAAATCTCAACATATATTTTTTCATCCAATCTTCACGATACATTCAAGTAATGATCAGTACACCATTCCCACTTGGATGCCCAAGTTTTGTTCTTCTAGGTTGAAGCATTCGTTTGCAGGAACAGTTTGAATTTTTAGGTTTCACTCTGGTTTCTCCTATATTGACAGATGAGGTTAGAACTTTAAATCAAACACGGTTTGTGCTAGCTACTTGAAACATGACACAATAAAGTAGTTCTACGTTCTATCCCTAAGGTTTGTTTCCTCTTGATGTAGCCTTAAGCAGAGACTGGCGAATAACACATTCAATGAAAGGCGTTGTTAGGCTGCCAAAAAACTACAGTCTCCTGAAATCTCATCATATATTTTTTCTTCCGACCTTCATGATACTTTCAAGTAATGAGCAGTGCACCAATCAATCTTGGATGCCCAAGTTTCGTTCTCCTAGGTTGAAGCATTCGTTTGTAGGAACAGTTTGAATTTTTAGGTTTCAGACTGTTTTGTCCTATATTGCCAGATGCAGTTCGAACTCTAAATCAAACACGGTTTGTGCTTGCTTCTTGAAACTTGATAAAATATTGTAGTTCTACGTTCTATCCATAAGGTTTGTTTCCTCTTGATGTAGCCTAATGCAGGGACTGGCGAATAACACTTTTATTGAAAGGGGTTGCCAAACTTCTAAAAACTAGAGTCTTCTGAAATCTCAACATATATTTTTTCATCCAATCTTCATGATACTTTCAAGTAATGATCAGTACACCAATCCCACTTGGATGCTCAAGTTTCATTCTCCTACGTTGAAGCATTCGTTTGCAGGAACAGTTTGAATTTTTAGGTTTCACTCTGTTTTCTCCTATATTGACAGATGCAGTTAGAACTTTAAATCAAACACGGTTTGTGCTAGCTACTTGAAATATGACACAATAAAGTAGTTCTACATTCTATCCCTAAGGTTTGTTTCCTCTTGATGTAGCCTTCAGCACAGACTGGCGAATAACACTTACAATGAGAGGCGTTGTTAGGCTGCCAAAAAACTAGAGTCTCCTGAAATCTCAACACATATTTTTTTTCCGACCTTAATGATACTTTCAAGTAATGAGCAGTACACCAATCAAACTTGGATGCCCAAGTTTCGTTCTCCTAGGTTGATGCATTCGTTTGCAGTAACAGTTTGAATTTCTAGGTTTCACTCTGTTTTCTCCTATATTGACAGATGCAGCTAGAACTCTAAATCAAACACGGTTTGTGCTAGCTTCTCGAAACTTGACACAATAAAGTAGTTCTACGTTCTATCTCTAAGGTTTGTTTCCTCTTGATGTAGCCTAAAGCAGGGACTGGCGAATAACACTTATATTGAAAGGGGTTGCCAAACTTTCAAAAAACTAGAGTCTCCTGAAATCTCAACATATATTTTTTCATCCAATCTTCATGATACATTCAAGTAATGATCAGTACACCATTCCCACTTGGATGCCCAAGTTTTGTTCTTCTAGGTTGAAGCATTCGTTTGCAGGAACAGTTTGAATTTTTAGGTTTCACTCTGTTTTCTCCTATATTGACAGATGAGGTTAGAACTTTAAATCAAACACGGTTTGTGCTAGCTACTTGAAACATGACACAATAAAGTAGTTCTACGTTCTATCTCTAAGGTTTGTTTCCTCGTGATGTAGCCTTCAGCACAGACTGGCGAATAACACTTACAATGAGAGTCCTTATTAGGCTGCCAAAAAACTAGAGTCTCCTGAAATCTCAACACATATTTTTTTCCGACATTAATGATACTTTCAAGTAATGAGCAGTACACCAATCAAACTTGGATGCCCAAGTTTCGTTCTCCTAGGTTGATGCATTCGTTTGCAGTAACAGTTTGAATTTGAGGTTTCACTCTGTTTTCTCCTATATTGACAGATGCAGCTAGAACTCTAAATCAAACACGGTTTGTGCTAGGTTCTCGAAACTTGACACAATAAAGTAGTTCTACGTTCTATATCTAAGGTTTGTTTCCTCTTGATGCAGCCTGAAGCAGGGACTGGCGAATAACACTTATATTGAAAGGGGTTGCCAAACTTTCAAAAAACTAGAGTCTCCTGAAATCTCAACATATATTTTTTCATCCAATCTTCATGATACATTCAAGTAATGATCAGTACACCATTTCCACTTGGATGCCCAAGTTTTGTTCTTCTAGGTTGAAGCATTCGTTTGCAGGAACAGTTTGAATTTTTAGGTTTCACTCTGTTTTCTCCTATATTGACAAATGTAGTTCAAACTCTAAATCAAACACGGTTTGGGCTAGCTTCTTGAAACTTGACACAATAAAGTAGTTCTACATTCTATCACTAAGGTTTGTTTCCTCTTGATGTAGCCTTCAGCACAGACTGGCGAATAACACTTACAATGAAAGGCGTTGTTAGGCTGCCAAAAAACAAGTGTCTCCTGAAATCTCAACACATATTTTTTTCCGACCTTAATGATACTTTCAAGTAATGAGCAGTACACCAATCAAACTTGGATGCCCAAGTTTCGTTCTCCTAGGTTGATGCATTCGTTTGCAGTAACAGTTTGAATTTCTAGGTTTCACTCTGTTTTCTCCTATATTGACAGATGCAGCTAGAACTCTAAATCAAACACGGTTTGTGCTAGCTTCTTGAAACTTGACACAATAAAGTAGTTCTACGTTCTATCTCTAAGGTTTGTTTCCTCTTGATGTAGCCTAAAGCACGGACTGGCGAATAACACTTATATTGAAAGGGGTTGCCAAACTTTCAAAAAACTAGAGTCTCCTGAAATCTCAACATATATTTTTTCATCCAATCTTCACGATACATTCAAGTAATGATCAGTACACCATTCCCACTTGGATGCCCAAGTTTTGTTCTTCTAGGTTGAAGCATTCGTTTGCAGGAACAGTTTGAATTTTTAGGTTTCACTCTGGTTTCTCCTATATTGACAGATGAGGTTAGAACTTTAAATCAAACACGGTTTGTGCTAGCTACTTGAAACATGACACAATAAAGTAGTTCTACGTTCTATCCCTAAGGTTTGTTTCCTCTTGATGTAGCCTTAAGCAGAGACTGGCGAATAACACATTCAATGAAAGGCGTTGTTAGGCTGCCAAAAAACTACAGTCTCCTGAAATCTCATCATATATTTTTTCTTCCGACCTTCATGATACTTTCAAGTAATGAGCAGTGCACCAATCAATCTTGGATGCCCAAGTTTCGTTCTCCTAGGTTGAAGCATTCGTTTGTAGGAACAGTTTGAATTTTTAGGTTTCACACTGTTTTGTCCTATATTGCCAGATGCAGTTCGAACTCTAAATCAAACACGGTTTGTGCTTGCTTCTTGAAACTTGATAAAATATTGTAGTTCTACGTTCTATCCATAAGGTTTGTTTCCTCTTGATGTAGCCTAATGCAGGGACTGGCGAATAACACTTTTATTGAAAGGGGTTGCCAAACTTCTAAAAACTAGAGTCTTCTGAAATCTCAACATATATTTTTTCATCCAATCTTCATGATACTTTCAAGTAATGATCAGTACACCAATCCAACTTGGATGCTCAAGTTTCATTCTCCTACGTTGAAGCATTCGTTTGCAGGAACAGTTTGAATTTTTAGGTTTCACTCTGTTTTCTCCTATATTGACAGATGCAGTTAGAACTTTAAATCAAACACGGTTTGTGCTAGCTACTTGAAACATGACACAATAAAGTAGTTCTACATTCTATCCCTAAGGTTTGTTTCCTCTTGATGTAGCCTTCAGCACAGACTGGCGAATAACACTTACAATGAGAGGCGTTGTTAGGCTGCCAAAAAACTAGAGTCTCCTGAAATCTCAACACATATTTTTTTTCCGACCTTAATGATACTTTCAAGTAATGAGCAGTACACCAATCAAACTTGGATGCCCAAGTTTCGTTCTCCTAGGTTGATGCATTCGTTTGCAGTAACAGTTTGAATTTCTAGGTTTCACTCTGTTTTCTCCTATATTGACAGATGCAGCTAGAACTCTAAATCAAACACGGTTTGTGCTAAGTTCTCGAAACTTGACACAATAAAGTAGTTCTACGTTCTATATCTAAGGTTTGTTTCCTCTTGATGCAGCCTGAAGCAGGGACTGGTGAATAACACTTATATTGAAAGGGGTTGCCAAACTTTCAAAAAACTAGAGTCTCCTGAAATCTCAACATATATTTTTTCATCCAATCTTCATGATACATTCAAGTAATGATCAGTACACCATTTCCACTTGGATGCCCAAGTTTTGTTCTTCTAGGTTGAAGCATTCGTTTGCAGGAACAGTTTGAATTTTTAGGTTTCACTCTGTTTTCTCCTATATTGACAAATGTAGTTCAAACTCTAAATCAAACACGGTTTGGGCTAGCTTCTTGAAACTTGACACAATAAAGTAGTTCTACATTCTATCACTAAGGTTTGTTTCCTCTTGATGTAGCCTTCAGCACAGACTGGCGAATAACACTTACAATGAAAGGCGTTGTTAGGCTGCCAAAAAACAAGTGTCTCCTGAAATCTCAACACATATTTTTTTCCGACCTTAATGATACTTTCAAGTAATGAGCAGTACACCAATCAAACTTGGATGCCCAAGTTTCGTTCTCCTAGGTTGATGCATTCGTTTGCAGTAACAGTTTGAATTTCTAGGTTTCACTCTGTTTTCTCCTATATTGACAGATGCAGCTAGAACTCTAAATCAAACACGGTTTGTGCTAGCTTCTTGAAACTTGACACAATAAAGTAGTTCTACGTTCTATCTCTAAGGTTTGTTTCCTCTTGATGTAGCCTAAAGCACGGACTGGCGAATAACACTTATATTGAAAGGGGTTGCCAAACTTTCAAAAAACTAGAGTCTCCTGAAATCTCAACATATATTTTTTCATCCAATCTTCACGATACATTCAAGTAATGATCAGTACACCATTCCCACTTGGATGCCCAAGTTTTGTTCTTCTAGGTTGAAGCATTCGTTTGCAGGAACAGTTTGAATTTTTAGGTTTCACTCTGGTTTCTCCTATATTGACAGATGAGGTTAGAACTTTAAATCAAACACGGTTTGTGCTAGCTACTTGAAACATGACACAATAAAGTAGTTCTACGTTCTATCCCTAAGGTTTGTTTCCTCTTGATGTAGCCTTAAGCAGAGACTGGCGAATAACACATTCAATGAAAGGCGTTGTTAGGCTGCCAAAAAACTACAGTCTCCTGAAATCTCATCATATATTTTTTCTTCCGACCTTCATGATACTTTCAAGTAATGAGCAGTGCACCAATCAATCTTGGATGCCCAAGTTTCGTTCTCCTAGGTTGAAGCATTCGTTTGTAGGAACAGTTTGAATTTTTAGGTTTCAGACTGTTTTGTCCTATATTGCCAGATGCAGTTCGAACTCTAAATCAAACACGGTTTGTGCTTGCTTCTTGAAACTTGATAAAATATTGTAGTTCTACGTTCTATCCATAAGGTTTGTTTCCTCTTGATGTAGCCTAATGCAGGGACTGGCGAATAACACTTTTATTGAAAGGGGTTGCCAAACTTCTAAAAACTAGAGTCTTCTGAAATCTCAACATATATTTTTTCATCCAATCTTCATGATACTTTCAAGTAATGATCAGTACACCAATCCAACTTGGATGCTCAAGTTTCATTCTCCTACGTTGAAGCATTCGTTTGCAGGAACAGTTTGAATTTTTAGGTTTCACTCTGTTTTCTCCTATATTGACAGATGCAGTTAGAACTTTAAATCAAACACGGTTTGTGCTAGCTACTTGAAACATGACACAATAAAGTAGTTCTACATTCTATCCCTAAGGTTTGTTTCCTCTTGATGTAGCCTTCAGCACAGACTGGCGAATAACACTTACAATGAGAGGCGTTGTTAGGCTGCCAAAAAACTAGAGTCTCCTGAAATCTCAACACATATTTTTTTTCCGACCTTAATGATACTTTCAAGTAATGAGCAGTACACCAATCAAACTTGGATGCCCAAGTTTCGTTCTCCTAGGTTGATGCATTCGTTTGCAGTAACAGTTTGAATTTCTAGGTTTCACTCTGTTTTCTCCTATATTGACAGATGCAGCTAGAACTCTAAATCAAACACGGTTTGTGCTAAGTTCTCGAAACTTGACACAATAAAGTAGTTCTACGTTCTATATCTAAGGTTTGTTTCCTCTTGATGCAGCCTGAAGCAGGGACTGGTGAATAACACTTATATTGAAAGGGGTTGCCAAACTTTCAAAAAACTAGAGTCTCCTGAAATCTCAACATATATTTTTTCATCCAATCTTCATGATACATTCAAGTAATGATCAGTACACCATTTCCACTTGGATGCCCAAGTTTTGTTCTTCTAGGTTGAAGCATTCGTTTGCAGGAACAGTTTGAATTTTTAGGTTTCACTCTGTTTTCTCCTATATTGACAAATGTAGTTCAAACTCTAAATCAAACACGGTTTGGGCTAGCTTCTTGAAACTTGACACAATAAAGTAGTTCTACATTCTATCACTAAGGTTTGTTTCCTCTTGATGTAGCCTTCAGCACAGACTGGCGAATAACACTTACAATGAAAGGCGTTGTTAGGCTGCCAAAAAACAAGTGTCTCCTGAAATCTCAACACATATTTTTTTCCGACCTTAATGATACTTTCAAGTAATGAGCAGTACACCAATCAAACTTGGATGCCCAAGTTTCGTTCTCCTAGGTTGATGCATTCGTTTGCAGTAACAGTTTGAATTTCTAGGTTTCACTCTGTTTTCTCCTATATTGACAGATGCAGCTAGAACTCTAAATCAAACACGGTTTGTGCTAGCTTCTTGAAACTTGACACAATAAAGTAGTTCTACGTTCTATCTCTAAGGTTTGTTTCCTCTTGATGTAGCCTAAAGCACGGACTGGCGAATAACACTTATATTGAAAGGGGTTGCCAAACTTTCAAAAAACTAGAGTCTCCTGAAATCTCAACATATATTTTTTCATCCAATCTTCACGATACATTCAAGTAATGATCAGTACACCATTCCCACTTGGATGCCCAAGTTTTGTTCTTCTAGGTTGAAGCATTCGTTTGCAGGAACAGTTTGAATTTTTAGGTTTCACTCTGGTTTCTCCTATATTGACAGATGAGGTTAGAACTTTAAATCAAACACGGTTTGTGCTAGCTACTTGAAACATGACACAATAAAGTAGTTCTACGTTCTATCCCTAAGGTTTGTTTCCTCTTGATGTAGCCTTAAGCAGAGACTGGCGAATAACACATTCAATGAAAGGCGTTGTTAGGCTGCCAAAAAACTACAGTCTCCTGAAATCTCATCATATATTTTTTCTTCCGACCTTCATGATACTTTCAAGTAATGAGCAGTGCACCAATCAATCTTGGATGCCCAAGTTTCGTTCTCCTAGGTTGAAGCATTCGTTTGTAGGAACAGTTTGAATTTTTAGGTTTCAGACTGTTTTGTCCTATATTGCCAGATGCAGTTCGAACTCTAAATCAAACACGGTTTGTGCTTGCTTCTTGAAACTTGATAAAATATTGTAGTTCTACGTTCTATCCATAAGGTTTGTTTCCTCTTGATGTAGCCTAATGCAGGGACTGGCGAATAACACTTTTATTGAAAGGGGTTGCCAAACTTCTAAAAACTAGAGTCTTCTGAAATCTCAACATATATTTTTTCATCCAATCTTCATGATACTTTCAAGTAATGATCAGTACACCAATCCCACTTGGATGCTCAAGTTTCATTCTCCTACGTTGAAGCATTCGTTTGCAGGAACAGTTTGAATTTTTAGGTTTCACTCTGTTTTCTCCTATATTGACAGATGCAGTTAGAACTTTAAATCAAACACGGTTTGTGCTAGCTACTTGAAATATGACACAATAAAGTAGTTCTACATTCTATCCCTAAGGTTTGTTTCCTCTTGATGTAGCCTTCAGCACAGACTGGCGAATAACACTTACAATGAGAGGCGTTGTTAGGCTGCCAAAAAACTAGAGTCTCCTGAAATCTCAACACATATTTTTTTTCCGACCTTAATGATACTTTCAAGTAATGAGCAGTACACAAATCAAACTTGGATGCCCAAGTTTCGTTCTCCTAGGTTCATGCATTCGTTTGCAGTAACAGTTTGAATTTCTAGGTTTCACTCTGTTTTCTCCTATATTGACAGATGCAGCTAGAACTCTAAATCAAACACGGTTTGTGCTAGCTTCTCGAAACTTGACACAATAAAGTAGTTCTACGTTCTATCTCTAAGGTTTGTTTCCTCTTGATGTAGCCTAAAGCAGGGACTGGCGAATAACACTTATATTGAAAGGGGTTGCCAAACTTTCAAAAAACTAGAGTCTCCTGAAATCTCAACATATATTTTTTCATCCAATCTTCATGATACATTCAAGTAATGATCAGTACACCATTCCCACTTGGATGCCCAAGTTTTGTTCTTCTAGGTTGAAGCATTCGTTTGCAGGAACAGTTTGAATTTTTAGGTTTCACTCTGTTTTCTCCTATATTGACAGATGAGGTTAGAACTTTAAATCAAACACGGTTTGTGCTAGCTACTTGAAACATGACACAATAAAGTAGTTCTACGTTCTATCTCTAAGGTTTGTTTCCTCGTGATGTAGCCTTCAGCACAGACTGGCGAATAACACTTACAATGAGAGTCCTTATTAGGCTGCCAAAAAACTAGAGTCTCCTGAAATCTCAACACATATTTTTTTCCGACATTAATGATACTTTCAAGTAATGAGCAGTACACCAATCAAACTTGGATGCCCAAGTTTCGTTCTCCTAGGTTGATGCATTCGTTTGCAGTAACAGTTTGAATTTCTAGGTTTCACTCTGTTTTCTCCTATATTGACAGATGCAGCTAGAACTCTAAATCAAACACGGTTTGTGCTAGGTTCTCGAAACTTGACACAATAAAGTAGTTCTACGTTCTATATCTAAGGTTTGTTTCCTCTTGATGCAGCCTGAAGCAGGGACTGGCGAATAACACTTATATTGAAAGGGGTTGCCAAACTTTCAAAAAACTAGAGTCTCCTGAAATCTCAACATATATTTTTTCATCCAATCTTCATGATACATTCAAGTAATGATCAGTACACCATTTCCACTTGGATGCCCAAGTTTTGTTCTTCTAGGTTGAAGCATTCGTTTGCAGGAACAGTTTGAATTTTTAGGTTTCACTCTGTTTTCTCCTATATTGACAAATGTAGTTCAAACTCTAAATCAAACACGGTTTGGGCTAGCTTCTTGAAACTTGACACAATAAAGTAGTTCTACATTCTATCACTAAGGTTTGTTTCCTCTTGATGTAGCCTTCAGCACAGACTGGCGAATAACACTTACAATGAAAGGCGTTGTTAGGCTGCCAAAAAACAAGTGTCTCCTGAAATCTCAACACATATTTTTTTCCGACCTTAATGATACTTTCAAGTAATGAGCAGTACACCAATCAAACTTGGATGCCCAAGTTTCGTTCTCCTAGGTTGATGCATTCGTTTGCAGTAACAGTTTGAATTTCTAGGTTTCACTCTGTTTTCTCCTATATTGACAGATGCAGCTAGAACTCTAAATCAAACACGGTTTGTGCTAGCTTCTTGAAACTTGACACAATAAAGTAGTTCTACGTTCTATCTCTAAGGTTTGTTTCCTCTTGATGTAGCCTAAAGCAGGGACTGGCGAATAACACTTATATTGAAAGGGGTTGCCAAACTTTCAAAAAACTAGAGTCTCCTGAAATCTCAACATATATTTTTTCATCCAATCTTCACGATACATTCAAGTAATGATCAGTACACCATTCCCACTTGGATGCCCAAGTTTTGTTCTTCTAGGTTGAAGCATTCGTTTGCAGGAACAGTTTGAATTTTTAGGTTTCACTCTGGTTTCTCCTATATTGACAGATGAGGTTAGAACTTTAAATCAAACACGGTTTGTGCTAGCTACTTGAAACATGACACAATAAAGTAGTTCTACGTTCTATCCCTAAGGTTTGTTTCCTCTTGATGTAGCCTTAAGCAGAGACTGGCGAATAACACATTCAATGAAAGGCGTTGTTAGGCTGCCAAAAAACTACAGTCTCCTGAAATCTCATCATATATTTTTTCTTCCGACCTTCATGATACTTTCAAGTAATGAGCAGTGCACCAATCAATCTTGGATGCCCAAGTTTCGTTCTCCTAGGTTGAAGCATTCGTTTGTAGGAACAGTTTGAATTTTTAGGTTTCACACTGTTTTGTCCTATATTGCCAGATGCAGTTCGAACTCTAAATCAAACACGGTTTGTGCTTGCTTCTTGAAACTTGATAAAATATTGTAGTTCTACGTTCTATCCATAAGGTTTGTTTCCTCTTGATGTAGCCTAATGCAGGGACTGGCGAATAACACTTTTATTGAAAGGGGTTGCCAAACTTCTAAAAACTAGAGTCTTCTGAAATCTCAACATATATTTTTTCATCCAATCTTCATGATACTTTCAAGTAATGATCAGTACACCAATCCCACTTGGATGCTCAAGTTTCATTCTCCTACGTTGAAGCATTCGTTTGCAGGAACAGTTTGAATTTTTAGGTTTCACTCTGTTTTCTCCTATATTGACAGATGCAGTTAGAACTTTAAATCAAACACGGTTTGTGCTAGCTACTTGAAATATGACATAAAAAAGTAGTTCTACATTCTATCCCTAAGGTTTGTTTCCTCTTGATGTAGCCTTCAGCACAGACTGGCGAATAACACTTACAATGAGAGGCGTTGTTAGGCTGCCAAAAAACTAGAGTCTCCTGAAATCTCAACACATATTTTTTTTCCGACCTTAATGATACTTTCAAGTAATGAGCAGTACACCAATCAAACTTGGATGCCCAAGTTTCGTTCTCCTAGGTTGATGCATTCGTTTGCAGTAACAGTTTGAATTTCTAGGTTTCACTCTGTTTTCTCCTATATTGACAGATGCAGCTAGAACTCTAAATCAAACACGGTTTGTGCTAGCTTCTCGAAACTTGACACAATAAAGTAGTTCTACGTTCTATCTCTAAGGTTTGTTTCCTCTTGATGTAGCCTAAAGCAGGGACTGGCGAATAACACTTATATTGAAAGGGGTTGCCAAACTTTCAAAAAACTAGAGTCTCCTGAAATCTCAACATATATTTTTTCATCCAATCTTCATGATACATTCAAGTAATGATCAGTACACCATTCCCACTTGGATGCCCAAGTTTTGTTCTTCTAGGTTGAAGCATTCGTTTGCAGGAACAGTTTGAATTTTTAGGTTTCACTCTGTTTTCTCCTATATTGACAGATGAGGTTAGAACTTTAAATCAAACACGGTTTGTGCTAGCTACTTGAAACATGACACAATAAAGTAGTTCTACGTTCTATCTCTAAGGTTTGTTTCCTCGTGATGTAGCCTTCAGCACAGACTGGCGAATAACACTTACAATGAGAGTCCTTATTAGGCTGCCAAAAAACTAGAGTCTCCTGAAATCTCAACACATATTTTTTTCCGACATTAATGATACTTTCAAGTAATGAGCAGTACACCAATCAAACTTGGATGCCCAAGTTTCGTTCTCCTAGGTTGATGCATTCGTTTGCAGTAACAGTTTGAATTTCTAGGTTTCACTCTGTTTTCTCCTATATTGACAGATGCAGCTAGAACTCTAAATCAAACACGGTTTGTGCTAGGTTCTCGAAACTTGACACAATAAAGTAGTTCTACGTTCTATATCTAAGGTTTGTTTCCTCTTGATGCAGCCTGAAGCAGGGACTGGCGAATAACACTTATATTGAAAGGGGTTGCCAAACTTTCAAAAAACTAGAGTCTCCTGAAATCTCAACATATATTTTTTCATCCAATCTTCATGATACATTCAAGTAATGATCAGTACACCATTTCCACTTGGATGCCCAAGTTTTGTTCTTCTAGGTTGAAGCATTCGTTTGCAGGAACAGTTTGAATTTTTAGGTTTCACTCTGTTTTCTCCTATATTGACAAATGTAGTTCAAACTCTAAATCAAACACGGTTTGGGCTAGCTTCTTGAAACTTGACACAATAAAGTAGTTCTACATTCTATCACTAAGGTTTGTTTCCTCTTGATGTAGCCTTCAGCACAGACTGGCGAATAACACTTACAATGAAAGGCGTTGTTAGGCTGCCAAAAAACAAGTGTCTCCTGAAATCTCAACACATATTTTTTTCCGACCTTAATGATACTTTCAAGTAATGAGCAGTACACCAATCAAACTTGGATGCCCAAGTTTCGTTCTCCTAGGTTGATGCATTCGTTTGCAGTAACAGTTTGAATTTCTAGGTTTCACTCTGTTTTCTCCTATATTGACAGATGCAGCTAGAACTCTAAATCAAACACGGTTTGTGCTAGCTTCTTGAAACTTGACACAATTAAGTAGTTCTACGTTCTATCTCTAAGGTTTGTTTCCTCTTGATGTAGCCTAAAGCACGGACTGGCGAATAACACTTATATTGAAAGGGGTTGCCAAACTTTCAAAAAACTAGAGTCTCCTGAAATCTCAACATATATTTTTTCATCCAATCTTCACGATACATTCAAGTAATGATCAGTACACCATTCCCACTTGGATGCCCAAGTTTTGTTCTTCTAGGTTGAAGCATTCGTTTGCAGGAACAGTTTGAATTTTTAGGTTTCACTCTGGTTTCTCCTATATTGACAGATGAGGTTAGAACTTTAAATCAAACACGGTTTGTGCTAGCTACTTGAAACATGACACAATAAAGTAGTTCTACGTTCTATCCCTAAGGTTTGTTTCCTCTTGATGTAGCCTTAAGCAGAGACTGGCGAATAACACATTCAATGAAAGGCGTTGTTAGGCTGCCAAAAAACTACAGTCTCCTGAAATCTCATCATATATTTTTTCTTCCGACCTTCATGATACTTTCAAGTAATGAGCAGTGCACCAATCAATCTTGGATGCCCAAGTTTCGTTCTCCTAGGTTGAAGCATTCGTTTGTAGGAACAGTTTGAATTTTTAGGTTTCAGACTGTTTTGTCCTATATTGCCAGATGCAGTTCGAACTCTAAATCAAACACGGTTTGTGCTTGCTTCTTGAAACTTGATAAAATATTGTAGTTCTACGTTCTATCCATAAGGTTTGTTTCCTCTTGATGTAGCCTAATGCAGGGACTGGCGAATAACACTTTTATTGAAAGGGGTTGCCAAACTTCTAAAAACTAGAGTCTTCTGAAATCTCAACATATATTTTTTCATCCAATCTTCATGATACTTTCAAGTAATGATCAGTACACCAATCCCACTTGGATGCTCAAGTTTCATTCTACTACGTTGAAGCATTCGTTTGCAGGAACAGTTTGAATTTTTAGGTTTCACTCTGTTTTCTCCTATATTGACAGATGCAGTTAGAACTTTAAATCAAACACGGTTTGTGCTAGCTACTTGAAATATGACACAATAAAGTAGTTCTACATTCTATCCCTAAGGTTTGTTTCCTCTTGATGTAGCCTTCAGCACAGACTGGCGAATAACACTTACAATGAGAGGCGTTGTTAGGCTGCCAAAAAACTAGAGTCTCCTGAAATCTCAAAACATATTTTTTTTCCGACCTTAATGATACTTTCAAGTAATGAGCAGTACACCAATCAAACTTGGATGCCCAAGTTTCGTTCTCCTAGGTTGATGCATTCGTTTGCAGTAACAGTTTGAATTTCTAGGTTTCACTCTGTTTTCTCCTATATTGACAGATGCAGCTAGAACTCTAAATCAAACACGGTTTGTGCTAGCTTCTCGAAACTTGACACAATAAAGTAGTTCTACGTTCTATCTCTAAGGTTTGTTTCCTCTTGATGTAGCCTAAAGCAGGGACTGGCGAATAACACTTATATTGAAAGGGGTTGCCAAACTTTCAAAAAACTAGAGTCTCCTGAAATCTCAACATATATTTTTTCATCCAATCTTCATGATACATTCAAGTAATGATCAGTACACCATTCCCACTTGGATGCCCAAGTTTTGTTCTTCTAGGTTGAAGCATTCGTTTGCAGGAACAGTTTGAATTTTTAGGTTTCACTCTGTTTTCTCCTATATTGACAGATGAGGTTAGAACTTTAAATCAAACACGGTTTGTGCTAGCTACTTGAAACATGACACAATAAAGTAGTTCTACGTTCTATCTCTAAGGTTTGTTTCCTCGTGATGTAGCCTTCAGCACAGACTGGCGAATAACACTTACAATGAGAGTCCTTATTAGGCTGCCAAAAAACTAGAGTCTCCTGAAATCTCAACACATATTTTTTTCCGACATTAATGATACTTTCAAGTAATGAGCAGTACACCAATCAAACTTGGATGCCCAAGTTTCGTTCTCCTAGGTTGATGCATTCGTTTGCAGTAACAGTTTGAATTTCTAGGTTTCACTCTGTTTTCTCCTATATTGACAGATGCAGCTAGAACTCTAAATCAAACACGGTTTGTGCTAGGCTCTCGAAACTTGACACAATAAAGTAGTTCTACGTTCTATATCTAAGGTTTGTTTCCTCTTGATGCAGCCTGAAGCAGGGACTGGCGAATAACACTTATATTGAAAGGGGTTGCCAAACTTTCAAAAAACTAGAGTCTCCTGAAATCTCAACATATATTTTTTCATCCAATCTTCATGATACATTCAAGTAATGATCAGTACACCATTTCCACTTGGATGCCCAAGTTTTGTTCTTCTAGGTTGAAGCATTCGTTTGCAGGAACAGTTTGAATTTTTAGGTTTCACTCTGTTTTCTCCTATATTGACAAATGTAGTTCAAACTCTAAATCAAACACGGTTTGGGCTAGCTTCTTGAAACTTGACACAATAAAGTAGTTCTACATTCTATCACTAAGGTTTGTTTCCTCTTGATGTAGCCTTCAGCACAGACTGGCGAATAACACTTACAATGAAAGGCGTTGTTAGGCTGCCAAAAAACAAGTGTCTCCTGAAATCTCAACACATATTTTTTTCCGACCTTAATGATACTTTCAAGTAATGAGCAGTACACCAATCAAACTTGGATGCCCAAGTTTCGTTCTCCTAGGTTGATGCATTCGTTTGCAGTAACAGTTTGAATTTCTAGGTTTCACTCTGTTTTCTCCTATATTGACAGATGCAGCTAGAACTCTAAATCAAACACGGTTTGTGCTAGCTTCTTGAAACTTGACACAATAAAGTAGTTCTACGTTCTATCTCTAAGGTTTGTTTCCTCTTGATGTAGCCTAAAGCAGGGACTGGCGAATAACACTTATATTGAAAGGGGTTGCCAAACTTTCAAAAAACTAGAGTCTCCTGAAATCTCAACATATATTTTTTCATCCAATCTTCACGATACATTCAAGTAATGATCAGTACACCATTCCCACTTGGATGCCCAAGTTTTGTTCTTCTAGGTTGAAGCATTCGTTTGCAGGAACAGTTTGAATTTTTAGGTTTCACTCTGGTTTCTCCTATATTGACAGATGAGGTTAGAACTTTAAATCAAACACGGTTTGTGCTAGCTACTTGAAACATGACACAATAAAGTAGTTCTACGTTCTATCCCTAAGGTTTGTTTCCTCTTGATGTAGCCTTAAGCAGAGACTGGCGAATAACACATTCAATGAAAGGCGTTGTTAGGCTGCCAAAAAACTACAGTCTCCTGAAATCTCATCATATATTTTTTCTTCCGACCTTCATGATACTTTCAAGTAATGAGCAGTGCACCAATCAATCTTGGATGCCCAAGTTTCGTTCTCCTAGGTTGAAGCATTCGTTTGTAGGAACAGTTTGAATTTTTAGGTTTCACACTGTTTTGTCCTATATTGCCAGATGCAGTTCGAACTCTAAATCAAACACGGTTTGTGCTTGCTTCTTGAAACTTGATAAAATATTGTAGTTCTACGTTCTATCCATAAGGTTTGTTTCCTCTTGATGTAGCCTAATGCAGGGACTGGCGAATAACACTTTTATTGAAAGGGGTTGCCAAACTTCTAAAAACTAGAGTCTTCTGAAATCTCAACATATATTTTTTCATCCAATCTTCATGATACTTTCAAGTAATGATCAGTACACCAATCCCACTTGGATGCTCAAGTTTCATTCTCCTACGTTGAAGCATTCGTTTGCAGGAACAGTTTGAATTTTTAGGTTTCACTCTGTTTTCTCCTATATTGACAGATGCAGTTAGAACTTTAAATCAAACACGGTTTGTGCTAGCTACTTGAAATATGACACAAAAAAGTAGTTCTACATTCTATCCCTAAGGTTTGTTTCCTCTTGATGTAGCCTTCAGCACAGACTGGCGAATAACACTTACAATGAGAGGCGTTGTTAGGCTGCCAAAAAACTAGAGTCTCCTGAAATCTCAACACATATTTTTTTTCCGACCTTAATGATACTTTCAAGTAATGAGCAGTACACCAATCAAACTTGGATGCCCAAGTTTCGTTCTCCTAGGTTGATGCATTCGTTTGCAGTAACAGTTTGAATTTCTAGGTTTCACTCTGTTTTCTCCTATATTGACAGATGCAGCTAGAACTCTAAATCAAACACGGTTTGTGCTAGCTTCTCGAAACTTGACACAATAAAGTAGTTCTACGTTCTATCTCTAAGGTTTGTTTCCTCTTGATGTAGCCTGAAGCAGGGACTGGCGAATAACACTTATATTGAAAGGGGTTGCCAAACTTTCAAAAAACTAGAGTCTCCTGAAATCTCAACATATATTTTTTCATCCAATCTTCATGATACATTCAAGTAATGATCAGTACACCATTCCCACTTGGATGCCCAAGTTTTGTTCTTCTAGGTTGAAGCATTCTTTTGCAGGAACAGTTTGAATTTTTAGGTTTCACTCTGTTTTCTCCTATATTGACAGATGAGGTTAGAACTTTAAATCAAACACGGTTTGTGCTAGCTACTTGAAACATGACACAATAAAGTAGTTCTACGTTCTATCTCTAAGGTTTGTTTCCTCGTGATGTAGCCTTCAGCACAGACTGGCGAATAACACTTACAATGAGAGTCCTTATTAGGCTGCCAAAAAACTAGAGTCTCCTGAAATCTCAACACATATTTTTTTCCGACATTAATGATACTTTCAAGTAATGAGCAGTACACCAATCAAACTTGGATGCCCAAGTTTCGTTCTCCTAGGTTGATGCATTCGTTTGCAGTAACAGTTTGAATTTCTAGGTTTCACTCTGTTTTCTCCTATATTGACAGATGCAGCTAGAACTTTAAATCAAACACGGTTTGTGCTAGGTTCTCGAAACTTGACACAATAAAGTAGTTCTACGTTCTATATCTAAGGTTTGTTTCCTCTTGATGCAGCCTGAAGCAGGGACTGGCGAATAACACTTATATTGAAAGGGGTTGCCAAACTTTCAAAAAACTAGAGTCTCCTGAAATCTCAACATATATTTTTTCATCCAATCTTCATGATACATTCAAGTAATGATCAGTACACCATTTCCACTTGGATGCCCAAGTTTTGTTCTTCTAGGTTGAAGCATTCGTTTGCAGGAACAGTTTGAATTTTTAGGTTTCACTCTGTTTTCTCCTATATTGACAAATGTAGTTCAAACTCTAAATCAAACACGGTTTGGGCTAGCTTCTTGAAACTTGACACAATAAAGTAGTTCTACATTCTATCACTAAGGTTTGTTTCCTCTTGATGTAGCCTTCAGCACAGACTGGCGAATAACACTTACAATGAAAGGCGTTGTTAGGCTGCCAAAAAACAAGTGTCTCCTGAAATCTCAACACATATTTTTTTCCGACCTTAATGATACTTTCAAGTAATGAGCAGTACACCAATCAAACTTGGATGCCCAAGTTTCGTTCTCCTAGGTTGATGCATTCGTTTGCAGTAACAGTTTGAATTTCTAGGTTTCACTCTGTTTTCTCCTATATTGACAGATGCAGCTAGAACTCTAAATCAAACACGGTTTGTGCTAGCTTCTTGAAACTTGACACAATAAAGTAGTTCTACGTTCTATCTCTAAGGTTTGTTTCCTCTTGATGTAGCCTAAAGCAGGGACTGGCGAATAACACTTATATTGAAAGGGGTTGCCAAACTTTCAAAAAACTAGAGTCTCCTGAAATCTCAACATATATTTTTTCATCCAATCTTCACGATACATTCAAGTAATGATCAGTACACCATTCCCACTTGGATGCCCAAGTTTTGTTCTTCTAGGTTGAAGCATTCGTTTGCAGGAACAGTTTGAATTTTTAGGTTTCACTCTGGTTTCTCCTATATTGACAGATGAGGTTAGAACTTTAAATCAAACACGGTTTGTGCTAGCTACTTGAAACATGACACAATAAAGTAGTTCTACGTTCTATCCCTAAGGTTTGTTTCCTCTTGATGTAGCCTTAAGCAGAGACTGGCGAATAACACATTCAATGAAAGGCGTTGTTAGGCTGCCAAAAAACTACAGTCTCCTGAAATCTCATCATATATTTTTTCTTCCGACCTTCATGATACTTTCAAGTAATGAGCAGTGCACCAATCAATCTTGGATGCCCAAGTTTCGTTCTCCTAGGTTGAAGCATTCGTTTGTAGGAACAGTTTGAATTTTTAGGTTTCACACTGTTTTGTCCTATATTGCCAGATGCAGTTCGAACTCTAAATCAAACACGGTTTGTGCTTGCTTCTTGAAACTTGATAAAATATTGTAGTTCTACGTTCTATCCATAAGGTTTGTTTCCTCTTGATGTAGCCTAATGCAGGGACTGGCGAATAACACTTTTATTGAAAGGGGTTGCCAAACTTCTAAAAACTAGAGTCTTCTGAAATCTCAACATATATTTTTTCATCCAATCTTCATGATACTTTCAAGTAATGATCAGTACACCAATCCCACTTGGATGCTCAAGTTTCATTCTCCTACGTTGAAGCATTCGTTTGCAGGAACAGTTTGAATTTTTAGGTTTCACTCTGTTTTCTCCTATATTGACAGATGCAGTTAGAACTTTAAATCAAACACGGTTTGTGCTAGCTACTTGAAACATGACACAATAAAGTAGTTCTACATTCTATCCCTAAGGTTTGTTTCCTCTTGATGTAGCCTTCAGCACAGACTGGCGAATAACACTTACAATGAGAGGCGTTGTTAGGCTGCCAAAAAACTAGAGTCTCCTGAAATCTCAACACATATTTTTTTTCCGACCTTAATGATACTTTCAAGTAATGAGCAGTACACCAATCAAACTTGGATGCCCAAGTTTCGTTCTCCTAGGTTGATGCATTCGTTTGCAGTAACAGTTTGAATTTCTAGGTTTCACTCTGTTTTCTCCTATATTGACAGATGCAGCTAGAACTCTAAATCAAACACGGTTTGTGCTAGCTTCTCGAAACTTGACACAATAAAGTAGTTCTACGTTCTATCTCTAAGGTTTGTTTCCTCTTGATGTAGGCTAAAGCAGGGACTGGCGAATAACACTTATATTGAAAGGGGTTGCCAAACTTTCAAAAAACTAGAGTCTCCTGAAATCTCAACATATATTTTTTCATCCAATCTTCATGATACATTCAAGTAATGATCAGTACACCATTCCCACTTGGATGCCCAAGTTTTGTTCTTCTAGGTTGAAGCATTCGTTTGCAGGAACAGTTTGAATTTTTAGGTTTCACTCTGTTTTCTCCTATATTGACAGATGAGGTTAGAACTTTAAATCAAACACGGTTTGTGCTAGCTACTTGAAACATGACACAATAAAGTAGTTCTACGTTCTATCTCTAAGGTTTGTTTCCTCGTGATGTAGCCTTCAGCACAGACTGGCGAATAACACTTACAATGAGAGTCCTTGTAAGGCTGCCAAAAAACTAGAGTCTCCTGAAATCTCAACACATATTTTTTTCCGACCTTAATGATACTTTCAAGTAATGAGCAGTACACCAATCAAACTTGGATGCCCAAGTTTCGTTCTCCTAGGATGATGCATTCGTTGGCAGTAACAGTTTGAATTTCTAGGTTTCACTCTGTTTTCTCCTATATTGACAGATGCAGCTAGAACTCTAAATCAAACACGGTTTGTGCTAGGTTCTCGAAACTTGACACAATAAAGTAGTTCTACGTTCTATATCTAAGGTTTGTTTCCTCTTGATGCAGCCTGAAGCAGGGACTGGCGAATAACACTTATATTGAAAGGGGTTGCCAAACTTTCAAAAAACTAGAGTCTCCTGAAATCTCAACATATATTTTTTCATCCAATCTTCATGATACATTCAAGTAATGATCAGTACACCATTCCCACTTGGATGCCCAAGTTTTGTTCTTCTAGGTTGAAGCATTCGTTTGCAGGAACAGTTTGAATTTTTAGGTTTCACTCTGTTTTCTCCTATATTGACAGATGAGGTTAGAACTTTAAATCAAACACGGTTTGTGCTAGCTACTTGAAACATGACACAATAAAGTAGTTCTACGTTCTATCTCTAAGGTTTGTTTCCTCTTGATGTAGCCTTCAGCACAGACTGGCGAATAACACTTACAATGAGAGTCCTTGTTAGGCTGCCAAAAAACTAGAGTCTCCTGAAATCTCAACACATATTTTTTTCCGACCTTAATGATACTTTCAAGTAATGAGCAGTACACCAATCAAACTTGGATGCCCAAGTTTCGTTCTCCTAGGATGATGCATTCGTTGGCAGTAACAGTTTGAATTTCTAGGTTACACTCTGTTTTCTCCTATATTGACAGATGCAGCTAGAACTCTAAATCAAACACGGTTTGTGCTAGGTTCTCGAAACTTGACACAATAAAGTAGTTCTACGTTCTATATCTAAGGTTTGTTTCCTCTTGATGTAGCCTGAAGCAGGGACTGGCGAATAACACTTATATTGAAAGGGGTTGCCAAACTTTCAAAAAACTAGAGTCTCCTGAAATCTCAACATATATTTTTTCATCCAATCTTCATGATACATTCAAGTAATGATCAGTACACCATTCCCACTTGGATGCCCAAGTTTTGTGCTTCTAGGTTGAAGCATTCGTTTGCAGGAACAGTTTGAATTTTTAGGTTTCACTCTTTTTTCTCCTATATTGACAAATGTAGTTCAAACTCTAAATCAAACACGGTTTGGGCTAGCTTCTTGAAACTTGACACAATAAAGTAGTTCTACATTCTATCCCTAAGGTTTGTTTCCTCTTGATGTAGCCTTCAGCACAGACTGGCGAATAACACTTACAATGAAAGGCGTTGTTAGGCTGCCAAAAAACAAGAGTCTCCTGAAATCTCAACACATATTTTTTTCCGACCTTAATGATACTTTCAAGTAATGAGCAGTACACCAATCAAACTTGGATGCCCAAGTTTCGTTCTCCTAGGTTGATGCATTCGTTTGCAGTAACAGTTTGAATTTCTAGGTTTCACTCTGTTTTCTCCTATATTGACAGATGCAGCTAGAACTCTAAATCAAACACGGTTTGTGCTAGCTTCTTGAAACTTGACACAATAAAGTAGTTCTACGTTCTATCTCTAAGGTTTGTTTCCTCTTGATGTAGCCTAAAGCAGGGACTGGCGAATAACACTTATATTGAAAGGGGTTGCCAAACTTTCAAAAAACTAGAGTCTCCTGAAATCTCAACATATATTTTTTCATCCAATCTTCACGATACATTCAAGTAATGATCAGTACACCATTCCCACTTGGATGCCCAAGTTTTGTTCTTCTAGGTTGAAGCATTCGTTTGCAGGAACAGTTTGAATTTTTAGGTTTCACTCTGGTTTCTCCTATATTGACAGATGAGGTTAGAACTTTAAATCAAACACGGTTTGTGCTAGCTACTTGAAACATGACACAATAAAGTAGTTCTACGTTCTATCCCTAAGGTTTGTTTCCTCTTGATGTAGCCTTAAGCAGAGACTGGCGAATAACACATTCAATGAAAGGCGTTGTTAGGCTGCCAAAAAACTACAGTCTCCTGAAATCTCATCATATATTTTTTCTTCCGACCTTCATGATACTTTCAAGTAATGAGCAGTGCACCAATCAATCTTGGATGCCCAAGTTTCGTTCTCCTAGGTTGAAGCATTCGTTTGTAGGAACAGTTTGAATTTTTAGGTTTCACACTGTTTTGTCCTATATTGCCAGATGCAGTTCGAACTCTAAATCAAACACGGTTTGTGCTTGCTTCTTGAAACTTGATAAAATATTGTAGTTCTACGTTCTATCCATAAGGTTTGTTTCCTCTTGATGTAGCCTAATGCAGGGACTGGCGAATAACACTTTTATTGAAAGGGGTTGCCAAACTTCTAAAAACTAGAGTCTTCTGAAATCTCAACATATATTTTTTCATCCAATCTTCATGATACTTTCAAGTAATGATCAGTACACCAATCCCACTTGGATGCTCAAGTTTCATTCTCCTACGTTGAAGCATTCGTTTGCAGGAACAGTTTGAATTTTTAGGTTTCACTCTGTTTTCTCCTATATTGACAGATGCAGTTAGAACTTTAAATCAAACACGGTTTGTGCTAGCTACTTGAAATATGACACAAAAAAGTAGTTCTACATTCTATCCCTAAGGTTTGTTTCCTCTTGATGTAGCCTTCAGCACAGACTGGCGAATAACACTTACAATGAGAGGCGTTGTTAGGCTGCCAAAAAACTAGAGTCTCCTGAAATCTCAACACATATTTTTTTTCCGACCTTAATGATACTTTCAAGTAATGAGCAGTACACCAATCAAACTTGGATGCCCAAGTTTCGTTCTCCTAGGTTGATGCATTCGTTTGCAGTAACAGTTTGAATTTCTAGGTTTCACTCTGTTTTCTCCTATATTGACAGATGCAGCTAGAACTCTAAATCAAACACGGTTTGTGCTAGGTTCTCGAAACTTGACACAATAAAGTAGTTCTACGTTCTATATCTAAGGTTTGTTTCCTCTTGATGTAGCCTGAAGCAGGGACTGGCGAATAACACTTATATTGAAAGGGGTTGCCAAACTTTCAAAAAACTAGAGTCTCCTGAAATCTCAACATATATTTTTTCATCCAATCTTCATGATACATTCAAGTAATGATCAGTACACCATTCCCACTTGGATGCCCAAGTTTTGTGCTTCTAGGTTGAAGCATTCGTTTGCAGGAACAGTTTGAATTTTTAGGTTTCACTCTTTTTTCTCCTATATTGACAAATGTAGTTCAAACTCTAAATCAAACACGGTTTGGGCTAGCTTCTTGAAACTTGACACAATAAAGTAGTTCTACATTCTATCCCTAAGGTTTGTTTCCTCTTGATGTAGCCTTCAGCACAGACTGGCGAATAACACTTACAATGAAAGGCGTTGTTAGGCTGCCAAAAAACAAGAGTCTCCTGAAATCTCAACACATATTTTTTTCCGACCTTAATGATACTTTCAAGTAATGAGCAGTACACCAATCAAACTTGGATGCCCAAGTTTCGTTCTCCTAGGTTGATGCATTCGTTTGCAGTAACAGTTTGAATTTCTAGGTTTCACTCTGTTTTCTCCTATATTGACAGATGCAGCTAGAACTCTAAATCAAACACGGTTTGTGCTAGCTTCTTGAAACTTGACACAATAAAGTAGTTCTACGTTCTATCTCTAAGGTTTGTTTCCTCTTGATGTAGCCTAAAGCAGGGACTGGCGAATAACACTTATATTGAAAGGGGTTGCCAAACTTTCAAAAAACTAGAGTCTCCTGAAATCTCAACATATATTTTTTCATCCAATCTTCACGATACATTCAAGTAATGATCAGTACACCATTCCCACTTGGATGCCCAAGTTTTGTTCTTCTAGGTTGAAGCATTCGTTTGCAGGAACAGTTTGAATTTTTAGGTTTCACTCTGGTTTCTCCTATATTGACAGATGAGGTTAGAACTTTAAATCAAACACGGTTTGTGCTAGCTACTTGAAACATGACACAATAAAGTAGTTCTACGTTCTATCCCTAAGGTTTGTTTCCTCTTGATGTAGCCTTAAGCAGAGACTGGCGAATAACACATTCAATGAAAGGCGTTGTTAGGCTGCCAAAAAACTACAGTCTCCTGAAATATCATCATATATTTTTTCTTCCGACCTTCATGATACTTTCAAGTAATGAGCAGTGCACCAATCAATCTTGGATGCCCAAGTTTCGTTCTCCTAGGTTGAAGCATTCGTTTGTAGGAACAGTTTGAATTTTTAGGTTTCACACTGTTTTGTCCTATATTGCCAGATGCAGTTCGAACTCTAAATCAAACACGGTTTGTGCTTGCTTCTTGAAACTTGATAAAATATTGTAGTTCTACGTTCTATCCATAAGGTTTGTTTCCTCTTGATGTAGCCTAATGCAGGGACTGGCGAATAACACTTTTATTGAAAGGGGTTGCCAAACTTCTAAAAACTAGAGTCTTCTGAAATCTCAACATATATTTTTTCATCCAATCTTCATGATACTTTCAAGTAATGATCAGTACACCAATCCCACTTGGATGCTCAAGTTTCATTCTCCTACGTTGAAGCATTCGTTTGCAGGAACAGTTTGAATTTTTAGGTTTCACTCTGTTTTCTCCTATATTGACAGATGCAGTTAGAACTTTAAATCAAACACGGTTTGTGCTAGCTACTTGAAATATGACACAAAAAAGTAGTTCTACATTCTATCCCTAAGGTTTGTTTCCTCTTGATGTAGCCTTCAGCACAGACTGGCGAATAACACTTACAATGAGAGGCGTTGTTAGGCTGCCAAAAAACTAGAGTCTCCTGAAATCTCAACACATATTTTTTTTCCGACCTTAATGATACTTTCAAGTAATGAGCAGTACACCAATCAAACTTGGATGCCCAAGTTTCGTTCTCCTAGGTTGATGCATTCGTTTGCAGTAACAGTTTGAATTTCTAGGTTTCACTCTGTTTTCTCCTATATTGACAGATGCAGCTAGAACTCTAAATCAAACACGGTTTGTGCTAGCTTCTCGAAACTTGACACAATAAAGTAGTTCTACGTTCTATCTCTAAGGTTTGTTTCCTCTTGATGTAGCCTAAAGCAGGGACTGGCGAATAACACTTATATTGAAAGGGGTTGCCAAACTTTCAAAAAACTAGAGTCTCCTGAAATCTCAACATATATTTTTTCATCCAATCTTCATGATACATTCAAGTAATGATCAGTACACCATTCCCACTTGGATGCCCAAGTTTTGTTCTTCTAGGTTGAAGCATTCTTTTGCAGGAACAGTTTGAATTTTTAGGTTTCACTCTGTTTTCTCCTATATTGACAGATGAGGTTAGAACTTTAAATCAAACACGGTTTGTGCTAGCTACTTGAAACATGACACAATAAAGTAGTTCTACGTTCTATCTCTAAGGTTTGTTTCCTCGTGATGTAGCCTTCAGCACAGACTGGCGAATAACACTTACAATGAGAGTCCTTATTAGGCTGCCAAAAAACTAGAGTCTCCTGAAATCTCAACACATATTTTTTTCCGACATTAATGATACTTTCAAGTAATGAGCAGTACACCAATCAAACTTGGATGCCCAAGTTTCGTTCTCCTAGGTTGATGCATTCGTTTGCAGTAACAGTTTGAATTTCTAGGTTTCACTCTGTTTTCTCCTATATTGACAGATGCAGCTAGAACTTTAAATCAAACACGGTTTGTGCTAGGTTCTCGAAACTTGACACAATAAAGTAGTTCTACGTTCTATATCTAAGGTTTGTTTCCTCTTGATGCAGCCTGAAGCAGGGACTGGCGAATAACACTTATATTGAAAGGGGTTGCCAAACTTTCAAAAAACTAGAGTCTCCTGAAATCTCAACATATATTTTTTCATCCAATCTTCATGATACATTCAAGTAATGATCAGTACACCATTTCCACTTGGATGCCCAAGTTTTGTTCTTCTAGGTTGAAGCATTCGTTTGCAGGAACAGTTTGAATTTTTAGGTTTCACTCTGTTTTCTCCTATATTGACAAATGTAGTTCAAACTCTAAATCAAACACGGTTTGGGCTAGCTTCTTGAAACTTGACACAATAAAGTAGTTCTACATTCTATCACTAAGGTTTGTTTCCTCTTGATGTAGCCTTCAGCACAGACTGGCGAATAACACTTACAATGAAAGGCGTTGTTAGGCTGCCAAAAAACAAGTGTCTCCTGAAATCTCAACACATATTTTTTTCCGACCTTAATGATACTTTCAAGTAATGAGCAGTACACCAATCAAACTTGGATGCCCAAGTTTCGTTCTCCTAGGTTGATGCATTCGTTTGCAGTAACAGTTTGAATTTCTAGGTTTCACTCTGTTTTCTCCTATATTGACAGATGCAGCTAGAACTCTAAATCAAACACGGTTTGTGCTAGCTTCTTGAAACTTGACACAATAAAGTAGTTCTACGTTCTATCTCTAAGGTTTGTTTCCTCTTGATGTAGCCTAAAGCAGGGACTGGCGAATAACACTTATATTGAAAGGGGTTGCCAAACTTTCAAAAAACTAGAGTCTCCTGAAATCTCAACATATATTTTTTCATCCAATCTTCACGATACATTCAAGTAATGATCAGTACACCATTCCCACTTGGATGCCCAAGTTTTGTTCTTCTAGGTTGAAGCATTCGTTTGCAGGAACAGTTTGAATTTTTAGGTTTCACTCTGGTTTCTCCTATATTGACAGATGAGGTTAGAACTTTAAATCAAACACGGTTTGTGCTAGCTACTTGAAACATGACACAATAAAGTAGTTCTACGTTCTATCCCTAAGGTTTGTTTCCTCTTGATGTAGCCTTAAGCAGAGACTGGCGAATAACACATTCAATGAAAGGCGTTGTTAGGCTGCCAAAAAACTACAGTCTCCTGAAATCTCATCATATATTTTTTCTTCCGACCTTCATGATACTTTCAAGTAATGAGCAGTGCACCAATCAATCTTGGATGCCCAAGTTTCGTTCTCCTAGGTTGAAGCATTCGTTTGTAGGAACAGTTTGAATTTTTAGGTTTCACACTGTTTTGTCCTATATTGCCAGATGCAGTTCGAACTCTAAATCAAACACGGTTTGTGCTTGCTTCTTGAAACTTGATAAAATATTGTAGTTCTACGTTCTATCCATAAGGTTTGTTTCCTCTTGATGTAGCCTAATGCAGGGACTGGCGAATAACACTTTTATTGAAAGGGGTTGCCAAACTTCTAAAAACTAGAGTCTTCTGAAATCTCAACATATATTTTTTCATCCAATCTTCATGATACTTTCAAGTAATGATCAGTACACCAATCCCACTTGGATGCTCAAGTTTCATTCTCCTACGTTGAAGCATTCGTTTGCAGGAACAGTTTGAATTTTTAGGTTTCACTCTGTTTTCTCCTATATTGACAGATGCAGTTAGAACTTTAAATCAAACACGGTTTGTGCTAGCTACTTGAAACATGACACAATAAAGTAGTTCTACATTCTATCCCTAAGGTTTGTTTCCTCTTGATGTAGCCTTCAGCACAGACTGGCGAATAACACTTACAATGAGAGGCGTTGTTAGGCTGCCAAAAAACTAGAGTCTCCTGAAATCTCAACACATATTTTTTTTCCGACCTTAATGATACTTTCAAGTAATGAGCAGTACACCAATCAAACTTGGATGCCCAAGTTTCGTTCTCCTAGGTTGATGCATTCGTTTGCAGTAACAGTTTGAATTTCTAGGTTTCACTCTGTTTTCTCCTATATTGACAGATGCAGCTAGAACTCTAAATCAAACACGGTTTGTGCTAGCTTCTCGAAACTTGACACAATAAAGTAGTTCTACGTTCTATCTCTAAGGTTTGTTTCCTCTTGATGTAGGCTAAAGCAGGGACTGGCGAATAACACTTATATTGAAAGGGGTTGCCAAACTTTCAAAAAACTAGAGTCTCCTGAAATCTCAACATATATTTTTTCATCCAATCTTCATGATACATTCAAGTAATGATCAGTACACCATTCCCACTTGGATGCCCAAGTTTTGTTCTTCTAGGTTGAAGCATTCGTTTGCAGGAACAGTTTGAATTTTTAGGTTTCACTCTGTTTTCTCCTATATTGACAGATGAGGTTAGAACTTTAAATCAAACACGGTTTGTGCTAGCTACTTGAAACATGACACAATAAAGTAGTTCTACGTTCTATCTCTAAGGTTTGTTTCCTCGTGATGTAGCCTTCAGCACAGACTGGCGAATAACACTTACAATGAGAGTCCTTGTAAGGCTGCCAAAAAACTACAGTCTCCTGAAATCTCAACACATATTTTTTTCCGACCTTAATGATACTTTCAAGTAATGAGCAGTACACCAATCAAACTTGGATGCCCAAGTTTCGTTCTCCTAGGATGATGCATTCGTTGGCAGTAACAGTTTGAATTTCTAGGTTTCACTCTGTTTTCTCCTATATTGACAGATGCAGCTAGAACTCTAAATCAAACACGGTTTGTGCTAGGTTCTCGAAACTTGACACAATAAAGTAGTTCTACGTTCTATATCTAAGGTTTGTTTCCTCTTGATGCAGCCTGAAGCAGGGACTGGCGAATAACACTTATATTGAAAGGGGTTGCCAAACTTTCAAAAAACTAGAGTCTCCTGAAATCTCAACATATATTTTTTCATCCAATCTTCATGATACATTCAAGTAATGATCAGTACACCATTCCCACTTGGATGCCCAAGTTTTGTTCTTCTAGGTTGAAGCATTCGTTTGCAGGAACAGTTTGAATTTTTAGGTTTCACTCTGTTTTCTCCTATATTGACAGATGAGGTTAGAACTTTAAATCAAACACGGTTTGTGCTAGCTACTTGAAACATGACACAATAAAGTAGTTCTACGTTCTATCTCTAAGGTTTGTTTCCTCTTGATGTAGCCTTCAGCACAGACTGGCGAATAACACTTACAATGAGAGTCCTTGTTAGGCTGCCAAAAAACTAGAGTCTCCTGAAATCTCAACACATATTTTTTTCCGACCTTAATGATACTTTCAAGTAATGAGCAGTACACCAATCAAACTTGGATGCCCAAGTTTCGTTCTCCTAGGATGATGCATTCGTTGGCAGTAACAGTTTGAATTTCTAGGTTACACTCTGTTTTCTCCTATATTGACAGATGCAGCTAGAACTCTAAATCAAACACGGTTTGTGCTAGGTTCTCGAAACTTGACACAATAAAGTAGTTCTACGTTCTATATCTAAGGTTTGTTTCCTCTTGATGTAGCCTGAAGCAGGGACTGGCGAATAACACTTATATTGAAAGGGGTTGCCAAACTTTCAAAAAACTAGAGTCTCCTGAAATCTCAACATATATTTTTTCATCCAATCTTCATGATACATTCAAGTAATGATCAGTACACCATTCCCACTTGGATGCCCAAGTTTTGTGCTTCTAGGTTGAAGCATTCGTTTGCAGGAACAGTTTGAATTTTTAGGTTTCACTCTTTTTTCTCCTATATTGACAAATGTAGTTCAAACTCTAAATCAAACACGGTTTGGGCTAGCTTCTTGAAACTTGACACAATAAAGTAGTTCTACATTCTATCCCTAAGGTTTGTTTCCTCTTGATGTAGCCTTCAGCACAGACTGGCGAATAACACTTACAATGAAAGGCGTTGTTAGGCTGCCAAAAAACAAGAGTCTCCTGAAATCTCAACACATATTTTTTTCCGACCTTAATGATACTTTCAAGTAATGAGCAGTACACCAATCAAACTTGGATGCCCAAGTTTCGTTCTCCTAGGTTGATGCATTCGTTTGCAGTAACAGTTTGAATTTCTAGGTTTCACTCTGTTTTCTCCTATATTGACAGATGCAGCTAGAACTCTAAATCAAACACGGTTTGTGCTAGCTTCTTGAAACTTGACACAATAAAGTAGTTCTACGTTCTATCTCTAAGGTTTGTTTCCTCTTGATGTAGCCTAAAGCAGGGACTGGCGAATAACACTTATATTGAAAGGGGTTGCCAAACTTTCAAAAAACTAGAGTCTCCTGAAATCTCAACATATATTTTTTCATCCAATCTTCACGATACATTCAAGTAATGATCAGTACACCATTCCCACTTGGATGCCCAAGTTTTGTTCTTCTAGGTTGAAGCATTCGTTTGCAGGAACAGTTTGAATTTTTAGGTTTCACTCTGGTTTCTCCTATATTGACAGATGAGGTTAGAACTTTAAATCAAACACGGTTTGTGCTAGCTACTTGAAACATGACACAATAAAGTAGTTCTACGTTCTATCCCTAAGGTTTGTTTCCTCTTGATGTAGCCTTAAGCAGAGACTGGCGAATAACACATTCAATGAAAGGCGTTGTTAGGCTGCCAAAAAACTACAGTCTCCTGAAATCTCATCATATATTTTTTCTTCCGACCTTCATGATACTTTCAAGTAATGAGCAGTGCACCAATCAATCTTGGATGCCCAAGTTTCGTTCTCCTAGGTTGAAGCATTCGTTTGTAGGAACAGTTTGAATTTTTAGGTTTCACACTGTTTTGTCCTATATTGCCAGATGCAGTTCGAACTCTAAATCAAACACGGTTTGTGCTTGCTTCTTGAAACTTGATAAAATATTGTAGTTCTACGTTCTATCCATAAGGTTTGTTTCCTCTTGATGTAGCCTAATGCAGGGACTGGCGAATAACACTTTTATTGAAAGGGGTTGCCAAACTTCTAAAAACTAGAGTCTTCTGAAATCTCAACATATATTTTTTCATCCAATCTTCATGATACATTCAAGTAATGATCAGTACACCATTCCCACTTGGATGCCCAAGTTTTGTTCTTCTAGGTTGAAGCATTCTTTTGCAGGAACAGTTTGAATTTTTAGGTTTCACTCTGTTTTCTCCTATATTGACAGATGAGGTTAGAACTTTAAATCAAACACGGTTTGTGCTAGCTACTTGAAACATGACACAATAAAGTAGTTCTACGTTCTATCTCTAAGGTTTGTTTCCTCGTGATGTAGCCTTCAGCACAGACTGGCGAATAACACTTACAATGAGAGTCCTTATTAGGCTGCCAAAAAACTAGAGTCTCCTGAAATCTCAACACATATTTTTTTCCGACATTAATGATACTTTCAAGTAATGAGCAGTACACCAATCAAACTTGGATGCCCAAGTTTCGTTCTCCTAGGTTGATGCATTCGTTTGCAGTAACAGTTTGAATTTCTAGGTTTCACTCTGTTTTCTCCTATATTGACAGATGCAGCTAGAACTTTAAATCAAACACGGTTTGTGCTAGGTTCTCGAAACTTGACACAATAAAGTAGTTCTACGTTCTATATCTAAGGTTTGTTTCCTCTTGATGCAGCCTGAAGCAGGGACTGGCGAATAACACTTATATTGAAAGGGGTTGCCAAACTTTCAAAAAACTAGAGTCTCCTGAAATCTCAACATATATTTTTTCATCCAATCTTCATGATACATTCAAGTAATGATCAGTACACCATTTCCACTTGGATGCCCAAGTTTTGTTCTTCTAGGTTGAAGCATTCGTTTGCAGGAACAGTTTGAATTTTTAGGTTTCACTCTGTTTTCTCCTATATTGACAAATGTAGTTCAAACTCTAAATCAAACACGGTTTGGGCTAGCTTCTTGAAACTTGACACAATAAAGTAGTTCTACATTCTATCACTAAGGTTTGTTTCCTCTTGATGTAGCCTTCAGCACAGACTGGCGAATAACACTTACAATGAAAGGCGTTGTTAGGCTGCCAAAAAACAAGTGTCTCCTGAAATCTCAACACATATTTTTTTCCGACCTTAATGATACTTTCAAGTAATGAGCAGTACACCAATCAAACTTGGATGCCCAAGTTTCGTTCTCCTAGGTTGATGCATTCGTTTGCAGTAACAGTTTGAATTTCTAGGTTTCACTCTGTTTTCTCCTATATTGACAGATGCAGCTAGAACTCTAAATCAAACACGGTTTGTGCTAGCTTCTTGAAACTTGACACAATAAAGTAGTTCTACGTTCTATCTCTAAGGTTTGTTTCCTCTTGATGTAGCCTAAAGCAGGGACTGGCGAATAACACTTATATTGAAAGGGGTTGCCAAACTTTCAAAAAACTAGAGTCTCCTGAAATCTCAACATATATTTTTTCATCCAATCTTCACGATACATTCAAGTAATGATCAGTACACCATTCCCACTTGGATGCCCAAGTTTTGTTCTTCTAGGTTGAAGCATTCGTTTGCAGGAACAGTTTGAATTTTTAGGTTTCACTCTGGTTTCTCCTATATTGACAGATGAGGTTAGAACTTTAAATCAAACACGGTTTGTGCTAGCTACTTGAAACATGACACAATAAAGTAGTTCTACGTTCTATCCCTAAGGTTTGTTTCCTCTTGATGTAGCCTTAAGCAGAGACTGGCGAATAACACATTCAATGAAAGGCGTTGTTAGGCTGCCAAAAAACTACAGTCTCCTGAAATCTCATCATATATTTTTTCTTCCGACCTTCATGATACTTTCAAGTAATGAGCAGTGCACCAATCAATCTTGGATGCCCAAGTTTCGTTCTCCTAGGTTGAAGCATTCGTTTGTAGGAACAGTTTGAATTTTTAGGTTTCACACTGTTTTGTCCTATATTGCCAGATGCAGTTCGAACTCTAAATCAAACACGGTTTGTGCTTGCTTCTTGAAACTTGATAAAATATTGTAGTTCTACGTTCTATCCATAAGGTTTGTTTCCTCTTGATGTAGCCTAATGCAGGGACTGGCGAATAACACTTTTATTGAAAGGGGTTGCCAAACTTCTAAAAACTAGAGTCTTCTGAAATCTCAACATATATTTTTTCATCCAATCTTCATGATACTTTCAAGTAATGATCAGTACACCAATCCCACTTGGATGCTCAAGTTTCATTCTCCTACGTTGAAGCATTCGTTTGCAGGAACAGTTTGAATTTTTAGGTTTCACTCTGTTTTCTCCTATATTGACAGATGCAGTTAGAACTTTAAATCAAACACGGTTTGTGCTAGCTACTTGAAACATGACACAATAAAGTAGTTCTACATTCTATCCCTAAGGTTTGTTTCCTCTTGATGTAGCCTTCAGCACAGACTGGCGAATAACACTTACAATGAGAGGCGTTGTTAGGCTGCCAAAAAACTAGAGTCTCCTGAAATCTCAACACATATTTTTTTTCCGACCTTAATGATACTTTCAAGTAATGAGCAGTACACCAATCAAACTTGGATGCCCAAGTTTCGTTCTCCTAGGTTGATGCATTCATTTGCAGTAACAGTTTGAATTTCTAGGTTTCACTCTGTTTTCTCCTATATTGACAGATGCAGCTAGAACTCTAAATCAAACACGGTTTGTGCTAGCTTCTCGAAACTTGACACAATAAAGTAGTTCTACGTTCTATCTCTAAGGTTTGTTTCCTCTTGATGTAGGCTAAAGCAGGGACTGGCGAATAACACTTATATTGAAAGGGGTTGCCAAACTTTCAAAAAACTAGAGTCTCCTGAAATCTCAACATATATTTTTTCATCCAATCTTCATGATACATTCAAGTAATGATCAGTACACCATTCCCACTTGGATGCCCAAGTTTTGTTCTTCTAGGTTGAAGCATTCGTTTGCAGGAACAGTTTGAATTTTTAGGTTTCACTCTGTTTTCTCCTATATTGACAGATGAGGTTAGAACTTTAAATCAAACACGGTTTGTGCTAGCTACTTGAAACATGACACAATAAAGTAGTTCTACGTTCTATCTCTAAGGTTTGTTTCCTCGTGATGTAGCCTTCAGCACAGACTGGCGAATAACACTTACAATGAGAGTCCTTGTAAGGCTGCCAAAAAACTAGAGTCTCCTGAAATCTCAACACATATTTTTTTCCGACCTTAATGATACTTTCAAGTAATGAGCAGTACACCAATCAAACTTGGATGCCCAAGTTTCGTTCTCCTAGGTTGATGCATTCGTTTGCAGTAACAGTTTGAATTTCTAGGTTTCACTCTGTTTTCTCCTATATTGACAGATGCAGCTAGAACTCTAAATCAAACACGGTTTGTGCTAGGTTCTCGAAACTTGACACAATAAAGTAGTTCTACGTTCTATATCTAAGGTTTGTTTCCTCTTGATGCAGCCTGAAGCAGGGACTGGCGAATAACACTTATATTGAAAGGGGTTGCCAAACTTTCAAAAAACTAGAGTCTCCTGAAATCTCAACATATATTTTTTCATCCAATCTTCATGATACATTCAAGTAATGATCAGTACACCATTCCCACTTGGATGCCCAAGTTTTGTTCTTCTAGGTTGAAGCATTCGTTTGCAGGAACAGTTTGAATTTTTAGGTTTCACTCTGTTTTCTACTATATTGACAGATGAGGTTAGAACTTTAAATCAAACACGGTTTGTGCTAGCTACTTGAAACATGACACAATAAAGTAGTTCTACGTTCTATCTCTAAGGTTTGTTTCCTCTTGATGTAGCCTTCAGCACAGACTGGCGAATAACACTTACAATGAGAGTCCTTGTTAGGCTGCCAAAAAACTAGAGTCTCCTGAAATCTCAACACATATTTTTTTCCGACCTTAATGATACTTTCAAGTAATGAGCAGTACACCAATCAAACTTGGATGCCCAAGTTTCGTTCTCCTAGGATGATGCATTCGTTGGCAGTAACAGTTTGAATTTCTAGGTTACACTCTGTTTTCTCCTATATTGACAGATGCAGCTAGAACTCTAAATCAAACACGGTTTGTGCTAGGTTCTCGAAACTTGACACAATAAAGTAGTTCTACGTTCTATATCTAAGGTTTGTTTCCTCTTGATGTAGCCTGAAGCAGGGACTGGCGAATAACACTTATATTGAAAGGGGTTGCCAAACTTTCAAAAAACTAGAGTCTCCTGAAATCTCAACATATATTTTTTCATCCAATCTTCATGATACATTCAAGTAATGATCAGTACACCATTCCCACTTGGATGCCCAAGTTTTGTGCTTCTAGGTTGAAGCATTCGTTTGCAGGAACAGTTTGAATTTTTAGGTTTCACTCTTTTTTCTCCTATATTGACAAATGTAGTTCAAACTCTAAATCAAACACGGTTTGGGCTAGCTTCTTGAAACTTGACACAATAAAGTAGTTCTACATTCTATCCCTAAGGTTTGTTTCCTCTTGATGTAGCCTTCAGCACAGACTGGCGAATAACACTTACAATGAAAGGCGTTGTTAGGCTGCCAAAAAACAAGAGTCTCCTGAAATCTCAACACATATTTTTTTCCGACCTTAATGATACTTTCAAGTAATGAGCAGTACACCAATCAAACTTGGATGCCCAAGTTTCGTTCTCCTAGGTTGATGCATTCGTTTGCAGTAACAGTTTGAATTTCTAGGTTTCACTCTGTTTTCTCCTATATTGACAGATGCAGCTAGAACTCTAAATCAAACACGGTTTGTGCTAGCCTCTTGAAACTTGACACAATAAAGTAGTTCTACGTTCTATCTCTAAGGTTTGTTTCCTCTTGATGTAGCCTAAAGCAGGGACTGGCGAATAACACTTATATTGAAAGGGGTTGCCAAACTTTCAAAAAACTAGAGTCTCCTGAAATCTCAACATATATTTTTTCATCCAATCTTCATGATACATTCAAGTAATGATCAGTACACCATTCCCACTTGGATGCCCAAGTTTTGTTCTTCTAGGTTGAAGCATTCGTTTGCAGGAACAGTTTGAATTTTTAGGTTTCACTCTGTTTTCTCCTATATTGACAGATGAGGTTAGAACTTTAAATCAAACACGGTTTGTGCTAGCTACTTGAAACATGACACAATAAAGTAGTTCTACGTTCTATCTCTAAGGTTTGTTTCCTCTTGATGTAGCCTTCAGCACAGACTGGCGAATAACACTTACAATGAGAGTCCTTGTTAGGCTGCCAAAAAACTAGAGTCTCCTGAAATCTCAACACATATTTTTTTCCGACCTTAATGATACTTTCAAGTAATGAGCAGTACACCAATCAAACTTGGATGCCCAATTTTCGTTCTCCTAGGTTGATGCATTCGTTGGCAGTAACAGTTTGAATTTCTAGGTTTCACTCTGTTTTCTCCTATTTTGACAGATGCAGCTAGAACTCTAAATCAAACACGGTTTGTGCTAGGTTCTCGAAACTTGACACAATAAAGTAGTTCTACGTTCTATATCTAAGGTTTGTTTCCTCTTGATGTAGCCTGAAGCATGGACTGGCGAATAACACTTATATTGAAAGGGGTTGCCAAACTTTCAAAAAACTAGAGTCTCCTGAAATCTCAACATATATTTTTTCATCCAATCTTCATGATACATTCAAGTAATGATCAGTACACCATTCCCACTTGGATGCCCAAGTTTTGTTCTTCTAGGTTGAAGCATTCGTTTGCAGGAACAGTTTGAATTTTTAGGTTTCACTCTGTTTTCTCCTATATTGACAGATGCAGTTAGAACTTTAAATCAAACACGGTTTGTGCTAGCTACTTGAAACACGACACAATAAAGTAGTTGTACGTTCTATCCCTAAGGTTTGTTTCCTCTTGATGTAGCCTTAAGCAGAGACTGGCGAATAACACATTCAATGAAAGGCGTTGTTAGGCTGCCAAAAAGCTACAGTCTCCTGAAATCTCATCATATATTTTTTCTTCCGACCTTCATGATACTTTCAAGTAATGAGCAGTGCACCAATCAAACTTGGATGCCCAAGTTTCGTTCTCCTAGGTTGAAGCATTCGTTTGTAGGAACAGTTTGAATTTTTAGGTTTCACACTGTTTTGTCCTATATTGACAGATGCAGTTCGAACTCTAAATCAAACACGGTTTGTGCTTGCTTCTTGAAACTTGATAAAATATTGTAGTTCTACGTTCTATCCATAAGGTTTGTTTCCTCTTGATGTAGCCTAATGCAGGGACTGGCGAATAACACTTTTATTGAAAGGGGTTGCCAAACTTCTAAAAACTAGAGTCTTCTGAAATCTCAACATATATTTTTTCATCCAATCTTCATGCTACTTTCAAGTAATGATCAGTACACCAATCCCACTTGGATGCTCAAGTTTCATTCTCCTACGTTGAAGCATTCGTTTGCAGGAACAGTTTGAATTTTTAGGTTTCACTCTGTTTTCTCCTATATTGACAGATGCAGTTAGAACTTTAAATCAAACACGGTTTGTGCTAGCTACTTGAAACATGACACAATAAAGTAGTTCTACATTCTATCCCTAAGGTTTGTTTCCTCTTGATGTAGCCTTCAGCACAGACTGGCGAATAACACTTACAATGAGAGGCGTTGTTAGGCTGTCAAAAAACTAGAGTCTCCTGAAATCTCAACACATATTTTTTCTTCCGACCTTCATGATACTTTCAAGTAATGAGCAGTGCACCAATCAAACTTGGATGCCCAAGTTTCGTTCTCCTAGGTTGAAGCATTCGTTTGCAGAAACAGTTTGAATTTTTAGGTTTCACACTGTTTTGTCCTATATTGACAGATGCAGTTCGAACTCTAAATCAAACACGGTTTGTGCTAGCTTCTTGAAACTTGAAAAAATACTGTAGTTCTACGTTCTATCTCTAAGGTTTGTTTCCTCTTGATGTAGCCTAATGCAGGGACTGGCGAATAACACTTTTATTGAAAGGGGTTGCCAGACTTCCTAAAACTAGAGTCTTCTGAAATCTCAACATATATTTTTTCATCCAATCTTCATGATACTTTCAAGTAATGATCAGTACACCAATCCCACTTGGATGCTCAAGTTTCATTCTCCTACGTTGAAGCATTCGTTTGTAGTAACAGTTTGAATTTTTAGGTTTCACTCTGTTTTCTCCTATATTGACAAATGTAGCTCAAACTCTAAATCATACACGGTTTTGGCTAGCTTCTTGAAACTTGACACAATAAAGTAGTTCTACATTCTATCCCTAAGGTTTGTTTTCTCTTGATGTAGCCTTCAGCACAGACTGGCGAATAACACTTACAATGAAAGGCGTTGTTAGGCTGCCAAAAAACTAGAGTCTCCTGAAATCTCAACACATATTTTTTTCCGACCTTAATGATACTTTCAAGTAATGAGCAGTACACCAATCAAACTTGGATGCCCAAGTTTCGTTCTCCTAGGTTGATGCATTCGTTTGCAGTAACAGTTTGAATTTCTAGGTTTCACTCTGTTTTCTTCTATATTGACAGATGCAGCTAGAACTCTAAATCAAACACGGTTTGTGCTAGCTTCTTGAAACTTGACACAATAAAGTAGTTCTACGTTCTATCTCTAAGGTTTGTTTCCTCTTGATGTAGCCTAAAGCAGGGACTGGCGAATAACACTTATATTGAAAGTGGTTGCCAAACTTTCAAAAAACTAGAGTCTCCTGAAATCTCAACATATATTTTTTCATCCAATCTTCATGATACATTCAAGTAATGATCAGTACACCATTCCCACTTGGATGCCCAAGTTTTGTTCTTCTAGGTTGAAGCATTCGTTTGCAGGAACAGTTTGAATTTTTAGGTTTCACTCTGGTTTCTCCTATATTGACAAATGTAGTTCAAACTCTAAATCATACACGGTTTGGGGTAGCTTCTTGAAACTTGACACAATAAAGTAGTTCTACATTCTATCCCTAAGGTTTGTTTCCTCTTGATGTAGCCTTCAGCACAGACTGGCGAATAACACTTACAATGAAAGGCGTTGTTAGGCTGCCAAAAAACAAGAGTCTCCTGAAATCTCAACACATATTTTTTTCCGACCTTAATGATACTTTCAAGTAATGAGCAGTACACCAATCAAAGTTGGATGCCCAAGTTTTGTTCTTCTAGGTTGATGCATTCGTTTGCAGTAACAGTTTGAATTTCTATTTTTCACTCTGTTTTCTGCTATATTGACAGATGCAGCTAGAACTCTAAATCAAACACGGTTTGTGCTAGCTTCTTGAAACTTGACACAATAAAGTAGAGCTACGTTCTATCTCTAAGGTTTGTTTCCTCTTGATGTAGCCTAAAGCAGGGACTGGCGAATAACACTTATATTGAAAGGGGTTCCCAAACTTTCAAAAAACTAGAGTCTCCTGAAATCTCAACATATATTTTTTCATCCAATCTTCATGATACATTCAAGTAATGATCAGTACACCATTCCCACTTGGATGCCCAAGTTTTGTTCTTCTAGGATGAAGCATTCGTTTGCAGGAACAGTTTGAATTTTTAGGTGTCACTCTGTTTTCTCTTATATTGACAGATGCAGTTAGAACTTTAAATCAAACACGGTTTGTGCTAGCTACTTGAAACTGACACAATAAAGTAGTTCTACGTTCTATCTCTAAGGTTTGTTTCCTCTTGATGTAGCCTTCAGCACAGACTGGCGAATAACACTTACAATGAGAGGCGTTGTTAGGCTGCCAAAAAACTAGAGTCTCCTGAAATCTCAACATATATTTTTTCTTCCGACCCTCATGATACTTTCAAGTAATGAGCAGTGCACCAATCAAACTTGGATGCCCAAGTTTCGTTCTCCTAGGTTGAAGCATTCGTTTGCAGAAACAGTTTGAATTTTTAGGTTTCACTCTGTTTTGTCCTATATTGACAGATGCAGTTCGAACTCTAAATCAAACACGGTTTGTGCTAGCTTCTTGAAACTTGACAAAATACTGTAGTTCTACGTTCTATTACTAAGGTTTGTTTCCTCTTGATGTAGCCTAATGCAGGGACTGGCGAATAACACTTTTATTGAAAGGGATTGCCAAACTTCCAAAAACTAGAGTCTTCTGAAATCTCAACATATATTTTTTCATCCAATCTTCATGATACTTTCAAGTAATGATCAGTACACCAATCCCACTTGGATGCTCAAGTTTCTTCTCCTACGTTGAAGCATTCGTTTGCAGTAACAGTTTGAATTTTTAGGTTTCACTCTGTTTTCTCCTATATTGACAAATGTAGTTCAAACTCTAAATCATACACGGTTTGGGCTAGCTTCTTGAAACTTGACACAATAAACTAGTTCTACGTTCTATCCCTACGGTTTGTTTCCTCTTGATGTAGCCTTCAGCACAGACGGGCGAATAACACTTACAATGAAAGGCGTTGTTAGGCTGCCAAAAAACTAGAGTCTCCTGAAATCTCAACACATATTTTTTTCCGACCTTAATGATACTTTCAAGTAATGAGCAGTACACCAATCAAACTTGGATGCCCAAGTTTCGTTCTCCTAGGTTGATGCATTCGTTTGCAGTAACAGTTTGAATTTCTAGGTTTCACTCTGTTTTCTCCTATATTGACAGATGCAGCTAGAACTCTAAATCAAACACTGTTTGTGCTAGCTTCTTGAAACTTGACACAATAAAGTAGTTCTACGTTCTATCTCTAAGGTTTGTTTCCTCTTGATGTAGCCTAAAGCAGGGACTGGCGAATAACACTTATATTGAAAGGGGTTGCCAAACTTTCAAAAAACTAGAGTCTCCTGAAATCTCAACATATATTTTTTCATCCAATCTTCATGATACTTTCAAGTAATGATCAGTACACCATTCCCACTTGGATGCCCAAGTTTTGTTCTTCTAGGTTGAAGCATTCGTTTGCAGGAACAGTTTGAATTTCTAGGTTTCACTCTGTTTTCTCCTATATTGACAAATGTAGTTCAAACTCTAAATCATACACGGTATGGGCTAGCTTCTTGAAACTTGACACAATAAAGTAGTTCTACATTCTATCCCTAAGGTTTGTTTCCTCTTGATGTAGCCTTCAGCACAGACTGGCGAATAACACTTACAATGAAAGGCGTTGTTAGGCTGCCAAAAAACTAGAGTCTCCTGAAATCTCAACACATATTTTTTTTCCGACCTTAATGATACTTTCAAGTAATGAGCAGTACACCAATCAAACTTGGATGCCCAAGTTTCGTTCTCCTAGGTTGATGCATTCGTTTGCAGTAACAGTTTGAATTTCTAGGTTTCACTCTGTTTTCTCCTTTATTGACAGATGCAGCTAGAACTCTAAATCAAACACGGTTGTGCTAGCTTCTGGAAACTTGACACAATAAAGTAGTTCTACGTTCTATCTCTAAGGTTTGTTTCCTCTTGATGTAGCCTAAAGCAGGGACTGGCGAATAACACTTATATTGAAAGGGGTTGCCAAACTTTCAAAAAACTAGTCTCCTGAAATCTCAACATATATTTTTTCATCCAATCTTCATGATACTTTCAAGTAATGATCAGTACACCATTCCCACTTGGATGCCCAAGTTTTGTTCTTCTTGGTTGAAGCATTCGTTTGCAGGAACAGTTTGAATTTTTAGGTTTCACTCTGTTTTCTCCTATATTGACAAATGTAGTTCAAACTCTAAATCATACACGGTTTGGGCTAGCTTCTTGAAACTTGACACAATAAAGTAGTTCTACATTCTATCCCTAAGGTTTGTTTCCTCTTGATGTAGCCTTCAGCACAGACTGGCGAATAACACTTACAATGAAAGGCATTGTTAGGCTGCCAAAAAACTAGAGTCTCCTGAAATCTCAACACATATTTTTTTCCGACCTTAATGATACTTTCAAGTAATGAGCAGTACACCAATCAAACTTGGATGCCCAAGTTTCGTTCTCCTAGGTTGATGCATTCGTTTGCAGTAACAGTTTGAATTTCTAGGTTTCACTCTGTTTTCTCCTGTATTGACACATGCAGCTAGAACTCTAAATCAAACACGGTTTGTGCTAGCTTCTTGAAACTTGACACAATAAAATAGTTCTACGTTCTATCTCTAAGGTTTGTTTCCTCTTGATGTAGCAGGGACTGGCGAATAACACTCATATTGAAAGGGGTTGCCAAACTTTCAAAAAACTAGAGTCTCCTGAAATCTCAACATATATTTTTTCATCCAATCTTCATGATACATTCAAGTAATGATCAGTACACCATTCCCACTTGGTAGCCCAAGTTTTGTTCTTCTAGGTTGAAGCATTCGTTTGCAGGAACAGTTTGAATTTTTAGGTTTCACTCTGTTTTCTCCTATATTGACAGATGCAATTCAAACGCTAAATCAAACACGGTTTGTGCTAGCTTCTTGATACTTGACACAATACAGTAGTTCTACGTTGTATCTCTAAGGTTTGATTCCTCTTGATGTAGCCTAATGCAGGGACTGGCGAATAACACTTTTATTGAAAGAGGTTGCCAAACTTCCAAAAACTGGAGTCTTCTGAAATCTCAATATATATTTTTTCATCCAATCTTCATGATACTTTCAAATAATGATCAGTACACCAATCCCACTTGGATGCTCAAGTTTCATTCTCCTACGTTGAAGCATTCGTTTGCAGTAACAGTTTGAATTTTTAGGTTTCACTCTGTTTTCTCCTATATTGACAAATGTAGTTCAAACTCTAAATCATACACGGTTTGTGCTAGCTTCTTGAAACTTGACACAATAAAGTAGTTCTACGTTCTATCCCTAAGGTTATTTTCCTCTTGATGTAGCCTAAAGCAGTGACTGGTGAATAACAGTTATATTGAAAGGGGTTGCCAAACTTTCAAAAAACTAGAGTCTCCTGAAATCTCAACATATATTTTTTCATCCAATCTTCATGATACATTCAAGTAATGATCAGTACACCATTCCCACTTGGATGCCCAAGTTTTGTTCTTCTAGGTTGAAGCATTCGTTTGCAGGAACAGTTTGAATTTTTAGGTTTCACTCTGTTTACTTCTATATTGACAGATGCAGTTAGAACTTTAAATCAAACAAGGTTTGTGCTAGCTACTTGAAACATGAAACAATAAAGTAGTTCTACGTTCTATCCCTAAGGTTTGTTTCCTCTTGATGTAGCCTTTAGCAGAGACTGGCGAATAACACATTCAATGAAAGGTGTTGTTAGGCTGCCAAAAAACTACAGTCTCCTGAAATCTCATCATATATTTTTTCTTCCGACCTTCATGATACTTTCAAGTAATGAGCAGTGCACCAATCAAACTTGGATGCCCAAGTTTCGTTCTCCTAGGTTGAAGCATTCGTTTGCAGGAACAGTTTGAATTTTCAGGTTTCACTCTGTTTTGTCCTATATTGACAGATGCAGTTCGAACTCTAAATCAAACACGGTTTGTGCTAGCTTCTTGAAACTTGACAAAATACTGTAGTTCTACGTTCTATTACTAAGGTTTGTTTCCTCTTGATGTAGCCTAATGCAGGGACTGGCGAATAACACTTTTATTGAAAGGGATTGCCAAACTTCCAAAAACTAGACTCTTCTGAAATCTCAACATATATTTTTTCATCCAATCTTCATGATACTTTCAAGTAATGATCAGTACACCAATCCCACTTGGATGCTCAAGTTTCTTCTCCTACGTTGAAGCATTCGTTTGCAGTAACAGTTTGAATTTTTAGGTTTCACTCTGTTTTCTCCTATATTGACAAATGTAGTTCAAACTCTAAATCATACACGGTTTGGGCTAGCTTCTTGAAACTTGACACAATAAACTAGTTCTACGTTCTATCCCTACGGTTTGTTTCCTCTTGATGTAGCCTTCAGCACAGACGGGCGAATAACACTTACAATGAAAGGCGTTGTTAGGCTGCCAAAAAACTAGAGTCTCCTGAAATCTCAACACATATTTTTTTCCGACCTTAATGATACTTTCAAGTAATGAGCAGTACACCAATCAAACTTGGATGCCCAAGTTTCGTTCTCCTAGGTTGATGCATTCGTTTGCAGTAACAGTTTGAATTTCTAGGTTTCACTCTGTTTTCTCCTATATTGACAGATGCAGCTAGAACTCTAAATCAAACACTGTTTGTGCTAGCTTCTTGAAACTTGACACAATAAAGTAGTTCTACGTTCTATCTCTAAGGTTTGTTTCCTCTTGATGTAGCCTAAAGCAGGGACTGGCGAATAACACTTATATTGAAAGGGGTTGCCAAACTTTCAAAAAACTAGAGTCTCCTGAAATCTCAACATATATTTTTTCATCCAATCTTCATGATACTTTCAAGTAATGATCAGTACACCATTCCCACTTGGATGCCCAAGTTTTGTTCTTCTAGGTTGAAGCATTCGTTTGCAGGAACAGTTTGAATTTCTAGGTTTCACTCTGTTTTCTCCTATATTGACAAATGTAGTTCAAACTCTAAATCATACACGGTATGGGCTAGCTTCTTGAAACTTGACACAATAAAGTAGTTCTACATTCTATCCCTAAGGTTTGTTTCCTCTTGATGTAGCCTTCAGCACAGACTGGCGAATAACACTTACAATGAAAGGCGTTGTTAGGCTGCCAAAAAACTAGAGTCTCCTGAAATCTCAACACATATTTTTTTTCCGACCTTAATGATACTTTCAAGTAATGAGCAGTACACCAATCAAACTTGGATGCCCAAGTTTCGTTCTCCTAGGTTGATGCATTCGTTTGCAGTAACAGTTTGAATTTCTAGGTTTCACTCTGTTTTCTCCTTTATTGACAGATGCAGCTAGAACTCTAAATCAAACACGGTTGTGCTAGCTTCTCGAAACTTGACACAATAAAGTAGTTCTACGTTCTATCTCTAAGGTTTGTTTCCTCTTGATGTAGCCTAAAGCAGGGACTGGCGAATAACACTTATATTGAAAGGGGTTGCCAAACTTTCAAAAAACTAGTCTCCTGAAATCTCAACATATATTTTTTCATCCAATCTTCATGATACTTTCAAGTAATGATCAGTACACCATTCCCACTTGGATGCCCAAGTTTTGTTCTTCTAGGTTGAAGCATTCGTTTGCAGGAACAGTTTGAATTTTTAGGTTTCACTCTGTTTTCTCCTATATTGACAAATGTAGTTCAAACTCTAAATCATACACGGTTTTGCTAGCTTCTTGAAACTTGACACAATAAAGTAGTTCTACATTCTATCCCTAAGGTTTGTTTCCTCTTGATGTAGCCTTCAGCACAGACTGGCGAATAACACTTACAATGAAAGGCATTGTTAGGCTGCCAAAAAACTAGAGTCTCCTGAAATCTCAACACATATTTTTTTCCGACCTTAATGATACTTTCAAGTAATGAGCAGTACACCAATCAAACTAGGATGCCCAAGTTTCGTTCTCCTAGGTTGATGCATTCGTTTGCAGTAACAGTTTGAATTTCTAGGTTTCACTCTGTTTTCTCCTGTATTGACACATGCAGCTAGAACTCTAAATCAAACACGGTTTGTGCTAGCTTCTTGAAACTTGACACAATAAAGTAGTTCTACGTTCTATCTCTAAGGTTTGTTTCCTCTTGATGTAGCCTAAAGCAGGGACTGGCGAATAACACTTATATTGAAAGGGGTTGCCAAACTTTCAAAAAACTAGAGTCTCCTGAAATCTCAACATATATTTTTTCATCCAATCTTCATGATACATTCAAGTAATGATCAGTACACCATTCCCACTTGGTAGCCCAAGTTTTGTTCTTCTAGGTTGAAGCATTCGTTTGCAGGAACAGTTTGAATTTTTAGGTTTCACTCTGTTTTCTCCTATATTGACAGATGCAATTCGAACGCTAAATCAAACACGGTTTGTGCTAGCTTCTTGATACTTGACACAATACAGTAGTTCTACGTTGTATCTCTAAGGTTTGATTCCTCTTGATGTAGCCTAATGCAGGGACTGGCGAATAACACTTTTATTGAAAGAGGTTGCCAAACTTCCAAAAACTGGAGTCTTCTGAAATCTCAATATATATTTTTTCATCCAATCTTCATGATACTTTCAAATAATGATCAGTACACCAATCCCACTTGGATGCTCAAGTTTCATTCTCCTACGTTGAAGCATTCGTTTGCAGTAACAGTTTGAATTTTTAGGTTTCACTCTGTTTTCTCCTATATTGACAAATGTAGTTCAAACTCTAAATCATACACGGTTTGTGCTAGCTTCTTGAAACTTGACACAATAAAGTAGTTCTACGTTCTATCCCTAAGGTTATTTTCCTCTTGATGTAGCCTAAAGCAGTGACTGGTGAATAACAGTTATATTGAAAGGGGTTGCCAAACTTTCAAAAAACTAGAGTCTCCTGAAATCTCAACATATATTTTTTCATCCAATCTTCATGATACTTTCAAGTAATGATCAGTACACCATTCCCACTTGGATGCCCAAGTTTTGTTCTTCTAGGTTGAAGCATTCGTTTGCAGGAACAGTTTGAATTTTTAGGTTTCACTCTGTTTACTTCTATATTGACAGATGCAGTTAGAACTTTAAATCAAACAAGGTTTGTGCTAGCTACTTGAAACATGAAACAATAAAGTAGTTCTACGTTCTATCCCTAAGGTTTGTTTCCTCTTGATGTAGCCTTTAGCAGAGACTGGCGAATAACACATTCAATGAAAGGCGTTGTTAGGCTGCCAAAAAACTACAGTCTCCTGAAATCTCATCATATATTTTTTCTTCCGACCTTCATGATACTTTCAAGTAATGAGCAGTGCACCAATCAAACTTGGATGCCCAAGTTTCGTTCTCCTAGGTTGAAGCATTCGTTTGCAGGAACAGTTTGAATTTTCAGGTTTCACTCTGTTTTGTCCTATATTGACAGATGCAGTTCGAACTCTAAATCAAACACGGTTTGTGCTAGCTTCTTGAAACTTGACACAATACTGTAGTTCTACGTTCTATCTCTAAGGTTTGTTTCCTCTTGATGTAGCACGGACTGGCGAATAACACTTATATTGAAAGTGGTTGCGAAACTTCCAAAAAATAAGAGTCTCCTGAAATCTCAACATATATTTTTTCATCCAAAGTTCATGATACTTTCTGGTAATGATCAGTACACCAATCCCACTTGGATGCTCAAGTTTCGTTCTCCTAGGTTGAAGCATTTGTTTGCAGTAACAGTTTGAATTATTAGGTTTCACTCTGTGTTCTCCTATATTGACAAATGTAGTTCAAACTCTAAGTCAAACATGGTTTGTGCTAGCTTCCTGTAACTTGCCACAATAAAGTAGTTCTACGTTCTATCTCTAAGTTTTGTTTCCTCTTGATGTAGCCTGAAGCAGAGACTGGCGAATAACTCATTCAATGAAAGGCGCTGTTAAGCTTCCAAAAAACTACTGTCTCCTGAAATCTCAACATATATTTTTTCATGCGACCTTCATGATAATTTCAAGTAATGAGCAGTACACCAATCAAACTTGGATGCCCAAGTTTCCTTCTCCTAGGTTGAAGCATTCGTTTGCAGGAACAGTTTGAATTATTAGGTTTCACTCTGTTTTCTTTTATATTGACAGATGTAGTTCAAACTCTAAATCAAACACTGTTTTTGCTAGCTTCTTGAAACTTGACACAATACAGTAGTTCTACGGTCTATCTCTAAGGTTCGTTTCCTTTTCATGTCGCCTAAAGCAGGGACTGGTGAATAACACTTATATTGAAAGGGTTTGCCAAACTTCCAAAAACTAGAGTCTCCTGAATTCTCAACATATATTTTTTCATCCAATCTTCATGATACATTCACGTAATGATCAGTACACCAATCCCACTTGGATGCCCAAGTTTAGTTCTCCTAGAATGAAGCATTCGTTTGCAGGAACAGTTTGAATTTTTAGGTTTCACTCTGTTTTCTCCTATATTGACATATGCAGATAGAACTCTAAATCAAACACGGTTTGTGCTAGCTTCTTGAAACTTGACACAATAAAGTAGTTCTGCATTCTCTCCCTAAGGTTTGTTTCCTCTTGATGTAGCCTTAAGCAGAGACTGGTGAATAACACATTCAATGAAAGGCGTTGTTAGGCTGCCAAAAAACTACAGTCTCCTGAAATCTCAACATATATTTTTTTTTTCCGACCTTCATGATACTTTGAAGTAATGAGCAGTACACCAATCAAACTTGGATGCCCTAGTTTGGTTCTCCTAGGTTGAAGCATTCGTTTGCAGTAACAGTTTGAATTTTTAGGTATCACTCTGTTTTCTCCTATATTGACAGATGCAGTTTGAACTCTAAATCAAACACGGTTTGTGCTAGCTTCTTGAAACTTGACACAATACAGTAGTTCTACGTTCTATCTCTAAGTTTTGTTTCCTCTTGATGTAGCCTTAAGCAGAGACTGGCGAATAACACATTCAATGAAAGGCGTTGTTAGGCTGCCAAAATACTACAGTCTCCTGAAATCTCAACATATATTTTATCTTCCGACCTTCATGATACTTTCAAGTAATGAGCAGTACACCAATCAAACGTGGATGCCCAAGTTTTGTTCTCCTAGGTTGAAGCATTCGTTTGCAGTAACAGTTTGAATTTTTACGTTTCTCTCTGTTTTCTCCTATATTGACAGATGCAGTTTGAAGTCTAAATCAAACACGGTTTATGCTAGCTTCTTGAAACTTAACACAATACAGAAGTTCTACGTTCATTCTCTAAGGTTTGTTTCCTCCTGATGTAGCATAAAGCAGGGACTGGCGAATAACACTTATATTGAAAGGGGTTGCCAAACTTCCAAAAAACTAGAGTCTCCTGAAATCTCAACATATATTTTTCCATCCAATCTTCATGATACTTTCAAGTAATGATCAGTACACCATTTTCACTTGGATGCTCAAGTTTCGTTCTCCTACGTTGAAGCATTCATTTGCAGTAACAGTTTGAATTTTCAGTTTTCACTCTGTTTTCTCCTATATTGGCAGATGCAGTTAGAACTCTAAATCAAACACGGTTTGTGCTAGCTTCTTGAAACTTGACACAATAAACTAGTTCTACGTTCTATCTCTAAGTTTTGTTTCCTCTTGATGTAGCCTTAAGCAGAGACTGGCGAATAACACATTCAATGAAAGGCGTTGTTAGGCTGCCAAAAAACTACAGTCTCCTGAAATCTCATTATATATTTTTTCTTCCGACCTTCATGATACTTTCAAGTAATGAGCAGTGCACCAATCAACTTGGATGCCCAAGTTTCGTTCTCCTAGGTTGAAGCATTCGTTTGCAGTAACAGTTTGAATTTTCAGGTTTCACTCTGTTTTGTCCTATATTGACAAATGTAGTTCAAACTCTAAATCAAACACGGTTTGTGCTAGCTTCTTGAAACTTGACACAATACAGTAGTTCTACGTTCTATCTCTAAGGTTTGTTTCTTCTTGATGTAGCCTAAAGCAGGTACTGGCGAATAACACTTATATTGAAAGGGGTTGCCAAACTTTCAAAAAACTAGAGTCTCGGAGATGATTGGAGGACCCAATATGGCTGCCGGCAAGGAGGCAGCACTTTCAATGCCTCTGCAGTAACGGGAGCAGGGAGGACCATTAATTCACCTGCATGCGGCCTGCTGAGGGACTTCTAGCAAAATTCCGCTGAAAGGAGACCTGCCGGGAATTAGTAAGTCTATTAGAGGGGTCACTTTGTCCCAGACGAGTGAATCTCAGCGAGTGAAACTCAGCAGGAACTCACGGGCAACGCCGAACTCCCGCTGCTGCCCACACTTTGCAGCGTACTTACAAAGGGCCACAGCCTGCTTGGGCCCCAGCCGGCCTAGTGCAGAGGCGGTTCGGCGCTGCAAACGACCATCCCCTGACCACCGCCTCCCCCCCGCCGGCTCGGCGCTGTGAACAACGACCCCCACCCCCCCACCCCTGCCCCGCCGTGCTTGTGTGAACAGGTCCCACGGGGGCGCAGTCCCGCTGGCTCAGCCGAAAAACTGCTGCTCACACATTGCAGTGAGCATACGGAAGGCTGGGTCCTGCCTTCCCAGCTCTGTGAGCCGCCTTTGGCGGTTTGGCACTGGAAACAACCACCCCAACCCCCAACCCCGCGCTCGTGTGGCAGTCCCCGGGTGCTGCTAAAGGCCCAGCCCGCCCGGCTCTTGCACGGGGGAATCAGGAGTGGTGCGGGACCCGCGGCGCGGAATTCCGCCTACCGCTATCACCAGTGCTGACAACTGAGGTCTCTTGCACCAGCTTCCAGGGTCATGGCTACCAGAGGGCAAGCAAATTCGCTGGGGGTTCTCAGCCCCAAGCTCTACAAACTTAGGGTCCAAGGGAATGGCAAACAGGGAGAATGTGCCCAGGCGTTCTTGAAAACAGGGCTCACAGGAACAGCAGACTTGGTGTGTAGCCAATATTGTGGTGAGCATCACTGGTGCACTCAGGATTAGAGACCCGCCCAGTCCAGGAGGAAGAGCTGCTGCACAGCGATTGGCTCCCGCCTACTGAGAGGAGAAGTGTGGCCCGGTGGGCACAGCTCCACCTACTGGAAGAATAGTGAATCGAACTCTAAGACTGCATGTATTTTTTTTTTTTTTCTTTTCTCTGGTCTCCTGTTTTATTCACACTATGGATGATCTCTCTCATACCAGAATTGTAGTTAACAATCTGAATTGATGAGTCTAAAAGACTGCATGTATTAAAAAATTTTTCTTTTTTTTCTTTTTATTGGATTTGTTTTGTTTTTGTTGTTGTTTTCCCCCAATTTTTTTAAATTCATTTTATTTTATTTTTTAATACTAATTTTCATTTTTATTATTGCGATTATGATTTCTTTTTAATTCTTTTTAATTTTCTGTTTCCTTTCTCTCTCTCTTCTTCTGTCTTTGCATTTATTTTCAATTCTCATATTCCCCCTTCCTTGAATTCTGCCTGCTTACTCTCATTCTCTTTGGTGACTTATTCCCTCCCCCTATAATACCTTTCCTCCCAAGCAGCAAATAAATTTATAGGAGTAATCAACAACTCAGTAGTCAAACAGAACAAGAAGCAATATGAAAAACAAGGAAGGAAAGGAGTACAAACAATGTAGGAAGGCCTAAATATCCAGGAGAATATAGATTCATCAGAAAAATGGTCATATAAAGACCTCAAGGAATACCTTAGACAGATGGAATGGAACCTTAAAGAGGATACGAGACAGCAAATTCAAGCAGCAAAAGAACACATTGAGAACGAATTACAAAAACAGATAAAAGAAGAAGTTAAGCATCTTTATCAGGATATAGAGATTATAAAAAAGAATCAGACAATAATCTTAGAAATGAAGGAACTTATAAACCAAATTAAAAACTCAAATGAGAGTATCACTAACAGAGTGGAGCAAGTAGAAGCCAGAACGTCAGATAATGAATACAAAATATATCATCTTGAAAAGAGTCTAGCCAACTCTGATAGGCTGGTTAAAAATCACGAGAGAAGCATCCAAGAGATATGTGATAACATTAAAAAACCAAATTTAAGAGTGATCGGGATAGAGGAAGGCACAGAGATTCAAACCAAGGGAATGTGTAATCTACTATATGAAATAATTACAGAAAACTTTCTAGAAATAAAAAAGGAAACAGATATACAAATTGTAGATTTATACAGAACACCGAGCATACAAAATCAAAGTAGACCAATGCCAAGACACATTGTTATGAAGATATCCAATATACAGAACAAAGAGAAAATATTAAAAGCTACAAGAGAAAGGAGGCAGATTACATTCAGGGGTAAACCAATAAGGTTAACAGCGGATTTTTCATCACAGACACTGAAAGCGAGAAGATCCTGGAACAACGTATTTCAAACACTGAAAGCCAATGGATGCCAACCAAGAATTCTGTATCCAGCAAAATTAAGCTTCAGGTACGACAATGAAATAAAAATCTTTCATGATAAACAAAAGCTAAAAGAATTTGCAGCCAGAAAACCAGCATTGCAAAATATCTTGAGCAAAACACTACATGAGGAAGAAATGAGAAACAATAACCAAAGCCAACAGTGGGAAGTGCCCCAGTAAAGACTGACGGAGGGGGGAAAGCTAATCATGGAGAAATAAACTAAATTAAAAAAAAAGAGAGAGAGACAAATAATCAAACATGGATGGAAGTACAAACCATATAGCAATAGTAACTCTAAACATCAATGGTTTAAACTCTCCAATAAAGCGACATAGACTGGTACCATGGATTAAAAAAACAAATCCAACAATATGCTGCCTCCAGGAGACACATCTGACAGGAAAAGACATACACAGGCTGAAGGTGAAAGGTTGGGAAAAAATATACCACGCACACGGTCCTCGCAAACAAGCAGGTGTGGCCATCCTCATATCGAACAAAATCGACTTCAAGACTAAGTTAATCCAAAGGGATAAGGAAGGCCATTATATACTGTTAAAAGGAACCATTCACCAACAAGACATAACAATTATCAATATTTATGCACCAAATAATGGTGCTGTGACGTTCATAAAACAAATTCTCCTCAAGTTCAAGAATCAAATAGACCAATATACAATAATTATGGGTGACTTCAACACACCTCTCTCACCATTGGACAGATCCTCCAAACAAAAGTTGAATAAAGAAACTATAGATCTAAATAACACAATCAATAACCTAGACTTAACTGACGTATATAGAGTATAACAACCATCATCAAGTGGATATACTTTTTTCTCAGCAGCACATGGATCCTTCTCAAAAATAGACCATATATTATGCCATAGGGCAAACCTCAGTAAATATAAAGGGGTGGAGATAATACCATGCATTTTATCTGATCATAATGGAATGAAACTGGAAATCAATGATAAAAGAAGGATGGGAAAATCCTATATCACATGGAAAATGAACAATATGTTACTGAATGATCAATGGGTTACAGAAGACATAAAGGAGGAAATCAAAAAATTCTTAGAGATAAATGAAAATACAGACACAACTTATCGGAATCTATGGGACACAATGAAAGCAGTTTTAAGAGGGAAATTCATCGCCTGGAGGTCATTCCTCAAAAAAAAAAAGAAAAACCAACAAATAAATGAGCTCACACTTCATCTCAAAGCCCTAGAAAAGGAAGAACAAAACAACAGCAAATGCAGCAGAAGGCAAGAAATAATTAAAATCAGAGCGGAAATCAACGAAATTGAAACAAAAGAAACTATTGAAAAAATCAACAAAACTAAAAGTTGGTTCTTCGAAAAAATAAACAAGATTGACAGACCTTTAGCCATGCTAACGAAGAGAAGAAGAGAGAGAACTCAAATTACTAACATATGGGATGAAAAAGGCAATATCACAACAGATGCTACAGAAATACAGAAAACAATTAGAAATTATTTTGAAAACCTATATTCCAATAAAATAGAAGATAGTGAAGACATCGATAAATTTCTTAAGACATATGATTTGCCCAGACTGATTCAGGAGGATACACACAATTTGAACAGACCAATATCAATGGAGGAAATTGAAGAAGCAATCAAGAGACTACCAACCAAGAAAAGCCCAGGACCGGATGGGTATACAGCGGAGTTTTACAAAACTTTTAAAGAAGAATTAATACCAATACTTTTCAAGTTATTTCAGGAAATAGAAAAAGAGAGAGCTCTTCCAAATTCATTCTATGAGGCCAACATCACATTGATTCCAAAACCAGACAAAGACACCTCAAAGAAAGAAAACTACAGACCAATATCCCTGATGAACCTAGATGCAAAAATCCTCAATAAAATTCTGGCGAATCGGATACAAAGGCACATCAAAAAAATTGTGCACCATGATCAAGTAGGATTCATCCCTGGGATGCAAGGATGGTTCAATATACGGAAATCAATAAATGTTATTCACCACATCAATAGACTTAAAGATAAGAACCATATGATCATCTCGATAGACGCAGAAAAAGCATTCGACAAAATACAGCATCCCTTTATGTTCAAAACATTAGAAAAACTAGGGATAACAGGAAATTACCTTGACATTGTAAAAGCTATCTATGCTAAGCCTCAGGCTAGCATCATTCTGAATGGAGAAAAATTGAAGGCATTCCCTCTAAAATCTGGAACAAGACAGGGATGCCCTCTATCACCACTTCTATTCAATATAGTTCTCGAAACACTGGCCAGAGCAATTAGACAGACAAAAGAAATTAAAGGCATAAAAATTGGAAAAGAAGAACTTAAATTATCATTATTTGCGGATGACATGATTTTATACCTAGAAGACCCAAAAGGGTCTACAAAAAAACTACTAGAACTAATAAATGAATTCAGCAAAGTAGCAGGATATAAAATCAACACGCATAAATCAAAGGCATTCCTGTATATCAGCAACAAAACTTCTGAAATGGAAATGAGGAAAACCACTCCATTCACAATATCTTCAAAAAAAATAAAATACTTGGGAATCAACCTAACAAAAGAGGTGAAAGATTTATACAATGAAAACTACAGAATCCTAAAGAGAGAAGTAGAAGAAGATCTTAGAAGATGGAAAAATATACCCTGTTCATGGATAGGCAGAACTAACATCATCAAAATGGCGATATTACCAAAAGTTCTATATAGGTTTAATGCAATGCCAATCAAAATCCCAAAGGCATTGCTTGTAGAAATAGATAAAGCAATCATGAAATTCATATGGAAAAATAAAAGACCCAGAATAGCAAAAGCAATTCTAAGCAGGAAGTGCGAATCAGGCGGTATAGCGATACCAGATTTCAAACTATATTACAGAGCAATAGTAACAAAGACAGCATGGTACTGGTACCAAAACAGGCGGGTGGACCAATGGTACAGAATAGAGGACACAGAGACCAATCCACAAAGTTACAACTATCTTATATTTGATAAAGGGGCTAAAAACATGCAATGGAGGAAGGATAGCATCTTCAACAAATGGTGTTGGGAAAACTGGAAATCCATATGCAACAAAATGAAACTGAACCCCCTCCTCTCACCATGCACAAAAGTTAACTCAAAATGGATCAAAGACCTTGATATCAAATCAGAGACTCTGCGTCTGATAGAAGAAAGAGTTGGCTACGATCTACATATAGTGGGGTCGGGCTCCAAATTCCTTAATAGGACACCCATAGCACAAGAGTCAATAGCAAGAATCAACAAATGGGACTTACTTAAACTAAATGGTTTTTTCACAGCAAGAGAAACAATAAGAGAAGTAAATAGGGAGCCTACATCATGGGAACAAATATTTACTCCTCACACATCAGATAGAGCCCTAATATCCAGAATATACAAAGAACTCAAAAAATTAGACAATAAGATAACAAATAACCCAATCAACAAATGGGCCAAGGACCTGAACAGAAACTTCTCAGAGGAGGACATACAATCAATCAACAAGTACATGAAAAAATGCTCATCATCTCTAGCAGTCAGAGAAATGCAAATCAAAACCACCCTAAGATACCATCTCACTCCAGTAAGATTGGCAGCCATTATGAAATCAAACAACAACAAGTGCTGGCGAGGATGTGGGGAAAAGGGTTCTCTTGTACATTGCTGGTGGGGCTGCAAATTGGTGCGGCCAATATGGAAAGCAGTATGGAGATTCCTGGGAAAGCTGGGAATGGAACCACCATTTGACCCAGCTGTTGCCCTTCTCGGACTATTCCCTGAAGACCTTAAAAGAGCGTATTACAGGGATACTGCCACATCAATGTTCATAGCAGCACAATTTACAATAGCTAGATTGTGGAACCAACCCAGATGCCCTTCAATGGATGAATGGATTAAAAAAATGTGGCATCTATACATCATGGAGTATTACGCAGCACTAAAAAAATGACAAAATCTTGGAATTTGCAGGGAAATGGATGGCACTAGAGCAGATTATGCTTAGTGAAGCTAGCCAATCCCTAAAAAACAAATACCAAAAGTCATCTTTGATATAATGAGAGCAACTAAGAATAAAGCAGGGAGGAAGAGCAGGAAGAAAAGATTAACATTAAACAGAGACATGAGGTGGGAGGGAAAGAGAGAGAAAAGGGGAATTGCATGGAAACGGAGGGAGACCCTCATTGCTATACTAAATTACATATAAGAGGTTGTAAGTGGAATGGGAAAATAAACAAGGTGAGAAATGAATTACAGTAGAAGGGGTAGAGAGAGAAGATGGGAGGGGAGGGGAGGGGGGATAGTAGAGGATAGGAAAGGTAGCAGAATACAACAGTTACTATTATGGTATTATGTAAAAATGTGAATGTGTAACCCATGTGATTCTGCAATCTGTACTTGGGGTAAAAAAGGGAGTTCATAACTCACTTGAAGCTAATGTATGCTAATGTATGAAATATGATATGTCAAGAGCTTTGTAGGGTTTTGAACAACCAATAAAAAAAAAAAAAAAAACTAGAGTCTCCTAAAATCTCAACATATATTTTTTCATCCAATCTTCATGATACATTCACGTAATGATCAGTACACCAATCCCACTTGGATGCCCAAGTTGAGTTCTCCTAGATTGAAGCATTCGTTTGCAGGAACAGTTTGAATTTTTAGGTTTCACTCTGTTTTCTCCTATATTGACAGATGGAGATAGAACTCTAAATCAAACACGGTTTGTGCTAGCTTCTTGAAACTTGACACAATAAAGTAGTTCTAATTTCTATCCCTAAGGTTTGTTTCCTCTTGATGTAGCCTTAAGCAGAGACTGGCGAATAACACATTCAATGAAAGGCGTTGTTAGGCTGCCAAAAAACTACAGTCTCCTGAAATCTCAACATATATTTTTTTTTCCGACCTTCATGATACTTTGAAGTAATGAGCAGTACACCAATCAAACTTGGATGCCCAAGTTTTGTTCTCCTAGGTTGAAGCATTCGTTTGCAGTAACAGTTTGAATTTTTAGGTATCACTCTGTTTTCTCCTATATTGACAGATGCAGTTTGAACTCTAAATCAAACACGGTTTGTGCTAGCTTCCTGAAACTTGACACAATACAGTAGTTCTACGTTCTATCTCTAAGTTTTGTTTCCTCTTGATGTAGCCTTAAGCAGAGACTGGCGAATAACACATTCATTGAAAGGCGTTGTTAGGCTGCCGAAAAACTACAGTCTCCAGAAATCTCAACATATATTTTATCTTCCGACCTTCTTGATACTTTCAAGTAATGAGCAGTACACAAATCAAACTTGGATGCCCAAGTTTCATTCTCCTAGGTTGAAGCATTCGTTTGCAGTAACAGTTTGAATTTTTAGGTTTCACTCTGTTTTCTCCTATATTCACAAATATAGTTCAAACTCTAAATCAAACACGGTTTGTGCTAGCTTCTTGAAACTTGACACAATACAATAGTTCTACTTTCTATCTCTAAGGTTTGTTTCCTCTTGATGTAGCCTAAAGCAGGGACTGGCGAATAACACTTATATTGAAAGGGGTTGGCAAACTTTCAAAAAACTAGAGTCTCCTGAAATCTCAACATATATTTTTTCATCCAATCTTCATGGTACATGCACGTAATGATCAGTACACCAATCCCACTTGGATGCCCAAGTTTAGTTCTCCTAGATTGAAGCATTCGTTTGCAGTAACAGTTTGAAATTGAAAGTTTCACTCTGTTTTCTCCTATATTGACAAATGTAGTTCAAACTCTAAATCAAACACGGTTTGTGCTAGCTTCCTGAAACTTGACATAATAAAGTAGTTTTACGTTCTATCTCTAAGGTTTGTTTCCTCTTGATGTAGCCTAAAGCAGTGAATGGCGAATAACAATTATATTGAAACGGGTTGCCAAACTTCCAAAAAACAAGAGTCTCCTGAAATCTCAACATATATTTTTTCATCCAAACTACATGATACTTTCAGGTAATGATCAGTACACCAATCCCACTTGGATGCTCAAGTTTCGTTCTCCTTCGTTGAAGCATTCGTTTGCAGTAACAGTTTGAATTTTTAGGTTTCACTCTGTTTTCTCCTATATTGACAAATGTAGTTCAATGAAAGTGCTTTTCCACAGTCTCTCCTTAGAGCTTCTTGAAGAGGAAACAAACCATAGAGACAAAACTGAGAACTACTTTTTTTGTCAAGTTTCAAAGAGCTACTGCAAACCATGTTGGATTTAGAGTTCCAAATTCATCTATCTATATAGGAGAGAACAGAGGGAAACCTAAAAATATAAACTGCTACTGTAAACGAACGCTTCAAACTAGAAGAACAAAATTTCGTGAGTCAAGTGGGATTTGTGTAAAGATCATTACCACCAAGTATCATCAAGATTGAATGAAAAATATTTGCTGGTATTTTGGAAACTCGTTATTTCATGGAAGCTTGGCAACCCCTTTCAATGAAAGTGCTTTTCCACAGTCTGTGCCTAGGGCTACTTGAAGAGAAAAGAAACCATAGAGACAAAACTGAGAACTTCTTTATTTTGTCAAGTTTCAAAGAGCTACTATAATCCATGTTGGATTTAGAGTTCCAAATTCATCTATCTATATAAGAGAGAACAGAGGGAAACCTACATATAAAAACTGCTACTGTAGACGAACGCTTCAACCTAGAAGAACACAATTTGGTGACCCAAGTGGGATTTGTGTACTGATCATTACCACCAAGTATCATCAAGATTGGGTGAAAAAATATTTGCCGGTATTTCGGAAAGTCATAATTTCTTGGAAGCTTGACAACCCCTCTCAATGAAAGTGCTTTTCCACAGTCTGTGCCTAGGGCTACTTGAAGAGGAAACAAACCATAGAGACAAAACTGAGAACTCCTTTATTTTGTCAAGTTTCAAAGAGCTACTACAATCCATGTTGGATTTAGAGTTCCAAATTCATCTATCTCTATAGGAGAGAACAGAGTGAAACCTAAATATAAAAACTGCTACTGTAGACGAACGCTTAAACCTAGAAGAACAAAATTTGGTGAGCCAAGTGGGATTTGATTACTGATCATTACCACCAAGTATCATCAAGATTCGGTGAAAAAGTATTTGCCGGTATTTCGGAAAGTCATAATTTCTTGGAAGCTTGGCAACCTCTCTCAATGAAAGTGCTTTCCCACAGTCTGTGCCTAGGGCTACTTGAAGAGGAAACAAACCATAGAGACAAAACTGAGAACTACGTTATTTTGTCAAGTTTCAAAGAGCTACTACAAACCATGCTGGATTTAGAGTTCCAAATTCATCTATCTTTATAGGAGAGAACAGAGGGAAACCTAAAAATATAAACTGCTACTGTAAATGAACGCTTCAAATTAGAAGAACAAAATTTGGTGAGCCAAGTGGGATGTGTGTACCCATCATTACCACCAAGTTTCATCAAGATTGGGTGAAAAATATTTGCTGGTATTTCGGAAACACGTTATTTCTTGGAAGCTTGGCAGCTCTTTCAATGAAAGTGCTTTATCACAGTCTGTGCCTAGGGCGACTTTAAGAGGAAACAAACCACAGAGACAAAACTGAGAACTTCTTTATTTCGTCAAGTTTCAAAGAGCTACTACAAGCCATGTACGATTTAGAGTTCCAAATTCATCTATCTATATAATGGAGAACAGAGTGAAACCTACATATAAAAACTGCTACTGTAGACGAACGCTTCAACCTAGAAGAACACAATTTGTGAGCCAAGTGGAATTTGTGTCCTGATCATTACCAACAAGTATCATCAAGATTGGGTGAAAAAATATTTGCTGGCATTTCGAAAACTCGTTATTTCTTAGAAGATTGGCCACCCCTCTCAAAGAAAGTGCTTTTCCACTGTCTGTGCCAAGGGTACTTGAAGAGGAAACAAACCATAGAGACAAAACTGAGAACTCCTTTATTTTGTCAAGTTTCAAAGAGCTACTACAAACCATGTTGGATTTAGAGTTCCAAATTCATCTATCTATATAGGAGAGAACAGAGGGAAACCTAAATATAAAAACTGATACTGTAGACGAACGCTTCAACCTAGAAGAACAAAATATGTTGAGCCCAGTGGAATTTGTGTACTGATCATTACCACCAAGTATCATCAAGATTGGGTGAAAAAATATTTGCTGGTATTTCGGAAACTCGTAATTTCTCGGAAGCTTGGCAACCACTTTCAATGAAAGTGCTTTTCCACAGTCTCTGCTTAGCGTTACTTGAAGAGGAAACAAACCATAGAGACAAATCTGTGAACTCCTTTTTTTTGTCAAGTTTCAATGAGCTACTACAAACCATGTTGGATTTAGAGTTCCAAATTCATTATCTATATAGGAGGGAACAGAGGGAAACCTACGTATAAAAACTGCTACTGTAGACGAACGCTTCAACCTAGAAGAACAAAATTTGGTGAGCCAAGAGGGATTTGTGTACTGGTCATTACCACCAAGTATCATCAAGACTGGGTGAAAAAATATTTGCTGGTATTTTGGAAACTCGTTATTTCTTAGAAGATTGGCAACGCCTCTCAATGAAAGTGCTTTTCCACAGTCTGTGCCTAGGGCTACTTGAAGAGGAAACAAACCATAGAGACAAAACTGAGAATTCCTTTATTTTGTCAAGGTAAAAAATCTCCTACAAACCATGTTTGATTTAGAGTTTTAAATTCATCTATCTATATAGGAGAGAGCAGAATGGAACCTAAAAATAAAAACTTCTACTGTAAATGAACGCTTCAACCTAGAAGAAAAAAATTTGGTTAAGCAAGTGGGATTTGTGTACCTGTCATTACCAGAAGGTATCATCAAGATTGGGTGAAAAAATATTTGCTGGTATTTCAGAAACTCGGAATTTCTTAAAGCTTGGCAACGCCTCTCAATGAAAGTGCTTTTCCACAGTCTGTGCCTAGGGCTACTTGAAGAGGAAACAAAAAATAGAGACAAAACTGAGAACTACGTTATTTTGTCAAGTTTCAAAGAGCTACTACAAACCATGCTTCATTTAGAGTTCCAAATTCATCTATCTTTATAGGAGAGAACAGAGGGAAACCTAAAAATATAAACTGCTACTGTAAATGAACGCTTCAAATTAGAAGAACAAAATTTGGTGAGCCAAGTGGGATGTGTGTACCCATCATTACCACCAAGTTTCATCAAGATTGGGTGAAAAATATTTGCTGGTGTTTCGGAAATACGTTATTTCTTGGAAGCTTGGCAGCCCTTTCAATGAAAGTGCTTTATCACAGTCTGTGCCTAGGGCGACTTTAAGAGGAAACAAACCACAGAGACAAAACTGAGAACTTCTTTATTTCGTCAAGTTTCAAAGAGCTACTACAAGCCATGTACGATTTAGAGTTCCAAATTCATTTATCTATATAATGGAGAACAGAGTGAAACCTACATATAAAAACTGCTACTGTAGACGAACGCTTCAACCTAGAAGAACACAATTTGTGAGCCAAGTGGAATTTGTGTCCTGATCATTACCAACAAGTATCATCAAGATTGGGTGAAAAAATATTTGCTGGAATTTCGAAAACTCGTTATTTCTTAGAAGATTGGCCACCCCTCTCAATGAAAGTGCTTTTCCACTGTCTGTGCCTAGGGTACTTGAAGAGGAAACAAACCATAGAGACAAAACTGAGAACTCCTTTATTTTGTCAAGTTTCAAAGAGCTACTACAAACCATGTTGGATTTAGAGTTCCAAATTCATCTATCTATATTGGAGTGAACAGAGTGAAGCCTTAAAATATAAATTGCTACTGTAGATTAACGCTTCAACCTAGAAGAACAAAATTTGGTGAGCCAAGTGGGATTTGTGTACTGATCATTACCACAATGTATCATCAAGATTGGGTGAAAAAATATTTGCTGGTATTTCGGAAACTCGTTATTTCGTAGAAGCTTGGCAACCCCTCTCAATGAAAGTGCTTTTCCACCCTCTGTGCCTGGGGCTACTTGAAGAGGAAACAAACCATAGAGTCAAAACAGAGAACTCCTTTATTATGTCAAGTTTCAAAGAGCTACTACAAACCATGTTGGATTTAGAGTTCCAAATTCATCTATCTATATAAGAGAGAACAGAGTAAAACCTACATATAAAAACTGCTACTGTAGACGAATGCTTCAACGTAGAAGAACACAATTTGGTGAGCCAAGTGGGATTTGGGTACTGATCATTACCACCACGTATCATCAAGATTGGGTGTAAAAATATTTGCTGGTATTTCTGAAACTCGTTATATCTTAGAAGCTTGGAAACCCCTCTCAAAGTAAGTTCTTTTTCACAGTCTGTGCCTAGGGCTACTTGAAGAGGAAACAAACCATAGAGACAAAGCTGAGAACTCCTTTATTTTGTCAAATTACAAAGAGCTACTACAAACCATGTTGGATTTAGAGTTCCAAATTCATCCATCTATATAGGAGAGAACAGACGGAAACCTAAATATAAAAACTGCTACTGTAGACGAACGCTTCAACCTAGAAGAACAAACTTGGTGAGCCAAGTGGGATTTGTGTACTGATCATTACCACCAAGTATCATCAAGATTGGGTGAAAAAATATTTGCTGGCATTTTGAAATCTCGTTATTTCTTAGAATTTGGCAACCCCTCTCAATGAAAATGCTTTTCCACAGTCTGTGTCTAGGGCTACTTGAAGAGGAAACAAACCATAGAGACAAAACTGAGAACTCCTTTATTTTGTCAAGTTTCAAAGAGCTACTACAAACCATGTTGGATTTAGAGTTCCAAATTCATCTATCTATATTGGAGTGAACAGAGTGAAGCCTAAAAATATAAATTGCTACTGTAGACGAACGCTTCGACCTAGAAGAACAAAATTTGGTGAGCCAAGTAGGATTTGTGTACTGATCATTACCACCAAGTATCATCAAGATTGGGTGATAAAATATTTGCTGGTATTTTGGAAACTCGTTATGTCTTGGAAGTTGGGAAAACTCTTTCCATGAAAGTGCTTTTCCACAGTCTGCGCCTAGGGCTACTTGAAGAGGAAGCAAACCAGAGAGACAAAACTGAGAACTACTTTATTTTGTCAAGTTTAAAAGAGCTACTACAAACCATGTTGGATTTAGAGTTCCAAATTCATCTATCTATATAAGGGAGAACAGAGGGAAACCTAAAAATATAAACTGCTACTGTAAACGAACGCTTCAAACTAGAAGAACAAAATCTGGTGAGTCAAGTGGGATTTGTGTAGCGATCATCACCACCAAGTATCATGAAGATTGGGTGAAAAAATATTTGCTGGTATTTCGAAAACTGGGTATTTCTTAGAAGGTTGGCAACCCCTCTCAATGAAAGTGCTTTTCCACAGTCTGTGCCTAGGGCTACTTGAAGAGGAAACAAACCAGAGAGACAAAACTGAGAACTACTTTATTTTGTCAAGTTTAAAAGAGCTACTACAAACCATGTTGTATTTAGAGTTCCAAATTCATCTATTTATATAGGAGAGAACAGAGTGAAAGCTAAAAATGAAAACTGCTACTGTAAACGAACGCTTCAACCGAGAAGAACAAATTTGGTGAGCCAAGTGGGATTTGTGTACTTGTCAAAACCACCACGTATCATCAAGATTAGGTGAAAAAATATTGGCTGGTATTTCGGAAACTCGTAATTTCTTGGAAGCTTGGCAGCCCCTTTCAATGAAAGTGCTTTTCCACAGTCTCTGCTTAGGGCTACTTGAAGAGGAAACAAATCATACAGACAAAACGGGGAACTCCTTTATTTTAACAAGTTTCAAAGAGATACTACAAACCATGTTGGATTTAGAGTTCCAAATTCATCTATCTATATAGGAGAGAACAGATTGAAACCTAAAAATATAAATTGCTACTGTAAACGAACTCTTCAAACTAGAAGAACAAAACTTGGCGAGTCAAGTGGGATTTGTGTACCGATCATTACCACCAAGTATCATCAAGACTGGGTGAAAAAATATTTGCTGGTATTTCGGAAACTCGTTATTTATTGGAAGCTTGGCAACCCCTTTCAATGAAAGTGCTTTAACACAGTCTGTGCCTAGGGCTACTTGAAGAGGAAACAAACCATAGAGACAAAACTGAGAACTCCTTTATTTTGTCAAGTTTCAAAGAGCTACTACAACCATGTTGGATTTAGAGTTCCAAATTCATCTATCTGTATAGGAGAGAACACAGTGTAACCTAAATATAAAAACTGCCTTTGTAGACGAACGCTTCAATCTAGAAGAGGAAAATTTGGTGACCCAAGTGGGATTTGTGTACTGATCATTACCACCAAGTATCATCAAGATTGGGTGAAATAATATTTGCTGGTATTTCGGAAAGTCCTTATTTCTTAGAAAATTGGCAACCCCTCTCAATGAATGTGCTTTTCCACAGTCTGTGTCTAGGGCTACTTGAAGGGGAAACAAACCATAGAGACAAAACTGAGAACTCCTTTATTTTGTCAAGTTTCAAAGAGCTACTACAAACCACGTTGAATTTAGAGTTCCAAATTCATCTATCTCTATAGGAGAGAACAGAGGGAAACCTAAAAATATAAACTGCTACTGTAAACGAACGCTTCAAACTAGAAGAACAAAATTTGGTGAGTCAAGTGGGATTTGTGTAGCGATCATCACCACCAAGTATCATCAAGATTGGATGAAAAAATATTTGCTGGTATTTCCGAAACTCGTTATTTCTTAGAAGCTTGGCAACACCTCTCAATGAAAGTGCTTTTCCACAGTCTGTGCCTAGGGCTACTTGAAGAGGAAACAAACCATAGAGACAAAACTGAGAACTCCTTTATTTCGTCAAGTTTCAAAGAGCTACTACAAACCATGTTGGATTTAGAGTTCCAAATTCATCTATCTATATAATGGAGAACAGGGTTAAACCTACATATAAAAACTGCTACTGTAGACGAACGCTTCAACCTAGAAGAACACAATTTGTGAGCCAAGTGAGATTTGTGTACTGATCATTACCACCACGTACCATCAAGTTTGGGTGAAAAAATATTTGCTGGTATTTTGGAAACTCGTTATTTCTTAGAAGGTTGGCAACCCCTCTCAATGAAAGTGCTTTTCCACAGTCTGTGCCTAGGGCTACTTGAAGAGTTAACAAACCATAGAGACAAAACTGATAACTCCTTTATTTTGTCAAGTTTCAAAAAGCTACTAAAAACCATGTTGGATTTAAAGTTCCAAATTCATCTGTCTATATAGAAGAGAACAGAGTGAAAACTAAATATAAAAACTGCTATTGTAAACGAACGCTTCAAACTAGAAGAACAAAACTTGGCGAGTCAAGTGGGATTTGTGTACCGATCATTACCACCAAGTATCATCAAGATTGGGTGAAAAAATATTTGCTGGTATTTGGAAACTCGTTATTTCTTGGAAGCTTGGCAACACCTCTCAATGAAAGTGCTTTTCCACAGTCTCTGCTTAGCGTTACTTGAAGAGGAAACAAACCATAGAGACAAAACTGAGAACTTTTTTTTTTGTCAAGTTTCAATGAGCTACTACAAACCATGTTGGATTTAGAGTTCCAAATTCATTATCTATATAGGAGAGAACAGAGGGAAACCTACGTATAAAAACTGCTACTGTAGACGAACGCTTCAACCTAGAAGAATAAAATTTGGTGAACCAAGAGGGATTTGTGTGCTGGTCATTACCACCAAGTATCATCAAGACTGGGTGAAAAAATATTTGCTGGTATTTCGGAAACTCGTTATTTCTTAGAAGATTGGCAACGCCTCTCAATGAAAGTGCTTTTCCACAGTCTGTGCCTAGGGCTACTTGAAGAGCAAACAAACCATAGAGACAAAACTGAGAACTCCTTTATTTTGATTAGTTTAAAAAAGCTACTACAAACCATGTTGGATTTAGAGTTTTAAATTCATCTATCTATATAGGAGAGAGCATAATGAAACCTAAAAATAAAAACTTCTACTGTAAACGAACGCTTCAACCTAGAAGAACAAAATTTGGTTAAGCAAGTGGGATTTGTGTACCTGTCATTACCACCAGGTATCATCAAGATTGGGTGAAAAAATATTTGCTGGTATTTCAGAAACTCGTAATTTCTTAAAGCTTGGCAACGCCTCTCAATGAAAGTGCTTTTCCACAGTCTGTGCCTAGGGCTACTTGAAGAGGAAACAAAACATAGAGACAAAACTGAGAACTACGTTATTTTGTCAAGTTTCAAAGAGCTACTACAAACCATGTTGGATTTAGATTTTCAAATTCATCTATCTTTATAGGAGAGAACAGAGGGAAACCTAAAAATATAAACTGCTACTGTAAATGAACGCTTCAAATTAGAAGAACAAAATTTGGTGAGCCAAGTGGGATGTGTGTACCCATCATTAACACCAAGTTTCATCAAGATTGGGCGAAAAATATTTGCTGGTATTTCGGAAACACGTTATTTCTTGGAAGCTTGGCAGCCCTTTCAATGAAAGTGCTTTATCACAGTCTGTGCCTAGGGCTACTTTAAGAGGAAACAAACCACAGAGACAAAACTGAGAACTCCTTTATTTTGTCAAGTTTCAAAGAGCTACTACAAACCATGTTGGATTTAGAGTTCCAAATTCATCTATCTATATAATGGAGAACAGAGTGAAACCTACATATAAAAACTGCTACTGTAGACGAACGCTTCAACCTAGAATAACACAATTTGGTGAGCCAAGTGAGATTTGTGTACTGATCATTACCACCACGTATCATCAAGTTTGGGTGAAAAAATATTTGCTGGTATTTCGGAAACTCGTTATTTCTAGAAGGTTAGCAACCCCTCTCAATGAAAGTGCTTTTCCACAGTCTGTGCCTAGGGCTACTTGAAGAGTTAACAAACCATAGAGACAAAACTGAGAAATCCTTTATTTTGTCAAGTTTCAAAAAGCTACTAAAAACCATGTTGGATTTAAAGTTCCAAATTCGTCTGTCTATATAGAAGAGAACAGAGTGAAAACTAAATATAAAAACTGCTATTGTAAACGAACACTTCAAACTAGAAGAACAAAACTTGGCGAGTCAAGTGGGATTTGTGTACCGATCATTACCACCCAGTATCCTCAAGATTGGGTGAAAAAATATTTGCTCGTATTTGGAAACTCGTTATTTCTTGGAAGCTTGGCAACCCCTTTCAATGAAAGTGCTTTTCCACAGTCTGAGCCTAGGGCTACTTGAGGAGGAAACAAACCGTAGAGACAAAACTGAGAACTCCTTTATTTTGTCAAGTTTCAAAGAGCTACTACAACCATGTTGGATTTAGAGTTCCAAATTCATCTATCTATATAGGAGAGAACAGAGTGAAACCTAAATATAAAAACTTCTACTGTAGACGATTGCTTAAACCTAGAAGAACAAAATTTGGTGACCCAAGTGGGATTGTGTACTGATCATTACCACCAAGTATCATCAAGATTGGGTGAAAAAATATTTGCTGGTATTTCTTTAACTCGTTATTTCTTTGAAGATTGGCAACCCCTCTCAATGAAAGTTCTTTTCCACAGTCTGTGTCTAGGGCTACTTGAAGAGGAAACAAACCATAGAGACAAAACTGGGAACTCCTTTATTATGTCAAGTTTCAAGAGCTACTACAAACCATGTTGGATTTAGAGTTCCAAATTCATCTATCTATATAGGAGAGAACAGAGAGAAACCTAAGTATAAAAACTGCTACTAAAGACCAACGCTTTAACCTAGAAGAACAAAATTTGGTGAGCCAAGTGGGATTTTTGTACTTATCATTACCACCAAATATCATCAAGATTGGGTGAAAAGATATTGCTGGTATTTCGGAAACTCATTATTTCTTAGAAGATTGGCAACCCCTCTCAATGAAAGTGCTTTTCCACAGTCTGTGTCTACGGCTACTTGAAGAGTTAACAAACCATAGAGACAAAACTGAGAACTCCTTTATTTTGTCAAGTTTCAAAAAGCTACTAAAAACCATGTTGGATTTAAAGTTCCAAATTCATCTGTCTATATAGAAGAGAACTAGAGAAAACTAAATATAAAAACTGCTATTGTAAACGAACGCTTGAACCTAAAGAACAAAACTTGGCGTCTCAAGTGGGATTTGTGTACCGATCATTACCACCAAGTATCATCAAGATTGGGTGAAAAAATATTTGCTGGTATTTCGGAATCTCGTTATTTCTTGGAAGCTTGGCAACCCCTCTCAAGGAAAGTGCTTTTCCACAGTCTGTGCCTAGGGCTACTTTAAGAGGAAACAAACCATAGGGACAAAACTGAGAACTCCTTTTTTTTTGTCAAGTGTCAAAGAGCTACTACAAACTATGTTGAATTTAGAGTTCCAAATTCATCTATGTATAAAGGAGAGAACAGAGGGAATCTTAAAAATATAAACTGCTACTGTAAACGAACGCTTCAAACTAGAAGAATGAAATTTGGTGAGTCAAGTGGGATTTGTGTTCCGATCATTACCACCATGTATCATCAAGTTTTGGTGAAAAAATATTTGCTGGTATTTCGGAAACTCGTAATTTCTTGGATGCTTCGCAACCCCTTTCAATGAAAGCGCTTTTGCACAGTCTCTGCTTAGGGCTACTTGAAAAGGAAACAAACCACAGAGACAAACTGAGAACTACTGTTTTTGTCAAGTTTCAAAGAGCTACTACAAACCATGTTGGTTTTAGAGTTCCAAATTCATCTATCTATATAGGAGAGAACAGAGTGAAACCTAAAAATAAAAACTGCTACTGTAAACGAACGCTTCAACCTAAAAGAACAAAATTTGGTGAGCCATGTGGGATTTGTGTACTGATCATTACCACCAAGTATCATCAAGATTGGGTGAAACAATATTTGCTGGTATTTGGGAAACTCGTAGATTCTTGGACGCTTGGCAACCCCTTTCAATGAAAGTGCTTTTCACCAGTCTCTTCTTTGAGCTTCTTGAAGAGGAAACAAACCATAGAGACAAAACTGAGAACTACTGTATTTTGTCTAGTTTCCAAAATCTACTAAAAGCATGTTGGATTTAGAGTTCCAAATTCATCTATCTATATAGGAGAGAAAAGAGTGAAACCTAAAAATAAAAACTGCTACTGTAATCGAACGCTTCAACCTAGAAGAGCAAAATTCGGTGGGCCAAGTGGGATTTGTGTACTGTTCATTACCACCAAGTATTCTCAAGATTGGGTGAAACAATATTTGCAGGTATTTCGGAAACTCATAGATTCTTGGATGCTTGGCAACGCCTTTCAAGGAAAGTGCTTTTTGCCAGTCTCTGCTTTGGGCTACTTGAAGAGTAGAGACAACACTGAGAACTACTTTATTTTGTCAAGTTTCACAGAGCTACTACAAAGCATGTTGGGATTTAGAGTTCCAAATTCATCTATCTATATAAGAGTAAACAGAGTGAAACCTAAAAATAAATACTGCTACTGTATACAAACACTTCAATCTAGAAGAACAAAATTTGGTGAGCCAAGTGACATTTGTGTAGTGATCATTAACACCAAGTATCATCAAGACTGGGTGAGAAAATATTTGCTGGTATTTCAGAAACTCTTAGATTCTTGGAAGCTTGGCAACTCTTTTCAATGTACGTGCCTTTCTCCAGTCTCTGCTTAGGGCTACTTGAAGACGAAACAAGCCATAGAGACATAACTGAGAACTACTTAATTTTTTTCAAGTTTCAAAGAGCTACTACAAACCATGTTGGATTTAGAGTTAAAAATTCATGTATCTACAGAAGAGTAAACAGAGTGAAAGATAAAAATAAATACTGATCCTGTAAACATTCAACCTAGAAATAAAATTTCGTGAGCTAATGAGACTCGTTTACTGATCATTACCACCAAGTATCATCAATATTGGATGAAAAAATATTTGCTGGTATTTCCGAAACTCTTAGATTCTTGGAAGCTTTGCCACCCATTTCAATAAAAGTGCTTTTCGCCAGTCTCTGCTTAGGTCTACTTGAAGAGGAAACAAACCATAGAGACAAAACGAAGAACTACTTTATTTTGTCAAGTTTCAAAGTGCTACTACAAACCATGTTGGATTTAGAGTTCCAAATTCATCTATCTGTATAGGAGAGAACAGAGTGAAAGCTAAAAATAAAAACTGCTACTGTAAACGAACGCTTCAACCTAGAAGAGCAAAATTTGGTGGGCCAAGTGGGATTTGTGTACTGATCATTACCACCACGTATTATCAAGATTGGGTGAAACAATATTTGCAGGTAATTCGGAAACTTAGTTTCTTGGATGCTTGGCAACCCCTGTCAATGAAAGTACTTTTTGCCAGGCTCTGCTTAGGGCTATTTGAAGAGCAAACAAACCATAGAAACAACACTGAGAACTACTTTATTTTGTTAAGTTTCAAAGAGATACAACAAACCGTGTTGGATTTAGAGTTCCAAATTCATCTATCTATATAGGAAAGAATAGAGTGAAACCTAAACATAAACACTGCTACTGTAGACGAACGCTTCAACCTGGAAGAACAAAGTTTGCTGAGCCGAGTGGGACTTCTGTACTCATCATTACCACCAAGTATCATCATTATTGGGTGAAAAAATATTTGCTGGTATTTTGGAAACTCGTAGATTCTTGGAAGCTTGGCAAACCCTTTCAATGAAAATGCTTTTCACCAGTCTCTGCTTAGGGCTACTTGAAGAGAAAACAAAAAAAAAAATAGAGACAATACTGAAAACTACACTATGTTGTCAAGTTTCAAAGAGCTACTGCAAGTCATATAGGATTTAGAGTTCCAAATTCATGTATCTACAGAAGAGTAAACAGAGTGAAAACTAAAAATAAATACTACTACTGTATACAAACACGTCAACCTAGAAGAACAAAATTTGATGAGCCAAGTGAGACTTGTGTACTGATCATTACCACCAAGTATCATCAAGTTGGGTGAAAAAATATTTGCTGTGATTTCGGAAACTCGTAGATTTTTGAAAGCTTGTCAACCTTTTTCTAAGTAAGTGCTTTTCGCCAGTCTTTGCTTAGGGCTACTTGAAGAGGAAACAAACCATAGAGACAAAACTGAGAACTCTTGTATTTTGTCAAGTTTCAAAGAGCTACTAAAACCATATTGGATTTAGAGTTCCAAATTCATCTATCTATATAGGAGAGAACAGAGTGAAACCTAAAAATAAAAACTGCTATTGTAAACGAACACTTCAACCTAGAAGAACATAATTTGGTGAGTCATGTGGGATTTGTGTACTGATCATTACCAAAACATATCGTCAAGATTGGGTGAAACAATATTTGCTGGTATTTCGGAAACTCGTAGATTCTTGGACGCTTGGCAACCCCTTTCAAGGAACGTGCTTTCTCCAGTCTCTGCTTAGGGATACTTGAAGAGGAAACAAACCATAGAGACATAACTGAGAACTACTTTATATTTTCAAGTTTCAAAGAGCTACTACAAACCATGTTGGATTTACAGTTCCAAATTCATGTATCTACAGAAGAGTAAACAGAGTGAAACCTAAAAATAAACACTCCTCCTGTATCCATTCAACCTAGAAATTAAAATTTGGTGAGCCAAGTGAGACTCGTTTACTCATCATTACCACCAAGTATCATCAAGTTGGGTGAAAAAATATTTGCTTGGATTTTGGAAACTCGTAAATTCTTGAAAGCTTGTCAACCTTTTTCAATGAAAGTGCTTTTCACCAGTCTTTGCTTAGGGCTACTTGAAGAGGAAACAAACCATAGAGACAACACTGAGAACAATTGTATTTTGTCAAGTTTCAAACAGCTACTACAAACCATGTTGGATTTAGAGTTCCAAATTCATTTATCTATATAGGAGAGAACAGAGTGAAACCTAAAAATAAAAACTGCTACTGTAAACGAACGCTTCAACCTAGAAGAGCAAAATTTGGTGGGCCAAGTGGGATTTGTGTACTGATCATTACCACCACGTATTCGCAAGATTGGGTCAAACAATATTTGCAGGTATTTTGAAAACTCGTTATTCTTGGATGCTTGGCAACCCCTGTCACTGAAAGTGCTTTTCGCCAGTCGCTGTTTAGGGCTACTTGAAGAGGAAACAAACCATAGAGACAACACTGAGAACTACTTTATTTTGTCATGGTTCAAAGAGCTACTACAAACCATGTTGGATTTAGAGTTCCAAATTCATCTATCTATATAGGAAAGAATAGAGTGAAACCTAAAAATAAAAACTGCTACTGTAAACGAACGCTTCAACGCAGAAAAATAAAAGTTTGCTGAGCCGAGTGGAACTTCTGTACTGATCATTACCACCAAGTATCATCATTATTGGGTGAAAAAATATTTGCTTTTATTTCGGAAACTCGTTGATTCTTGGAAGCTTGGCAAACAGTTTCAATGAAAATGCTTTTCTCCAGTCTCTGCTTAGGGCTACTTGAAGAGGAAACAAACCATAGAGACAACACTGAGAACAATTGTATTTTGTCAAGTTTCAAACAGCTACTACAAACCATGTTGGATTTAGAGTTCCAAATTCATTTATCTATATAGGAAAGAATAGAGTGAAACCTAAAAATAAAAACTGCTACTGTAAACAAAAGCTTCAACCTAGAAGAACAAAATTTGGTGGGCCAAGTGAGATTTGTGTACTTATCATTCCCACCATGTATTCTCAATATTGGGTGAAAAACTATTTACTGGTATTTCTGAAACTCGTAGATTTTTGGATGTTTGTCAACACCTTTCAATGAAAGTGTTTTTCGCAAGTCTCTGCTTAGGGCTACGTGAAGAGGAAACAAACCATACAGACAAAACTGAGAACTACTTTATTTTGTCAAGTTTCAAAAAGCTACTACAAACCATGTTGGATTTAGAGTTCCAAATTCATCTATCTATATAGGAGAGAACAGAGTGAAACTTAAAAATAAATACTGCTACTCTAAACGAACGCTTCAACCTAAAAAAGGAAAATTTGGTGGGCCAAGTGGGATTTGTGTGCTGATCATTACCACCACGTATTCTCAAGATTGGGTGAAACAATATTTGCAGGTATTTCGGAAACTCGTAGATTCTTGGATGCTTGGCAAACCCTGTCAATGAAAGTGCTTTCCGCCAGTCTCTGCTTAGGGCTACTTGAAGAGGAAACAAGCCATAGAGACAACACTGAGAACTCCTTTATTTTGTCATGTTTCAAAGAGCTACTAGAATCCATGTTTGATTTTGAGTTCTACATTCATCTATCTATATAGAAAGAATAGAGGGATACCTAAAAATAAACACTGCAACTGTAAAAAAACGCTTCAACCTAGAAGAACAAAATTTGGTGAGCCAACTGGGACTTCTATAATCATCATTCCAACCAAGTATCATCAAGATTGGGTGAAAAAATACTTGCTGGTATTTCAGAAACTCGTAGATTCTTCGAAGCTTGGCAACCTTTTTCAATGATAGTGCTTTTCGCCAGTCTCTGCTTAGGAATACTTGAAGAGGAAACAAACCATAGAGACAAAACTGAGAACTACTTTATTTTGTCATATTTCAAAGAGCTACTACAAACCATGGTGGATTTAGTGTTTCAAATTCATCTATCTATGTAAGAGTGAACAGAGTGAAACCTCAAAATAAATACTTTTTACTGTATACAAACGATTCAACCTAGCAGAACAAAATTTGGTGAGCCAAGTTCGACTTGTGTACTGATCATTACCACCAAGTACCTTCAAGATTGGCTGAAAAAATATTTGCTGGTATTTCGGAAACTCGTAGATTATTGGACGCTTTTCAACCTCTTTCATTGAAAGTGTTTGTCCCCAGTCTCTGCTTAGGGTTACTTGAAGGGGAAACAAACCATAGAGACAAAACTGAGAACTACTTTATTTTCTCAAGTTTCAAAGAGCTACTACAATCCATGTTGGATTTACAGTTCCAAATTCATCTATCTATACAGGAGAAAACAAAGTGAAACCTAAAAATAAAAAGTGCAACTGTAAACAAAAGCTTCAACCTAGAAGAACAAAATTTGTTGAGCCAATTGGGATATTTGTACTGATCATTACCAACAAATATCAGCAAGATTGTTGAAAAAATATTTGCTGGCATTTCGGAAACTCGTAGATCTTGGACGCTTGGCAACCACTTTAAATGAAAGTGCTTTTCCACAGTCTCTGCCTAGGGCTACTTGAAGAGGAAACAAACCATAGAGACAAAACTGAGAACTACTTTATTTTGTCAAGTTTCAAAGAGCTACTACAAACCATGTTGTATTCAGAGTTCTAAATTAATCTATCTATATAGGAAAAAATAGAGTGAAACCCAAAAATAAAAACTGGAACTGTAAACGAACGCTTCAATCTAGAAGAACAAAATTTGGTGTACCAAGTGGGACTTCTATACTGATCATTACCACAAAGTATCATCAAGATTGGGTGAAAAAATATTTGCTGGTATTTCGGAAACTCGTAGTTTCTAGGAAGCCTTAGGGCTACTTGAAGAGGAAACAAACCATAGAGACAAAACTGAGAACTACTTTATTTTGTCAAGTTTCAAAGAGCTACTACAAACCATGTTGGACTTAGAGTTCCAAATTCATCTAACTATATAAGAGTTAACAGAGTGAAGCCTAAAAATATATACTGCTACTGTGTACAAACGCTTCAACCTAAAAGAACAAAATTTGGTGACCCAAGTGAGATTTGTGTACTGATCATTACCACCAAGTATAATCAAGATTGGGTGAAAAAATATTTGCTGTTTTTCAGAAACTCGTAGATTCTTGGACGCTTGGCAACCCCTTTCAATGAAAGTGCTTTTCGTCAGTCTGTGCTTTGGGCTCTATAAAGAGAAAACAAAACACAGAGAAAAATTGAGAACTACTTTATTTTGTCAAATTTCAAAGAGCTACTACAAACCATGTTGGATTTAGAGTTCCAAATTCATCAATCTATATAGGAGAGAACAGAGTGAAACCCAAAAACAAACTGCTACTGTAAATGAACGCTTCAACACAGAAGAACAAAATTTGGTGAGCCAAGTGAGATTGGTGCACTGATCATTACCACCAAGTATCATCAAGATTGGGTGAAAATATATTTGCTAGTATTTCAAAAACTCGTAAAAAATGTCTTTCGCCAGTCTCTGCTTAGGGCTACTTGAAGAGGAAACAAACTATAAGACAAAACTGAGAACAACTTTATTTTGTCAAGTTTCAAAGAGCTACTACAAACCATGTTGGATTTAGGGTTCTAAATTCATCTATCTATATAGGAAAGAATAGAGTGAAACCTAAAAATAAAAACTGCAACTGTAAACGAATGCTTCAACCCAGAAGAAGAAAATTTGGTGCCAAGTGTTACTTGAGTACGGATCATTACCACCAAGTATCATCAAGATTGGGTGAAAAATACTTGCTGGTATTTTGGAAACTCGTAGATTCTTAGACGCTTGGCAACCCCTTTCAATGAAAGTGCTGTTCGCCAGTCTCTGCTTAGGGCTACTTGAAGAGGAAACAAACCATAGAGACAAAACTGAGAACTACTTTATTTTGTCAAGTTTCAAAGAGCTACTACAAACCATGTTGGATTTAGAGTTCCAAATTCATCTATCTATATAGGAAAAAATGGAGTGAAACCTAAAAATAAAAACTGCAACTATAAATGAACGCTTCAACCTAGAAGAACAAAATTTGGTGAGCCAAGTGGGACTTCTGTACTGATCAATACCACCAAGTATCATCAATATTGGTTGAAAGAATATTTGCCTTTATTTCGGAAACTCGTAGATTCTTGGATGCTTGGCAAGCCCTTTCAATGAAAGTGCTTTTCTCCAGTCTCTGCTTAGGGCTACTTGAAGAGGAAACAAACCATAGAGACAAAACTAAAAACTACTTTATTTTGTCCAGTTTCAAAGAGCTACTACAAACCATGTTGGATTTAGAGTTCCAAATTCATCTATCTACATAAGAGTAAACAGAGTGAAACCTAAAAATAAATACTGCTACTGTAAACAAACGCTTCAACCTAGAAGAACAAATTTTGGTGAGGCGAGTGAGACTTGTGTACTGATCATTACCCCCATGTATCATCAAGTTTTGTGATAAAATATTTGCTGGGATTTCGAAAAATTGTAGACTCTTGAAAGCTTGGCAACCTTTTTCAATAAAAGTGCTTTTCGCCACTCTTTGCTTAAGGCTAGTTAAAGAGGAAACAAACCATAGAGACAAAACTGAGAACTACTTTATTTTGTCAAGTTTCAAAGAGCTACTACAAACCATAATGGTATTAGAGTTCCAAATTCATCTATCTATATAGGATTGAACAGAGTGAAACCTAAAAATAAATACTGCTAATGTATACAAACGCTTCAACCTAGAAGGAAAATTTGGTGAGCCAAGTGAGACTTGTGTACTGATCATTACCAGCAAGTATCATCAAGATTGGGTGAAAAAATATTTGCTGGTATTTCAGAAACTTGTAGATTCTTGGACGCTTGGTAACCCCTTTCAATTAAAGTGCTCTTCCACAATCTCTGTATAGGACTACTTGAAGAGGAAACAAACCATAGAGACAAAACTGAGAACTACTTTATTTTGTCAAGTTTCAAAGAGCTACTACAAACCATGTTGGATTTAGAGTTCCAAATTCATCAATCTATATAAGAGAGAACAGAGTGAAACCTACATATAAAAACTGCTACTGTAGACGAACGCTTCAACCTAGAAGAACACAATTTGGTGAGCCAAGTGGGACTTGTGTACTGATCATTAACACCAAGTATCATCAAGATTGGGTGAAAAAATTTTTGCTGGTATTTCGGAAACTCATAGATTCTTGGACGCTTGGCAACCCCTTTCAATGCAAGTGCTTTTAGCCAATCTCTGCTTAGGGCTATTTGAAGAGAAAACAAACCATAGAGATAAAACTGAGAACTACTTTATTTTGTCAAATATCAAAGAGCTAATACAAACCTTGTTGGATTTAGAGTTCCAAATTAATCTATCTATATAGTAGAAAACAGAGTGAAACCTAAAAATGAAAACTGCTACTCTAAACAAATACTTCAACCTAGAAGAACAAAATTTGGTGAGCCTAGTGAGATTTGTGTACTGATCATTACCAGCAGGTATCATAAAGATTGGGTGAAAATATAATTGCTGCTATTTCGAAAACTCGTAGATTCTTGGAATCTTGGAAAAACCTTTCAACGAAATAGCCTTTCGCCAGTCTCTGCTTAGGGCTACTTGAAGAGGAAACAAACCAATAGAAAAAACTGACAACTACTTAATTTTGTCAAGTTTCAAAGAGCTACTACAAACCATGTTGGTTTTCGATTTCCAAATTCATCTGTATTTATAGGAGAGAACAGAGTGAAACCTAAAAATAAAAACTGCTACTGTAAACAAACACTTCAACATAGAAGAACAAAATTTGGTGACTCAAGTGGGTTTTGTGTACTGATCATTACCACCACATATCCTAAGATTGGGTGAAAAAATATTTGCTGGTATTTCAAAAAATCGTAGATTCTTGGACGCTTGGAGAACCCTTTCAATGAAAGTGCTTTTCGCCAGTCTCTGCTTAGGGCTACTTGAAGAGGAAACAAACCATAGAGAAAAAACTGAGAACTAGTTTATTTTGTCAAGTTTAAAAGAGCTAGTACAAACTATGTTGGATTTAGAGTTCCAAATTCATCTATCTATATAAGAGAGAACAGAGTAAAACCTAAAGATATAAACTGCTATTGTAAATGAACGCTTCAACGTAGAACAACAAAATTTGGTGAGCCAAGTAGGATTTGTGTACTGATCATTACCACCAAGTTTCATCAATATTGGGTGAAAAAATATTTGCTGGTATTTCGGAAACTCGTAGATACTTGGACGCTTGGCAAACCCTTTCACTGAAAGTGCTTTTCGCCAGTCTCTGCTTAGGGCTACTTGAAGAGGAAACAAACCATAGAGACAAAACTGAGAACTACTTTTTTTGTAAAGTTTCAAAGAGCTACTACAAACCATGATGGATTTAGTGTTCTAAATTTATCTATCTATATAAAAGAAAACGGATTGAAACCTAAAAATAAAAACTGCAACTGTAAATGAACACGTCAACCTAGAAGAACAAAATTTGGTGAGCCAAGTGAGACTTTTGTACTGAGTATTACCACCAAGTATCATCAAGATTGGGTGAAAAAATATTTGTGTTATTTTAGAAACTCGTAGATTCTTGGAAGCTTGGCAACCCCTTTCAATGAAAGTGCCTTTCGCCAGTCTCTTCTTAGGGCTACTTGAAGAGAAATCAAACCATAGAGACAAAACTGAGAACTACTTTATTTTGTCAAGTTTCAAGGAGCTACTACAAACCGTCTTGGATTTAGGGTTCTAAATTTATCTATCTATATAGGAGAGAACAGAGTGAAACCTAAAAATAAAAACTGCTACTGAAAACGAACGCTTCCACCTAGAAGAACAAAATTTGGTGCGCCAAGTGGGATTTGTGTACTGATCATTACCACCACGTGTCCTCAATATTGGGTGAAAAAATATTTGCTGGTATTTCGGAAATTCGTAGATTCTTGGACGCTTGGCAACCACTTTCAATGAAAGTGCTTTTCGCCAGTCTCTGCTTAGGGCTTCTTGAAGAGGAACAAAAAACATTGAGACATAACTGAGAACTACTTTATTTTGTCAAGATTCAAAGAGGTACTACAAACCATGTTGAATTTATGGTTCTAAATTCATCTATATATATAGGAAATAATAGAGTGAATCCTAAAAATACAAACTGCAACTGTAAACGAACGCTTCAACCTAGAAGAACAAAATTTGGTGAGCCAAGTGGGACTTGTGTACTGATCATTACCATCAAGTATCATCAAGATTGGGTGAAAAAAATATTTGCTGATATATCGGAAACTCGTAGATTCTTGGAATCTTGGCAACACCTTTCAATGAAAGTTCTTTTCCAGAGTCTCTGCTTAGGGCTATTTGAAGAGAAAACGAACCATAGAGATAAAACTGAGAACTACTTTATTTTGTCAAATTTCAAAGTGCTACTACAAACCATGTTGGATTTAGAGTTCCGAATTAATCTATCTATATAGGAGAAAACAGAGTGAAACCTAAAAATAAAAACTGCTACTCTAAACAAACGCTTCAATCTAGAAGAACAAAATTTGGTGAGCCACGTGAGAGTTGTGTACTGATCATTACCAGCAAGTATCATCATGATTGGTTGAAAATATATTTGCTGGTATTTCAGAAACTCGTAGATTCTTGGAAGCTTGGCAAAACATTCCAACGAAAGTGCCTTTCGCCAGTCGCTGCTTAGGGCTACTTGAAGAGGAAACAAACCATAGAGACAAAACTGAGAACTACTTTATTTTGTCAAGTTTCAAAGAGCTACTACAAACCATGTTAATTTTAGAGTTCGAAATTCATCTATTTCTATAGGAGAGAACAGAGTGAAACCTATAAATAAAAACTACTTTTTAAACTAACACTTCAACCTAAAAAACAAAATTTGGTTACCCAAATGAGACTTGGGTACTGATCATTACCACCAAGTATCATCACGATTGGGTAAAAAAATATTTGCTGATATTTTGGAAACTCGTAGATTCTTGGAAGCTTGGGCTACTTTAAAAGGAAACAAACTTTAAAAGGAAACAAACCATAGAGACAAAACTGAGAACTACTATATTTTGTCTAGTTTCAAAGAGCTACTACAAACCATGTTATATTTAGAGTTCCAAATTCATCTATCTATATAAAAGAAAACAGAGTGAAACCTAAAAATAAAGACTGCACCTGTAAACGAAGGGTTCAACCTAGAAGAACAAAATTTGGTGAGCCAAGTGGGATTTGTGTACTCATCATTACCACCAAGTATTATCAAGATTGGGTGAAAAAAAATATTTGCTGGTATTTCGGAAACTCGTAGATTCTTGGAAGCTTGGCAACCGCCTCAATGATAGTGCCTTTTGCCAGTCACAGTTTAGGGCTACTTGAAGAGGAAACAAACCATAGAGACAAAACTGAGAACTACATTATTTTGTCAAGTTTCAAATAGCTACTACAAACCATGTTGAATTTAGAGTTTCAAATTCATTTATCTATATTGGAGAGAACAGATTGAAACCTAAAAATAAAAACTGCTACTGTAAACGAACGTTTCAAACTAGAAGAACAAAATTTGGTGAGCCAAGTGGGATATGTGTATGGTCATTATCACCGAGTATCATCAAGATTGCGTGAAACAGTATTTGCTGGTATTTCAGAAACTCGTAGATTCTGGACGCTTGGCAACCCTATCAATGAAAGTGCTTTTCGCTAGTCTCTGCTTAGAGCTACTTGAAGAGGAAACAATCCATCAAGACAAAACTGAGAACTACTTTATTTTGTGAAGTTTCAAAGAGCTACTACAAACCATGTTGGATTTAGAGTTCGAAATTCATCTATTTATATAGGAGAGAACACAGTGAAACCTATAAATAAAAATGGCTTCTGTAAACTAACACTTCAACCTAGAAGCACAAAATTTGGTTAGCCAAGTGAGATTTGTGTACTGATCATGACCACCAAGTATCATCAAGATTTGGTGAAAAAATATTTGTTGGTATTTCGAATATTCTTGGAAACTTGGCAACCCCTTTCAATGAAAGTGCTTTTCAAATGTCTCTGCTTAGGGCTACTTGAGGAGGAAACAAAAGATTGAGACAATACTGAGAACTACTTTATTTTGTCAAGTTTCAAAGAGCTACTACAGACCTTGTTGGATTTAAAGCTCCAAATTCATCTATCTATATAAAAGAAAACAGTGAGAAACCTAAAAATAAAAACTGCTAGTGTAAACGAATGCTTCAAACTAGAAGAACAAAATTTGGTGAGCCAAGTGATATTTGTGTACTGATCATTACCACCATGTATCATCAATATTGGGTTAAAAATTATTTGCTGTTATTTCGAAAACTCTTAGATTCTTGGAAGATTTGCATCCCTTTCAATCATAGTGCCTTTCGCCAGTCTCTGTTTAGGGCGACTTGAAGAGGAACAAACCATAGAGACAAAACTGAGAACTACTTTATTTGTCAAGTTTCAAAGACCCTACCAAAAAACCGTGTTGGATTAGAGTTCCAAATTCATCTATCTATTTAGGAGAGAACAGAGTGAAACCTAAAAATAAAAACTGCTACTGTAAACGAACACTTCAACCTAGAAGAACAAAATTTGGTGAGCCAAGTGGGATTTGTGGACTGATCATTACAACCACGTATCATCAAGATTGGGTGCAAAAATATTTGCTGATATTTCGGAAACACGTAGATTGTTGGACGCTTGGCAACCCCTTTTAGTGAACGTGCCTTTCTCCAGTCTCTGCGTAGGACTACTTGATGAGGAAAGAAACCATAGAGAAAAAACTGAGAATTACTTTATTTTGTCAAGTTTCAAAGAGCTACTACAAACCATGATGGATTTATGATTTTAAATTCTTCTGTCTATATAGGAAAGAATAGAGTGAAACCTAAAAATAAAAACTGCAATTGTAAACAAACGCTTTAACCTAGAAAAAAAAAATTGGTGAGCCAAGTGAGATTTGTGTACTGATCATTACCACCAAGTGTCATCAAGATTGGGTGAAAAAATATTTGCTGGTATTTCAGAAACTTGCAGATTCTTGAACGCTTGGCAACCCCTTTCAATGAAAGTGCTTTGCTCCAATCTCTGCTTTGGACTACTTGAAGTGGAAACAAATCATAGACACAAAACTGAGTACTACTTTATTTTGTCAAGTTTCAAAGACCTACTACAAGCCATGCTGTATATAGAGTTCTAAATTTATCTATCTATATAGGAAAGAATAGAGTGAACCTAAAAATAAAAACTGCTACTGTAAACGAACGCTTCAAACTAGAAGAACAAAATATGGTGAGCCAAGTGGGACTTCTGTACTGATCAATACCACCAAGTATTCTCAAGATTGGGTGAAAAAATATTTGTGGTATTCTGAATAATCGAAGATACTTGGAAACTTGGCAACCCCGTTCAATGAATGTGCCTTTCGCCAGTCTCTGCTTAGGGCTACTTGAAGAGGAAACAAACCATAGAGACAAAACAGAGAACTACTTTATTTTGTCAAGTTTCAAAGAGCTACTACAAACCATGTTGGATTTAGAGTTCCAAATTCATCTATCAATATAGGAGAGAATAGAGTGAAACTTAAAATTAAAACTGCTGCTGTGAACGAATGCTTAAACCTAGAAGAACAAAATTTGGTGAGCCAAGTGGGATTTGTGTACTGATCATTACCACCACGTATCATCAAGATTGGGTGAAAAAATATTTGCTGGTATTTCGGACACTCGTAGATTCTTTTACACTTGGCAACCCCTTTCAATGAAAGTGCTTTTCGCCAGTCTCTACCTAGGGCTACTTCAAGAGGAAACAAACCATAGAGACATAACTGAGAACTACTTTATTTTGTCAAGTTTCAAAGAGCTACTACAAACCATGTTGTTTTTAGAGTTCTAAATTCATCTATCTATATAGGAAAAATAGAGTAACAACTAAAAATAAAAACTGCAACTGTAAACGAACGCTTCAACCTAGCAGAACAATATTTGGTGAGCCAAGTGGGAATTCTGTACTGGTCATTACCAGCAAGTATCCTCAGGTTTGGGTGAAAAAATATTTGTGGTATTTCGGAAACTCGAAGATTCTTGGAAGCTTGGCAACCCCTTTCCATGAAAGTGCCTTTGCCAATCTCTGCTTAGGGCTACTCTAAGAGGAAACAAACCATAGAGACAAAACTGAGAACTACTTTATTTTGTCAAGTTTCAAAGAGCTACTACAAACCATGATGGATTTAGGGTTCTAAATTTTTCTATCTATATAGGAAACAATATAGTGAAACCTAAAAAGAAAAATTGCAACTGTAAACAAACGCTTTGACCTAGAAGAACAAAATTTGGTGAGCCATCTGAGATTTTTGTAGTAATCATTACCACCACGTGAAATCAAGATTGGGTGAAAAAATATTTGCTGGTATATTGGAAACTCATAATTTCTTGGAAGCTTGGCAACCCCTTTAAATTAAAGTGCTTTTCGCCAGTCTCTGCTTAGGGCTACTTGAACAGGAAAGAAACCATAGAGACAAAACAGAGAACTACTTTATATTCTCAAGTTTCAAAGAGCTACTACAAACCATGTTGGATTTATGGTTCTAAATTCATCTATCTATATAAGAAAGAATGGAGTGAAACCTAAAAATAAAAACTGCTACTATAAACGAACGTTTCAAAATAGAAGAACAAAATTTGGTGAGCCAAGTGGCACTTGTGTACTGATCATTACCAGCAAGTATCATCAAGATTGGTTAAAAAATATTAGCTGGTATTTCGGAAAATCTTATATTCTTGGACGCTTGGCAACCCCTTTCAATGAAAGTGCTTTTCACCAGTCCCTGCTTAGGGGTACTTGAAGAGAAAAGAAACCATAGAGACAAAAGTGAGAACTACATTATTTTGTCAAGTTTCAAAGAGCTACTACAAACCATATTGGATTTAGAGTTCTAAATTTATCTATCTATATAAGAAAGAATAGAGTGAAACCTAAAAATAAAAACTGCAACTGTAAACGAACGCTTCAACCTAGAAAAACAAAATTTTGTGAGCCAAGTGGGACTTGTGTACTGATCATTACCACAAAGTATCATCAAGGTTGGGTGAAAAAATATTTGCTTGTATTTCGGAAACTCGTAGATTCTTGGACGCTTGGCAACCTGTTTCAATGAAAGTGCCTTTCACCTGTCTCTGCTTAGGGGTACTTTAAAAGGAAACAAACCATAAATACAAAACTGATAACTAATTTTTTGTCAAGTCTCAAGGAGCTACTACACACTATGTTGGTTTTATAGTTCCAAATGTATCTATCTATATAGGAGAAAACAAAGTGAAACCTAAAAATTAAAACTGCTACTGTAAATGAACGCTTAAACCTAGGAGACAAAATTTGGTGTGCCAAGTGAGATTTGTGTACTGATCATTACCACCAAGTATCATCAATATTGGGTGAATAAATATTTGCTGGTATTTGGGAAACTCATAGATTCTTGGAAGCTTGGCAACCCCTTTAAATGAAAGGTCTTTTTGAAAGTCTCTTCTTAGGGCTACGAGAAGAGGAAACAAACGATAGAGCAAAACTGAGAACAACTGAATTTTGTCATGTTTCAAAGAGCTACTACAAACCATGTTGGGTTTAGAGTTCCAAATTCATCTATCTATGTAGGAGAGAACAGAGTGAAACCTAAAATTAAAAACTGCTGCTGTAAACGAACGATTCAACCTAGAAGAACAAAATTTGGTGAACCAAGTGGGACTTGAGTACTGATCATTACCACCAAGTATCAACAAGACTGTGAGAAAAAATACTTGCTGGTATTTCGGAAACTCGTAGATTCTTGGACACTTAGCAACCTTTTTCAATGAAAGGGCTTTGCGCCAGTCTCTGCATAGGGCTACTTGAAGTGGAAACAAACCATAGATACTAAACTGAGAACTACTTTATTTTGACAAGTTTCAAAGAGCTATTAAAAGCTGTGTTGGATTTAGAGTTCTAAATTCATCTATCTATGTAGAACAGAATAGATGAAACGTAAAAATGAAAACTGCAACTCTAAATGAAAGCTTCAACCTAGAAGTACAGAACTTGATGAGCCAATTGGCACTTGTGTACTGGTCATTATCAACAAGTATCATCAAGATTGGGTGAAAAAATATTTACTGGTAATTCAGAAATCGTAGATTCTTGGACGCTTTGCAACCCCTTTCAATGAAAGCGCTTTCTGCCAGTGTCTGCTTAGGCCTTCTTGAAGAGGAAACAACCAAAGAGACAAAACTGAGAACTACTTTATTTTGTCAAGTATCAAAGAGCTGCTACAAAACATTTTGGATTTAGAGTTCCAAATTCATATATATATATATATATATAGGAGAAAACAGAGTGAAACCTAAAAATAAAAACTACTACTGTAAACAAACGCTTCTAACTCCAAAACAAAATTTGCTGAGCATATGAGGTTTGTGTACTGATCATTACCACCAAGTATCATCAAGATTGGGTGAAAAAATATTTGCTGGTATTTCGGAAACTCAGATTCTTGGAAGCTTGGCAACCCCTTTCAATGAAAGTGCTTTTTCACAGTCTCTGCTTAAGGCTACTTGAAGAGGCAACAAACAATAGAGACAAAACTGAGAACTACTTTATTTTGTCAAGTTTCAAAGATCTACCACAAACCATGTTGGGATTAGAGTTTCAAATTCATCTATCTATACAGGAGGAAACAGAGTGAAACCAAAAATTAAAAATTGCTGCTGTAAACGAACGCTTCAACCTAGAAGAACAAAATTTGGTGAGCCAAGTGGTATTTGGTACTGATCATTACCACCAAGTATCATCAAGACTGGGTTAAAAAATATTTGCTGGTATTTGGGAAACTCGTAGATTCTTGGATGCTTGGCAACCTTTTTCAATGAAAGCGCTTTGCGCCAGTCTTTGCTTAGGGGTACTTGAAGAGGAAACAAACCATAGAGAAAAAAGTGAGAACTACTTGATTTTGTCAAGCTTCAAAGAGCTATTACAAATCATGTTGAATTTAGCGATCCAGATTCATCTATCTATGTAGGAGAGAACATAGTGAAACCTAAAAATAAAAACTGCTACTGTAAACGAACACTTCAACCTAGAAGAACAAAATTTGGTGAGCCAAGTGGGATTTGTGTACTGATCATTACCACCATGTATCATCAACTTTGGGAGAAAGAATATTTGCTGGTATTCGGAAACTCTTAGATTCTTCGACGCTTGGCAAACCCTTTCAATGAAAGTGATTTCCGCCAGTCTCTGCTTAGGGCTACTTGAAAAGTAAACAAAGCATAGAGACATAACTGAGAGCTACTTAATTTTGTCAAGTTTCAAAGAGCTACTACAAACCATGTTGGATTTAGTGTTCCAAATTCATCTATCTATATAGGAGAGAACAAAGTGAAACCTAAAAATAAAAACTGCTACTGTAAACAAAAGCTTCAACCTAGAAGAACAAAATTTGGTGAGCCAAGTATGATTTGTGCACTGATCATTACCACCAATATCATCAAGATTGGTGATAAAATATTTGCTGGTATTTCGGAAAATCATTCATTCTTGGACACTTGGCAACCCTTTTAATGAAAGTGGTTTTCCGCAGTCTCTGCTTAGGGTTACTTGAAAAGTAAACAAAGCATAGAGACATAACTCAGAGCTACTTTATTTTGTCACGTTTCAAAGAGCTACTAAAAACAAAGTTGGATGTAGAGTTCCAAATTCATCTATCTTTATAAAAGAAAACAGAGTGAAACCAAAAAATAAAAACTGCTACTGTAAACGAACGCTTTCACATAGAAGAACAAATATTGGTGAGCCAAGTGGGATTTGTATAATGATCATTACCACCAAGTATCATCAAGATTGGGTGAAAAAATATTTGCTGGTATTTTGGAAACTCGTAGATACCTGGACGCTTGGTAAACCCTTTCAATGAAAGTGCTTTTCGCCAGTCTCTGATTAGAGCTACTTGAAGAGGAAACAAACCATAGAGATAAAACTGAGAACTACTTTATTTTGTCAAGTTTCAAAAGGATACTACAAACCATGTTGGATTTAGAGTTCCAAATTCATCAATCTATATAAGTGTAAAAAGAGTGAAACCTAAAAATGAAAACTGCTACTGTAAACAAACGCTTCAACCTAGAAGAACAAAATTTGGTGAGCCAAGTGAGACTTGTGTACTGATCATTAAGAGAAAGTATAATCAAGATTGGGTGAAAAAATACTTGCTGGTATTTCGGAAACTCGTGGATTCTTGAAAGCTTGGCAACGTTTTTTAATTAAAGTGCCTTTGGCCAGTCTTTGCTTAGGACTACTTGAAGAGGAAACAAACAATAGAGAACAAACTGAGAACTACTTTATTTTGTCAAGTTTCAAAGAGCTACTACAAACCATGTTGGATTTAGAGTTTCAAATTCATCTATCTATATAGGAGAGATCAGAGTGAAACCTAAAAATATAAACTGCTACTGTAAAAGAACGCTTCAACCTAGAAGAATAAAATTTGGTGGGCCAAGTGCGATTTGTGTACTGATAATTACCACCACGTATCCTCAAGATTGGTTGAAATATATTTGCTGGTATTTCGGAAACTCGTATATTATTGGACGCTTGGCAACCCCTTTCAATGAAACTGCTTTTCGCCAGTCTCTGCTTAGGGCTATTTGAAGAGAAACAAACGATAGAGAAAACACTGAAAATTACTTTATTTTGTCAAGTTTCAAAGAGCTACTAGAAACCATGTTGGATTTAGGGTTCTAAACTCATCTATCTATATAGGAAAGATTAGATTGAAACCTAAAAATAAAAACTGCTACTGTAAATGAACCCTTGAACCTAGAAGAACAATATTTGGTGAGCCAAGTGAGACTTGTGTACTGATCATACCAACAAGTATCATCAACTTGGGTGAAAAAAAATTTGCTGGGATTTTGAAAACTCGTAGATTCTTGAAAGCTTGGCAGCCTTCTTCAATGAAAGTGCCTTTCGCCAGTCTTTGCTTAGGGCTACTTCAAGAGGAAACAAACCATAGAGACAACACTGAGAACTACTTTATTTTGTGAAGTTTCAAAGAGCTACTACAAACCATGTTGAATTTAGAGTTCCAAATTTATCTATCTACATAAGAGTAAACAGAGTGAAATCTAAAAATAAATACTACTACTGTAAACAAACGCTTCAACCTAGAAGAACAAAATTTGGTGAGCCGAGTGAGACTTGTGTACTGATCATTTAAGCAAGTAACATCAAGTTGGGTGATAAAATATTTGCTGGGATTTCAGAAAATCTTAGACTCTTGAAAGCTTGGCTACCTTTATCAATGAAAGTGCCTTTCGCCAGTCTTTGCTAAGGGCTACTTGAAGAGGAAACAAACCATAGAGACAAAACTGAAAACTACTTTATTTTGTCAAGTTTCAAAGAGCTACTACAAACCATGTTGGATTTAGAATTCCAAATTCATCTATCTATATAGGAGAGAACAGAGTGAAACCTAAAACTATAAACTGCTACTGTAAACGAACGCTTTAACCTAGAATTACAAAATTTGGTGGGCCAAGTGGGATTTGTGTCCTGATCATTACCAGCACGTATCATCAAGATTGGGTGAAAAAATATTTGCAGGTACTTCGGAAATTCGTGGATTCTTGGACACTAGGTAACCCCTTTCAATGCAAGTGCGTTTCCACAGTCTCTGCTTAGCGCTACTTGAAGAGAAAACAAATCATAGAGACAAAACGGAGAACTACTTTATTTTGTCAAGTTTCAAAGAGCTACTACAAACCATGTTGGATGTAGAGTTCCAAATTCATCTGTCTATATAGGAGAGAACAGAGCGAAAGCTAAAAATAAAAATTGCTACTGTAAACGAATGCTTCAAAATAGAAGAACAAAATTTTTGGAGCCAATTGGGATTTGTATACTCATCATTACCGACAAGTATCATCAAGATTGGGTGAAAAAAAAATTGCTGGTATTTCGTAAACTACTAGATTCTTGGAGGTTTGGCAACCCCTTTCAATGAAAGTGGTTTTTGCCAGTCTCTGATTAGGGCTACTTCAAGAGGAAAAATACCATAGACACAAAACTGAGATCTACTTTATTTTGTCAAGTTTCAAAGAGCGACTGCAAACCATGTTGGATTTAGAGTTCCAAATTCATCTATCTACATAAGAGTAAACAGAGGGAAACCTAAAAATAAATACTGCTACTCTAAACAAACGCTTCTACATAGAATAGCAAAACTTGGTGGGCCAAGTGGGATTTGGGTACTGATCATTACAAACACGTATTCTCAAAATTGGGTGAAACAATATTTGCAGGTATTTCGGAAACTCGTAGATTCTTGGATGCTTGGCAACCACTGTAAATGAAAATGCTTTTCGCCAGTCTCTGCTTAGGGCTACTTGAATAGGAAACAAACCATAGAGACAACACTGAGATCTACTTTATTTTGTGAAGTTTCAAAGAGCTACTAGAAACCATGTTGCATTTAGAGTTCCATATTCATCTATCTATATAAGAAAGAATAGAGTGAAACGTAAAAACAAAAACTGCAAGTGTAAAAGAACGCTTCAACCTAGAAGAAAAAATTTGGTGAGCCGAGTGGAACTTCTGTACTGATCATTACAACCAAGTATCGTCAATATTGGGTGAAAAAATATTTCCTGGTATTTCAGAAACTCGTAGATTCTTGGAATCTTGACAACCCCTTTCAAGGAAAGTGCTTTTCCTCAGTCTCTGCTTCGGGCTAGTTGAATGGGAAAGAAACCATAGAGTCAACACTGAGAACTACTTTATTTTGTCAAGTTTCAAAGAGCTACTACAAGCCATGTTGGATTTAGAGTTTCAAGTTCATCTATCTATATAAGAGTGAACAGAGTGAAACCTAAAAATAAATACTGCTACTGTATATAAACACTTCAACCTAGAAGAACAAAATTTGTTGAGGGAATTGGGACATTTGTACTGATCATTACCAACAAGTATCATCAAGATTGGTGAAAAATAATTGCTGGTATTTCGGAAACTCATAGACTCTTGGAAACTTGTGAACCCTTTTCAATGAATGTGCCTTTCTCCAGTCTCTGCTTAAGGCTACTTGAACAGGAAACAAACCATCGAGTCAAAACTGTGAACTACTTTATTTTTTCAACTTTCAAAGAGCTACTACAAACCATGTTGGATTTAGAGTTCCAAATTCATGTATCTACAGAAGAGTAAACAGAGTGAAACCTAAAAATAAATAGTGCTCCTGTAAACATTCAACCTAGAAGAATAAAATTTGGTGAGCCAAGTGAGACTCGTTTACTGATCATTACCACCAAGTATCATGAAGTTGGGTGAAAAAATATTTGCTGGTATTTCGGAAACTCGTAGATTCTTGGAAGCTTGGCAACCCCTTTCAATGAAAGTGCCTTTCTCCAGTCTCTGCTTAGGGCTACTTGAAGAGGAAACAAACCAAAGACACAAAACAGAGAACTACTTTATTTTGTCAAGTTTCAAAGAGCTACTACAAACCATATTGGATTTTGAGTTCTACATTTATCTATCTATATAGGAAAGAATAGAGGGATACCTAAAAATAAAAACTGCAACTGTAAATAAACGCTTCGACCTAGAAGAACAAAATTTGGTGAGCCAAGTGGGACTTCTATACTCATCATTCCAACCAAGTATCATCAAGATTGGGTGAAAAAATACGTGCTAGTATTTCAGAAACACGTAGATTCTTCGAAGCTTGGCAACCATTTTCAATGATAGTGCTTTTCGCCAGTCTCTGCTTAGGGCTACTTGAAGAGGAAACAAACCATAGAGACAAAAATGAGAACTACTCTATTTTGTCATGTTTCAAAGAGCTACTACAAACCATGTTGGATTTAGTGTTCCAAATTCATCTATCTATATAAGAGTGAACAGAGTGAAACCTAAAAATAAATACTGCTACTATATACAAACGCTTCAACCTGGAAGAACAAAATTTGGTGAGGCAAGTTGGACTTGTGTACTGATCATTCCATCAAGTATCATCAATGTTGGCTGACAAAATCTTTGCTGGTATATTGGAAACTCGTAGATTCTTGGACGCTTTGCAACCTCTTTCATTGAAAGTGCTTATCCCCAGTCTCTGCTTAGGGTTACTTGAAGAGGAATCAATCCATAGAGACAAAACTGAGAACTACTTTATTTTGTCAAGTTTCAAAGAGCTACTACAAACCATGTTGGATTTAGAGTTCCAAATTCATCTATCTATACAGGAGAAAAAGAGTGAAACCTAAAAATAAAAACTGCAACTGTAAACAAAAGCTTCAACCTAGAAGAACAAAATTTGTTGAGCCAATTGGGATATTTGTACTGATCATTACCAACAAGTATCATCAATATTGGGTGAAAAAATATTTGCTGGTATTTCGGAAACTCGTAGACTCTAGGAAGCTTGGCAACCCCTTTAAATGGACGTCCTTTTCCACAGTCTCTGCTTAGGGCTAGTTGAAGAGGAAACAAACCATAGAGACAAAAATGAGAACTACTTTATTTTGTCAAGTTTTAAAGAGCTACTACAAACCATGTTGTATTAAGAGTTCTAGATTCATCTACCTATATAGGAAAGAATAGAGTGAAACCCAAAAATAAAAACTGCAACTGTAAACGAACGCTTCAACCTAGAAGGCAAAATTTGGTGTACCAAGTGGGACTTCCATACTGATCATTACCACAAAGTATCATCAAGATTGGGTGAAAAAATATTTGCTGGTATTTCGGAAACTCGTAGATTCTTGGACGCGTTGCAACCTCTTTCATTGAAAGTGCTTTTCCCCAGTCTCTGCTTAGGGTTACTTGAAGAAGAAACAAACCATAGAGATAAAACTGAGAACTACTTTATTTTGTCAAGCTTCAAAGAGCTACTACAAACCATGTTGGATTTACAGTTCCACATTCATCTATCTATACAGGAGAAAAAGAGTGAAACCTAAAAATAAAAACTGCAACTGTAAGCAAAAGCTTCAACCTAGAAGAACAAAATTTGTTGAGCCAATTGGGATATTTGTACTGATCATTACCAACAAGTATCATCAATATTGGGTGAAAAAATATTTGCTGGTATTTCGGAAACTCGTAGACTCTAGGAAGCTTGGCAACCCCTTTAAATGGACGTCCTTTTCCACAGTCTCTGCTTAGGGCTAGTTGAAGAGGAAACAAACCATAGAGAGAAAAATGAGAACTACTTTATTTTGTCAAGTTTCAAAGAGCTACTACAAACCATGTTGTATTAAGAGTTCTAGATTCATCTACCTATATAGGAAAGAATAGAGTGAAACCCCAAAATAAAAACTGCAACTGTAAACGAACGCTTCAAACTAGAAGAGCAAAATTTGGTGTACCAAGTGGGACTTCCATACTGATCATTACCACAAAGTATCATCAAGATTGGGTGAAAAAATATTTGCTGGTATTTCGGAAACTCGTAGATTCTAGGAAGCTTGGCAAACTTTTTCAATGAAAGTGCTTTTCCCCAGTGTCTGCTTAGGGCTACGTGAAGAGGAAACAAACCATAGAGACAATACGGAGAACTACTTTATTTTGTCAAGTTTCAAAGAGCTACTACAAACTATGTTGGATTTAGAGTTTCAAATTCATCTATCTATATAAGAGTTAACAGAGTGAAACCTAAAAAGAAATACTGCTACTGTAAACGAACATTTCAACCTAGAAGAACAAAATTTGGTGAGCCAAGTGGGACTTGTGTACTGATCATTACCACCAAGTATCATCAATATTGGGTGAGACAATGTTTGCTGGTATTTCGGAAACTTGTAGATTCTTAGACGCTTTGCTACCCCTTTCAATAAAAGTGTTTTCGCCAGTCTCTGCTTAGGTCTACTTGAAGAGTAAACAAACCGTAGAGACAAAACTGAGAACTACTTTATTTTGTCAAGTTTCAAAGAGCTACTACAAACCATGTTGGATTTAAAGTTCCAAATTCATGTATCGATATAAGAGTGAACAGAGTGAAACCTAAAAATAAATACTGCTATTGTATACAAACGCTTCAACCTAGAAGAACAAAATTTGGTGAGCAAAGTGAGATTTGTATACTTATCATTACCACCAAGTATCATCAAGATTGGGTGAAAAAATATTTGTTGATATTTCTGAAACTCGTAGATTCTTGGAAGCTTGGCAACCTCTTTCAATGAAAGTGCTTTTCTCCAGTTTCTGACTAAGGGTACTTGAAGACAAAACAAACCATAGAGACAAAACTGAGACCTACTATATTTTGTCAAGTTTCAAAGAGGTACTACAAACCTTCTTGGATTTAGAGTTCTAAATTCATCTATCTATATAGGAAAGAATATAGTGAAACCTAAAATAAAAACTGCAACTGTAAACCAAGGCTTCAATTTAGAAGAACAAAATTTGGTGAGTCTAGTGGGTCTTCTGTTCTGATCATTACCATCAAATATCATCAAGATTGGGTTAAAAACTATTTGCTGGTATTTCGGAAACTCGTAGATTTCTGGAAGGTTGGCAAACCCTTTCAATGAAAGTGCCTTTCTCCAGTCTCTGCTTAGGGCTACTTGAAGAAGAAACAAACCATAGAGACAAAACTGAGAACTACTTTATTTTTTCAAGTTTATAAGAGCTACTACATACCATGTTGGATTTAGAGATCCAAATTCATCTATCTATATAAGAGAGAACAGAGTGAAACCTAAAGATAAAAAATGCTACTGTAAACGAACGCTTCACCTAGAAGAACAAAATTTGGTGAGCTATGTGGGATTTTCGTAGTGATCATTACCACCACGTATCCTCAAGATTGGGTGAAAAAATATTTGCTGGCATTTCGGAAACTCGTAGATTGTTGGACGCTTGGCAACCCCTTTCATTGAAAGTGCTTTTCGCCAGTCTCTGCTTTGGGCTACTTGAAGATTAAAAAAAACATAGAGACAAAACTGAGAACTACTTTATTTTGTCAAGTTTCAAAGAGATAATACAAATCATGTGGATTTAGGGTTCTAAATTGATCTATCTATATAAGAAAGAATTGAGTGAAACCTAAAAATGTAAACTCAACTGTAAATGAACGCTTCAACCTGGATGAACAAAATTTGGTGAGCCACGTTGGACTTGTGTACTGCTCATTACCACCAAGTATCATCAAGACTCTGTGAAAAAATATTTGCTGGTATTTCGGAAACTCGTAGATTCTGGGACGCTTGGCAACCCCTTTCAATGAAAGTGCTTTTCACCAGTCTCTGATTAAGGCTACTTGAACAGGAAACGAACCATAGAGACAAAACTGAGAACTACTTTATTTTGTCAAGTTTGAAAGAGCTACTACAAACCATGTTGGATTGAGGGTTCTAAATTCATCTATCTATACAGGAAAGAATAGAGTGAAACCTAAAAATAAAAACTGCAACTGTAAACGAACGCTTCAACCAAAAAGAACAAAATTTGGTGAGCCAATTGGGACTTTTGTACTGATCATTACCAGCATGTATCATCAAGATTGGGTGAAAAATATTTGCTGGTATTTGGAAACTCGTAGATTCTTGGACGCTTGGCAAGCCTTTCAATGAAAGTGCTTCTCGAAAGTCTCGGCTTAGGGCTACTTGAAGAGGAGACAAACCATAGAGACAAAACTGAGAACTACTTTTTTTGACAAGTTTTAAAGAGCTACTACAAACCATGTTGGATTTAGAGTTCCAAATTCATCTATCTATGTAGGAGAGAACAGAGGGAAACCTAAAAATATAAACTGCTGATGTAAACGAACGCTTCAACCTAGAAAAACAAAATTTGGTGAGCCAAGTGGGATTTGTGTACTGATCATTACCACCAAGTATCATCAAAATTGGGTGAAAAAATATTTGCTGGTATTTCGGAAACTGGGAGATTCTTGGACACATGACAATCCATTTCAATGAAAGTACTTATCGCCAGTCTCTGCTAAGGGCTATTGAAGATGAAACAAACCATAAAGAAAAAACATAGAACCACTTTATTTTGTCAAGTTTCAAAGAGCTGCTACAAACCATGTTGGATTTAGAGTTCCAAGTTCATCTATATATATAGGAGAAAACAGAGTGAAACCTAAAAAAAAACCTGCTACTGTAAACAAACTCTTCAACCTAGAAGAACAAACTTTGGTGAGCCAAGTGGGATTTGTGTACTTATCATTACCACCAAGTATCCTCAAGATTGGGTGAAAAAATATTTGCTGGTATTTCGGAAATTCGTCATTTCTTGGAAGCTTGGCCACACCTTTCAATGAAAGTGCTTTTCCACAGTCTCTGGTTAGGGCTACTTGAAGAGAAAAAAACCATAGAGACATAACTGAGAACTGTTTTATTTTGTCAAGTTTCATAGAGCTACTACAAACCATTTTGGATTTAGGGTTCTAAATTCATCTATTTCTATAAGAAAGAATAGAGTTAAACCTAAAAATAAAAACTACTGCTGAAAACGAACGCTTCAACCTAGAAGAAAAAATTTAGTGAGCCAAGTTGGATTTGTATACTGATCATTACCACCAAGTATCATCAAGATTGGGTGAAAAACTAGTTGCTCTTATTTCGGAAACTCATAGATTCTTGGACACTTGGAAATCCCTTTCCATGAAAGTGCTTTTCGCCAGTCTGTGCTTTGGGCTACTTGAAGAGGAAACAATCCATAGAGAGAAAACTGAGAACTAGTTTATTTTGTCAAGTTTCAAAGAGCTACTACAAACCATGGTGGACTTAGAGTTCGAAATTCATCTATTTACATAGGAGAAAATACAGTGAAACCTATCAATAAAAATTGCTTCTGTAAACTATCGCTTCAACCTAGAAGAACAATATTTGGTAAGCCAACTGAGACTTGTGTACTGATCATTACCACCAAGTATCACCAAGATTGGGTGAAAAAATATTTGCTGGTATTTCGAGAACTCGTAGATTCTTGGAAGCTTGGCAACCCCTTTCAATGAAAGTGCTTTTCGAAAGTCTCTGCTTAGGGCTACTTGAAGATGAAACAAACCATAGAGAGAAAACTGAGAACCACTTTATTTTGTCAAGTTTCAAAGAGTTACTACAAACCATGTTAAATTAAGAGTACTAAATTCATCTATCTATATAAAGAAAACAGAATGAAACCTAAAAATAAAAACTGCTACTGTAAACGAACGCTTCAACCTAGAAGAACAAAATTTGGTGAGCCAAGTGGGATTTGTGTACTGATCATTACCACCAAGTATCATCAATATTGGGTGAAAAAATATTTGCTGGTATTTCGGAAACTCGTAGATTCTTGGACGCTTGGCAATCCCTTTCAATGAAAGTGCTTTTCGCCAGTCTCTGCTTAGGGCTACTTGAAAAGTAAACAAACCATAGAGACAAAACTAAGAACTACTTCATTATTTAAAGTTTCAAAGAGCTACTACAAACCATGTTGGATTTAGAGTTCCAAATTCATCTATCTATATAGGAGAGAACAGAGTGAAACCTTAAACTAAAAACTGCTGCTGTGAACGAACGCTTCAACATAGAAGAAAAAAACTTGGTGAGCAAAGTGGGATTTGTGTACTGATCTTTACCACCACGTATCATCAATATTTGGTGAAAAAATATTTGCTGGTATTTCAGAAACTCGTAGATTCTTGGACGCTTGGAAACCCCTTTCAATGAAAGTGCTTTCGCCAGTCTCTGCTTAGGGCTACTTGAAGAGGAAACAAACCATAGAGACAAAACTGAGATTTTGTCAAGTTTCAAAGAGCTGCTACAAACCATGTTGGATTTAGAGTTCCAAATTCATCTATCTATACAGGAGAGAACAGAGTGAAAAATAAAAATAAAAACTGCTACTGTAAACAAAGGCTTCAACCTAGAAGAACAAAATTTGGTGAGCCAAGTGGGATTTGTATACTGATAATTACCACCATGTATCATCAAGATTGGGTGAAAAACTATTTGCTGGTATTTCCGAAACTCGTAGATTCTTGGACGCTTGGCAACCCCTTTCAATGAAATTGCTTTTCGCCAGTCGCTGCTTAGGGCTAAATGAAAATTAAAGAAACCATAGAGACAAAAGTGAGAACTACGTTATTTTGTCAAGTTTCAAAGAGCTACTACAAAGCATGTTGGATATTGGGTTCTAAATTCATCTATGTATAAAGGAAAGAATAGAGTGAAACCTAAAAATACAAACTACAACTGTAAAGGAGCACTTGGACGTAAAAGTACGAAATTTTGTGAGCCGAGTGGGACTTGTGTACTGATCATTACCAGCAAGTATCATCAAGATTGGGTGAAAAATATTTGCTGATATTTCGGAAACTTGTACATTCTTGGATGCTTGTGAACCCCTTTTAATGACATTGCTTTTAGACAGTCTCTGCTTAGGGCTACTTGAAGAGGAAACAAACCATAGAGACAAAACTGAGAACTAGTATATTTTTTCAAGTTACCATCAGCTACTAAGAACCATGTTGGATTTAGAGTTCCAAATTCATCTATCTATATAGGAAAGAACAGAGTGAAACCTAAAATTAAAAACTGATACTGTGAATGAACGCTTCAACCTAGAAGAACAAAATTTGGTGAGCCAAGTGGGACTTGTGTACTGATCATAACCAGCAAGTATCATAAAGATTTGGTCAAAAAATATTTGCTGGTATTTCGGAAATCATAGATTCTTGGACACTTGGCAACCCCTTTCAATGAAAGTGCTTTTCGAAAGTCTCTGCTTAGGGCTACTTGAAGAGGAAACAAACCATAGAGACAAAACTGAGAAAACCTTTATTTTGTCAAGTTTCAAAGAGATACCACAAACCATGTTGGATTTAGCGTTCTAAATTCATCTATCTATATAAAAGAAAACAGAATAAAACCTAAAAATTAAAACTGCTACTATAAACGAACGCTTCAACCTAGAAGAACAAAATTTGGTGAGCCAAATGACATTTGTGTACTGATAATTACCACTAAGTATCATCAAGATTGGGAGAAAAAATATTTGCTGATATTTCGGAAACACCTAGATTCTTGGATGCTTGGCAACCCCTTTCAAAGAAGGTGCTTTCCGCCAGTCTCTGCTTAGGGCTACTTGAAGAGGAAACAAACCATAAAGAAAAAAAAGAGAACTACTTTATTTTCTAAAGTTTCAAGTAGCTACCACACACCATGTTGTATTTAGAGTTCCAAATTCATCTATCTATATAGGAGAAAACAGAGTGAAACCTAAAAATAAAAACTGCTACTGTAAACGAACGCTGCAACCTAGAAGACTAAAATTTGGTGAGCCAAGTGAGATTTGTGTACTGATCATTACAACTAAGTATCATCAAGTTTGGGGAAAAAATATTTGCTGCTATTTCGGAAACTCGTAGATTCTTGGTCGCTTGAAAACCCCTTTAAATGAAAGTGCTTTTCGCCAGTTTCTGCTTAGGTCTACTTGAAGAGAAAACAAATCATAGAGAAAAAACTGAGAACTACATTATTTTGTCAAGTTTCAAAGAGCTAATACAAACCATGTTGGATTTAGGGTTCTAAATTTATCTATCTATATAGGAAAGAATAGAGTGAAACCTAAAAATAAATACTGCAACTGTATACGAACGCTTCAACCTAGAAGAACAAAATTTGCTGAGCCAAGTGGGACTTGTGTACCAATCATTACCAGCAAATATCATCAAGATTGGGTGAAAGAATATTTGCTGGTATTTCAGAAACTCGTAGATTCTTGGACGCTTGGAAACCCCTTTCAATGAAAGTGCTTTTCGCCAGACTCTGCTTAGCGCTACTTGATGAGGAAACAAACCATAGAGACAAAACTGAGAACTATTTTATTTTGTCAAGTTTCAAAGAGCTACTACAAACCATTTTGGATTTAGAGTTCCAAATGTATCTATTTATATAGGAGGGTACACAGTGAAACCTAAAGTTAAAAAATTCTACTGTAAACAAACTGTTGAACCTAGAAGAACAAAACTTGGTGAGCCAAGTGGCAAATGTGTATAATCATTATCAAGATTGGTTGAAAAAATATTTGCTGGTATTTCGGAAACTAGTAGATTCTTGGACGCTTGGCCACCCCTTTCAATGAAAGTGCCTTTCGCCAGCCACTGCTTAGGGCTACTTGAAGAGTCAAAACGGAGAACTAGTTTATTTTGTCAAGTTTCAAAGAGCTACTACAAACCATGTTGGATTTAGAGTTCCAAATTTATCTATCTATATAGAAGAGAACAGATTGAAACCTAAAAATAAAAACTGCTACTGTAAACGAACGCTTCAACCTAGAAGAACAAAATTTGGTGAGCCAAGTGGGATTTGTGTACCTATCATTACCACCACGTATCATCAAGATTGGCGAAAAAATACTTGCTGGTATTTTGAAAAATATTACATTCTTGGACGCTTGCCAACCACTTTCAATGAAAGTGCTCTTTGCCAGTCCGTGCTTAGGGCTACTTGAAGAGGAAACAAACCATAGAGACAACGCTGAAAACTACTTTATTTTGTCAAGTTTCAAAGAGCTACTACAAACCATGTTGGATTTAGAGTTCCAAATTCTTCTATCTATATAGGAAAAACCAGAGTAAAAACTAAAATTAAAAACTGCTGCTGTGAACGAACGCTTCAATTAGAAAAACAAAATTTGGTGAACAAAGTCGGAGTTGTGTACTGATCATTAGCACCAAGTATCAACAATTTTGGGTGAAAAAATATTTGCTGGTATTTCTGAAAATCGTAGATTCTTGAACGCTTTGCAACCCCTTTCAATGAAAGTGCTTTTTGAAAGTCTCTGTTCAGGGCTACTTGAAGAGGAAACAAACCATAGAGACAAAACTAAGAACTACATTATTTTGTGAAGTTTCAAAGAGCTACTACAAACCATGGTGGATTTAGAGTTCTAAATTCATCTATCTATATAAAAGAAAAACAGAGTGAAACCTAAAAATAAAACTGCTATTGTTAACGAACGCTTCAACCTAGAAGAACAAAATTTGGTGAGCCAAGTGAGATTTGTGTACTGATCATTACCACCAAGTATCATCATAATTGGGGAAAAAATATTTGCTGGTATTTCGGAAACTCGTAGATTCTTGGACGTTTGCAACCCCTTTCCATTAAAGTGCTTTTCGCCAGTCTCTGCTAGGGCTACTTGAAGAGGAAACAATCAATAGAGACAAAACTGAGAACTACTTTCTTTTGACAAGTTTCAAAGAGCTACTACAAACCATGTTGAATTTAGAGTTCGAAATTCATCTGTTTATATAGGAGAGAACAGAGTGAAACCTATAAATAAAAACTGCTTCTGGAAACTAACGCTTCAACCTAGAGGAAAAAAATTTGGTGAGCCAAGTGGGATTTTTGTACCTATCATTACCACCACGTATCCTCAAGATTGGGTGAAAAAATATTTGCTGGTATTTCGAAAAATAGTACATTCTTGGACGCTTGGCAACCCCTTTCAATGAAAGTGCTTTTCTCCAGTCTCTTCGTAGGGCAACTTGAAGAGGAAACAAACCATAGAAAAAAACTGATAACTACTTTATTTTGTCAAGATTCAAAGAGCTACTACAAACCATGTTGCATTTAGAGTTCCAAATACATCTATCTGTAAGAGAGAACAGAATGAAACCTAAAAATAAAAACTGCTACTGTAAACGAAAGCTTCAACCTAGAAAAACAAAATTTGGTGATCCAAGTGAAATTTGGATAATGATCATTACCACCAAGTATCATTAGGATTGGGTGAAGAAATATTTGCTGGTATTTCGGAAACTCGTAGATTCTTGGACGCTTGGCAACCCCATTCAATGAAAATGCTTTTCACCAGTCGCTGCTTTGGTCTACTTCAAGAGGAAACAAACCATAAAGACAAAATTTAGAACTACTTTATTTTGTCAAGTTTCAAAGAGCTACTACAAACCATGTTGGATTTAGAGTTCCAAATTCATCTATCTATATAGGAGAAAACAGAGTGAAACCTAAAAATAAAACCTGCTACTGAAAACGAACGCTTCAACCTAGAAGAACAAAATTTGGTGAGCCAAGTGAGATTTGTGTACTGATCATTACCACCGAGTATCATCAAGATTGGGTGAAAAAATTTTTGCTGTTATTTCGGAAACTCGTAGATTCTTAGATAGTTGGCAACCCCTTTTCATGGAAGTGCTTCTCGCCAGTCTCAGCTTAGGGCTACTTAAAGAGGAAACAATCCATAAAGACAAAACTGAGAACTACTTTATTTTGTCAAGTTTCAAAGAGCTACTACAAAACATGTTGGATTTAGAGTTCCAAAATCAATTATCTATATAAGAGAGAACAGAGTGAAACCTAAAGATATAAACCGCTACTGTAAATGAACGCTTCAACATAGAACAACAAAATTTGGTGAGCCAAGTGGAATTTATGTACTGATCATTCCCACCAAGTATCATCAATATTGGGTGAAAAATATTTGCTGGTATTTTGGAAACTCATGGATTCTTTGATGCGTCAAAATCCTTTCTAATGAAAGTGCTTTTGGCAAGTCTCTGCTTAGGGCTGCTTAAAGAGGAAACAATCCATAGGGACAAAACTGAGAACTACTTTATTTTGTCAAGTTTCAAAGAGCTACTACAAACCATGTTGGATTTAGAGTTCCAAATTGATCTATATATATAGGAGAAAACAAAGTGAAACCTAAAATTATAAACTGCTACTGTAAACAAACGCTTCAACCTAGAAGAACAAAATTTGGTGTGTCAACTGGGATTTGTGTGCTGATCATTACCAACAAGTATTATCAAGATTGGGTGAAAAAATATTTGCTGGTATTTCGGAAAATCGTAGATTCTTTTACTCTTGGAAATCTCTTTCAATGAAAGTGCTTTTCGCCAGTCTCTGCTTAGGGCTACTTGAAGAGGAAACAAACCATGGAGACAAAACTGGGAACTACTCCTTTTTCTCAAGTTTAAAAAGATACTACAAACCATGTTGCATTTTGGGTTCTAAATTCATCTATCTATATAGGAAACAATAGAGTGAAACCTAAAAATAAAAACTCAACTGTAAACGAACGCTTCAACCTAGAAGAACAAAATTTGGTGAGCCAAGTGGGAATTGTGTACTGATAATTACCACCAAGTATCATCAAGATTGGGTGAAAAAATATTTGCTGGTATTTCGGAAACTCGTAGATTCTTGGACGCTTGGCAACCCCTTTCAAAGAAAGTGCTTTTCGCAAGTCTCTGCTTATGGCTACTTGAAGAGGAAACAAACCATGGAGATAAAACTGAGAACTACTTTATTTTGTCAAGTTTCAAACTGCTACTACAAACCATGTTGGATTTAGGGTTCTAAATTCATCTATATATACAGTAGAGAACAGAGTGAACCCTAAAATTAAAAACTCCTGCTGTAAACGAAAGCTTCAATTAGAAGAACAAAATTTGGTGAGCCAAGTGGGATTTGTGTAGTGATCATTACCACCAAGTATCATCATGATGGGGGAAAAATTTTTGCTGGTATTTCGGAAACTCGTGGATTCTTGGAAGCTTGGAAACCCCATTCAATGAAAGTGCTTTTCGTCAGTCTCTGCTTATGGCTACTTGAAGAGGAAACAAACCATAGAGACAAAACTGAGATTTTGTCAAGTTTCAAAGAGCTACTACAAACTATGTTGGATTTAGGGTTCTAAATTCATCTATTTATATCGGAAAGAATAGAGTGAAACCTAAAAATAAAACTGCAACAGTTAACGAACGCTTCAACCTAGAAGAACAAAATTTGGTGAGCCAAGTGACACTTGTGTACTGATGACTTCCACAAAGTATCATCAAGATTGGGTTAAAAAATATTTGGTGGTATTTCGGAAACCCCTAGATCCTTGGAATCTTGGCAACCTTTTTCAATGAAAGTGCCTTTCGCCAGTCTCCGCTTATGGTTACTTGAAGAGAAAACAATCCATAGAGACAAAACTGAGAAGTACTTTATTTTGAAAGGTTTCAAAGAGCTACTATAAACCATGTTGGATTTAGAGTTCCAAATTCATCTATCTATATAGGAGAAAACAAAGTAAATATAAAACTGCTACTGTAAACAAACGCTTCAATCTAGAATAACAAAATTTTGTGAGCCAAGTGAGATTTGTTTACTTATCATTACCACCAAGTATCATCATTGGGTGAAAAAATATTTGCCGGTATTTCAGAAACTCGTAGATTCTTGGAATCTTGGCAACCCCTTTCAATCAAAGTGCTTTTCCACAGTATCTGTTTAGGGCTCCTTGAAGAGAAACAAACCATAGAGACAAAACTGAGATCTACTTTATTCTGTCAAGTTTCAAAAAGTTACTACAAACCATGTTGGATTTAGAGTTCCAAATTCATCTATCTATATAGGAGAGAACAGAGTGAAACCTAAAAATAAAAACTGCTAGTGTAAACGAACGCTTCAACCTAGAAGAACAAAATTTGGTGAGCCAAGTGGGATTTGTATACTGATCATTACCACCGAGTATCATCAAGATTGGGTGAAAAAATATTCGCTGGAATTTCGGCAATTCATAGATTCTTGGACGCTTGGCAACCCCTTTCAATGGAAGTGCTTTTCGCCAGTCTCTGCTTCGGGCTAATTGAAGATGAAACAAACCATAGAGACAAAACTGAGAACTACTTTATTTTTTCAAGTTTTAAAGAGCTACTACAAACCATGTTGGATTTTGGGTTCTTAATTCAACTATCTACATAGGAAAGAATAGAGTGAAACCTAAAAATAAAAACTCAACTGTAAACGAACTCTTCAACCTAGAAGAACAAAATTTGGTGAGACAAGTGGGAATTGTGTACTGATAATTACCACCAAGTATCATCAAGATTGGGTGAAAAAATATTTGCTGGTATTTCGGAAACTCGTAGATTCTTGGACGCTTGGCAACCCCTTTCAAAGAAAGTGATTTCGCCAGTCTCTGCTTAGGGCTACTTGAAGAGGAAACAAACCATGGAGATAAAACTGAGAACTACTTTATTTTGTCAAGTTTCAAACTGCTACTACAAACCATGTTGGATTTAGGGTTGTAAATTCATCTATACATATAGTAGAGAACAGAGTGAACCCTAAAATTAAAAACTCCTGCTGTAAACAAAAGCTTCAATTAGAAGAACAAAATTTGGTGAGCCAAGTGGGATTTGTGTAGTGATCATTACCACCAAGTATCATCATGATTGGGGGAAAAATTTTTGCTTGTATTTCGGAAACTCTTGGATTCTTGGAAGCTTGGAAACCCCATTCAATGAAAGTGCTTTTCGTCAGTCTCTGCTTATGGCTACTTGAAGAGGAAACAAACCATAGAGACAAAACTGAGATTTTGTCAAGTTTCAAAGAGCTACTACAAACCATGTTGGATTTAGGGTTCTAAATTCATCTATTTATATAGGAAAGAATAGAGTGAAACCTAAAAATAAAACTGCAACAGTTAACGCACGCTTCAACCTAGAAGAACAAAATTTGGTGAGCCTAGTGACACTTGTGTACTGATGACTTCCACCAAGTATCATCAAGATTGGGTTAAAAAATATTTGGTGGTATTTCGGAAACCCCTAGATCCTTGGAATCTTGGCAACCTTTTTCAATGAAAGGGCCTTTCGCCAGTCTCTGCTTGTGGTTACTTGAAGAGGAAACAATCCATAGAGACAAAACTGAGAACTACTTTATTTTGTCAAGTTTCGAAGAGCTATTAAAAACCATGTTGGATTTAGAGTTCCAAATTCATCTATCTATATAGGAGAGAACAGAGTGAAACCGAAAAATAAAAACTGCTACTGTAAACCAACGCTTCAACATAGAAGATTAAAATTGGGTGAGTCTAGTGGGATTTGTGTACTCACCATTGAAACCAAGTATTATCAGATTGAGTGAAAAACTATTTGTTGGTATTGCGGAAACTTGTAGATTCTTGGACTCTTGGCAATGCCTTTCAATGAAAGTGCTTTTCGACAGTCTCTGCTTAGGGCTACTTGAAAAAGAAACAAAAGATAGAGACAAAACTGAGAACTGCTTTATTTTGTCAAGTTTCAAAGACCTACTACAAACCATGTTGGATTTAGAGTTCCAAAGTCATCTATCTATATAGGAGAGAACAGAGTGAATCCTAAAATTAAATACTGCTACTGTAACCAAACGCTTCAACCTAGAAGAACAAAATTTGGTGAGCCAAGTGAGACTTGTGAACTGATTATTACCACCAAGTATCATCAAGATTGGGTGAAAAAATATTTGGTGGTATTTCGGAAACTCGTAGATTCTTGAAAACTTCGCAACTTTTTGCAATGAAAGTGCCTTTCGCTAGTCTCTTCTTAGGGCTACTTGAAGAGCAAACAAACCATAGACACAAATCTGAGAGCTACTTCATTTTTTCAAGTTTCAAAGAGCTACTACCAATCATTTAGGATTTGGAGTTCCAAATTCATCTATTTATATAGGAAATAATAGAGTGAAACCTAAAAAAATATAAACTGCAACAGTTAACGAACGCTTCAACCTAGAAGAACAAAATTTGGTAAGCCAAGTGAGATTTGTGTACTGATCATTACCAACAAGTATCATAAAGTTTGGGTGAAAAAATATTTGCTGGTATTTCAAAAACTCGTAGATTCTTGTAAGCTTGGCAAAATCTTTCAATCAATGTGCCTTTCGCCAGTCTCTGCTTAGGGCTACTTGAAGAGGAAAAAAAAAACATAGAGAAAAAACTGAGAACTACTTTATTTTGTCAAATTTCAAAGAGCTACTACAAACCATGTTGGATTTAGAGTTACAAATTCATCTATCTCTATAGAGGAGAACAGAGTGAAACCTAAAAATAAAAACTGCTACTGTAAACAAACGCTTCAAACTAGAAGAACAAAATTTGGTGCACCAAGCGCAATTTGTGTATGATCATTACCACCGAATATCATCAAGATGGGGTGAAAAAATATTTGCTGGTATATCGGAAACTCGTAGATTCTTGGAAGGTTGGCAACCTTTTTCAATGAAAGTGCTTTTCGCCTGTCTCTTCTTATGGCTCCTTGAAGAGGAAACCAACCATAGAGACAAATCTGAGGACTACTTTATTTTGTCAAGTTTCAAAGAGCTTCTACAAACCATGTTGGATTTAGGGTTCTAAATTCATCTATCTATATACGAAAGAATAGAGTGAAACTTAAAAATAAAAACTGCAACAGTTAAGGAATGCTTCAACCTAGAAAAACAAAATTTGGTGAGCCAAGTGCGATTTATGCACTAATCATTACCACCAAGTATCATAAAGTTTGGGTGAAAAAATATTTGCTGCTATTTCGAAAACTCGTAGATTCTTGGAAGCTTGGCAAAACCTTTCAGTCAACGTCCCTTTCTCCAGTCTCTGCTTAGGGCTACTTGAATAGGAAACAAACAATAGAGAAAAAACTGAGAACTACTTTATTTTGTCAAATTTCAAAGAGCTACTACAAACCATGTTGGATTTAGAGTTCCAATTCATCTATCTATATATAAGAGAACAGAGTGAAACCTAAAAATAAATACTGCTACTGTAAACAAACGTTTCAACCTAGAAGAAAAATATTTGGTGAGCCACGTGAGACTTGTGTACTGATTATTACCACCAAGCATCATCAAGATTGGGTGAAAAAATATTATCTGGTATTTTGGAAAATCGTAGATTCTTGGACGCTTGGCAACTTCTTTCAATGAAAGTGCTTTTCTCCAGTTTATGCTTAGGGCTACTTGAAGAGGAAACAAACCATAGAGACAAAACTGAGAACTACTTTATTTTGTAAAGTTCAAAGACCTACTACAAACCATGTTGGATTTAGTGTTTCAATTTCATCTATCTTTATAGGAGAGAACAGAGTGAAACCTAAAAAAAAAAAAACTGCAACTGTAAACGAATGCTTCAACCAAAAAGTCAAAATTTGGTGAGCCAAGTGGGACTTGTGTACTGATCATGATAAAGTATCATCAAGATTGAGTGTAAAAATGTATGCTGCTATTTCGAAAACTCGTAGATTCTTGGAAGCTTGGCAAAACCTTTCAATCAACGTGCCTTTCGCCAGTCTCTGCTTAGGGCTACTTGAATAGGAAACAAACAATAGAGAAAAAACTGAGAACTACTTTGTTTTGTCAAGTTTCAAAAAGCTACTACAAACCTTCTTGGATTTAGAGTTCCAAATTCATCTATTTATATAGGAGAGAACAGAGTGAAACCTAAAAACAAAAACTGCTACTGTAACTGAATTCTTCAACCTAGAAGAACAAAATTTGCCGAGCCAAGTGGGATTTGTATACTGATCATTACCACCGAATATCATCATGATTGGGTGAAAAAATGGTTGCTGGAACTTCGGCAATTCCTAGATTCTTGGACGCTTGGCAACCCCTTTCAATGAAAGTTCTTTTCGCCAGTCTCTGCTTCGGGCTAATTGAAGAGGAAACAAACCATAGAGAGAAAACTGAGAACTACTTTATTTTGTGAAGTTTCAAAGAGATACTACAATCCATGTTGGATTTTGGGTTCTAAATTTATCTTTCTATATAGGAAAGAATAGAGTGAAACCTAAAAATAAAAACTACAACTGTAAACGAAAGCTTCAACCTAGAAGAACAAAATTTGGTGAGCGAAGTGGGACTTGTGTACTGATCATTACCACCAAGTATCATCAGGATTCGTGAAACAATATTTGCTGGTATTTTGGAAACTCAAAGATTCTTGGACGCTTGGCAACCCCTTTCAATGAAAGTGCTTTTCGCCAGTTTCTGCTTAGGGCTACTTGAAGAGGAAACAAACCACAGAGACAAAACTGAGAACTACTTTATTTTGTCAAGTTTCAAAGAGCTACTACAAATCATGTTTTATTTAGAGTTTCAAATTCATCTATCTATATAGGAGAGAACAGAGTGACACCTAAAAATAAAAACTGCTACTGTACACGAACGCTTCAACCTAGAAGAACAAAATTTGGTGAGCCAAGTGGGATTTGTATACTGATAATTACCAACAAGTACCATCATAATTTGGAAAACAATATTTTCTGGTATTTTGAAAAATAGTAGATTCTTGGACGCTTGGCAACCCCTTTCAATGAACGTGCTTTTCGCCAGTCTCTGCTTTTGGCTAGTTGAAGAGGAAACAAACCATAGAGACAAAACTGAGAATTACTTTATTTTGTCAAGTTTCAAAGACGTACTACAAACCATGTTGGATTTAGTGTTTCAGTTTCATCTATCTATATAGGAGAAAACAGAGTGAAACCTAAAAATAAAACTGCTGCTGTAAACGAACACTTTAACATAGAAGAACAAAATTTGGTGAGCCAAGTGGGAATTGTGTACTGATCATTACCACCAAGTATCATCATGATTGGGGGAAAAATATTTGCTGGTATTTCGGAAACTCGTGGATTCCTGGAAGCTTGGAAACCCATTTCAATGAAAGTGCTTTTCGTCAGTCTCTGCTTAGGGCTACTTGAAGAGGAAACAAACCATAGAGACAAAACTGAGAACTACTTTATTTTGTCAGATTTCAAAGGGCTACTACAAACCATGTTGGATTTAGAGTTCCAAATTCATCTATCTATATAGGAGAGAACAGAGTGAAACCTAAAAATAAAACTGCTGCTGTAAACGAACGCTTCAACATAGAAGAACAAAATTTGGTGAGACAAGTGGGAATTGTGTACTGATCATTACCACCATGTATCATCAAGATTGGGTGAAAAATATTTGCTGGTATTTTGGAAACTCGTAGATTCTTGGAAGATTGTCAACCCCTTTCAATGAAAGTGATTTCGCCAGTCTCTGCTTAGGGCTACTTGAAGAGGAAACAAACCATAGAGACAAAACTGAGAACTAATTTATTTTGTCAAGTTTTAAAGAGCTACTACAAACCATGTTGGATTTAGAGTTCTAAATTCATCTATCTATATAGGAAAGAATAAAGTGAAACCTAAAAATAAAACTGCAACTGTAAACGAACGCTTCAACCTAGAAGAAAATATTTGGTGAGCGAAGTGGGATTTGTGTGCTGATCATTACCACCAAGTACCATCAAGATTGGGTGAAAGAATATTTGCTGGTATTTCAGAAAATCCTAGATTCTGGGAATCTTGGCAACCCCTTTCAATGAAAGTGCTTTTCTCCAGTCTCTGCTTAGGGCTACTTGAAGATGAAACAAACCATAGAGAAAACACTGAGAACTACTTTTTTTGTCAAGTTTCAAAGAGCTACTAGAAACCATGTGGGATTTAGGGTTCCAAATTCATCTATCTATATAGAAAAGAATAGAGTGAAACCTAAGAATAAAAACTGCAACAGTTAACAAATGCTTCAACCTAGAACAAAATTTGGTGAGCCAAGTGACACTTGTGTACTGATTATTTCCACCAAGTATCATCAAGATTGGGTTAAAAAATATTTGGTGGTATTTGTGAAACGCCTAGATCCTTGGAAGCTTGGCAAACTTTTTCAATGAAAGTGCCTTTGCCAGTCTCTGCTTATGGTTACTTGAAGAGGAAACAACCCATAGAGACAAAACTGAGAACTACTTTATTTGGTCAAGTTTCAAAGAGCTACTATAAACCATGTTGGATTTAGAGTTCCAAATTCATCTATCTATATAGGAGAGAACAGAGTGAAACCAAAATTAAAAACTGCTAGTGTAAACGAACGTTTCATTCTATAAGAACAAAATTTGGTGAGTCAAGTGGGATTTGTGTACTCACCATTGCCACCAAGTATTAACAAGATTTGGTGAAAACTATTTGCTGGTATTTCGGAATCTTGTAGATTCTTGGACGCTTGGCAATGCCTTTCAATGAGAGTGCTTTTCGACAGTCTCTGCTTAGGGCTACTAGAAAAAGAAACAAACCATAGAGACAAAACTGAGAACTACTTTATTTTGTCAAGTTTTAAAGACCTACTACAAACCATGTTGGATTTAGAGTTCCAAATTCATCTATCTATATAGAGGAGAATAGAGTGTAACCTAAAAATAAATACTGCTAATGTAAACAAATGCTTCAACCTAGAAGAAAAAAATTTGGTGAGCCACGTGACACTTGTGTACTGATTATTACCATCAAGTATCATCAAGATTGGGTGAAAAAAAGGTTTTCTGGTATTTCAGAAAATCGTAGATTCTTGGACGATTGGAACTTCTTTTAATGAAAGTGCTTTTCTCCAGTTTATGCTTAGGGCTACTTGAAGAAGAAACAAACCATAGAGACAAAACTGAGAACTACTTTATTTTGTAAAGTTTCAAAGAGCTACTACAAACCATGTTGGATTTAGTGTTCCAAATTCATATATCTATATAGGAGAGAACAGAGGGAAACCTAAAAATAAAAACTGCAACTGTAAACGAACGCTTCAACCAAGAAGAACAAAATTTGGTGAGCCAAGGGGGACTTGTGTACTGATCATTATCACCAAGTATCATCAAGATTGGGTGTAAAAATATTTTCTGGTATTTCGGAAACTCGTAGATTCTTGGACGCTTGGCAACCCCTTTCAATGAAAGTGCTTTTCACCAGTCTCTGCTTTTGGCTAGTTGAAGAGGAAACAAAGCATAGAGACAAAACTGAGAATTACTTTATTTTGTCAAGTTTCAAAGAGCTACTACTAACCATGTTGGATGTAGAGTTCCAAATTCATCTATCTATATAGGAGAGAACAGAGTGACACCTAAAAATAAAAACTGCTACTGTAAACGAACGCTTCACCTAGAAGAACAAAGTTTGGTGAGCCATTGGGATTTGTATAATGATCATTACCAACAAGTATCATCATGATTGGGAAAACAATATTTTCTGGTATTTTGGAAACTTGTAGATTCTTGGACGCTTGGCAACCCCTTTCAATGAAAGTGCTTTTCGTCAGTCTCTGCTTAAAGCTACTTGAAAAGGAAACAAACTACAGAGAAAAAAATGAGAACTCTTTTATTTTCTCAAGTTTCAAGGAGCTACTAAAAACCATGTTGAATTTAGAGTTCCAAATTCATCTATCTATATAAGAGAGAACAGAGTCAAACCTAAAGATATAAACTGCTACTGTAAATGAACGCTTCAACGTATGACAACAAAATTTGGTGAGCCAAGTGGGATTTGTGCACTGATCATTACCACCAATATAATCAAGATTGGGTGGAAAAATATTTGCTGGTATTTCAGAAAATCCTAAATTTTTGGACGCTTGGCAACTTCTTTAAATGAAAGTGCTTTTCGCGAGTCTCTGCTTAGGGCTACTTGAAGAGAAAACAAATCATAGAGACAAAACTGAAGACTACTTTATTTTCTCAAGTTTCAAAGAGCTACTACAAACCATGTTGGATTTAGGGTTCCAAATTCATCTGTCTATATAAAAAAGAATAGAGTGAAACCTAAAAATATAAACTGCAACAGTTAACGAACGCTTCAACCTAGAAGAACAAAATTTGGTGAGACAAGTGAGACTTGTGTACTGAACATTACCACCAAGTATCATCAAGGAAGGGTGAAAAAATATTTGCTGGTATTTCGAAAACTCATAGATTCTTGGAAGCTTGGCAAAACCTTTCAATGAATGTGCCTTTCGCCAGTCTCTGCTTAGGGCTATTGAAGAGGAAACAAACCGTAGAGACAATACTGAGAACTACTTTATTTTGTCAAGTTTCAAAGAGCTACTACAAACCATGTTTGATTTAGAGTGCCAAATTCATCTAACTATATAAGAGTAAACAGAGTGAAACCTAAAAATAAATACTGCTACTGTAAACAAACGCTTAAACCTAGAAGAAAAAAATTTGGTGAGCCAAGTGAGACTTGTGTACTGATCATTACCACCAAGTATCATCAAGATTGGGTGAAAAAATATTTGCTGGTATTTCAGAAACTCGTACATTCTTGGAAGCTTGGCAACCCATTTCAATGAAAGAGCATTTCGCCAGTCTCTGCTTAGGGCTACTTCAAGAGGAAACAAACCATAGAGACAACACTGAGAACTACTTTTATTTGTCAAGTTTCAAAGAGCTACTACAAACCATGTTGGATTTAGAGTTCCAAATTCATCTATCTATATAGGAAAGAATAGAGTGAAACCTAAAAATAAAAACTGGACCAGTTAACGAACGCTTCAACCTAGAAGAACAAAATTTGGGGAGCCAAGTGGGATTTGTGTACTGATCATTACAACCAAGTATAATAAAGTTCGGGTGAAAAAATATTTGCTGGTATTTCGAAAACTCGTAGATTTTTGGAAGCTTGGCAAAACCTTTCAATCAATGTGCCTTCGCCAGTCTCTGCTTAGGGCTATTGAAGAGAAAACAAACCATAGAGAAAAAACTGAGAACTACTTTATTTTGTCAAGTTTCAAAGAGCTACTACAAACCATGTTGGATGTAGAGTTCAAATTCATCTATCTATATAAGAGGGAACAGAGTAAATCCTAAGATATAAACTGCTACTGTAAACGAAAGCTTCAACCTAGAAGAACAAAATTTGGTGATCCAAGTGGGATTTGTGTACTGATCATTACAACCACTTATCCTCAAGATTGGGTGAAACAATATATGCTGGTATTTCGGAAAATTGTAGATTCTTGGAGGATTGGCAACCCCTTATAATGAAAGTGCTTTTCGCCAGTTTCTGCTTAGGGCTACTTGAAGAGGAAACAAACCATAGAGACATCACTAAGAACTACTTTATTTTCTCAAGTTTCAAAGAGCTACTACAAACCATGTTGGATTTAGAGTTTGAAATTCATCTATTTATATAAGAGTGGACAGAGTGAAACCGAAAAATAAAAACTGCTACTGTAAACAAGCGCTTCACCCTAGAAGAAGAAATTGTGGTGAGCTAAGTGGGATTTGTGTACTGATCATTACCACCAAGTATCATCAAGATTGGCTTAAAAAATATTTGCTGGTTTTTCGGAAACTCGTAGATTCTTGGAATCTTGGCAACCCCTTTCAATGAAAGGGTTTTGAATAATCTTTGCTTAAGGCTACTTGAAGAGGAAATAAACCATAGAGACAAACTGAGAAATACTTTATTTTTCAAGTTTCAAAGAGTTACTATAATCCATGTTGGATTTAGAGTTCCTAATTCATCTATCTATATAGGAGAAAACAGAGTGAAACCTAAAAATAAAAACTGCTACTGTAAACTAACGCTTCAACCTAGAAAACAAAATTTGGTGAGCCAAGTGGGACTTGTATACTGATCATTACCACCACGTATCATCAAGATTGGGTGAAAAAATATTTGCTGGTATTTCGGAAACTTGTAGATTCTTGGACTCTTGGCAACCCCTTTCAATGAAAGTGCTATTCACGAGTCTCTGCTTAGTGCTACTTGAAGAGGAAACAAACCATAGAGAGAAAAATGAGAACTACTTCATTTTTTCAAGTTTCAAAGAGCTACTACAAATCCGGTTTGATTTAGAGTTCCAAATTTATCTATCTATATAGCAACAAACAGACTGAAACCTAAAAATTAAAACTGCAACTGTAAAGGAACCCTTCAACCTAGAAGAACAAAATTTGGTGAGCCAAGTGGGACTTCTGTACTGATCATTACCACGAAGTACCATCACGTTTGGGTGAAAAAATATTTGCTAGTATTTCAGAAACTCGTAGATTCTTGGAAGCTTAGCAACCCCTTTCAATGAAAGTACTTTTCCACAGTCTCTGCTTAGAGCTACTTGAGGAGGAAACAAACCAAAGAGACAAAACAGAGAACTACCTTATTTTGTCAAGTTTCAATGAGCTACTAAAAACCTTTTTGGATTTAGAGTTCCAAATTCATCTATCTATATAAGAGAGAACAGAGTTAAACCTAAAGATATAAACTGCTACTGTAAATGAACGCTTCAACGTAGAATAACAAAATTTCGTGAGCCAAGTGGAATTTCTGTTCTGATCATTACCACCAAGTATCAACAAGATTTGGTGTAAAAATATTTGCTTGTATTTTGGAAACTCGTAAATTCTTGGACACTTGGCCACCCTTTCCATGAAAGTGCTTTTCACCAGTCTCTGCTTAGGGCTACTTGAAGAGGAAACAACTCATAGGGACAAAACTGAGAGCTACTTTACTTGGTCAAGTTCAAAGAGGTACTACCAACCATGTTGTATTTAGAGTTCAAAATTTATCTATTTATATTGGAGAGAACAGAGTGAAACCTAAAAATAAAAACTGGTACTGTAAACTAACGCTTCAAAATAGAAGAACAAAATTTGGTGAGCCAAGTGAGATTTATTTTGTCAAGTTTCAAAGAGCTACTAAAAACCATGTTGGATTTAGAGTTCCAAATTCATCTATCTATATAGGAGAAAACAGAGTGAAACCTAAAATACAAAACTGCTGCTGCAAACGAACGCTTCAATCTAGAAGAACAAAATTTTGTTAGCCAAGTGGGATTTGTGTACTGATCAATACCACCAAGTATCATCCTGATTGGGGGAAAAATATTTGCTGGTATTTCGAAAAATCGTAGATTCTTGGAAACGTGACAACCCCTTTCAATAAAAGTGCTTTTCGTCAGTCTCTGCTTAAAGCTACTTGAAAAGGAAACAAACTACAGAGAAAAAAATGAGAACTCTTTTATTTTCTCAAGATTCAAGGAGCTACTACAAACCATGTTGGATTTAGAGTTCCAAATTCATCTATCTATATAAGAGAGAACAGAGCGAAACCTAAAGATATAAACTGCTACTGTAAATGAACGCTTCAACGTATAACAACAAAATTTGGTGAGTCAAGTGGGATTTGTGTACTGATCATTACCACCAATATGATCAAGATTGGGTAGAAAAATATTTGCTGGTATTTCAAAAACTCCTAGATTCTTGGACGCTTGGCAACCCCTTTAAATGAAAGTGCTTTTCGCCAGTCTCTGCTTAGGGCTACTTGAAGAGGAAAGAAATCATAGAGACAAAACTGAGGACTACTTTATTTTGTCAAATTTCAAAGAGCTACTACAAACCGTTTTGTATTTACAATTCTAAATTCATCAATATAGGAAAGAATAGAGTGAAACCTAAAATTAAAACCTGCTGTTGGATTTAGAGTTTCAAATTCATCTATCTATAGGGGAGAGAACAGAGTGAAACCTAAATATAAAAACTGCTACTGTAGATGAACGCTTAAACTAGAATAACAAAATTTGGTGAGCCAAGTGGGATTTGTGTACTGATCATTACCACCAAGTATCATCAAGATTGGGTGAAAAAATATTTGCTGGTATTTCGGAAAATCGTAGATTCTTGGACGCTTGGCAACCCATTTCAATGAATGTGCTTTTGGCCAGCCTCTTCTTAGGGCTACTTGAAGAGGAAACAAACCATAGAGACAAAACTGAGAACTACTATATTTTGTCAAGTTTCAAAGAGCTACTACAAACCATTTTGGATTTAGAGTTCCAAATTCATCTATCTATATAAAAGAAAACAGAGTGCAACCTAAAAATAAAAACTGCTACTGGAATCAAACGCTTCAACCTAGAAGAACAAAATTTGGTGAGCCAAGTTGTTCTTGTGTACTGATCATTACCACCAAGTGTCATCAAGATTGACTGAAAAAATATTTGCTGGAATTTCGGAAACTCGTAGATTCTTGAAAGCTTGGCAACCCCTTAAATGAAAGAGCTTTTCGAAAGTCTCTTCTTAGGGCTACTAGAAGAGGAAACAAACCATAGAGGCAAAACTGAGAACTATTATATTTTGTCAAGTTTCAAAGAGCTACTACAAACCATTTTGGATTTAGAGTTCCAAATTCATGTATCTATATAAAAGAAAACAGAGTGAAACCTAAAAATAAAAACTGCTACTGGAAACGAATGCTTCAACCTAGAAGAACAAAATTTGCTGACCCAAGTTGTTCTTGTGTAGTGATCATTACCACCAAGTATCATCAACATTGAGTGAAAAAATATTTGCTGGTATTTCGGAAACTCGTAGATTCTTGAAAGCTTCGCAACCCCTTAAATGAAAGTGCTTTTCGAAAGTCTCTGCTTAGGGCTACTAGAAGAGGAAACAAACCATAGAGACAAAACTGAGAACTACTTTATTTTGTTAAGTTTCAAAGAGCTACTACAAACCATGTTGGATTTAGGGTTCTAAATTGATCTGTCTATATAATAAAGAATACAGTGACACCTAAAAATAACTGCAACTGTAAACGAATGCTACAACCTAGAAGAACAAAATTTGGTGAGCCAAGTGGGTCTTGTGTACTGATCATTACCACCAAGTATCATCAAGATTGGGTGAAAAACTATTTGCTTGTATTTCAAAAACTCGTAGATTCCTGGACGCTTGGCAACCCCTTTCAATGAAAGTGCTTTTCGCCAGTCTCTCCTTCGGGCTAGTAGAAGAGAAAACAAACCATAGAGACAAAAGTCAGAACTACTTTATTTTGTCAAGTTTCAAAGAGCTACTACAAACCATGTTGGATTTACAGTTCCAAATTCATCTATCTATATAGGAGAAAACAGAGTGAAACCTAAAAATAAAAACTGCTACTTTAAAAAAAACTTCAACCTAGAAGAACAAAATTTGTTGAGCCAAGTGTGATTTGTGTACTAATCATTACCACCAAGTATCATCAAGATTTGGTGAAAAAATATTTGCTGGTATTTAGGGAACTCGTAGATTCTTGGAAGCTTGGCAACCCCTTTCAATGAAAGTGCTTTTCACCAGTCTTTGCTTCAGGTTAGTTGAAGAGGAAACAAACCATAGAGACAAAACTGAGAACTACTTTATTTTGTCAAGTTACAAAGAGCTACTACAAACCATGTTGAATGTAGAGTTTCAAATTCATCTATCTATATAGGTGAAAACAGAGTGAAACCTAAAAATATAAACTGCTACTGTAAACAAATGCTTCAACCTTAAAGCAGAAAATTTGGTGAGCCAAGTGGGATTTGTGTACGGATCATTACCACCAAGTATCATCAAGATTGGGTGAAAAACTATTTGCTGGTATTTCGGAAACTCGTAGATTCTTGGAAGCTTGGCAAAACCTTTCAATGAAAGTGCCATTCACCAGGCTTTTTTTAGGGCTACTTGAAGAGGAACCAATCTATAGAGACAAAACTGAGAACTACTTTATTTTGTCAAATTTCAAAGAGCTACTACAAACCATGTTAGATTTGTATTTCCAAATTCATCTGTATATATAGGAGAGAACAGAGTGAAACCTAAAAAAAATACTGCTACTGTAAACTAACACTTCAACCTAGAAGACAATATTTAGTGAGCCAAGTGGCATTTGTGTACTAATAATTACCACAAAGTATCATCAAGATTGGGTGAAAAAATATTAGCTGGTATTTGGAAACTCGTAGATTCTTGAAAGCTTGGCAACCCCTTTCAATGAAAGTGCTTTTCCACAGTCTGCTTAGGGCTACTTGAAGAGGAAACAAATAATACAGACAAAACTGAGAACTAGTTTATTTTGTCAAGTTTCAAAGAGCTACTACAAACCGTTTTGTATTTACAATTCTAAATTCATCAATATAGGAAAGAATAGAGTGAAACCTAAAATTAAAAACTGCTGCTGTAAAAGAACGCTTCAAACTAGAAGAAAAAAATTTGGTGAGCCAAGTGGGATTTGTGTACTGATCATTACCACCATGTATCATCATGATTGGGGGAATATATTTGATGTTGTTTCCGACACTCTTAGATTCTTGGAAGCTTGTAAACCCCTTTCAATGAAAGTGCTTTTCGTCAGTCTCTGCTTAGGGTACTTGAAGAGGAAACAAACCATAGAGACAAAACTCAGAACTACTTTATTGTGTCAAGTTTCAAGGAGCTAGTTCAAACGTGTTTGATTTAAAGTTCCAATCTCATCTACCTATACAGGAGAAAAGAGAGTGAAACCTAAAAATACAAAGTGTTACTGGAAACGACCCTCAACCTAGAAGAGAGAAAATTGGGCAGCCAATGGGCAAAGTGAACTGATCATTACCACCAAGTATCTTCAAGATTGGGTGAAAAAATATTTGCTGAGATTTCAGAAAACTAGTAGTTTTTTAGAAGCTTGGCAACCCCTTTCAAATGAAAGTGTCTTTCGCCACTCTCTGCTTAGGGCTACTTCAAGAGGAAACAAACCATAAAGGCAGAACTTAGAACTACTTATTGTGTCAAGTTTCAAGGAGCTAGCACAAACCGTGTTTGATTTACGATTCCAAACACACCTATGTAAACAGGAGAAAAAAGAGTGAAACCATGAAATTCAAAGTGCTACTGGAAACGAACGCTTCAACCTAGAAGAATGAAATTAGTCAGCCATGTGTGCTTAGTGAACTGATCATTACCACCAAGTATCATCAAGATTGGGTGAAAAATAGATCCAACATGGCGGCGGGCAGAGAGGCTGCACTTTCACTGCACTCCCAGTGATTGGGTCATAAAGTTGCAAGGATAACTCTTGGATCCTTCCAATGGAGATTCTCCTAGCAAAATTCCATTGAAGAGAGACCGCCCGGGAGCTACTAGAATTTTTTTAAAACGTCTATGTGACCCGGACGAGCGGGACCCTGCCGCTAGACACGGAGTACCAGATTCACCTTCCACAGTTCGCGCACCGCGGGCACAGCTGCAGATCTGTCCACCCGCCCGCAGCCAAAGTGACTGGGTCCTGCTAGATGCCGAGACACAGCTTGGCAGGAGGAAGTCTTTAGCCAAGCCCCCAGGAGGCAGGAGCTGAGGCTAACCGGGCCGGACCAGTTCCACCCCTCCCCTTGAACACTACAGCAAGGAGCCTGGGGCCCGCCATAGCAGAGAGGTGACATCATCAGAGTTCGGCTGGCGGAATTCCTTCCCAGCAGAATCCACTTTATCAGGTGCGTGACTTCCCATACTGATACAGGCAGCCAGGAAACCTCATTGACTTCTCAGGGGTCGTGTCCGTAGGGAAGCAGAGGGGATCCCAGACCCCAAGGCCCCCATATCACCAGCGGTGACCGTCAGGGTCTTAGCCGCCAGTTTACCACAGCACTGGGGCTTAAAAGGGACACACGGTGGGGCTGCAAGTGTAACTAGACCTCTGGAGAATCACTTCTGGGGAACAGGACCTGGCTGGCAGGCTGACAGGAGGAAGGGGGTTAAGAGCTGGAGAAGTGAAATGGCTCTGGACTGACAAGTCTGAGAGACCCCCAGGAGACGCCCTACAGAGATAGCTCTCGGCAGGTAGAGAACAGACGCTCCGCTTGGAGGGCACAGCTCCGCCTACTGGAAGAGAAGAAGGAGGATCTCCAAGACTTTAATTTTTTTTTGTTGTTGTTGTGGTGGTGGTGGTGGTGGTTGCTGCTGCCGATATTTTTTTCTCTCTCCTTATTCTCTCCCTGATCCTTCCCCCCCTACTCCTTCTCTCTTTCTATCCCATTTCAAGTTTTATTGTTCTTTTCATTCCCCTCTAATCTATCTCTCCCTCCATCCTTTTTTCTTTTTAACAGCACCTTCATTCCCTTACCCCCCAACTCTCATCCCAAGCATTACATCTTCCATTGTGTGTAATTGTCTAAATGCAAATAGGTGAATATCTCGAGGCTGTCTATAAGACTCCCAAATACCTAGCTAGTAACAACACCCTGATCCAATTGCCCGGTAGTATCCACCTTCAGTGGAGCAATCTTCTAAAGTAGCCAAGACATACTAACCATCGTACCACCAGAGCACCTAACCTAAACATATAGACCTAAGAACAAACAGCAAATCATTATATGCATACAGAACCTAGAAGCCTTATATGAATTGAATGAATCTGATTTAAAGCACAACAAAGCCCAACATTTCTAGGCATAATCTCCCAACACAAAAGAGAGACAACAGAGATATACAAAGCCAAAACAAATGTATAGGAGAAAGCAGTTACAAAGCAGTCAAACAGAGCTGGATAGCAACGTGAACAATATGAAAAAACAAGGGAAAAAAGGGTTACAAACAATGCAGGACAATCTAAATATACAAGAGGACATAGCAGAAACAGAAACATGGACAGGGAAAGAAATCAAGGCATACCTAATTCAGATGGAACGGAATATTAGAGAAGACATGAGACAGCAAATCCAAGCATTGAAAGTATATTTTGAAGAGGAACTAACCACACAAATTCAATCAGTAAAGAATGAGCTTTATCAGGAGATAGAGGTGTTAAAAAAAATCAAGTTGTAATCATAGAAATGCAAGAAACCGTAAATCAGATTAAAAGCGCTAATGAGAATATTACAAACAGACTAGATCAAGTAGAAGTCAGAACATCAGATAATGAAGACAAAGTTTATCAACTTGAAAAGAATATAGTTAACACAGAAAAGATGCTGAAATCTCACAAGCAATCTATCCAAGAGATATGGGATCTTATCAAAAAACCAAATTTGAGAGTCATTGGGATAGAAGAAGGCACAGAGAATCAGTCCAAAGGAATGGATGGCTTACTAAAGGAGATAATACTAGAAAACTTCCCAGAGATGAAAGATGGAATGGATTGCCAAATCCTGGAAGCTTACAGGACCCCAAACATCCAAAACCATAATAGACCAACTCCAAGACACATAATCATGAAGATGGCTAACATACAGGACAAGGAGAGAATACTAAAAGCTATGAGAGAAAGGAGGCAGATTACATTTAGAGGTAAACTAATTAGGTTAACGACTGATTTTTCATCACAGACTTTGAAAGCGAGAAGATCCTGGAACAACATATTTCAAACACTGAAAAATAATGGATTCCAACCAAGAATACTGTATCCAGCAAAACTAAGCTTCAGATTTGACAATGAAATTAAAATATTTCACGATAAACAAAAGCTAAAAGAATTTGCAGCCAGAAAACCAGCACTGCAAAGCATTTTGAGCAAAATATTACAAGAAGAGGAACTGAAAAATAGCGCCCAGAACTAACAGTGGGTGGTATCTCAGTAAAGGGGAAGAAAAATAACCAAAGAGAGAAAACTAGCCAATCTAAAATAAATAAATAAATAAACATGACTGGAAGTACAAACCACATTTCAATTGTAACCTTAAATGTTAATGGCATAAATTCACCAATCAAGAGACATAGGCTAGTAACCTGGATTAAAAAAACAAATCCAACAATATGCTGCCTTCAGGAGACTCATATGATAGAAAAAGACATTCACAGACTGAAGGTGAAAGGTTGGGAAAAATCATACCACTCACATGGCCATCGGAAGCAAGCAGGAGTGGCCATTCTCATATCGAATAAAGTCAACTTCAAACCTAAGGTAATCAAAAGGGATAAAGAAGGACACTATATACTGTTAAAAGGAACCATCCACCATCAAGACATAACAATTATCAATTTATACGCACCAAACAATGGTGCTGCAACATTCATAAAACAAACTCTCCTCAAGTTCAAGAGTCAAATAGATCACAACACAATAATTATGGGGGACTGCAACACACCACTCTCGCCATTGGACAGATCCTCTAGACAAAAGCTGAACAAAGAAACTATAAAACTTAATAACGTAATCAATAACCTAGACTTAACTGACATATATAGAATATATCAACCATCATCAAGTGGATACACATTCTTCTCAGCAGCACATGGATCCTACTCAAAGATAGACCATATATTATGCCATAGGGCGACTCTCAGTAAATATAAAGGTGTGGAGATAACACCATGCACCATATCTGACCATAATGGAATGAAGCTGGAAATTAATGATAAAAGAAGGAAGGAAAAATCCTGCATCACCTGGAAAATGAACAATATGTTACTGAATGATCAATGGGTTACAGAAGATATAAAGGAGGAAATCAAAAAATTCCTAGAGATAAACGACACAACATACCGGAATCTATGGGACACAATGAAAGCAGTTTTAAGAGGGAAATTCATTTCCTGGAGTTCATTCCTCAAAAAAAAGAAAAAACCAACAAATAAATGAACTCACACTACATCTTAAAACCTTAGAAAAGGAAGAGCAAAACAACAGCAAATATAGCAGAAGACAAGAAATAATTAAAATCAGAGTGGAAATTAACGAAATTGAAACAAAAAAAAACATTGAAAAAATTGATAAAACTAAAAGTTGGTTCTTTGAAAAAATAAATAAGATCGACAGACCCTTAGCCACGCTAACGAAGAGAAGAAGAGAGAGAACGCAAATTACTAACATATGGGATGAAAAAGGCAATATCACAACAGACACTACAGAAATACAGAAGATAATTAAAAAGTATTTTGAAACTCTATATTCCAATAAAATAGAAGATAGTGAAGATATCGATAAATTTCTTAAGTCATATGATCTGCCCAGATTGAGTCAGGAAGACACACACGATTTAAACAGACCAATAACAAAAGAAGAAATTGAAGAGGCCATCAAAAGACTACCAACTAAGAAAATCCCAGGACCGGATGGGTATACAGCAGAATTTTACAAAACCTTCAAAGAAGAATTAATACCAATACTTTTCAAGCTATTTCAAGAAATAGAAAAAGAAGGAGCTCTTCCAAATTCATTCTATGAGGCCAACATAACCCTGATCCCAAAACCAGACAAAGACACTTCAAAGAAAGAAAACTATAGACCAATATCTCTAATGAACTTAGATGCGAAAATTCTCAATAAAATCCTGGCGAATCGAATGCAAAAGCATATCAAAAAAATTGTGCACCATGATCAAGTAGGATTCATCCCTGGGATGCAAGGCTGGTTCAATATACGTAAATCAATAAATGTTATTCTACACATCAATAGACTTAAAGATAAGAACCATATGATCATCTCGATAGATGCAGAAAAAGCATTTGACAAAGTACAGCATCCCTTTATGTTCAAAACACTAGAAAAACTAGGGATAACAGGAACTTACCTCAACATTGTAAAAGCTATCTATGCTAAGCCTCAGGCTAACATCATTCTAAATGGAGAAAAACGGAAGGCATTCCCTCTAAAATCTGGAACTAGACAGGGATGCCCTCTTTCACCACTTCTATTCAACTTAGTTCTTGAAATACTAGCTAGAGCAATTAGACAGACAAAAGAAATTAAAGGCATAAAAATAGGAAAAGAAGAACTTAAATTATCACTATTTGCGGATGACATGATAATATACTTAACAGACCCAAAAGGGTCTACAAAGAAACTGCTAGAGTTAATAAATGAATTCAGCAAAGTGGCAGGATATAAAATCAATACGCATAAATCAAAGGCATTCCTGTATATCAGCAACAAAACTTCTGAAATGAAAATGAGGAAAACCACCCCATTCACAATATCCTCAAAGAAAATAAGATACTTGGGAATCAACCTAACAAAAGAGGTGAAAGATTTATACAATGAAAACTACAGAACCCTAAAGAGAGAGATAGAAGAAGATCTTAGAAGATGGAAAAATGTACCCTGTTCATGGAAAGGCAGAACTAACATTATCAAAATGGCGATATTACCCAAACTTCTCTACAGGTTTAATGCGATGCCAATCAAAATCCCAATGGCATTTCTTGTAGAAATAGATAAAGCAATCATGAAATTCATATGGAATAACAAAAGACCCAGAATAGCAAAAACAATACTAAGCAGGAAGTGTGAATCTGGAGGTATAGCGATACCAGAGTTCAAACTGTACTACAAAGCAATAGTAACAAAAACAGCTTGGTACTGGTACCAAAACAGGCAGGTGGATCAATGGTACAGAATAGAGGACACAGAAACCAATCCACAAAATTACAAATTTCTTATATTTGATAAAGGGGCTAAAAACATGCAATGGAGGAAGGATAGCATCTTCAACAAATGGTGCTGGGAAAATTGGAAATCCATATGCAACAAAATAAAACTGAATCCCTTTCTCTCGCCATGCACAAAAGTTAACTCAAAATGGATCAAGGAGCTTGATATCAAAGCAGAGACCCTGCACCTGATAGAAGAAAAAGTTGGCTCCGATCTACATATTGTGGGGTCAGGCTCCAAATTCCTTAATAGGACGCCCATAGCCCAAGAGTTAATAACAAGAATAAACAAATGGGACTTACTTAAACTAAAAAGTTTTTTCTCAGCAAGAGAAACAATAAGAGAAGTAAATAGGGAGCCTACATCCTGGGAACAAATCTTTACTCCTCACACTTCAGATAGAGCCCTAATTTCCAGAATATACAAAGAACTCAAAAAATTAAACAATAAGATAACAAATAACCCAATCAACAAATGGGCCAAGGACCTGAACAGACACTTCTCAGAAGAAGACATACAGTCAATTAATAAGTACATGAAAAAATGCTCACCTTCTCTAGCAGTCAGAGAAACGCAAATCAAAACCACCCTAAGATACCATCTCACTCCAGTAAGATTGGCAGCCATTAGGAAGTCAAACAACAATAAGTGCTGGCGAGGATGTGGGGAAAAGGGTACACTTGTACATTGCTGGTGGGACTGCAAAATGGTGCAGCCAATATGGAAAGCAGTATGGAGATTCCTGGGAAAACTGGGAATGGAACCACCATTTGACCCAGATATCGCCCTCCTTGGACTATTCCCTGAGGATCTTAAAAGAGCATGCTATAGGGATACTGCCACATCCATGTTCATAGCAGCACAATTCACAATAGCCAGACTGTGGAACCAACCTAGATGCCCTTCAATAGATGAATGGATTAAAAAAATGTGGCATCTATACACAATGGAGTATTATGCAGCACTAAAAAATGACAAAATCATTGAATTTTCAGGGAAATGGATGGCATTAGAGCAGATTATGCTAAGTGAAGCTAGCCAATCCTTAAAAAACAAATGCCAAATGTCTTGTTTGATTTAAGGAGAGCAACTAAGAACTGAACAGAGGAAAAGAGCATGAGGAAAATATTAACATTAAACTGAGACGAGTGATAGGAAGGAAAGGGAGAGAGAAGGGAAAGTGCATGGAAACGGAAGGACACGCTCATTTTCATACGAAATCACATATACAAGGTTGTGAGGGGAAAGGGGGGGAAGGGAGAGAATGGAACAACAACAGATGAGGTAGAGAGGGAAGATGAGAGGGGAGGGGAGGGGGGATAGTAGGGGATAGAAAAGTCAGCAGAATACAACAGTCACTAATATGGTATTATGTAAACACTGTGAATGTGTAACTGATGTGATTCTGCAATCTGTATTTGGGGTAAAAATGGAAATGCATAACTCATTTGAATCAAATGTATGGAAGATGAAAAAATAAATAAATAAATAAATAAATAAATAAATAAATAAATAAATAAATAAATAAAAAGATTGGGTAAAAAAATCTTTGCTGAAATTTCAGAAAACTAGTAGTTTTTGGGAGATTGGAAAACCCTTTCAAAAAAGTGTCTTTCGCAAGTCTCTGCTTAAGGCGACTTCAAGAGGAAAAAAACCATAGAGATAGAACTTAGAACTACTTTACGTGTCAAGTTTCAAGAAGATAGCACAAACCGTGTTTGATTTAGAGTTCCAAAAATATCTATCTATACAGGAGAAAACAGAGTGAAAGCGAAAAATTCAAAGTGTTACTGGAAACCAACGCTTCAACCTAGAAGAATGAAAATTGGACAGCCCAGTGGGCTTAGTAAAGTGATCATTACCACCAAGTATCATCAAGTTTGGAGAAAAAATATTTGGTGAGATTTCAGAAAACTAGTAGTTTTTTGGAAGCTTGACAACACATTTCAAATGAAAGTGACTTTCGCCACTCTCTGCTTAGGGCTACTTCAATAGGAAACAAACAATAGAGATAGAACTTAGAACTACTTTATTGTGTCAAGTTTCAAGGAGCTAGCACAAACCGTGTTTGATTTAGAGTTCCAAACACATCTATCTATAAAGTCAAAAAAAGAGTGAAACCTAAAAATTCAAAATCTTACTGGAAAAGAACGCTTCAACTGAGTAGAAGGAAAATTGGGCAGCCAAGTGGGCTTATTGGAATGATCATTACTACCAAGTATCACCAAGATTGGGTGAAAAAATATTTGCTGAGATTTCAAAAAACTAGTAGTTTTTTGGAAGCTTGGCAACCCCTTTCAAATGAAAGTGTCTTTCGCCAGTTTCTGCTTTGGGCTACTTAAAGAGAAAAAAAAAAACCATAGAGAGAGAACTTAGAACTACTTTATTGTGTCAAGTTTCAAGGAGCTAGCACAAACCGTGTTTGAATTACAATTTCAAACAGATCTATCTAAACAGGAGAAAACAGAGTGAAACCTAAAAATTCAAACTCTTACTGGAAACGAACACTTCAACCTAGAATAATGAAAATTGGGCAGCCAAGTGGGCTCAATGAACTTATCATTTCCACAAAGTATCATCAAGATTGGGTGAAAAAATATTTTCTGAGATTTCAGAAAACTAGTAGTTTTTTAGAAGCTTGGCAAACCCTTTCAAATGAAAGTGTCTTTTGCCATTCTCTGCTTAGGGCTACTTCAAGAGAAAACAAAAAATAGAGATAGAACTTAGAACTACTTTATTGTTTCAAGTTTAAAAAGGAGCAAAAACCATGTTTGATTTAGAGTTCCAAACACATCTATCTATACATAGGAAAGAGGATGAAACTGAAAAATTGAAACTCTTACTGGAAAAAAACGCTTCAACCTAGAATAATGAAAATGGGGCAGCCCAGTGGGTGTAGTGAACTGATCATTACCACCAAGTATCATCAAGATTGGTTAAAAAAATATTTGCTGAGATTACAGAAAACTATTAGATTTTTGGAAGTTTGGAAACACCTTTCAAATGAAAGTGTCTTTTGCCAGGCTCTGCTTAGGGCTACTTCAAGAGGAAACAAACCATAAATATACAACTTGGAACTTCTTTATTGTGTCAGGTTTTAAGGAGTTAGCACAAACCGTGTTTGATTTACAGTTCCAAACACATCTATCTAAACAGAAGAAAACAGAGTGAAACCTAAGAATTTAAACAGTTACTGGAAATGAACGCTTCAACATAGAAGAATGAAAATTGGGCACCCAAGTGGGCTTAGTGAACTGATCATTACCACCAAGTATCATCAAGATTGGGTGAAAAAGTATTTGCTGAGGTTTCAGAAAACTAGTAGGTTTCTGGAAGCTTGACACCACTTTTCAAATGAAAGTGTCTTTCACCAGTCTCTGCTTAGGGCTACTTCAAGAGGAAACAAACCATAGAGATAGAACTTAGAACTACATTATTTTGTCAAGTTTCAAGGAGCTAGCACAAACCGTGTTTGATTAATAGTTCCAAAGACATCTACCTATACAGGAGAAAACAAAGTGAAACCTAAAAATTCAAAATGTTACTGGAAATGAACGCTTCAACCTAGAAGAATAAAAATTGGACAGCCAAGTGGGCTTATGCAAGTGATCATTAAGACCAAGTATCATCAAGATTGGGTGAAAAAATACTTACTGAGATTTCAGAAAACTAGAAGTTTGTTGGAAGCATGGCAACCCCTTTCAAATGAAAGTGTCTTTCCTCAGTCTCTATTTAGGGCTACTTCAAGAGATAACAAACCATAAAGAGAGAACTTAGAACTAATTTATTGTGTCAAGTTTCAAAGAGCTGGCACAAACCGTATTAGATTTAGAGTTCTAAACACATCTATCTATATAGGAGAAAACAGAGTGTAACCTAAAAATTCAAACTGTTACTGGGAACGAACGCTTCAACCTACAAGAATGAAAATTGGGCATCCCAAGTGGGCTCAGTGAACTGATCATTACCATCAAGTATCATGAAGATTGGGTGAAAAAATATTTGATGAGATTTCAGAAAACCAGTAGTTTTTTGGAAGCTTGGCAACAGCTTCCAAATGAATGTGTCTTTCGCCAGTCTGTGCGTACAGCTACATCAAGAGGAAACGAACCATAGAGATAGAACTTAGAACAACTTTATTTTGTCAAGTTTCAAGGAGCTAGCACAAACCGTGTTTCATTTAGAATTCCAAACAGATCTATCTAAGCAGGAGAAAACAGAGTGAAACCTAAAAATTCAAACTCTTCCTGGAAACGAACGCTTCAACTTAGAATAATGAAAATTGGGCAGCCAAGTGGGCTTAGTGGACTGATCATTACCACCAAGTATCATTAAGATTGGGTGAAAAAATATTTGCTGAGATATCAGAAAACTAGTAGTTTTTTGGAAGTTTGGAAACCCCTTTCGAATGAAAGTGTCTTTCACCAGTCTCTTCTTGGGGCTACTTCAAGAAGAAACAAACCGTAGAGAGAGAACTTAGAACTACTTTACTGTGTCAAGTTTCAAGGAGCTAGCACAAACCGTGTTTGATTTAGAGTTCCAAACACATCTATCTACACAGGAGAAAACAGAATGAAACCGAAAATTTTAAAGCGTTCCTGGAAACGAACGCTTCAACCTAGAAGAATGAAAATTCGGCAGCCAAGTGGGCTAAGTGAACTAATCATGACCACGAAGTATCATCAGGATTGGGTGAAAAATTCTTTGCTGAGATTCCAGAAAACTAGTAGTTTTTTGGAAGCTTGGCAACCCCTTTCAAATGAAAGTGTCTTTCGCCAGTCTCTTCTTAGGGCTACTTCAAGAGGAAACAAACCATTGAGATAGAACTTAGAACTACTTTATTGTGTCAAGTTTCAAAGAGCTAGCACAAACCGAGTTGGATTTAGAGTTCCAAACATATCTATCTATGCAGGAGAAAACAGAGTGAAACCGAAAAATTCAAAGTTTTACTGGAAACGAACGTTTCAACCTAGAAGAATGGAAATTGGGCAGCCAAGTGGGCTTAGCAAACTGATCATTACCAGCAGGTATTCTCAAGATTGGGTGAAAAAATCTTTGCTGAGATTCAGAAAAATAGTAGTTTTTTGGATGTTTGGCACCCCTTTAAAATGAAAGTGCCTTTTGCCAGGCACCGCTTAGGGCTACATCAAGACAAAACAATCCATACAGATAGAACTTACAACTCTTTTATTGTGTCAAGTTTCAAAGGGCTAGGACAAACCGTGTTTGATTTAGAGTTCCAAACACATCTATCTATATAGGAGAAAACAGAGTAAAACCTAAAAATTCAAACTGTTACAGGAAATGAACGCTTCAGCCTAGAATAATAAAAATTGGGCAGAAAAGGGGGCTTAATGAACTGATCATTTCCACAAAGCATCATCAAGATTGGGAGAAAAAATATTAGCTGAGATTTCAGAAAACAAGGAGTTTTTTGAAGCTTGGAAACCCCATTCAAATGAAAGTGTCTATTGCCATTCTCTGCTTAGGGGTACTTCAAGAGAAAACAAACCATAAAGATAGAACTTAGAACTACTTTATTGTTTCAAGTTTCAAGGAGGAGCAAATGCGGTGTTTGATTTAGAGTTCCAAACACATCTATCTATACATAGAAAAGAGAATGAAACTGAAAAATTGAAACTCTTACTGGAAACGAACGCTTCAACCTAGAAGAATGAAAATGAGGCAGCCCAGTGGGCTTAGTGAACTCATTATTCCCACCAAACATCATCAAGATTGGGTAAAAAAAATATTTGCTGAGATTACAGAAAACTAGTAGTTTTTTGAAATTTTGGAAACCTCTTTCAAATGAAAGTGTGTTTCACCAGACTCTGCTTAGGGCTACTTCAAGAGGAAACAAACCATAGAGATAGAACTTAGAACAACTTTATTTTGTCAAGTTTCAAGGAGCTAGCACAAACCGTGTTTGATATACAGTTCCAAACACATCTATCGAAACAGGAGAAAACAGAGTAAAACCTTAGATTTTAAACAGTTACTGGAAACGAACGCTTCAACCTAGAAGAATGAAAATTGGGCAGCCAAGTGGGCTTAGTGAACTGATCATTACCACCAAGTATCATCAAGATTGGGTGAAAAAATATTTGCTGAGATTTAAGAAGAGTAGACGTTATCTGGAAGCTTGGCAACACTTTTCAAATGAAAGTGTTTTTCACCAGTCTCTGCTTAGGGCTACTTCAAGAGGAAACAAACCATAGAGATAGAACTTAGAACTACATTATTTTGTCAAATTTCAAGGAGCTAGCACAAACCGTGTTTGATTACTAGTTCCAAAGACATCTACCTATACAGGAGAAAACAGAGTGAAACCTAAAAATTCAAACTGTTACTGGAAACGAACGCTTCAACCTAGAAGAATGAAAATTGGGCAGCCAAGTGGGCTTATGGAACTGATCATTAAGACCAAGTATCATCAAGATTGGGTGTAAAAATACTTGCTGAGATTTCAGAAAACTAGAACTTTCTGGGAAGCCTGGCAACCCCTTTCAAATGGAAGTGACTTTCACCAGTCTCTGCTTAGGGCTACTTCAAGAGATAAGACACCATAAAGAGAGAACTTAGAAATAATTTATTGTGTCAACTTTCAAAGAGCTAGCACAAACCATCTTAGATTTAGAGTTCCAAACACATCTATCTATATAAGAGAAAACAGAGTGAAACCTAAAAATTCAAACTGTTACTGGGAACGAACGCTTCAACCTAGAAGAATGAAAATTGGGCAGCTCAAGTGTCTTAGTGAACTGATCATTACAATCAAGTATCATCAAGATTGGGTGAAAAAATATTTGCTGAGATTTCAGAAAACTAGCAGTTATTTTAAAGCTTGGCAACCCCTTTCAAATGAAAGTGTCTTTCCCCAGTCTCTGCTTAGGGCTACTTCAAGAGGAAACAAACCATAGATATAGAACTTACAACTTCTTTATTGTGTCAAGTTTCAAGGAGCTTGCACTAACGGTGTTTCATTTACAGTTCCAAACACATCTATCCAAAGAGAGAAAAGAGAGTGAAATGAAAAAATTCAAGCTGTAACTGAAAACGAACATTTCAACCTAGAAGAATGAAAATTGTTTAGCCAAGTGGGCTTAGTTAACTGATCATTACCACCAAGTATCATCAAGATTGGGTGAAAAAATATTTGCTGAGATTTCAGAAAACTAGTAGGTTTTTGGAAGCTTGGCAACCCTTTCAATTAAAAGTTTCTTTCCCCAGTCTCCACTTAGGGCTACTTCAAGAGGAAAGAAACCATAGAGATAGAACTTAGAACTACTTTATTGTGTCAAGTTTCAAAAAGCTAGAACAAATCGTGTTTGATTTACAGTTAAAAACACATCTATCTATATAGTCGAAAACAGAGTGAAACCTTAAAATTCAAAATGTTACTGGAAACGAACGCTTCAACCTAGAAGAATGAAAATTGGGCAGCCAAGTGGGCTTAGTGAACTGATCATTACCACCAAGCATCATCCAGATTGCGTGAAAAAATATTTTCTGAGATTTCAGAAAACTAGTAGTTTTTTGGAAGCTTGGAAACCACTTTCAAATGAAAGTGTCTTTCCCCAGTCTCTGCTTAGTGCTACTTCAAGAGAAAACAAACCATAAAGATAGAACTTAGAAGTACTTTATTATGTCAGGTTTTAAAGATCTACCACAAACCGTGTTAGATTTAGAGTTCCAAACACATCTATCTATATAGTCGAAAACAGTTTGAAACCTAAAAATTCAAACTGTTACTGGAAACGAACGCTTCAACCTAGAAGAATGAAAATTGGGCAGCCAATGGGCTTAGTGAACTGATCATTTCCACGAAGTATCAAGATTGGGTTAAAAAATATTTGTTGATATTTCAGGAAACTAGTAGTGTTTTAAAAGCTTGGCAACCCCTTTCAATTGAAAGTGTCATTCAACAGTCTGTGCTTAGGGCTACATCAAGAGGAAACAAACCATAAAAATAGAACTTAGAACTACTTTATTGTGTCAAGTTTTGTAGATCTAGCACAAACCTTGTTAGATTTAGACTTTGAAACACATCTAAATATATAGTCGAAACAGTGTGAAGCCTAAAAATTCAAACTGTTACTGGAAACGAATGCTTCAAACTAGAAGACTGAAAATTGGAAAGCTCAGTGGACTTAGTGAACTGATCATTACCACCAAGTATCATCAAGATTGGGAGAAAATATACTTGCTGAGATTTCAGAAAACTAGTAGTTTTTTAAAAGCTTGGTAACCCCTTTAAATGAAAGTGTCTTTCGCCAGTCTCCGCATAGGCCTACTTCAAGACGATACAAACCATAAATAAAGAACTTAGAACTACTTTATTGTGTTAAGTTTCAAGGAGCTAGCACAAAACGTGTTTAATTTAGAGTTCCAAACATCTATCTATACAGGAGAAAACAGAGTGAAACCGAAAAATTCAAACTGTAACTGGAAACGAACTATTCAACCTAGAAGAATGAAAATTGGGCAGCCAAGTGGGCTTAGTGAAATGATCATTACCACCAAGTATCATCAAGATTAGTTGACAATATATTTGTTGATATTTCAGAAAACTAGTAGTTTTTGGAAGCTTTGGAACCCCCTTCAAATGAAAGTGTCTTTCGTCAGTCTCTACCTAGGGCTACTTCAAGAAAAAACAAACCATAGAGACACAACAAGAACTAATTTATTGTGTCAAATTTCAAGGCGCTAGTACAAACCGTGTTTGATTTATACTACCAAAGACATCTACGTATACAGGAGAAAACCGAGTGAAATCTAAAAATTCAAAGTGTTACTGGAAATGAACGCTTCACATAGAAGAATGAAAACTGGGTAGCACACTGGGGTTAGTGATCTGATCATTACAAAGAAGGATCATGAAGATTGGGTGAAAAAATATTTGCTGAGATTTCAGAAAACTCGTAGTTTTTTGGAAGCTTGGCAACCCCTTTCAAATGAAAGTGTCTTTCGTCACTCTCTGCATAGGGCTACTTCCAGAGAAAACAAACCATAGAGATAGAACTTACAACTACTTTATTTTGTCAAGTTTCAAGGAGCTAGCACAAACCATGTTTGATTTAGAGTTCCAAACACATCTATCTATATAGGTGAAAACAGAGTTACACCGAAAAATTCAAACTGTTAATGGAAACGAACGCTTCAATTTAGAAGAATGAAAACTGGGCAAGTGGGCTTAGGGAACTGATCATTACCACCAAGTATCATCAAGATTGGGTGAAAAAATATTTGCTGAGATTTCAGAAAACTATTACTGTTTTGGAAGCTTGGCAACCCCTTTCAAATGAAAGTGTCTTTTGCCAGACTCTTCTTAGCGCTTCTTCAAGAGGAAACAAACCATAAAGATAGAATATAGACCTACTTTATTATGTCAAGTTTCAAAGAGCTAAAACAAACCGTGTTTGATTTAGAGTCCCATAAACATCTATCTATACAGGAGAAAACAGAGAGAAACCGAGAAATTCAAACTGTTACTGAAAACAAAAGTTTAAACCTAGAAGAATGAAAATTGGGCAGCCAAGTGGACTTAGTAAACTGATCATTACCACCAAGTATCATCAAGATTGGGTGAAAAAATATTTGCTGAGATTTCAGAAAACTAGTAGTTTCTTGGAAGCTTGGCAACCCCTTTCAAATTAAAGGGTCCTTCACCAGTCCCTGCTTAGGGCTACTTTAAGAGGAAACCAACCATAGAGATAGAACTTTGAACTACTTTATTGTGTCAAGTTTCAAAGAGCTAGCATAAAGCTTGTTAGATTTAGAGTTCCAAAGACATCTGTCTATATAGTCGAAAAGAGAGTGAAACCTAAAAATTTAAACTGTTTCTGGAAACGAAGGCTTCAACCTAAAAGAGTGAAAACTGGGCAGCAAAGTGTGCTTAGTGAACTGATCATTACCACCAAATATCATCAAGATTGGGTGAAAAAATATTTTCTGAGATTTCAGAAAACTAGTAATTTTTTGGCAGCTTGGAAACCACTTTCAAATGAAAGTGTCTTTTGCCACTCTCTGCTTAGGGATACTTCCAGAGAAAACAAACCATAGAGATAGAACTTACAACTGCTTTATTTTGTCCATTTTCAAGGAGCTAGCACAAACCTTGTTAGATTTAGAGTTCCAAACACATCTATCTATATAGGTAAAAACAGAGTTACAATGAAAAATTCAAACTGTTACTGGAAACGAACGCTTCAACCTAGAAGAATGAAAATTGGGCACCCAAGTGTGCTTAGTGAACTGATCATTACCACCAAATATCATCAAGATTGGGTGAAAATATATTTGCTGATATTTCAGAAAACTAGTAGATTTGGAAGCTTTAAAACCCCCTTCAAATGAAAGTGTCTTTCGCCAGTCTCTGCTTATGGCTACTTCAAGAGGAAACAAACCATAGAGATTGAAATTAGAACTACTTTATTGTGTCAAGTTTCAAAAAGCTAGCGCAAACCGGGTTTGATTGAGAGTTCCAAACACATCTATCTATATAGGACAAAACAGTGTGAAACATAAAATTCAAACTGTTACTCGAAACGAACGTTTCAACATAGAAGAATAAAAATTAGGCAGCCAAGTGGTCTTTGTGAACTGATCATTCTCACCAAGTATCATCAAGATTGGTTTAAAAAATATTTGCTGAAATTTCAGAAAACCAGTAGTTTTTTAAAAGCTTGGCAACCCCTTTCAAATGAAAGTGTCTTTCACCAGTCTCTGCTTAGTGCTGCTTAAAGAGGAATCAAACCATAAAGATGGAACATACAACTTCTTTATTGTGTCAATTTTCAAGGAGCTAGTGGTAACCGTGTTTGACTTAGAGTTCCAAACACATCTTTCTATATAGGAGAAAACAGAGTGATACCTAAAAATCCAAACTGTTACTGAAAACAAACGCTTCAACCTAGAAGAATGAAAATGGGACAGCCATGTGGGCTTAGTGAAATGATCATTACCACGTAGTATCATCAAAATTGGGTAAACAAATATTTGCTTAGATTTCAGAAAACTAGTAGTTTTTTGAATGTTTGGCAACCCCTTTCAAATCAAAGTGTCTTTTGCGCATCTCTGCTTAGTGCTGCTTCAAGGGGAAACAAACCGTAAAAATAGAATATAGAACTACTTTATTATGTCAAGTTTCAAGGAGCTAAAACAAACCGTGTTTGAATTAGAGTTCCAAACACATCTATCTATACAGGAGAAAACAGAGTGAAACCGAGAAATTCAAACTGTTACTGGAAATGAACGCTTCAACCTAGAAGAATGAAAATTGGACAGCCAAGTGGACTTAGTAAACTGATCATTACCACCAAGTATAATCAAGATTGGGTGAAAAAATATTTGCTGAGATTTCAGAAAACAAGTAATTTTTTGGAAGCTTGGCAACCCCTTTCAAATTAAAGGGTCCTTCACCAGTATCTGCTTAGGGCTTCTTCAAGAGGAAACCAACCAAAGAGATAGAACTTAGAACTACTTCATTGTGTCAAGTTTCAAAGAGGTAACATAAACCTTGTTAGATTTAGAGTTCCAAAGACATCCGTCTATAGAGTCGAACACAGAGTGAAACCTAAAAAATTAAACTGTTTCTGGAAACGAACGCTTCAACATAGAAGAGTGAAAACTGGGCAGCAAAGTGGGCTTAGTGAACTGATCATTACCACCAAGTATCTTCAAGATTGGGTGAAAACATATTTGCTGAGATTTCAGAAAACTAGTAGTTTTTCTGAAGCTTGGCAACCCTTTAAAATGGAAGTGTCTTTCGCCAGTCTCTGCTTAGGGCTACTTCAAGAGGAAACAAACCATAGAGATAAAACTTACAACTATTTTTTGTGTCAAGTTTCACGGAGCTAGCACAAATCGTGTTTTATTTAGAGTTCCAAACACATCTGTCTATATAGTCGAAAACAGAGTGAAACCGAAAAATTTAAACTGTTACAGGAAACGATCGTTTCAACCTAGAAGAATGAAATTTGGGCAGCCAAGTGGGCTTAGTGAACTGATCATTACCACCAAGGATCATCAAGATTGGGTGAAAAAATATTTGCTGTAATTTCAGAAATCTAGTAGTTTTTTGGAGGCTTGTCAACCCCTTTCAAATGAAAGTGTCTTTCGCCAGTCTCTGCATAGAACAACTTCAAGAGTAAACAAACCATATAGATAGCACTTTGAACTACTTTATTGTGTCAAGTTTCAAGGAGCTAGCACAAACCGTGTTTCATTTACAGTTCAAACACATCTATCTAAACAGGAGAAAACAGAGTGAAACCTAAAAATTCAAACTATTCCTGGAAAGGAACGCTTCAACCTAGAAGAATGAAACTTGGGGAGCCAAGGGGGCTTTGTGAACTGATCATTACCACCAAGTATCATCAGGATTGAGTGAAAAAATATTTGCTGAGATTTCAGAAAACTAGAAGTTTTTTGGAAGCTTGGCAACCCATTTCAAATGAACGTTTTTTTTCGCCAGTCTCTGCTTAGGGCTACTTCAAGAGGAAACAAACCATATACATAGCATTGAGAATGACTTTATTGTGTCAAGTTTCAAGGACCTAGCACAACCCATGTTTCATTTACAGTTCCAAACACATCTATCTAAACAGGAGAAAACAAAGTGAAACGGAAAAATTCAAACTGTTACTGAAAACGAACGCTTCAACCTAGAAGAATAAAAATTGGGCAGCCTAGTGGGCCTAGTGAAATGATCATTACCACCAAGTATCAACAAGATTGGGTGAAAAAATATTTGCTGAGATTTCAGAAAACTAGTAGATTTTGGAAGCTTGGCAACCCCTTTCAAATGAAAGTTTCTTTCGCCAGTCTGCTTAGGGCTACTTCAAGAGGAAACAAACCATAGAGAGTGAAACTGGAAAATTCAAACTGTTACTGGAAATGAACACTTCAACCTAAAAGAATGAAAATTGGGCAGCCAAGTCGGTTTAGAGAACTGATCATTACCACCAAGTATCATCAAGATTGGGTGAAAAAATATTTGCTGAGATTTCAGAAAACTAGTAGTTTTTTGGAAGCTTGGCAACCCCTTTCAAATGAAAGTGTCTTTCGCCAGTCTCTGCTTAGGGCTACTTCAAGATAAAACAAACCATAGAGATATAACTTAGAACTACTTTATTGTGTCAAGTTTCACGGGGCTAGCACAAAGCGTGTTAGATTTAGAGTTCCAAACATATCTATCTATATAGGAGAAAACAGAGTGAAACCTAAAATTTCAAACTGTTACTGGAAACGAAAGCTTCAACCTAGACGAATGAAATTTGGGCAGCCAAGTGGCCTTAGTGAACTGATCATTAATACCAAGTATCATCATGATTGGGTGAAAAAATACTTGCTTAAATTGCAGAAAACTAGTAGTTTTTTGGAAGCTTGGCAACCCCTTTGAAATGAAAGTGTCTTTAGCCAATCTCTGCTTAGGTCTTCTTCAAGAGGAAACAAACCATTAGAGATAAAACATAAAACTATTTTATATTGTCAAGTTTCATGGAGCTAGCACAAACCGTGTTTGATGTAGATTTCCAAAAACATCTATCTATATATTCGAAAACAAAGTGAAACCGAAAAATTCAAACTGTTACTGGAAAGGAACGCTTCAACCTACAAGAATGAAAATTGGGCAGCCAAGTGGGCTTAGTGATCTGATCATTACCACCAAGAATCATCAAGATTGGGTGAAAAAATCTTTGCTGAGTATTCAGAAAACTAGTAGTATTTTTGAAGCTTGGCAACCCCATTCAAATGAAAGTGTCTTTCACCAGTCTCTGCTTAGGGCTACTTCAAGAGGAAAAATACCATAGAGATAGAACATAGAACTCTTTCATTGTGTCAAGTTTAAAGAGCTAGCATTAACCGTGTTAAATTTAGAGTTCGAAAGACATCTATCTATCTCTTCGAAAACAAAGTGAAACCGAAAAACGCAAACTGTTACTGGAAACGAAAGCTTCAACCTAGAAGAATGAAAATTGGGCGGACAATGGGCTTAGTGAACTGATCATTATCTCCAAGGATCATCAAGTTTGGGTGAAAAATTATTTGCTGAGATTTCAGAAAACTAGTAATTTTTTGGAAGCTTGACAATCCGTTTCAAATGAAAGTGTCTTTCGCCAGTATCTGCTGAGGTCTGCGTCAAGAGGAAACAAACCATAGAGATAGAACATAGAACTACTTTATTGTGTCAAGTTTCAAGCACCTAGCACAAACCGTGTTTGTTTTGAGTTCCAAACACATCTATCTATATAAGAGAAAACAAAATGAAACCGAAAAATTCAAACTGTTACTGGAAATGAACGCCTCAATCTAGAATAATCAAAATTGGTCTGCCAAATGGGCTTAGTGAACTGATCATTACCACCAAGTATCTTCAAGATTGGGTGAAAAATTACTTGCTGAGATTTCAGAAAACTAGTAATTTTTTGGAAGCTTTGCAACCCCCTTCAAATGAAAGTGTCTTTCACCAGTCTGTGCTTAGGTCTACTTCTAGACGAAACAAACCATAGGGATAGAACTTACAACTACTTTATGGTGTCAATTTTCCATGAGATAGAACAAACCGTGTTAGATTTTCAGTTCCAAACACATCTATCTATATAGGAGAAACAGAGTGAAACCTAAAAATTCAAACTGTTACTGAAAACAAATGCTTCAACCTAGAAAAATGAACCTTGAAAAGCCAAGTGGGCTTAGTGAACTGATCATTACCACCAAGTATCATCATTATTGGGTGAAACAATATTTCCTGAGATTTCAGAAAACTAGTACTGTTTTATAAGCTTGGCAACCCCTTTCAAATGAAAGTGTCTTTCGCCAGTGTCTGCTTAGGGCTACATCAAGAGGAAATAAACCATAGAGACAGAACTTAGAACTACTTTATTTTGTCAGGTTTCTAGGAGCTAGCACAAATCTTGTTTGATTTAGACTTCCAAACACATATATCTATATACTCGAAAACAGAATAAAACCTAAAAATTCAAACTGTTACTAGAAACGAACGATTCAACCTAGAAGAATGAAAATTGGGCAGCCAATGGGCTTAGTGAACTCATCATTACCACCACGTATCTTCAAGATTGGGTGAAAAATTACATGCTGATATTTCAGAAAACTAGTAGTTTCTTGGAAGCTTTGGAACCCCCTTTAAATGAAATTGTCTTTCGCCAGTTCTGCTTAGGGCTACTTATAGAGGAAACAAAACATAGAGATGAAACTAAGAACTAGTTTATTGTGTCAAGTTTCAAAGAGCTAGCACAAACAGTGTTTGCTTTTCAGTTCCAAACACATCTATCTAATCAGGAGAAAACAGAGTGAAACGTAAAAATTCAAACTGTTAATGGAAACGAACACTTCAACCTACAAGAATGAAAATTGGGCAGCCAAGTGGCCTTAGTGAACTGATCATTACCACCAAGTGTCATCAAGATTGGGTGAAAAAATATTTTCTGAGATTTCAGAAAACTAGTAGTTTTTTGGAAGCTTGGAAAACCCTTTCAAATGAAAGTGTCGTTCACCAGTCTCTGCTTAGGGCTACTTCAAGAGGAAACAAACCATAGGGATAGAATATAGAACTACTTTATTGTGTCAGGTTTCATGGAGCTAGCACAAACCGTGTTAGATTTAGAGTTCCAAACACATCTATCTATATAGGAGAAAACAGAGTGAAACCTAAAAGTTCAAAGTGTTACTGGAAACGAACGCTTCAACATAGAAGAATGAAAATTGGGCAGCCAACTGGGCTTATTGAACTCATCACTACCACCAAGTATCATCAAGATCGGGTAAAAAAATATTTGCTGAGATTTCAGAAAACTAGTAGTTTCTTGGGGCTTGCAACCCCTTTCAAATAAAAGTGTCTTGCGGCAGTCTGTGCTTAGGGCTACTTCAAGAGGAAACAAACCATAGAGATAGAACATAGAACTATTGTATTGTGTCAAGTTTTTAGGAGCTAGCAGAATCCCTGTTAAATTTAGAGTTCGAAACACATCTATCTATATAGTCGAAAACAGAGTTAAACCGAAAAATTCAAACTGTTACTGGAAACGAATGCTTCAACCTAGAAGAATGAAAATTGGGCAGCCAAGTGGGCTTAGTGAAATGATCATTACCACCAAGTATCATCAATATTGGGTGAAAAAATATTTTCTGAGATTTCAGAAAACTAGTAGTTTTTTGGAAGCTTGGCAACCCCTTTCAAATGAAAGTGCCTTTCGCCAGTCTCTGCTTAGGGCTACTTCAATAGGAAACAAACCATAGAGAAAGAACATAGAACTATTTTATTGTGTCAAATTTCAAAGAGCTAGCAAAAACCGTGTTAAATATAGAGTTCAAAACACATCTATCTATTTTCTCGAAAACAGATTGAAAACTAAAAATTCAAACTTTTACTGGAAAGGAACGCTTTAACCTAGAAAAATGAAAATTGGGCAGCCAAGTTTCCTTAGTGAACTGATCATTACCACCAAATATCATCACGATTATGTGAAAAAATATTCTGAGATTTCAGAAAACTATTAGTTTTTTATAAGCTTTGCAACTCCTTTCAAATGAAAATGTCTTTCGCCTGTTTCTGCTTAGGGCTACTTCAAGAGGAAAAAAACCATAGAGATAGAACATAGGACTACTTTTTTGTGTCAAGTTTCAAAGAGCTAAGACAAACCGTATTTGATTTACAGTTCCAAACACATCTATCTAAACAGGAGAAAACAGAGTGAAACCTAAAATTTCAAACTGTTACTGGAAATGAATGCTTCAACCTAGAAATGAAAATTTGGCAGCCAAGTGGGATTAGTGAACTGAGAATTACCACCAAGTATCATCATGATTGGGTGAAAAAATACTTGCTGATATCAAAAAACTAGTAGTATTTTGTAAGCTTGGCAACGCCTTTCAAATGAAAGTGTCTTTCGCCAGTCTCTGCTTAGAGCTACTTCAAGAGGAAACAAACCATAGAGATAGAACTTAGAACTACTTTATTGTGTCAACTTTCAAGGAGCTAGCAGAAACGTTGTTTCACTTACACTTCCAAACACATCTATCTAACATGAGAAAACAGAGTGAAACCGAAAAATTCACACTGTTACTGGAAACCAATGCTTCATACTAGAAGAATGAAAATTGGGCAGCCAAGTGGGCTTAGTGAACTCATCATTACCACCAAGTTTCAACAAGATTGGCTGAAAAAATATTTGCTGAGATATGAGAAAACTAGTAGTTTTTTTGAAGCTTGGCAACCCCTTTCAAATGAAAGTGTCTTTCGAAGTCTCTGCTTAGGGCTACTTGAAGAGAAAACAAACAATAATGATAGAACTTAGAGCTACTTTATTGTGGCAAGTCACGGAGCTCTCACAAACCGTGTTTGATATAAAGTTCTAAACACATCTATGTATACAGGAAAAAACAGAGTGAAACCGAAAAATTCAAACTGTTACTGGAAACAAACGCTTCAAACTAGAAGAACGAAATTGGGGCAGTCAAGTGGGCTAATGGTACTGATCATTGCCGCCTAGTATCATCAAGATTGGGTGAAAACATATTTCAGGAGATTTCAGAAACTCGAAGTTTTTTAGAAGCTTAGCAAACCCTTTCAAATCAAAGTGTCTTTCGCAAGTTTCTGCTTAGGTCTACTTCAAGTGGAAACAAACGACAGAGATAGAACTTAGAACTACTTTATTGTATCAAGTTTCAAGGAGCTAGCACAAACCGTCTGAGAATTTGAGTGAAAACATTTTTCCAGAGATTTTAAAAACTCGAAGTTTTTTGGAAGCTTGGCAACCCCTTTCAAATGAAAGTGTCTTTCGCAAGTTTCTGCATAGGTCTACTTCAACAGGAAACAAACCATAGAAGCAGAACTGAGAACTACGTTATTGTGTCAATTTCCAAGATGGTAGCACAGACCGTGTTTGATATAGAGTTCCAAGCACATCTATCTATGTAGGGGAAAACAGAGTGAAACCTAAAAATTCAAACTGTTACTGGAAATGAAAGCTTCAACTTAGCAGAACAAAATTTGGACAGTCAAGTGGGCTTAGTGTACTGATCATTACCGCCTAGTATCATCAAGATTGGGTGAAAATATATTTCCGGAGATTTCAAAAACTCGAAGTTTTTGGAAGCTTGGCAACCCCTTTCATATGAAAGTGTCTTTCGCAAGTTTCTGTGTAGGGCTATTTCAATAGGAAAGAAACCGTAGAGAGAGAAGAGAGAACTACCTTATGGTGTCGTGTTTCAAGGAGCTAGCACAACCTATGTTTGATTTAAAATTCCAAGCACATCTATCTATATAGGAGAAAACAGAGTGAAACTTAAAAATTCATACTGTTACTGCAAACGCACGTTTCAACCTAAAAGAACAAAATTTGGGCAGTGAAGTCGCTTAGTGTACTGATCATTATCGCCAAGTATCATCAAGATTGTGTGAAAAAATACTTGCCGAGATTTCAGAAACTCGTAGCTTTTTGGAAGCTTGGCAACACCTTTCTGAAGAAAGTGTCTTTCACAAGTCTCTGCTTAGGGCTACTTAAAAAGGAAACAAAGCATAAAGAGAGAACTGAGAACTACTTTATTGTGTCAAGTTCCAAGGAGATAGCAAAACCGTGTTTGATTTAGAGTTCCAAACACATCTATCTATATAGGAGAAAACAGATTGATACCTAAAAATTCAAACTGTTACTGGAAACGAACGCTTCAACCTAGGAGAAGGAAATTTGGGCAGCCAAGTGGGCTTAGTGTAATGATCATTAAGGCCAAGTATCATCAAGATTGGGTGAAAAAATATTTCACGAGATTTCAGAAACTCGAAGTTTTTTGAAAGCTTGGCAACCCCTTTCAAATGAACGTGTCTTTCGCAAGTCTCTGCTTAGGGCTACTAAAAGTGGAAACAAACCATAGAGAGAGAACTGAGAACTACTTTATTGTGTCAAGTTCCAAGGAGCTAGCACAAACCATGTTTGATTTAGAGTTCCAAACACAATTATCTATATAGGAGAAAACAGAGTGACACCTAACAATTCAAACTGTTACTGAAAATGAACGCTTCAGCCTAGAAAAACAAAATTTGGGCAGTCAAGTGGGTTTAGTGCACTGATCATTACCACCAGGTATCATCAAGATTGGGTGAAAAAATATTTCCTGAGATTTCAGAACCTCGAAGTTTTTTGGAAGCTTGGCAAACCCTTTCAAATGAAAGTGTCTTTCACAAGTCTCTGCTTAGGGCTATCTCAAGAGGAAATAAACCATATAGAGGGAACTGACAACTACTTTATTGTGTCAAGCTTCAAGGACCTAGCAAAAACCATGTTTCATTTAGAGTTCCAAACACATATATCTATATAGGAATATACAGAGTGAAACCTAAAAATTCAAACTGTTACTGGAAATGAACGCTTCAACCTAAAAGAACAAAATTGGGGCAGTCAAATAGGCTTAGGGAACTGATCATTACCATCAAGTATCATCATGATTGGGTGAAAACATATTTCCGGAGATTTCAGAAACTAGAAGTTTTTTGAAAGCTTGGGAACCACTTTCAAATTGAAGTGTCTTTTGCAAGTCTCTGCTTAGGGCTACTTAAAGAAGAAACAAACCATAGAGAGAGAACTGAGAACTACTCTACTATGTCAAGTTTCAAAAAGCTAGCACAACCCGTGTTTGATTTACAGTTTGAAACACATCTATCTATATAGGAGAAAACAGAGTGAAATTAAAAATTCAAACTGTTACTGGAAATGAACGCTTCAAACTAGAAGAAGAAAATTTGGGCAGTCAAGTGAGCTTAGTGTACTGATCATTACTGAAAAGTATCATCAAGATTGGGTGAAAAAACAAACCATAGGGAGAGAACAGAGAAGTACTTTATTGTGTCAAGTTTCAAGGAGCTAGCACAAACTGTGTTTGATTTAGAGTTCCAAACACATCTATCTATATAGGAGAAAACAGAGTGATACCTAAAAATTCAAACTGTTACTGGAAACGAATGCTTCAACCTAGAAGAACAAAATTTGGGCAGTCAACTGGGCTTAGTGTACTGATAGGTTTACTTAAAGAGGAAACAAACCATATTGAGAGAACTGAGATCTACCTTACTTTGTCTAGTTCAAGGAGCTAGCACAAACCGTGTTTGATTTATACTTCCAAACACTTAAATCTATATAGGAGAAAACAGAGTGAAACCTAAAAATTCAAACTGTTACTGGAAACGAACGCTTCATCCTATAAGAACAAAATTTGGAAAGCCAAGTTGACTTAGTGTACTGGTCATTACCGCCAAGTATCTTCAAGATACTTGGGTGAAAAAATAATTGCCGAGATTTCAGAAACTCGAAGTTTTTTGGATGCTTGGCAACCTATTTCAAATTAAAGTGTCTTTCGCAAGTCTCTCTTTAGGACTACTTCAAGAGGAACCAAGCCATAGAGAGAGAACTGAGAACTTTTTTATTGTGTCAAGTTTCAAGGAGCTAGCACAAACCGTGTTTGATTTAGAGTTCCAAGAATACCTATTTATATAGGAGAAAACAGAGTGAAACCTAAAAATTTAAACTGTTACTGGAAACGAATGCTTCAAACCACAAGATGAAAATTGGGGCAGTCAAGTAGGCTTAGTGTATTCATCATTACCGCCAAGTATCATCAAGATTGGGTGAAAACATATTTTCGAAGATTTAAGAAACTCGAAGTTTTTTGGAAGCTTGGCAACCCCTTTCAAATGAAATTGTCTTTTGAAAGTTTTTTCTTAGGGCTATTTCAAGAGAAAAGAAACCATAGAGAGAGAACAGAGAACTACTTTATTGTGTCAAGTTTCAAGGAGCTAGCACAAACCGTGTTTGATTTAGAGTTCCAAACACTTATATCTAACTAGGAGAAAACAGAGGGAAACCTAAAAATTCAAACTGTTACTGGAAACGAACGCTTCAACCTATAAGAACACAATTTGGGCAGCCAATTTGACTTAGTGTACTGATCATTACTGCCAAGTATCTTCAGGATTGGGTGAAAAAATATTTGCCGAGATATCAGAAACTCGAACTTTTTGGAAGCTTGGCAACCCCTTTCAAATGAAAGTGTCTTTTGCAAATCTCTGGTTAGGGCTACATCAAAATAAAACAAACCATATAGAGAGAACAGAGAACTACTTTATTGTGTCAAGTTTCAAGGAGCTAGCACAAACTGTGTTTGATTTAGAGTTCGAAACACATCTATCTATATAAGAGAAATCAGAGTGAAAAATAAAAATTCATACTGTTACTGGAAACGAATGCTTCAAAATACAAGATCGAAATTGGGGCAATCAAGTGGGCTTAGTGTAGTGATCATTACCACCAAGTATCATCAAGTTTGGGTGAAAAAATATTTGTGGGGATTTCAGAAACTCGAATTTTGTTGGAATCTTGGCAACCCATTTCAAGTGAAAGTGTCTTTTGCAAGTCTCTGCTTAGGGCTACTTCAAGAGAAAACAAACCATAGAGAGAGAACAGAGAACTACTTTATTGTGTCAAGTTTCAATGAGCTAGCACAAACCGTATTTGATTTAGAGTTCCAAACACTTATATCTAAATAGGAGAAAACAGAGTGAAACCTAAAAATTCAAACTGTTACTGGAAACGTACACTTCAACCTATAAGATCAAAATTTAGGCAGCCAAGTTGACTTAGTGTACTGATCATTACCGCCAAGTATCTTCAAGATTGGGTGAAAAAATATTTGCCAAGATTTCAGAAACTCGAAGTTTTTGGAAGCTTGGCAACCCCTTTAAATTAAAGTGTCTTTTGCAAGTCTCTCCTTAGGGCTACTTCAAGAGGAAACAAACCATAAAGAAAGAACTGAGAACTTCATTATTGTGTCAAGTTTCAAGAAGCTAGCACAAACCATGTTTGATTTAGTGTTCCAAGCACATCTATCTACATAGGAGAAAACAGAGTGAAACCTAAAAATTCAAGCTGTTACTGAAAACGAATGCTGCAACCTACAAAAACAAAATTGGGGCAGTCAAGTGGGCTTAGTGTACTGATCATTACCGCCAAGTATCAGCAAGATTGGGTTAAAAAATATATCTCGAAACTTCAGAAACTTGAAGTTTTTTGTAAGCTTCACAACCCCTTTCAAATTAAAGTTTCTTTCTAAGTCTCTCCTTAGGGCTACTTCAAGAGGAAACAAACCATAGAGAGAGAACTGAGAACTACTTTATTGTGTCAAGTTTCAAGGAGCTAGCACAAACCGTGTTTGATTTATAGTTCCAAACACTTATATCTATATAGGAGAAAACAGAGTGAAACCTAAAAATTCAAACTGTTACCGGAAACGAACGCTTCAACCTATAAGAACAAAATTTGGGCAGCCAAGTTGACTTAGTGCACTGGTCATTACTGCCAAGTATCGTCAAGATTGGGTGAAAAAAATATTTGCCGAGATTTCAGAAACTCGAAGTTTTTTGGATGCTTGGCAACCCCTTTCAAATGAAAGTGTCTTTCACAAGTATCTGCTTAGGGCTATGTCAAAAGGAAAAAAACCCTAGAAAGAGAATTGAGAACTTCTTTATTGCGTAAAGTTTCAAGGAGCTAGCACAACTCGTGTTTGATTTAGAGTTCCAAACACATCTATCCATATAGGAGAAAACACAGTGAAAACTCAAAATTCAAACTGCTACTGGAACCGAACACTTCAACCTCGAAGAACGAAGTTGGGGCAGTCAAGGGGGCTTAGGGTACTAATCATTACCACCAAGTATCATCAAGATTGGGTGAAAATATATTTCCGGAGATTTCAGAACTTGAAGATTTTTGGATTCTTGGCAAACCCTTTCAAATGAAAGTGTCTTTCACAGGTGTCTGCTTAGGGCTACTTCAAGAGGAAACAAACCATAAAGAGAGAACTGAGAACTACTTTATTGTGTCAAGTTTCAAGGAGCTAGCACAACCCGTGTTTGATTTAGAGTTCCAAACACATCTATCTATATAGGAGAAAACAGAGTGAAACCTAAAAATTCAAACAGTTACTGGAAACGAACGCATCAACCTATAAAAACAAAATTTGGGCAGCCAAGTTGAGCTAGTGCATTGATCATTACCATCAAGTATCTTCAAGATTGGGTGAAAAAAAATTTCCCGAAATTTCAAAAATTCGAAGTTTTTTGGAAGCTTGGCAACTTCTTTCAAATTCAAGTGTCTTTCCAAGTCTCTCCTTAGGGCTACTTCAAGAGGAAATAAACCATAGAGAGAGAACTGAGAACTTCTTTATTGTGTCAAGTTTCAAGGAGCTAGCAGAAACCATGTTTGATTAAGAGTACCAAGCACATATATCTATATAGGAGAAAACTGAGTGAAACCTAAAAATTCAAACTGTTACTGGAAACGAACCTTTCAAACTAAAAGAACAAAATTTGGCAGTCAAGTGGGCTTAGGGTACTGATCATTACCACCAAGTATCATCAAGATTGGGTGAAAAAATATTTGCTGAGATTTCAGAACCTCGAAGTTTTTTGGAAGCTTAGCAACCCCTTTCAAATGAAAGTGTCTTTCGCAAGTCTCTGCTTAGAGCTACTTCAAAAGGAAACAAACCATAGAGAGAGGACAGAAACTACTTTATTGTGTCAAGTTTCAAATCAAGCACAAACCGTGTTTGATTTAGAGTTCCAACCATATCTATCTATATAGAAGAAAAAAAGTGAAACCTAAAAATTCAATCTTTTACATGAAACGAGTGCTTCAACCTACAAGAATGAAATTGGGGCAGTCAGGTGGGCTTAGTGTACTGATCATTACCGCCATGTATCATCAAGATTGGGGGAAAATATATTTCCGGAGATTTCAAAAACTCAAAGTTTTTTGGATGCTTGGCAACCCCTTTAAAATGAAAGTGTCTTTCGCAAGTTTCTGCTTAGGGCTTCGTCAAGAGGAAAGAAACCGTAGAGAGAGAACTGAGAACTACTTTATTGTGTCAAGTTTCAAGGAGCTAGCACAACCCGTGTTTGATTTAGAGTTCCAAACACATCTATCTATGTAGGAGAAAACAGAGTGAAACCTAAAAATTCAAACTGTTACTGGGAAAGAATGATTCACCCTATAAGAGCAAAATTTGGGCAGCCAAGTTGACTTAGTGTACTGATCATTACCGTCAAGCATCTTCAACATTGGGTAAAAAAATATTTGCCGAGATTTAAAAAACTCGAAGTTTTTTGAAAGCTTGGCAACCCCTTAAAAATTAAAGTGTCTTTCCAAGTCTCTCCTTAGGGCTATTTCAAGACGAAACAAACCATCAAGAGAGAATTGAGAACTTCTTTATTGTGTCAAGTTTCAAGGAGCTAGCACAAACCGTGTCTGATTTAGAGTACCAAGTACATGTATCTATATAGCAGAAAACAGAGTGAAACCTAAAAATTCAAACTGTTACTTGAAACGAATGCTCCAACCTACAAGAACGAAATTGGGGCAGTCAAGTGGGCTTAGGGTACTAATCATTATCGCCAATTATCATCAAGATTGGGTGCACACATATTACCAGAGATTTCAAAAACTCGAAGTTTTTTGGAAGCTTGACAACCCCTTTCAAATGAAAGTGTCTTTCGCAAGTTTCTGCTTAGGGCTACATCAAGAGGAAACAAACCATAGCGAGGAAACTGAGAACTACTTACTTGTGTCAAGTTTCAAGGATCTAGCACAACCCGTGTTTGATTTAGAGTTCTAAACAAATCTATCTATATAGGAGAAAACAAAGTGAAACCTAAATTTCAAACTGTTACTGGAAACGAACGCTTCAACCTATAAGAACAAAATTTGGGCATCCAACTTGACGTAGTCTACTGATCATTACCGCCAAGTATCTTCAAGATTGGGTGAAAAAATATTTGCCGAGATTTCAGAAACTCAAAGTTTATGGAAGCTTGGAAACCCCTTTCAAATTAAAGTGTCTTTTGCAAGTCTCTCCTTAGGGCTACTTCAAGAGGAAACAAGCCATAGAGAGAGAACTGAGAACTTCTTTATTGTGTCAAGTTTCAAGGAGCTAGCACAAACCGTGTTTGATATAGAGTTCCAAGCATATCTATCTATATAGGAGAAAACAAAGTGAAACCTAAAAATTCAAACTGTTACTGGAAACGAACGATTCAACCTAGGAGAACGAAATTTGGGCAGCCAAGTGGTCTCAGTGTAGTGATCCTTACCGCCAAGTATCATCAAGATTGGGTGATAAAATATTTGTCTAATTTCAGAAACTAGAAGTTTTTTGGAAGCTTGGCAACTTCTTTCAAATTACAGTGTCCTTCGCAAGTATCTCCTTAGGACTACGTAAAGAAAATACAAATCAAAGATAGAGAACTAAGAACTACTTTATTGTGTCAAGTTTCAAGGAGCTAGCACAAACCATGTTTGATTTAGAGTTCTAAAAAATCTATCTATATAGGAGAAAACAAAGTGAAACCTAAACTTCAAACTGTTACTGGAAACGAACGCTTCAACCTAGAAGAACAAAATTTGGGCATCCAACTTGACGTAATGTACTGATCATTACCACCAAGTATCTTCAGGATTGGGTGAAAAAAATATTTGCCGAGATTTCAGAAACTCGAAGTTTTTTGGAAGCTTGGCAACCCTTTTCAAATGAAAGTGTCTTTTGCATATCTGCTTAGGGGTACGTCAAGAGGAAACAAACCATAGAGAGAGAACTGAGAACTACTTTATTGTGTCAAGTTGTAAGGAGCTAGCACAACCTGTGTTTGATTTAGAGTTCCAAACACATCTATCTATATAGGACAAAACAAAAGGAATCCAAAAAATTCAAACTGTTACTGGAAACAAACGCATCAACCTTTAAGAACAAAATTTGGACAGCCAAGTTGACTTAGTGTACTGATCATTACCGCCAAGTACCTTCAAGATTGGGTAAAAAAATATTGGCCAAGATTTCAGAAACTCGAAGTATTTGGAAGCTGGGCAACTCCTTTCAAATTAAAGTGTCTTTTGCAACTCTCTCCTGAGGGCTACTTCAAGAGGAAACAAGCCATTGAGAGAGAACTGAAAACTTCTTTATTGTGTCAAGTTTCAAGAAGCTAGCAAAAACCGTGTTTGATTTAGAGTTCTAAGCACATCTATCTATATAGGAGAAAACAGAGTGAAACCTAAAAATTCAAACTGTTACTGGAAACGAATGCTTCAACCTACAGGAAGGAAATTGGGGCAGTCAAGTGGGCTGAGTGTCCTGATCATTATCCTTGGTATCATCAAGATTGGGTGAAAACATATATCCGGTGATTTCAAAAACTCGAAGTTTTTTGGAAGCTTCGCAACCCCTTTCAAATGAAAGTGTCTTTCTCAAGTTTATGCTTAGGGCTAGGTCAAGAGGAGACAAACCATAGAGAGAGAACTGAGAGCTTCTTTATTGTGTCAAGTTTGAAGGAAATAGCACAACCTGTGTTTGATTTAGAGTTCCAAACACATCTATCTATATAGGAGAAAAAAGAGTGAAACCTAATATTTCCAACTGTTACTGTAAACGAACGCTTCAACCTAGAAGAACGAAATTGGGGTAGTCAAGTGGGCGTCGGGTACTAATCATTACGCCAAGTATCATCAAGATTGGGTGAAAACATATGTCCGGAGATTTTAGAAACTCGAAGTTTTTTGGAAGCTTGGCAACCCCTTTCAAATGAAAGTGTCTTTTGCAAGTTACTGCTTAGGGCTAGGTCAAGAGGAAAAAAAACCATAGAGAGAGAACTGAGAGATTCTTTATTGTGTAAAGTTCCAAGGAGCTAGCACAACCCGTGTTTGATTTAGAGTTCCAAACACATCTATCTATATAGGAGAAAACAGAGTGAAAACTCAAAATTCAAACTGTTACTGGAAATGAACGCTTCAACCTAGAAGAACGAAATTGGGGGAGTCAAATGGGATTCGGGTACTAATCATTACCACCAAGTATCATCAAGATTGGGTTAAAACATATTTCCGGAGATTTCAGAAACTCGAAGTTTTTTGGAAACTTGGCAACCCCTTTCAAACTAAAGTGTCTTTCGCAAGTCTCTCCTTATGGCTCCTTCAAAAGGAAACAATCCATAGAGAGAAAAACGAGAACTTCTTTATTGTGTCAAGTTTCAAGGAGCTAGCACAAACCGTGTTTGATTTGGAGTACCAAGCACATCTATCTGTACAGGAGAAAACACAGTGAAACCTAAAAATTCAAACTGTTACTGGAAACAAACGATTCAACCTAGGAGAACGAAATTGGGGAACGAAGGGGGCTTAGTGTAGTGACCATTACCGCCAAGTATCATCAAGATTGGGTGAAAAAATGTTAGCCAAGATTTTAGAAACTCGAAGTTTTTTTGAAGCTTGTCAACCTCCTTCAAATGAACGTGTCTTTCACTAGTCTCTGCTTAGGGCTACTTCAAGAGGAAAGAAACCATAGAGAGAGAACAGAGAACTACTTTATTGTGTCAAGTTTCAAGGAGCTAGCACAAACCGTGTTTGATTTAGAGTTCCAAAAATATCTATCTATCTAGGAGAAAACAGAGTGAAACCTAAAAATTCCAACTGTTACTGGAAACGAACGCTTCAACCTACAAGAACAAAATTGGGGCAGTAAGGTTGGCTTAGAGTACTAATCATTACCGCCAAGAATCATCAAGATTGGGTGAAAACATATTTCCGGGATTTCAGAAACTCGAAGTTTTTTGGATGCTTGGCAAACCCTTTCAAATGAAAGTGTCTTTTGCAAGTCTCTGCATAGGCCTACTTCAAGAGGAAACAAACCATAGAGAGAGAAAAGAGAACTACTTTATTGTGTCAAGTTTCAAAAAGCTAGCACAACCCGTGTTTGATTTAGAGTTCAAAACACATGTATCAATATAGGAGAAAACAAAGTGAAAACTAAAAATTCAAACTGTTACTGAAAAACAATGCTCCAACCTACAAGAACGAAATTTGGGAAGTCCATTGGGGTTAGTGTCTTCATCATTACCGCCAAGTATCATCAAGATTGGATGAAAACATATTTTTAGAGATTTCAAAAACTCGAAGTTTTTGAAAGCTTGGAAACTTCTTTCAAATGAAAGTGTTTTTTGCAAGTTTCTCTTTAGGGCTACGACAGGAGGAAACAAACCATAGAGAGAGAACTGAGAACTACTTTATTGTGTCAAGTTTCAAAGAGCTAGCACAACCCATGTTTGATTTAGAGTTCCAAACACATCTATCTATATAGGAGAAATCAGAGTGAAACCTAAAAATTCAAACTGTTACTGAAAACGAACGCTTTAACCAAGAATAACGAAATTGGGGCAGTCAAGTGGGCTTAGGGTCCTGAACATTACCACCAAGTATCATCAAGATTGGGTGAAAACATATTTCCGGAGATTTCAGAAATTCGAAGTCTTTTGGAAGCTTGGCAACCCCTTTCAAATGAAAGTGTCTTTCATAAGTTTCTGCTTAGGGCTACTTCAAGAGAAAAAAAAAACATAGAGAGAGAACTGAGAACTGCTGTATTGTGTCAAGTTTCAAGGAGCTAGCACAAACCATGTTTGATTTAGTATTCCAAACACATCTATTTATATAGGAGAAAACAGAGTGAAACCGATAAATTCAAACTGTTACTAGAAACGAACGCTTAAACCTATAAGAACAAAATTTGGGCAGGCAGGTTGACTTAGTGTACTCATCATCTATCTCTATGGTTTGTTCCTCTTAAAGTGGCCCTAAGCAGAGACTTGCAAAAGACACTGTCATTTGAAAAGGGTTGCCAAGCTTCCAGAAAATTTCGAGTTTCTGAAATCTTTGGAAATATGTTTTCAGCCAAACGTGATGATACTTGGCGGTAATGATCAGTACACTAAGTATACGTGGCTGCCCAAATTTTGTTCTTCTAGGTTGAAGCGTTCATTTCCAGTAACAGTATGAATTTTTAGGTTTCACTCTGTTTTCTTCTATATAGATAGATGTGTTTGGAACTCCAAATCAAAAACGGTTTGTGCTAGCTCCTTTAAACTTGACACCAAAATTAGTTCTCAGTTGTATCTCTATGGTTTGTTTATTCTTGAACAAGCCCTAAGCAGAAACTGGCGAAAGACACATTCATTTGGAAAGGGTTGCCAAGCTTCCAGTAAACTTCGAGGTTCTGAAATCTCAGAAAATATATTTTCACCCAATCTTGATGATACTTGGCAGTAATGATAGGTACATGAAGCCCACTTGGCTGACCAATTTTCATTCTTCTAGGTTGAAACGTTCGTTTCCAGTAAAAGTGTGAATTTTTCGGTTTCCCTCTGTTTTCTCCTATATAGATAGATGTGTTTGGAACTCTAAATCAAACACGGTTTATGCTAGCTCCATGAAACTTGACACAATAAAGTAGTTCTATGCTCTATCTCTATGGTTTGTTTCTTATTGAAGTAGCCCTAAGCAAAGACTGGCGAAAGACACTTTTATTTGAAAGGGGTTGCCAAGCTTCCAAAAAACTACTAGTTTTCTGAAATCTCAGCAAATATTTTTGACCCAATCTTGATGATACTAGGAGGTAACGATCAGTTCACTAAGCCCACTTGGCTGCCCAATTTTCATTTTTCTAGGTTTAAGCGTTCGTTTCCAGTAACAGTTTGAATTTTTAGGTTTCACTCTGTTTTCGACTATATAGATAGATGTGTTTGGAACTCTAAATCTAACACGGTTTGTGCTAGCTCTTTGAAACTTGACACAATAAAATAGTTCCAATTTCTATCTCTAAAGTTTTTTCCTCTTGAAGTAGCCCTAAGCAGAAACTGGCGAAAGACACTTTCATTTCAAAGGGGTTGCCAAGCCTCCATAAACTACTAGTTTTCTGAAATTTCAGCAAGTATTTTTTCACCCAAAATTGATGATACTTGGTGGTAATGATCAGTTCACTAAGCCCGCTTGGGTGCCCAATTTTCTCTTCTAGGTTGAAGCGTTCGTTTCCAGTAACAGTTTGAATTTTTAGGTTTCACTCTATTTTCTCCTGTATAGGTAGACGTGTTTGGAAGTATACATCAAAGACGTTTTTTGCTAGCTCCTTGAAATTTGACACAATAATGAGGTTCTATGTTCTATCTCTACGCTTTGTTTCTTCTTGAAGTAGCCCTAAGCAGAAAATGGGGAAAGACACATTCATATGAAAGGGGTTTCCAAGCCTCCAAAAAAACTACTAGTTTTCTGAAATCTCAGCAAGTATTTTTTCAACCAATCTTGATGATACTTGGTGGTAATGATCAGTTCACGAAGCCCACTTGGCTGCCCAATTATCATTCTTTTTGGTTGAAGCCTTCGTTTCCAGTAACAGTTTGAATTTTTAAGTTTCACTCTGTTTTCGAATATATATATATAGATGCGTTTGGAACTCTAAAAATTACATGGTTTGTGCTAGCTCTTTGAAACTTGACACAATAAAATAGGTGTAAGATCTGTCTCTATGGTTTGTTTCCTCTTGAAGTAGCCCTAAGTAGTCACTGGCGAAAGACACTTTCATATGAAAGGGGTTGCCAAGCTTCCAAAAAACTAATAATTTTCTGAAATCTCAGCAAATATTTTTTCACCCAATCTTGATGATACTTGGTGGCAATTATCAGTTCACTTAGCCCATTTGGCTGCCCAATTTTCTCTCTTTTATGTTGAAGCATTCGTTTCCAGTAACAGTTTAAATTTTTAGGTTTCACTCTGTTTTCTCCTGTATAGGTAGACGTGTTTGGTACAATAAATCAAACACGGTTTGTGCTAGCTTTTTGATACTTGACACAATAAAGTAGTTCTAAGTTCTATTTCTATGCTTTGTTTCCTCTTGAAGTAGCCAAGAGCAGAGACTGGCGAAAGCAACTTTCATTTGAAAGGGGTTGCCAAGCTTCCAAATAACTACTTGTTTTCTGAAATCTCAGCAAATATTTTTTCAACCAATCTTGATGATACTTGTTGGTAATGATCAGTTAAATAAGCCCACTTAGCTTCTCAATTTTCATTCTACTAGGTTGAAGCATTCGTTTCCAGTAATAGTTTGAATTTTTCAGTTTCACTCTGTTTTCTCCTATATAGATAGATGTGTTTGGAACACTAAATCAAACATGGTTTGTGCTAGCTCCCTGAAACTTGCTACAATATAGTAGTTCTCAGTTCTATTTCTATGGTTTGGTTCCTCTTGAAGTAGCCATAAGCAGAGACCTGTGAAAGACACTTTCACTTGAAAGGGGTTGCCAAGCTTCCAAAAAACTACTAGTTTTCTGAAATTTCAGCAAATATTTTTTCACCCAATGCTGATGATACTTGGTGGTAATGATCAGTACACGAAGACCGCTTGGCTGCCCAATTTTCATTCTTCTAGGTTGAAGCGTTCATTTCCAGTAACAGTTTGAATTTTTAGGTTTCACTCTGTTTTCGACTATATGGTTAGATGTGTTTGGAACTCTAAATCGAACATCGTGCTAGTTCTTTGAAACTAGACACAATAAAATAGTTCTAAGTTCTATATCTATGGATTGTTTCCTCTTCAAGTATCCCTAAGTAGAGACTGGTGAAAAACACTTTCATTTGAAAGGGTTGCCAAGCTTCCAAAAAACTACTAGTTTTCTGAAACCTCAGCAAATATTTTTTCACCCAATCTTGATGATACATGGTGGTAAGTATCAGTTCACTAAGCCCACTTGACTGCCCAATTTTCACTCTTCTAGGTTGAAGCGTTCGTTTCCAGGAACAGTTTGAATTTTTAGGTTCCACTCTGTTTTAGACTATATAGATAGATGTGTTTGGAACTCTAAATCAAACACGGTTTGTGGTACCTCCCTATAACTTGACAGAATAAAGAAGTTCTATGTTCTATCTCTATGGTTTGTTTCCTCTTGACGTAGCCCTAAGCAGAGACTGGCGAAACACACGTTCATTTCAAAGGGGTTGCCAAGCTTCCAAAATACTACTAGTTTTCTGAAATCTCAGCAAATATTTTTTTCACACAATCTTGATGATACTTGGTGGTAGTGACCACGTCACTAAGCCCACTTGGATGCCCAATTTTCATTCTTCTAGATTGAAGAGTTTGTTTGCAGTAACAGTTTGAATTTTTGGGTTTCACTCTGTTTTCTTTTCTATAGGTAGATGTGTTTGGAAGTATAAATCAAACACGGTTTGTGCTAGCTCCTTGATACTTGACACAATAAAGTAGTTCTAAGTTCTATTTCTCTGGTTTGTTTCCTCTTGCATTAGCCCTAAGCAGAGACTGGCGAAAGACACTTTCATTTGAAAGGGGTTGCCAAGCATCTATAAAAATAAATTTTCGGAAATCTCAGAAAATATTTTTCACCCAATCTTGATGATAATTGGTGGTAATTATCAGTTCACTTAGCCCATTGGGCTGCCCAATATTCTCTCTTCTAGGTTGAAGTGTTTGTTTCCAGTAACAGTTTGAATTTTTAGGTTTCAGTCTGTTTTCTTCTCTATAGGTAGATGTGTTTGGAACTATAAATCAAACACCGTTTGTGCTAGCTCCTTGAAACTTGACACAATAAATTAGTTCTCAGTTCTCTCTCCACCGTTTGTTTCCTCTTGAAGTAGCCCTAAGAAGAGACTGGCGAAAGACACTTTCATTTGAAAGGGTTTGCCAAGCTTCCAAAAAACTACTTATTTTCTGAAATCTCAGAAAATATTTTTTCACCCAATCATGATGATACTTGGTGGTAATGATCAGTTCACTAAGCCCACTTGGGTGCCCAATTTTCATTCTTCTAGGTTGAAGCGTTCGTTTCCAGTAACAGTTTGAATTTTTAGGTTTCACTCTGTTTTCTCCTGTATAGGTATATGTGTTTGGAACTATAAATCAAACACGGTTTGTGCTAGCTTTTTGATACTTGACACAATAAAGTAGTTCTAAGTTCTATTTCTATGCTTTGTTTTCTCTTGAAGTAGCCAAAAGAAGAGACTGGCGAGAGCAACTTTCATTTGAAAGGGGATGCCAAGCCTCAAATAACTACTTGTTTTCTGAAATCTCAGCAAATATTTTTTCAACCAATCTTGATGATACTTGTTGGTAATGATCAGTTAAATAAGCCCACTTAGCTTCTCAATTTTCATTCTACTAGGTTGAAGCATTCGTTTCCAGTAACAGTTTGAATTTTTCAGTTTCACTCTGTTTTCTCCTATTATAGATAGATGTGTTTGGAACTCTAAATCAAACATGGTTTGTGCTAGCTCCCTGAAACTTGATACAATAAAGTAGTTCTTAGTTCTATTTCTATGGTTTTGTTCCTCTTGAAGTAGCCATAAGCAGAGACCTGCGAAAGACACTTTAACTTGAAAGGGTTTGCCAAGCTTCCAAAAAACTACTAGTTTTCTGAAATTTCAGCAAATATTTTTTCACCCAATGCTGATGATACTTGGTGGTCATGATCAGTTCACGAAGACCGCTTTGCTGCCCAATTTTCATTCTTCTAGGTTGAAGCGTTCATTTCCAGTAACAGTTTGAATTTTTAGGTTTCACTCTGTTTTCGACTATATGGATAGATGTGTTTGGAACTCTAAATCTAACATCGTGCTAGCTCTTTGAAACTAGACACAATAAAATAGTTCTAAGTTCTATATCTATGGTTTGTTTCCTCTTCAAGTAGGCCTAAGTAGAGACTGGTGAAAGACACTTTCATTTGAAAGGGTTGTCAGGCTTCCAAAAAACTACTAGTTTTTTGAAACCTCAGCAAATATTTTTTCACCCAATCTTGATGATACATTGTGGTAAGTATCAGTTCACTAAGCCCACTTGACTGCCCAATTTTCACTCTTCTAGGTTGAAGCGTTCGTTTCCAGTAACAGTTTGAATTTTTAGGTTCCACTCTGTTTTTTCCTCTTTAGGTAGATGTGTTTGGAACTCTAAATCAAACATGGTTTGTGGTACCTCCTTGTAACTTGACAGAATAAAGTAGTTTTATGTTCTATCTCTATGCTTTGTTTCCTCTTGATGTAGCATTAAGCAGAGACTGGCGAAAGACACTTTCATTTGAAAGGGGTTGCCAAGCTTCTAAAAAACTAACTTTTCTGAAATCTCAGCAAATATTTTTTCACCCAATCTTGATGATACTTGGTGGTAATGAACAGTTAACTAGGCCATTTGGCTCCCCAATTTTCTCTCTTCTATGATGAAGCATTCGTTTCCAGTAAAAATTAAATTTTTAGGTTTCACTCTCTTTTCTCCTGTATAGGTACATGTGTTTGGTACTATAAATCAAACACGGTTTGTGCTAGCTTTTTGATACTTGACACAATAAAGTAGTTCTAAGTTCTATTTCTATGCTTTTTTCCCTCTTGATGTAGCCCTAAGTAGAGACTGGAGAAAGACACTTTCATTTGAAAGGGGTTGCCAAGCTTTCAAAAAACTACTAGTTTTCTGAAATCTCAGCAAATATTTTTTCACCCAATCTTGATGATACTTGGTGGTAGTGATAAGTTAACTAATCCCACATGGCTGCCAATTTTCATTCTTCTAGGTTGAAGCATTTGTTTCCATAACAGTTTGAATTTTTAGGTTTCACTCTGTTTTCTCCTGTATAGGTAGAAGTGTTTGGAACTATAAATCAAACATGGTTTGTTATAACTCCTTGAAACTTGACACAATAATGTAGATCTAAGTCTATCTCTTTTTTTTTCCTCTTGAAGTAGCCCTAAGCAGAGACTGGCGAAAGACACTTTTATTTGAAAGGGTTTGCCATGCTTCCAAAAAACTACTAGTTTTCTGAAATCTCAGCAAGTATTTTTTTCACCCAATCTTGATGATACTTGGTGGTAATGATCAGTTCACAAATCCCACTTGACTGCCCAGTTTTCATTTTTGTAGGTTGAAGCATTGGTTTCCAGTAACAGTTTGAATTTTTCTGTTTCACTCTGTTTTCGACAATATACATAGGTGTATTTGGAACTCCAAATCTAACACGGTTTGTGCTAGCTCTTTGAAACTTGACACAATAAAGTAGTTCTAAGTTCTTTCTCTCTGGTTTGTTTCCTCTTGAAATAGCCCTAAGCACAGACTGGCGAAAGACACTTTCATTTGAAAGGGGTTGCCAAGCTTCTAATAAACTTAGTTTTCTGAAATATCAGAAAATATTTTTTCACCCAATCTTGATAATACTTGTTGGTAATTATCAGTTCACTTAGCCCACTTGGCTGCCCAATTTTCTCTCTTCTAGGTAGAAGCGTTCGTTTCCGTAACAGTTTGAATTTTCAGGGCTCACTCTGTTTTCAACTATATAGATAGATGTGCTTGGAACTATAAATCTAAAATCGTGCTAACTCTTTGAAAATAGACGCAATAAAATAATTCTAAGTTTTATCTCTATGGTTTTTTTCCTCTTGAAGTAGCCCTAAGTAGAGACTGGAGAAAGACACTTTCATTTGAAAGGGGTTGCCAAGCTTCCAAAAAACTACTAGTTTTCTGAAATCTCATTAAATATTTTTTCACCCAATCTTGAGGATACTTGGTCTTAGTGATCAGGTCACTAAGCCCACTTGGCTCCCCAGTTTTCTTTCTTCTAGGTTGAACGGATTGTTTCCAGTAACAGTTTGAATTTTTAGGTTTCACTCTGTTTTCTCCTCTATAGGTAGAAGTGTTTGGAACTATAAATAAAACACGGTTTGTGCTAGCTCCTTGAAACTTGACACAATAATGTAGTTCTAAGTTCTATCTCTATGTTTTTTTTCATCTTGAAGTAGCCCTAAGCAGAGACTGGCAAAAGACACTTTTATTTAAAAGGGTTGCCAAGCTTCCAAAAAACTACTAGTTTTCTGAAATATCAGCAAATATTTTTTTCACTGAATCTTGATGATACTTGGTGGTAATGATCAGTTCACTAAGCCCACTTGGCTACCCAATAATCATTCTTCTAGGTTGAACCGTTTTTTTCCAGTAGTAGTTTGAATTTTTAGGTTTCACTCTGTTTTCTCCTCTATAGGTAGATGTGTTTTTAACTATAAATCAAACACTTTTTGTGCTAGCTCCTTGATACTTAACACAATAAAGTAGTTCTAAGTTCTATCTCTACTCTTTGTTTACTCTTGAAGTACCCCAAAGCAGAGACTGGCAAAAGACACTTTCATTTCAAAGGGGTTGCCAAGCTTTCAAAAAAAAACTAGTTTTCTAAAATCTCAGCAAATATTTTTTCACCCAATCTTGATGACACTTGATGGTAATGTTCAGTTCAATAATCTCACTTGGCTGCCCAATTTTCATTCAACTAGGTTGAAGCGTTGGTTTCCAGTTACAGTTTGAATTTTTCCATATTACTCTTTTCTCCTATATAGATAGATGTGTTTGGAACTCTAAATCAAACACGGTTCATGCTAGCTTTTTGTAACTAGACACAATAAAATAGTTCAAAGTTCTATCTCTCTGGTTTGTTTCCTCTTGAAGTAACCCTAAGTAGAGACTGGTGAAAGACACTTTCATTTGAAAGGGGTTGCCAAGCTTCCAAAAAACTACTAGTTTTCTGAAATATCAGCAAATATTTTTTCACCCAATCTTGATGATACTTGATGGTAATGTTCAGTACAATAATTTCACTTGGCTGCCCAATTTTCATTCAAGTAGGTTGAAGCGTTGGTTTCCAGTAACAGTTTGAATTTTTCCATATTACTCTTTTCTCCTATATAGATAGATGTGTTTGGAACTCTAAATCAAACACGGTTCATGCTAGCTTTTTGTAACTAGACACAATAAAATAGTTCGAAGTTCTATCTCTCTGGTTTGTTTCCTCTTGAAGTAACACTAAGTAGAGACTGGCGAAAGATACTTTCATTTGAAAGGGGTTGCCAAGCTTCCAAAAACTACTAGTTTTCTGAAATCTCAGCAAATATTTTTTCACCCAATCTTGATGATACTTCGTGGTAGTGATCAGTTCACTAAGCCCACTTGTCTGCCTAAATGTCATTTTTCTAGGTTTAAGCGTTTGTTTCCAGTAACAGTGTGAATTCGTAGGTTTCACTCTGTTTTCCCCTTTATGGGTAGATCGTTTGGAACTATAAATCAAACACGGTTTGTGCTAGCTCCTTGAAACTTAAGACAATAATGTAGTTCTAAGTTATATCTCTATGGTTTGTTACCTCTTGAAGTAGCCCTAAGCAGAGACTGGTGAAAGACACTTTCATTTGAAAGGGGTTGCCAAGCTTCCAAAAATCTACTAGTTTTCTGAAATCTCAGCAAATATTTTTTCACCCAATCTTGATGATACTTGGTGGAAATGATCAGTTCACTAAGCGTACTTGACTGCCCAATTTTCATTCTTCTAGGTTGAAGCGTTCGTTTCCAGTAACACTTTGAATAGTTAGGCTTTACTCTGTTTTCTCCTGTATTGGTAGATGAATTTGAAAGTCTACATTAAACACGGTTTGCGCTAGCTCCTTGAAACTTGACACAATAAAGTAGTTCTAAGTTCTATCTCTATGGATTGTTTCCTCTTGAAGTAGCCCTAAGCAGAGACTGGCGAAAGACACTTTCATTTGAATGGGGTTGCCAAGCTTCCAAAAAACTACTAGTTTTCTGAATCTCAGCAAATATTTTTTCACCCAATCTTGATGATACTTGGTAGTAATGATCAGTTCACTGTGCCCACATGGCTGCTCAATTTTCATTCGTCTAAGTTGAAGCGTTCGTTTGCAGTAACGGATTCAATGTTTAGTTTTCACTCTGTTTTCTCCTGTATAGGTAGATGTGTTTGGAACTATAAATCAAACACGGTTTGTGCTAGCTCCTTGAAACATGACACAGTAAATTAGTTCTAAGTTCTATCTCTATGGTTTGTTTCTTCTTGAAGTATACCTTAGCAGAAACTGGTGAATGACACTTTCATTTGAAAGGGTTTGCCAAGCTTAGAAAAAAACTACTAGTTTTCTAAAATCTCAGGAAATATTTTTTCTCCCAATCTTGAAGATTCGTGGTGGTGAGTATCAGTTCACTTTGCCCATTGGCTGCCCAAAATTTTCTCTTCTAGATTGAAGCGTTCGTTTCCAGTAACACTTTGAATTTTTAGGTTTCACTCTGTTTTCTCCTGTATAGGTAGATGTGTTTGGAACTCTAAATCAATCACGGTTTGTGCTAGCTCCTTGAAACGTGAAACAATAAAGTAGTTCTAACTTATATCTCTATGGTTTCTTTTCTCTTGAAATAGCTTAAAGCAGAGACTTTCGAAAAACACTTTCATTTGAAAGGGTTGCCAAGCTTCCAAAAATCTACTAGTTTTCCGAAATCTCAGCAAATACTTTTTAACCAAATCGTGATGATACTTGGTGGTAAGTATCAGTTCACTTGGCCCACTTGGCTGCCCAATTTTCTCCCTTCTAGGTTGAAGCTTTCGTTTCCAGTAACAGTTTGAATTTTTCGGTTTCACTCTGTTTTCTCCTGTATAGGTAGATGTGTTTGGAACTATGAATCAAACACGGTTTGTGCCAGCTTTTTGATACTTGACACAATAAAGTACTTCTAAGTTCTATCTCTATGTTTTGATTCCTTTTGAAGTAGCGCAAAGCAGAGACTGGTGAAAGACACTTTCATTTGAAAGGAGTTGCCAAGCTTCCAAAAAACTACTAGATTTCTGACATCTCAGCAAATATTTTTTCACCCAATCTTGATGATACTTGGTAGTAATAATCAGTTCAATAATCCCACTTGGCTGCCCAATTTTCAATCTACTAGGTTGAAGCGTTCATTTCCAGTAATAGTTTGAATTTTTAGGTTCCACTCTGTTTTCGACTATATAGATAGATGTGTTTGGAACTATAAATCAAACACGGCTTGTGCTACCTCCTTGAAAGTTGACAGAATAAAGTACTTCTCAGTTCTATCTCTATTGTTTGTTTCCTCTTGAAGTGGCCCTAAGCAGAGACTGGCGAAAGACCCTTTCATTTTAAAGGGGTTTGCAAGCTTCCAAAAAACTACTAGTTTTCTGAAATCTCAGCAAATATTTTTTCACCCAATCTTGATGATACTTGGTGGTAATGATCACTTCACTAAGCGTACTTGACTGCCCAATTTTCATTCTTCTTGGTTGAAGCTTTCGTTTCCAGTAACACTGTGAATTTTTAGGCTTCACTCTGTTTTCTCCTGTATGGGTAGATGTATTTGAAACTTCAAATAAAACTCGGTTTGTGCTAGGTTTTTGAAACTTGATACAATAAAGTAGTTCTACGTTCTAACACTATGTTTTGTTTCCTCTTGAAGTAGCCCTAAGCAGAGACGGGTGAAAGACACTTTCATATGAAAATTGTTGCCAAGCTTCCAAATAACTACTAGTTTTATGAAATCTCAGTAAATATTTTTTCACCCAATCTTGATGATTCTTGGTGGTAATGATCTGTTCACTTTGACAACTGGGCTGCCCAAATTTCATCTTCTAGGTTGAAGCGTTCGTTTCCAGTAACTGTTTGAATTTTTAGGTTTCACTCTGCTTTTTACTGTATGATTAGATGTGTTTGGAAATATAAATCAAACAAAGTTTGTGCTAGCTCCTTGAAACTTGACACAATAAAGTAGTTCTAAGTTATATCTCTATAGTTTGTTTAAACATGAAGTAGCCCTAAGCAGAGACTGGCGAAAGACACTTTCATTTGAAAGGGGTTGCCAAGCTTTCAAAAAACTACTAGTTTTCTGAAATTTCAGCAAATATTTTTTAAACCAATCTTGATGATAATTGGTGGTAATGATCAGTTCACATTGCCCACTTGGCTGCCCAATTTTCATTCTTCTAGGGTGAAGTATTCATTTCCAGTAACAGTTTGAATTTTTAAGTTTCACTCTATTTTCGACTATATAGATAGATGTTTTTGGAACTCTACATCTAACACTGTCCGTGCTAGCTATTTGAAACTAGATACAATAAAAGAGTTCTAAGTTCTATCTCTATGGTTTGTTTCCTCTTGAAGTAACCCTAATTAGAGACTGGCGAAAGACACTTTCATTTGAAAGGGGTTTCCAAGCTTCCAAAAAACTACCAGTTTTCTGAATTTTCAGCAAATATTTTTTCAACCAATCTTGATGATACTTGGTGGTAGTGATGAGTTCACTTTGCCCATTGGCTGGCCAATTTTCTCTCTTGTAGGTTGACGCGTTCGTTTCCAGTAACAGTTTGAATTTTTAGGTTTCACTCTGTTTTCTCCTGTATAGGTAGATGTGTTTGGAACTATAAATCAAGCACGGTTCATTCTAGCTTTTTGATACTTGGCACAATAAAACACTTCTAAGTTCTATCTCTATGTTTTCTTTCCTCTTGAAGAAGCCCAAAGCAGAGACTGGCGAAAGACACTTTTATTTGAAAGGAGTTGCTAGCTTCCAAAAAACGACTAGATTTCTGAAATTTCAGCAAATATTTTTTCACCCAATCTTGATGATTCTTGGTGGTAATGATCAGTTCACTTTGCCCACTAGGCTGCCCAAATTTCATCTTCTAGGTTGAAACGTTCGTTTCCAGTAACAGTTTGAATTTTTAGGTTTTACTCTGCTTTTTTCTGTATAGGTAGATGTATTTGGAACTATAAATCAAACACGGTTTGTGCTAGCTCCTTGAAACTTGACACAATAAAGTAGTTCTAAGTTCTATCTTTACGTTTTGTTTCCTCTTGAAGTAGCCCAAACCAGAGACTGGCGAAAGACACATTCATTTTAAAGGGGTTGCCAAGCTTGCAAAAAACTACTAGTTTTCTGAATACCCAGCAAATATTTTTTCACCCAATTTTGATGATACTTGGTGGTAGTGATCACTTCACTAAGCCCACTTAGGTGCCCAATTTCATTCTTCCAAGTTGAAGCCTTTGTTTCCAGTAACAGTTTTAATTTTTAGGTTTTGCTCTGTTTTCTCCTCTATAGGTAGATGTGTTTGAACCTATAAATCAAACACGGTTTGTGCTAGCTCCTTGAAACTTGACACAATAATGTAGTTCTAAGTTATATCTCTAAGGTTGGTTTCCTCTTGAAGTAGCCCAAAGCAGAGACTGGCGAAAGACACTTTCATTTCAAAGGGGTTGCCAAGCTTCCAAAAAACTACTAGTTTTCTGATATCTCAGCAAATATTTTTTAACCCAATATTGATGATACTTGGTGGTAATGATCAGTTCAATTAGCCCACTTGGCTGGCCAATTTTCATTCTACTAGGTTGAAGCGTTCGTTTCCAGTAGCAGTTTGAATTTTTAGGTTTCACTCTGTTTTCGACTATATAGATAGATGTGTTTGGAACTCTAAATCAAACACGGTTTGTGCTAGCTCCATGAAACTTGACACAATGAAAAAGTTCTAAGTTCTATCTGAATGGTTTGTTTCCTCTGGAAGTAGCCCTAAGCAGAGACTGGCGAAAGACATTTTCATTTGAATGGGGTTGCCCAGCTTCCAAAAAACTACTAGTTTTCTTAAGTCTCAGCAAATATTTTTTCACCCTATCTTCATGATACTTGGTGGTAATTATCTGTTCACTTAGCCCACATGGCTGCCCAATTTTCTCTCTTCTAGGTTGAAGCATTCGTTCCAGTAACAGTTTGAATTTTAAGGCTCATTCTCTTTTCTCCAATATAGTTAGATGTGTTTCAAAGTATAAATCAAACACGGTTTTTGCTAGCTCCTTGAAACTTGACACAATAAAGTAGTTCTAAGTTCTATCTTTATGGTTTGTTTCCTCTTGAAGTAGCCCTAAGCAGAGACTGGCGAAAGACACTTTCATTTGAAAGGGGTTGCCAAGCTTCCAAAACACTACTATTTTTCTGAAATCTCAGGAAATATTCTTTCACCCATGCTTCATGACACTTGGTGGTAGTGATCAGTCACTAAGCCCACTTGGCTGCTCAATTTTCATTCTTCTAGGTTGAAGCGTTCGTTTTTAGTAACAGTGTGAATTTTTAGGTTTCACTCTGTTTTCTCATCTATAGGTAGATGTGTTTGAAAGTATAAATCACACACAGTTTGTGCTAGCTTCTTGAAAGTTGACACAATAATGTAGTTCTAAGTTATATCTCTATGGTTTTTTTCCACTTGAAGTAGCCCTAAGTAGGGAATGGCGAAAGACAATTTCATTTGAAAGGGGTTACCAAGCTTCCAAAAAACTACTACTTTTCTGAAATCTCAGCATACATTTTTCATACAATCTTGATGATACTTGGTGGTAATTATCAGTTCACTTAGCCCAGTTGGCTGCCCAATTTTCTCTCTTGTAGGTTGAAGCGTTCGTTTTCAGTAACAGTTTGAAATTTTAGGTTTCACTGTGATTTCTCCAACATAGATAGATGTGTTTGGAACTCTAAATTAAACACGGTTTCTGCTAGCTCCTTGAAACTTGACACAATAAAGTAGTTCTAACTTCTATCTCTATGGTTTGTTTCCTCTTGAAGTAGCCCTAAGCAGAGACTGGCGAAAGACACTTTCATTTGAAAGGGGTTGCCAAGCTTCCAAAAACTACTAGTTTTCTGAAATCTCAGCAAATATTTTTTCACCCAATCTTGATGATACTTGGTGGTAATGATCATTTCAATAAGCCCACTTAGTGCCCAATTTTCATTCTACTAAATTGTAGCCTTCGTTTCCAGTAACAGTTTGAATTTTTGGGTTTCACTCTGTTTTCTCCTTTACAGGGAGTTGTGTTTGAAACTCTAAATAAAACACGGTTTGTGGTAGCTCCTTAAAACTTGACACAATAAAGTAGTTCTAAGTTATATCCCTATGGTTTGTTCCTCTTGAAGTAGCCCTAAGCAGAGACTGGCGAAAGACACTTTCATTTGAAAGTTGTTGCCAAGCTTCCAAAAAACTACTAGTTTTCTGAAATCTCAGCAAATATTTTTTCACCCAATCTTGATGCTACTTGGTGGTAATGATCAGTTCAATAAGCCCACTTGGATGGCCAATTTTCATTCTACTAGGTTGAAGCGTTCGTTTCCAGTAACAGTTTGAATTTTTCAGTTTCGCTCTGTTTTCTCCTATATAGATAGATGTGTTTCGAACTCTAAATTGAACACGGTGTGTGCTAGATCCTTGATACTTGACACCAAAAAGTAGTTCTAAGTTCTGTCTCTATGGTTTGTTTCCTCTTGAAGTATCCCTAAGCAGAGACTGGCGAAAGACCCTTTCATTTTAAAGGGGTTTGCAAGCTTCCAAAAACTACTAGTTTTCTGAAATCTCAGCAAATATTTTTTCACCCAATCTTGATGATCCTTGGTGGTAATGATCAGTTCAATAAGCCCACCTGGCTGCCCAATTTTCATTCTACTAGGTTGAAGCGTTCGTTTCCAGTAACAGTTTGAATTTTTCGGTTTCACTCTGTTTTCTCCTTTACAGGGAGATGTGTTTGAAACTCTAAATCAAACACGGTTTGTGGTAGCTCCTTAAAACTTGACACAATAAAGTACTTCTATGTTCTATCTCTATGGTTTGTTTCCTCTTGAAGTAGTCCTAAGCAGAGAGTGGCGAAAGACACTTTCATTTGAAAGGGGTTGCCATGCTGCAAAAAAAAACTACTAGATTTCTGAAATCTCAGCAAATATTTTTTTGACCCTATCTTGATAATACTTGGTGGTAATGATCAGTTCAGTAAGTCCACTTGGCTGCACAATTTTCATTCTACTAGGTTGAAGAGTTTGTGTTTAGTAACAGTTTGAATTTTTCATTTTCAATCTGTTTTCTCCTATATAGATAGATGTGTTTAGAACTCTAAATTAAACACGGTTTCTGCTACCTCCTTGAAACTTGACACAATAAAGTAGTTCTAAGTTCTATCTCTATGGTTTGTTTCCTCTTGAAGTACCCCTAAGCAGAGACAGGTGAAAGACACTTTCATTTGAACGGGGTTGCCAAGCTTTCAAAAAGTATTAGTTTTCTGAAAACTTAGCAAATATTTTATCAACCAATCTTGATGATACTTGGTGGTAATGATCATTTCAATAAGCCCACTTGGTGCCCAATTTTCATTCTACTAAATTGAAGCGTTCGTTTCCAGTAACAGTTTGATTTTTTAGGTTTCACTCAGTTTTCTCCTGTACAGGTAGATGTGTTTGAAACTCTAAATCAAACACGGTTTGTGCCAGCCCCTTAAAACTTGACACAATAAAGTAGTTCTAAGTTCTATCACTACGGTTTGTTTCCTCTTGAAGTAGCCCTAAGCAGACACTGGGGAAAGACACTTTAATTTGAAAGTGGTTGCCAAGCTTCCAAAAAACTACTAATTTTCTGAAATCTCAGCAAATATTTTTTTACCCAATCTTTATGATACTTGGTGGTAATGATCAGTTCAATAAACCCACTTGGCTGCCCAATTTTCATTCTACTAGGTTGAAGCGTTCGTTTACAGTAACACTTTGAATTTTTCGGTTTCACTCTGTTTTCTACTATATAGATAGATGGGTTTGGACTCTAAATCAAACACGGTTCGTGCTAGCTTCTTGAAACTTGACACAATAAAGTAGTTCTAATTTCTATCTCTATGGTTTGTTTTCTCTTGACGTATCCCTAAGCTGAGACTGGCAAAAGACAGTTCAATTTGAAAGGGGTTGCCAAACTTCCAAAAAACTACTAGTTTTCTGAAATGTCAGCAAATATTATTTCACGAAATCTTGATGGTACTTGGTGGTAATGATCCGTTCAATAAACCCACTTGGTTGACCAATTTTCATTCTACTAGGTTGAAGCGTTCACTTCAAGTCACAGTTTGAATTTTTCGATTTCACTCTGTTTTCTCCTATATAGATAGATGTTTTTGGAACTCTAAATCAAAAACAGTATTTGTTAGCTCCTTGAATCTTGACACAATAAAGTACTTCTAAGTTCTGTGTCTATGGTTTGTTTCCTCTTGAAGTAGACTTAAGCAGAGACTGGCGAAAGACACATTCATTTGAAAGGGGTTGTCAAGCTTCCAAAAAAGTACTAGATTTCTAAAATCTCAGCAAAGGTTTTTCACCCAATCTTGATGATTCTTGGTGGTAATGATCAGTTCAAAAAGCCCACTTGGCTGCCCAATTTTCTCTCTTTTAGGATGAAGCCTTGGATTCCAGTAAGACTTCGAATTTTTCTGTTTCACTCTGTTTTCTTCTGTATAGATAGATCTGTTTGGAACTATAAATAAAACAAGGCTCTTGCTAGCTCCTTGAAACTTGACCAAATAAAGTAGTTCTTTGTTCTATCTCTATGGTTTGTTTCCTCTTCAAGTACCCCTCAGCAGAGACTGGCGAAAGACACTTTAATTTGAAAGGGGTTGCCAAGCTTCCAAAAAACTACTGAAATCTCAACAAATATTTTTTCACCCAATCTTGATGATACTTGGTGGTAATGATCAGTTCAATGAACCCACTAGGCTGCCCAATTTTCATTCTACTAGGTTGAAGCGTTCATTTCAGAAACACTTTGAATTTTTCAGTTTCACTCTGTTTTCTCCTATATAGATAGATGGGTTTGGAACTCTAAATCAAACACGGTTTGTGCTAGCTTCTTGAAATTGACACAATAAAGTAGTTCTAATTTCTATCACTAAAGTTTGTTTTCTCTTGGAGTAGCCCGAAGAAGAGACTAGCGAAAGACACTTTAATTTGAAAGGGGTTGCCAAGCTTCCAAAAAACTACTAGTTTTCTGAAATCTCAGCAAACATTTTTTCACCCAATCTTGATGATACTTGGTGGTATTGATCAGTTCAACAAACCCACTTGGCTGACCAATTTTCATTCTACTAGGTTGAAGCGTTTGTTTCCGGTAACAGATTGAAATTTTCGGTTTTACTCTATTTTCTCCTATATAGATAGATATGTCTGGAACTCTAAATCAAAAACGGTATTTCCTAGCTCCTTGAAACTTGACACAATAAAGTAGTTCTAAATTCTGTCTCTATGGTTTTTTTCCTCTTGAGGTAGGCTTAAGCAGAGACTGGCGAAAGACACTTTCATTTGAAAGGGGTTGCCAAGATTCCAAAAAACTACTAGCCTTCTAAAATCTCAGCAAATATTTTTTCACACAATCTTGATGATTCATGGTGGTAGTGATCAGCTCAAAAAGCCCACTTGGCTGCCCAATTTTCTCTCTTCTAGGATGAAGCATTGGTTCCAAGTAACAGTTCGAATTTTTCTGTTTCACTCTGTTTTCTCCTATATAGATAGATGTGTTTGGAACTCTAAATCAAACACGGTTTGTGCTAGCTCCTTGAAACTTGACACAATAAAGTAGTTCTAATTTCTATCTCCAGGGTTTGTTTCCTCTTGAATTAGGCCTAAACAGAGACTGGCAAAAGACACTTTCATTTGAAAGGGGTTGCCAAGCTTCCAAAAAACTACTAGTTTTCTGAAATCTGAGCAAATATTTTTTCACCCAATCTTGATGATACTTGGTGGTAATGATCAGTTCAGTTAGCCCACTTCCCTACCCAATTTTCTCTTTTCTAGGATGAAGCGTTGGTTTCCAGTAACAGTTCGAATTTTTCTGTTTCACTCTGTTTTCTCCTGTATAGGTAGATATGTTTGGAACTATAAATAAAACACAGTTCATGCTAGCTTTTTGAAACTTGACAAAATAAAGTAGTTCTAAGTTCTATCTCTATAGTTTGTTTCCTCTTGAAGTAAACCTAAGAAGAGACTGGCTGAAGACACTTTCATGTGAAAGGGGTTGCCAAGCTTCCAAAAAACTACTAGTTTTCTGAAATATCATCAAATATTTTTTCACCCATTCTTGATGATACTTGGTGGTATTGATCAGTTCAACAAACCCACTTGGCTGACCAATTTTCATTCTACTAGGTTGAAGCGTTTGTTTCCGGTAACAGTTTGAGATTTTCGGTTTTACTCTATTTTCTCCTATATAGATAGATGGGTTTGGAACTGTAAATCAAACACGGTTTGTGCTAGCTCCTTGAAACTTGACACAATAAAGTAGTTCTAAGTTCTATATCTATGGATTCTTACCTCTTGAATTAGGCCTAAACAGAGACTGGCGAAAGACAGTTCAATTTTAAAGGGGTTGCAAAGCGTCCAAAAAACTACTAGTTTTCTGAAATCTCAGCAAATATTTTTTGACCCAATCTTGCTGATACTTGGTGGTAATGATCAGTTCACTTAGCCCACTTCGCTGCCCAATTATCATTCTACTAGGTTGAAGCGTTCGTTTCCAGTAACAGTTTGAATTTTCCGGTTTCACTCTGTTTTCGGCAATATGGATAGTTGTATTTGGAACTCTAAATTTAAAACGGTTTTTGCTAGCTTTTGAAACTTGACACAATAAAGTAGTTCTAACGTCTATCTCTATGGTTTGTTTCCTCTTGATGTAGCCGTAAGCAGACACTGGCGAAAGACACTTTCATTTGAGAGGGGTTGCCAAGCTTCCAAAAAACTACTAGTTTTCTGAAATATCAGCAAATATTTTTTCACCCAATCTTGATGTTACTTGTTGGTAATGATCAGTTCAATATGCCAAGTTAGCTGCCCAATTTTCATTCCACTATGTTGAAGCATTCGTTGCCAGTAAAGTTTGAATTTTTCGGTTTCACTCTGCTTTCTCCTATATAGATAGATGTGTTTGGAACTCTAAATCAAACACGGTTTATGCTAGCTCCATGAAACATGACACAATAAAGTAGTTCCAAGTTCTATCTCTATGGTTTGTTTCCTCTTGAATTAGGTCTAAACAGAAACTGGTAAAAGACACTTTCCTTTGAAAGGGGTTGCGAAGCTTCCAAAAAACTACTAGTTTTCTGAAATCTCAGCAAACATTTTTTCACCCAAACTTGATGATACTTGGTGGTAATGATCAGTTCAATAAACCCACTTCGCTGACCATTTTTCATTCTACTAGGTTGAAGCATTCATTGCCAGTAAAAGTGTGAATTTTTCGGTTTCACTCTCTTTTCTCTTATATAGATAAATGTGTTTGGAACTCTAAATCAAACACGGTTTATGCCAGGTGCATGAAACTTGACACAATAAAGTAGTTCCAAGTTCTATCTCTATGGTTTGTTTCCTCTTGAATTAGGCCTAAACAGAGACTGGCGAAAGACACTTTCATTTGAAAGGGGTTGCCAAGCTTCCAAAAAACTACTAGTTTTCTGAAATCTCAGCAAATATTTTTTCACCCAATCTTGATGTTACTTGGTGGTAATGATAAGTTCAATAAGCCAACTTAGCTGATCAATTTTCATTCTATTAGTTTGAAGCATTCGTTGCCAGTAACAGTGTGAATTTTTCGGATTCACTCTGTTTTCTCCTATATAGATAGATGGGTTTGGAACTCTAAATCAAACACGGTTTGTGCTAGCTCCTTGAAACTTGACACCATAAAGTAGTTCTAAGTTCTATCTGTGTGATTTCTTTCCTCTTGAAGTAGCCCTCAGCAGAGACTGGCAAAAGACACTTTAATTTGAAAGGGGTTGCCAAGCTTCCAAAAGACTACTAGTTTTCTGAAATCTCAGCAAATATTTTTTCACCCAATCTTGATGCTCCTTGGTGGTAATGATCAGTTCAATAAACCCACTTGGCAGCCCAATATTCATTCTACTAGGTTGAAGTCTTCGTTTCCAGTAACAATTTGAATTTTTCGGTTTCACACTCTTTTCTCCTATATAGATAGAGGGGTATGGAACTCTAAATCAAACACGGTTAGTGCTAGATTCTTGAAACTTGACAAAATAAAGTAGTTCTAATTTCTATCTCTATGGTTTGTGTCCTCTTGAAGTAGCCCTAAGCTGAGACTGGCAAAAGACAGTTCAATATGAAATGGGTTGCCAAGCTTCCAAAAAACTACTAGTTTTCTGAAACCTCAGCAAATATTTTTTCACCCAATCTTGATGATAATTGGTGGTAATGATCAGTTCAATAAACCCACTTCGCTGACCAATTTTCATTCTACTAGGTTGAAGCGTTCGTTTCCAGTAACAGTTTGAATTATTCGGTTTTACTCTGTTTTCTCCTATATAGAGAGACGTGTTTGGAACACTAAATCAAACACGGTTCGTGCTAGCTTCTTGAAACTTGACACAATAAAGTAGCTGTAATTTCTATCTGTATGGTTTGTTTCCTCTTGAACTAGCGCTAAGAAGAGACTGGAGAAAGACACTTTCATTTGAAAGTGGTTGCCACGCTTCCAAAAACTACTAGTTTTCTGAATTATCAGCAAATATTTTTTCACCCAATCTTGATGTAACTTGGTGGTAATGATCAGTTCAATAAACCCACTTGGCTGCCCAATTTTCATTCTACTATGTTAAAGAATTCGTTGCCCGTAAGAGTGTGAATTTTTCGGTTTCACTCTGTTTTTTCTTATATAGATAGATTTGTTTATAACACTAAATCAAACACGGTTTCTGCTAGGTCCATGAAACATGACACAATAAGGTAGTTCTAAGTTCTATCTCTATGGTTTGTTTCCTCTTGAATTAGGCCTAAACAGAGACTGGCGAAAGACACTTTCATTTGAAAGGGGTTGCCAAGCTTCCAAAAAACTACTAGTTTTCTGAAACCTCAGCAAATATTTTTTCACCCTATCTTGATGATTCTTGGGGGTAATGATCAGTTAAATATACCCACTTCGCTGACCAATTTTCATTCTACTAGGTTGAAGCGTTTGTTTCCAGTAACACTTTGAATTTTTCGGTTTCACACTCTTTTCTCCTATATAGATAGAGGGGTTTGGACCTCTAAATCAAACAAGGTTAGTGATAGCTTCTTGAAACTTGACACAATAAAGTAGTTCTAATTTCTATCTCTATGGTTTGTTTCCTCTTGAAGTAGCCCTAAGCTGAGACTGGAAAAAGGCAGTTCAATTTGAGAGGGGTTGCCAAGCTTCCAAAAAACTACTAGTTTTCTGAAATCTCAGCAAATATTTTTTCACCCTATCTTCATGATACCTGGTGGTAATGATCAGTTCACTTAGCCCACTTGGCTGCCCTATTTTCATTCTACTAGGTTGAAGCCTTCGATTCCACTAACCGTTTGAATTCTCCGGTTTCACTCTGTTTTCGACAATATGGAGAGGTGTATTTGGAACTCTAAATCTAAAACGGTTTTTGCTAGCTTTTGAAACTTGACACAATAAAGTAGTTCTAACGTCTATCTCTGTGGTTTGTTTTCTCTTGATGTAGCCATAAGCAGACACTGGTGAAAGACACTTTTATTTGAGAGGGGTACCAAGCTTGCAAAAAACTACAAAGTTTTCTAAAATCTCAGCAAATATTTTTTCACCCAATCTTGATGTTACTTGGTGGTAATGATCAGTTCAATAAGCCAAGTTAGCTGCCCAATTTTCATTCCACTAGGTTGAAGCATTCGTTGGCAGTAAAAGTGTGAATTTTTCGGTTTCACTCTGTTTTCTCCTATATAGATAGATGTGTTTGGAACTCTAAATCAAACACGGTATATGCTAGCTCCATGAAACTTGACACAATAAAGTAGTTCTATGCTCTATTTCTATGGCTTGTTTCCTCTTAAAGTAGCCCTCAGCAGAGACTGGCGAAAGACACTTTAATTTGAACGGGGTTGCCAAACTTCCAAAAAACTTCTAGTTTTCTGAAATCTCAGCAATTATTTTTTCACCCAATCTTGATGATACTTGGTGGTAATGATCAGTTCAATTAACCCACTTCGCGGTCCAATATTCATTCCACTAGGTTGAAGCGTTCGTTTCCAGTAACACTTTGATTTTTCGGTTTCACTCTGTTTTCTCCCATATAGATAGATGTGTTTGGAACACTAAATCAAACACGGTTTGTGCTAGCTCCTTGAAACTTGACACCATAAAGTAGTTCTAAGTTCTATCTGTGTGGTTTTTTTCCTCTTGAAGTAGCCCTCAGCAGAGACTGGCGAAAGACACTTTAATTTGAAAGGGGTTGCCAAGCTTCCCAAAGACTACTAGTTTTCTGAAATCTCAGCAAATATTTTTTCACCCAATATTGATGATACTTGGTGGTAATGATCAGTTCAATAAACGCACTTGGCTGACCAATTTTCATTCTACTAGGTTGAAGCTTTCGTTTCTAGTAACAGTTTGAATTTTCCGGTATCACTCTGTTTTCGACAATATGGAGAGGTGTATTTGGAACTCTAAATCTAAAACGGTTTTTGCTAGCTTTTGAAACTTGACACAATAATGGAGTTCTAACGTCTATCTCTATGGTTTGTTTCATCTTGATGGAGCCGTAAGCAGACACTGGCAAAAGACACTTTCATTTGAGAGTGGTTGCCAAGCTTCCAAAGAACTACTCGTTTTCTAAAATCTCGGCAAATATTTTTTCACCCAATCTGGATGTTACTTGGTGGTAGTGATCAGTTCAATAAGCCAACTTAGGTGCCCAATTTTCATTCCACTATGTTGAAGCATTCCTTGCCAGTAACAGTGTGAAATTTTCGGTTTCACTCTCTTCTCTCCTGTATAGATAGATGTGTTTGGAACTCTATATCAAACAAGGTTTGTGCTAGCTCCATGAAACATGACACAATAAAGTAGTTCTACGTTCTATCTCTATGGTTTGTTTCCTCTTGACTTAGGCCTAAACAGAGACTGGCGAAAAACACTTTCATTTGAAAGGGGTTGCAAAGCTTCCAAAAAACTACTAGTTTTCTGAAATATCAGCAAATATTTTTTCACCCCATCTTGATGATACTTGGTGGTAATGATCAGTTCAATAAACCCACTTGGCTGCCCAATTTTCATTCTACTAGGTTGAAGGGATCGTTTCCAGTAACAGTTTGAATTTTTCGGTTTTACTCTGCTTTCTCCTATACAGATAGATGTGTTTGGAACACTAAATCAAACACGGTTTGGGCTAGCTTCATGAAACTTGACAAAATAAAGTAGTTCGATGTTCTATCTCTAAGGTTTGTTTCCTCTCGAAATATGCCTAAGCTGAGACTGGCAAAAGAAAGTTCAATTTGAAAGGGGTTGCCAAGCTTCCAAAAAACTACTAGTTTTCTGAAATCTCAGCAAATATTTTTTCACCCTATCTTCATGATACTAGGTGGTAATGATCAGTTCACTTAGCCCAATTGGCTGCCCAATTTTCATTCTTCTAGGTTGAATCGTTCATTTCCAGGAACAGTTTGAATTTTCCGGTTTCACTCTGTTTTCGACAATATGGAGAGGTGTATTTGGAACTCTAAATCTAAAAGGGTTTTTGCTAGCTTTTGAAACTTGACACAATAAAGTAGTCCCAACGTCTATCTCTGTGGTTTGTTTCCTCTTGATGTAGCCGTAAGCAGACACTGGCGAAAGACACTTTTATTTGAGAGGGGTACCAAGCTTCGAAAAACTACTAAGTTTTCTAAAATTACAGCACATATTTTTTCACCCAATCTGGATGTTACTTGGTGGTAAATGATCAGTTCAATAAGCCAAGTTAGCTGCCAAATTTTCATTCCACTAGGTTGAAGCATTCGTTGCCAGTAACAGTGTGAATTTTTCGGTTTCACTCTCTTTTCTCCTGTATAGATAGATGTGTTTGGAACTCTAAATCAAACACGGTTTGGGCTAACTTCTTGAAACTTGACACAATAAATTAGTTCTAATTTCTATCTGTATGGTTGTTTTCCTCTCGAAATAGCCCTAAGCTGAGACTGGCAAAAAACAGTTCAGTTTGAAAGGGGTTGCCAAGCTTCCAAAAAACTACTAGTTTTCTGAAATCTCAGCAAATATTTTTTCACCCAATCTTGATGTTACTTGGTGGTAATGATGAGTTCAATAAGCCAACTTAGCTGCCCAATTTTCATTCTATTAGTTTGAAGCTTTGGTTGCCAGTAACAGTGTGAATATTTCGGTGTCACTCTGTTTTCTCCTATATAGATAGATGTGTTTGGAACACTAAATCAAACACGGTTTGTGCTAGCTTCTTGAAACTTGACACCATAAAGTAGTTGTAAGTTTTATCTGTGTGGTTTCTTTCCTCTTGAAGTAGCCCTCAGCAGAGACTGGCGAAGACACTTTAATTTGAAAGGGGTTTCCAAGCTTCCAAAAGACTACTAGTATTCTGAAATCTCAGCAAATATTTTTTCACCCAATCTTGATGCTCCTTGGTGGTAATGATCAGTTCAATAAACAAACTTGGTACCCCAATATTCATTCTACTAGTTTGAAGCGTTCGTTTCCAGTAACACTTTGAATTTTTCGGTTTCACACTATTTTCTCCTATATAGATAGAGGGGTTTGGAACTCTAAATCAAACACGGTTAGTGCTTGCTTCTTGAAACTTGACACAGTAAAGTAGTTCTAATTTCTATCTCTATGGTTTGTTTCCTCTTGAAGTACCCTAAGCTGAGACTGGCAAAAGAAAGATCAATTTGAAAGGGGTTGCCAAGCTTCAAAAAAACTACTAGATTTCCAAAAATCTCAGAAAATATTTTTTCACCCAATCTGGATGTTACTTGGTGGTAATGATCAGTTCAATGAGACCACTTAGCTGGCCAATTTTCATTCTACTAGGTTGAAGCATTCGTTGCCAGTAACAGCTTGAATTTTTCGGTTTTACTCTGTTTTCTCCTATACAGATAGATGTGTTTGGAACACTAAATCAAACACGGTTTGGGCTAGCTTCATGAAACTTGACAAAATAAAGTAGTTTGATGTTCTATCTCTATGGTTTGTTTTTTCTCGAAATAGCCCTAAGCTGAGACTGGCAAAAGACTGTTCAGTTTGAAAGGGGTTGTCAAGCTTCCAAAAAACTACTAGTTTTCTGAAATCTCAGCAAATATTTTTTCACCCAATCTTGATGATCCTTGGTGGTAATGATTAGTTCACTTATCGCACTTCCTTGCCCAATTTTCTCTCTTCTAGGATGAAGCGTTGGTTTCCAGTAACAGTTCGAAATTTTCTGTTTCACTGTGTTTTCTCCTGTATAGGTAGATTTGCTTGGAACTATAAATAAAACACGGTTCATGCTAGCTCCTTGAATCTTGACAAAATAAAGTAGTTCTATGTTCTGTCGCTATGGTTTGTTTCCTCTTGAAGTAGCCCTAAGAAGAGACTGGCGAAAGACACTTTCATTTGAAAGGGGTTGCCAAGCTTCCAAAAAACTACTAGTTTTCTCAAATCTCAGCAAACATTTTTTCACCCAATCTTGATGTTACTTGGTGGTAATGATCAGTTCAATAAGCGAACTTAGCTGCCCAATTTTCATTCTATTAGTTTGAAGCATTCGTTGCCAGTAACAGTGTGAATTTTTCGGTTTCACTCTGTTTTCTCCTATATAGATAGATGTGTTTGGAACACTAAATCAAACACGGTTTGTGCTAGCTCCTTGAAACTTGACACCATAAAGTAGTTCTAAGTTCTATCTGTATGGTTTGTTTCCTCTTGAAGTAGCCCTCAGCAGAGACTGGCGAAAGACACTTGCATTTGAAAGGGGTTGCCAAGCTTCCAAAAAACTACTAGTTTTCTGAAATCTCAGCAAATATTTTTTCACCCAATCTTGATGCTTCTTGGTGGTAATGATCAGTTCATTAAACCCACTTGGCTGCCCAATATTCATTCTACTAAGTTGAGTCGTTCGTTTCTAGTAACACTTTGAATTTTTCGGTTTCACACTATTTTCTCCTATATAGATAGAGGGGTTTGGAACTCTAAATCAAACACGGTTAGTGCTAGCTTCTTGAAACTTGAGACAATAAAGTAGGTCTAATTTCTATCTCTATGGTTTGTTTCCTCTTGAAGTAGCCCTAACTGAGACTGGCAAAAGACATTTCAATTTGAAAGGGGTTGCCACGCTTCCAAAAATCTACTAGTTTTCTGAAATCTCAGCAAATATTTTTTCACCCTATCTGCATGATAACTGGTGGTAATGATCAGTTCAATTAGCCCACTTGGCTGCCCTATTTTTATTCTACTAGGTTGAAGCCTTCGTTTCCACTAACAGTTTGAATTCTCCGGTTTCACTCTGTTTTCGTCAATATGGAGAGGTGTATTTGGAACTCTAAATCTAAAACGGTTTTTGCTAGCTTTTGAAACTTGACACAATAAAGTAGTTCTAACGTGTATCTCTATGGTTTGTTTCCTCTTGATGTAGCCGTAAGCAGACACTGGTGAAAGACACTTTCATTTGAGAGGGGTTGCCAAGCTTCCAAAAAACTACTAGTTTTCTAAAACCTCAGCAAACATTTTTTCATCCAATCTGGATGTTTCTTGGTAGTACTGATCAGTTCAGTAAGCCAACTTAGCTGCCCAATTTTCATTCCACTAGGTTGAAGCATTCGTTGCCAGTAAAAGTGTGAATTTTTCGGTTTCACTCTCTTTTCTCCTGTATAGATAGATGTGTTTGGAACTCTAAATCAAACACGGTTTGTGCTAGCTCCATGAAGCATGACACAATAAAGTAGTTCTAAGTTCTATCTCTATGGTTTGTTTCCTCTTGAATTAGGCCTAAACAGAGACTGGCAAAAGACACTTTCATTTGAAAGGGGTTGCCAAGCTTCCAAAAATCTACTAGTTTTCTGAAACCTCAGGAAACATTTTTTCAACCAATCTTGATGATACTTGGTGGTAATGATCAGTTCAATAAACCCACTTGGCTGCCCATTATTCATTCTTCTAGGTTGAAGCGTTCGTTTCCAGTAACACTTTGAATTTTTCGGTTTCACTCTGTTTTCTCCTATATAGATAGATGGGTTTGGAACCCTAAATCAAACACGGTTAGTGCTAGCTTCTTGAAACTTGACACAATAAAGTAGTTCTAATTTGTATCTCTATGGTTTGTTTCCTCTTGAAGTAGCCCTAAGCTGAGATTGGCAAAAGACAGTTCAATTTGAAAGGGGGTGCCAAGCTTCCAAAAAACTACTAGTTTTCTGAAATCTCAGCAAATATTTTTTCACCCTATCTTCATGATACTTGGTGGTAATGACCAGTTCACTTAGCCCACTTGGCTGCCCAATTTTCATTCAACTAGGTTAAAGCATTCGTTTCTAGTAACAGTTTGAATTCTCCAGTTTCACTCTGTTTTCAACAATATGGAGAGGTGTATTTGGAACTCTAAATCTAAAACGGTTTATACTAGCTCTTTGAAACTTGACACAATAAATTAGTTCTAACTTCTATCTCTATGGTTTGTTTCCTCGTGACGTAGCCCTAAGCAGACACTGGCGAAAGATACTTTAATTTGAAAGGGGTTGCCAAGCTTCAAAAAAACTACTAGTTTTCTAAAATCTCAGAAAATATTTTTTCACCCAATCTGGATGTTACTTGGTGGTAATGATCAGTTCAGTGAGGCCACTTAGCTGGCCAATTTTCATTCTACTAGGTTGAAGCGATCTTTTCCAGTAACAGTTTGAATTTTTCGGTTTTACTCTGTTTTCTCCTGTACTGATAGATGTGTTTGGAACACTAAATCAAACACAGTTTGGGCTAGCTTCATGAAACTTGACAAAATAAAGTAGTTTGATGTTCTATCTCTATGGTTTGTTTTTTCTCGAAATAGCCCTAAGCTGAGACTGGCAAAAGACAGTTCAGTTTGAAAGGGGTTGTCAAGCTTCCAAAAAACTACTAGTTTTCGGAAATCTCAGCAAATATTTTTTCACCCAATCTTGATGATACTTGGTGGTAATGATTAGTTCACTTATCCCACTTCCTTGCCCAATTTTCTCTCTTCTAGGATGAAGCGTTGGTTTCCAGTAACAGTTGGAAATTGTCTGTTTCACTGTGTTTTCTCCTGTATAGGTAGATTTGCTTGGAACTATAAATAAAACACGGTTCATGCTAGCTCCTTGAATCTTGACAAAATAAAGTAGTTCTATGTTCTGTCGCTATGGTTTGTTTCCTCTTGACGTAGCCCTAAGAAGAGACTGGTGAAAGACACTTTCATTTGAAAGGGGTTGCCAAGCTTCCAAAAAACTACTAGTTTTCTGAAATATCAGCAAATATTTTTTCACCCAATCTTGATGTTACTTGGTGGTAATGATCAGTTCAATGAGGCCACTTAGCTGGCCTATTTTTATTCTACTAGGTTGAAGCATTCGTTGCCAGTAACAGTGTGAATTTTTCAGTTTCACTCTGTTTTCTCCTATATAGATAGATGTGTTTGGAACACTAAATCAAACACGGTTTGTGCTAGGTCCTTGAAACTTGACACCATAAAGTAGTTCTAAGTTCTATCTGTATGGTTTGTTTCGTCTTGAAGTAGCCCTCAGCAGAGACTGGCGAAAGACGCTTTCATTTGAAAGGGGTTGCCAAGCTTCCAAAAAACTACTAGTTTTCTGAAATCTCAGCAAATATTTTTTCACCCAATCATGATGATACTTGGTGGTAATGATCAGTTCAATAAACCCACTAGGCTGACCAATATTCATTCTTCTAGGTTGAAGCGTTCGTTTCCAGTAACACTTTGATTTTTTGGTTTCACTCTGTTTTCTCCTATATAGATAGATGGGTTTGGAACTCTAATTCAAACACTGTTAGTGCTAGCTTCTTGAAACTTGACACAATAAAGTAGTTCTACTTTCTATCTCTATGGTTTGTTTCCTTTTGAAGTAGCCCTAAGCTGAGACTGGCAAAAGACAGGTCAATTTGAAAGGGGTGCCCAGCTTCCAAAAAACTACTAGTTTTCTGAAATCACAGCAAATATTTTTTCCCCCAATCTTGATGTTACTTGGTGGTAATGATCAGTTCAATAAGCCAACTTAGCTGCCCAATTTTCATTCTACTAGCTTGAAGCGTTCGTTTCCACTAACAGTTTGAATTCTCCGGTTTCACTCTGTTTTCGTCAATATGGAGAGGTGTATTTTTAACTCTAAATCTAAAACGGTTTTTGCTAGCTTTTGAAACTTGACACAATAAAGTAGTTCTAACGTCTATCTATATGGTTTGTTTCCTCTTGATGTAGCCATAAGCAGACACTGGTGAAAGACACTTTTATTTGAGAGGGGTACCAAGCTTGCAAAAAACTACTAAGTTTTCTAAAATCTCAGCAAATATTTTTCACCCAATCGTGATGTTACTTGGTGGTAATGATAAGTTCAATGAGGCCACTTAGCTGGCCAATTTTCATTCTACTAGGTTGAAGCATTCGTTGCCAGTAACAGTGTGAATTTTTCGGTTTCACTCTGTTTTCTCCTATATAGATAGATGGGTTTGGAACTCTAAATCAAACATGGTTAGTGCTTGCTTCTTGAAACTTGACACAATAAAGTAGTTATAATTTCTATCTTTATGGTTTGTTTCCTCTTGAAGTAGCCTTTAGAAGAGACTGGCGAAAGACACTTTCATTTGAAAGGTGTTGCCAAGCTTCCAAAAAACTTCTAGTTTTCTGAAATATCAGCAATTATTTTTTCACCCAATCTTGATGATACTTGGTGGTAATGATCAGTTCAATAAACCCACTTGGCTGCCCAATTTTCATTCTACTAGGTTGAAGCGATCTTTTCCAGTAACAGTTTGAATTTTTCGGTTTTACTCTGTTTTCTCCTATACAGATTGATGTGTTTGGAACACTCAATCAAACATGGTTTGGGCTAGCTTCATGAAACTTGACAAAATAAAGTAGTTCGATGTTCTATCTCTATGGTTTGTTTCCTCTCAAAATAGCCCTAAGCTGAGACTGGCAAATGACAGTTCAGTTTGAAAGGGGTTGCCAAGCTTCCAAAAAACTACTAGTTTTCTGAAATCTCAGCAAATATTTTTTCACCCAATCTTGATGATACTTGGTGGTAATGATTAGTTCACTTATCCCACTTCCTTGCCCAATTTTTTCTCTTCTAGGATGAAGCGTTGGTTTCCAGTAACAGTTCGAAATTTTCTGTTTCACTGTGTTTTCTCCTGTATAGGTAGATTTGCTTGGAACTATAAATAAAACACGGTTCATGCTAGCTCCTTGAATCTTGACAAAATAAAGTAGTTCTATGTTCTGTCGCTATGGTTTGTTTCCTCTTGAAGTAGCCCTAAGAAGAGACTGGCGAAAGACACTTTCATTTGAAAGGGGTTGCCAAGCTTCCTAAAAACTACTAGTTTACTGAAAACTTAGCAAATATTTTTTCACCCAATCTTGATGTTACTTGGTGGTAATCATCAGTTCAATACACCAATTTAGCTGCCCAATTTTCATTCTATTTGTTTGAAACATTCGTTGCCAGTAACAGTGTGAATTTTTCAGTTTCACTCTGTTTTCTCCTATATAGATAGATGCGTTTGAAACACTAAATCAAACACGGTTTGTGCTAGCTCCTTGAAACTTGACACCATAAAGTAGTTCTAAGTTCTATCTGTATGGTTTGTTTCCTCTTGAAGTATCCCTCAGCAGAGACTGGCGAAAGACACTTTCATTTGAAAGTGGTTGCCAAGCTTCCAAAAAACTACTAATTTTCTGAAATCTCAGCAAATATTTTTTCACCCAATCTTGATGATACTTGGTTGTAATGATCAGTTGAATAAACCCACTTGGCTGCCCAATATTCATTCTTCTAGGTTGAAGCATTCGTTTCCAGTAACACTTTGAATCTTTCGGTTTCACTCTGTTTTCTACTATACAGATAGATGGTTTTGGAACTCTAAATCAAACACGGTTAGTGCTAGCTTCTTGAAACTTGACACAATAAAGTAGTTCTAATTTCTATCTCTATGGTTTGTTTCCTCTTGAAGTAGCCCTAAGATGAGACTGGCAAAAGACAGTTCAATTTGAAAGAGGTTGCCAAGCTTCCAAAAAACTACTAGTTTTCTGAAATCTCAGCAAATATTTTTTCACCCTATCTTCATGATACTTGGTGATAATGACCAGTTCACGTAGCCCACTTGGCTGCCCAATTTTCATTCTACTAGGTTGAAGCGTTCGTTTCCAGTAACAGTATGAATTTTCCGGTTTCACTCTGTTTTCAATAATATGGATAGGTGTATTTAGAACTCTAAATATAAAACGGTTTATACTATCTCTTTGAAACTTGACACAATAAATTAGTTCTAACTTCTATCTCTATGGTTTGTTTCCTCTTGACGTAGCCCTAAGCAGACACTGGTGAAAGACACTTTAATTTGAAAGGGGTTGCCAAGCTTCCAAAAAACTACTAGTTTTCTAAAATCTCAGAAAATATTTTTTTCACCCAATCTGGATGTTACTTGGTGGTAATGATCAGTTCATTGAGGCCACTTAGCTGGCCAATTTTCATTCTACTAGGTTGAAGCATTCCTTGCCAGTAAGAGTGTGAATTTTTCGGTTTCACTCTGTTTTCTCCTATAAAGATAGATGTGTTTGGAACACTAAAACAAACACGGTTTGTGCTAGCTCCTTGAAACTTGACACCATAAAGTAGTTCGATGTTCTATCTCTATGGTTTGTTTCCTCTCAAATAGCCCTAAGCTGAGACTGGCAAAAGACAGTTCAGTTTTAAAGGGGTTGCCAAGCTTCCAAAAAACTATTAGTTTTCTGAAATCTCAGCAAATATTTTTTACCCAATCTTGATGATACTTGGTGGTAATGATCAGTTCAATAAACCCACTTGGCTGCCCAATATTCATTCTTCTAGATTGAAGCGTTCATTTCCAAAAACAGTGAATTTTTCCGTTTCCCTCTGTTTTCTCCTATATAGATAGATGGCTTTGGAACTCTAAATCAAACACGGTTTGTGCTAGCTTCTTGAAACTTGACAAAATAAAGTAGTTCTAATTTCTATCTCTATGGTTTGATTTCTCTTGAAGTATCCCTAAGCTGAGACTGGCAAAAGACAGTTCAATTTGAAAGGGGTTGCCAAGCTTCCAAAAAACTACTAGTTTTCTGAAACCTCAGCAAATATTTTTTCACCCTATCTTCATGATACCTGGTGGTAATGATCAGTTCACTTAGGCCACTTGGCTGCCCTATTTTCATTCTACTAGGTTGAAGCCTTCGTTTCCACTAACAGTTTGAATTCTCCGGTTTCACTCTGTTTTCGTCAATATGGAGAGGTGTATTTGGAACTCTAAATCTACAACGGTTTTTGCTAGCTTTTGAAACTTGACACAATAAAGTAGTTCTAACGTCTATCTCTATGGTTTGTTTCCTCTTGATGTAGCCATAAGCAGACACTGGCGAAAGACACTTTTATTTGAGAGGGGTACCAAGCTTGCAAAAAACTACTAAGTTTTCTAAAATCTCAGCAAATATTTTTTCACCCAATCTTGTTGTTACTTGGTGGTAATGATCAGTTCAATAAGCCAAGTTAGCTGCCCAGTTTTCATTCCACTAGGTTGAAGCATTCGTTGCCAGTAAAAGTGTGAATTTTTCGGTTTCACTCTGTTTTCTCCTATATAGATAGATGGGTTTGGAACTCGAAATCAAACATGGTTAGTGCTAGCTTCTTGAAACTTGACACAATAAAGTAGGCCTAATTTCTATCTGTATGGTTTGTTTCCTCTTGAAGTAGCCCTAAGAAGAGACTGGCGAAAGACACTTTCATTTGAAAGGGGTTGCCAAGCTTCCAAAAAACTACTAGTTTTCTGAAATCTCAGCAAAAATTTTTTCACCCAATCTTGATGATACTTGGTGGTAATGATCAGTTAAATAAACCCACTGGGCTGCCCAATTTTCATTCTACTAGGTTGAAGCGATCGTTTCCAGTAACAGTTTGAATTTTTCGGTTTTACTCTGTTTTCTCCTATACAGATAGATGTGTTTGGAACCCTAAATCAAACACGGTTTGGGCTAGCTCCATGAAACTTGACAAAATAAAGTAGTTCGATGTTGTATCTCTATGGTTTGTTTCCTCTCGAAATAGCCCTAAGCTGAGACTGGCAAAAGACAGTTCAGTTTGAAAGGGGTTGCCAAGCTTCCAAAAAACTACTAGTTTTATGAAATCTCAGCAAATATTTTTTCACCCAATCTTGATGATACTTGGTGGTAATGATTAGTTCACTTATCCCACTTCCTTGCCCAATTTTCTCTCTTCTAGGATGAAGCGTTGGTTTCCAGTAACAGTTCGAAATTGTCTGTTTCACTGTGTTTTCTCCTGTATAGGTAGATTTGCTTGGAACTATAAATGAAACATGGTTCATGCTAGCTCTTTGAATCTTGACAAAATAAAGTAGTTCTATGTTCTGTCGCTATGGTTTGTTTCCTCTTGAAGTAGCCCTAAGAAGAGACTGGTGAAAGACACTTTCATTTGAAAGGGTTTGCCAAGCTTCAAAAAACTACTAGTTTTCTAAAATCTCAGAAAATATTTTTTCACCGAATCTGGATGTTACTTGGTGGTAATGATCAGTTCAATAAGGCCACTTAGCTGGCCAATTTTCATTCTACTAGGTTGAAGCATTCGTTGCCAGTAACAGTGTGAATTTTTCGGTTTCACTCTGTTTTCTCCTATATAGACACATGTGTTTGGAACACTAAATCAAACACGGTTTGTGCTAGCTCCTTGAAACTTGACACAATAAAGTAGTTCTAAGTTCTATCTCTATGGTTTGTTTCCTCTTGAATTAGGCCTAAACAGAGACTGGCGAAAGACACTTTCACTTGAAAGTGGTTGCCAAGCAACCAAAAAACTACTAGTTTTCTGAAATCTCAGCAAATATTTTTTCACCCAATCTGGATGTTACTGGGTGGTAATGATCAGTTCAATAAGGTGACTTAGCTGGCCAATTTTCATTCTACTAGGTTGAAGCATTCGTTGCCAGTAACAGTGTGAATTTTTCGGTTTCACTCTGTTTTCTTTTATATAGATAGATGTGTTTGGAACACTAAATCAAACACGGTTTGTGCTAGCTTCTTGAAACTTGACACAATAAAGTAGTTCTAAGTTCTGTCTTTATGGTTTGTTTCCTCTTGAAGTAGCCCTAAGAAGAGACTGGCGAAAGACACTTTCATTTGATAGGGGTTGCCAAGCAACCAAAAAACTACTAGTTTTCTGAAATCTCAGCAAATATGTTTTCACCCAATTTTGATGATACTTGGTGGTAATGATCAGTTCACTTAGCCCACTTATCTGCCCAATTTTCTAACTTCTAGGATGAAGCGTTGGTTTCCAGTAACAGTTGGAATTTTTCTGTTTCACTCTGTTTTCTCCTGTATAGGTAGATATGTTTGGAACTCTAAATATAACAGAGTTCATGCTAGCTCCTTGAAACTTGACAATATAAAGTAGTTCTATGCTCTATCTCTATGGTTTTTTCCTCTTAAAATAGCCCTCCGCAGAGACTGGCGAAAGACACTTTAATTTAAAAGGCGTTGCCAAGCTTCCAAAAAACTACTAGTTTTCTGAAATCTCAGCAAATATTTTTTCACCCAATCTTGATGATACTTGGTGGTAAGGATCAGTTCAATAAACCCACTTCATGGCCTAATATTCATTCTTCTATGTTGAAGCGTTCGTTTCCAGTAACACTTTGAATTTTTCGGTTTCACTCTGTTTTCTCCTATATGGATAGATGGGTTTGGAACTCTAAATCAAACACGGTTCGCACTAGCTTCTTGAAACTTGACACAATAAAGTAGTTCTAATTTCTATCTCTATGGTTTGTTTCCTACTGAAGTAGCCCTAAGCTGAGACTGGCAAAAGACTGTTCAATTTGAAAGGGGGTGCCAAGCTTCCAAAAAACTCCTAGTTTTATGAAATCTCAGCAAATATTTTTTCACCCTATTTTCATGATACTTGGTGGTAATGACCAGTTCACTTAGCCCACTTGGATTCCCAATTTTCATTCTACTAGTTTGAAGCGTTCGTTTCCAGTAACAGTTTGAATTTTCCGGTTTCACTCTGTTTTCGACAATATGGTTTGTACTAGCTCTTTGAAACTTGACACAATAAATTAGTTCTAACTTCTGTCTCTAAGTTTTGTTTCCTCTTGATGTAGCCCTAAGCAGACACTGGCGAAAGCCACTGTAATTTGAAAGGGGTTGCCAGTCTTCCAAAAAATTACTAGTTTTCTAAAATCTCAGAAAATATTTTTTCACCCAATCTGGATGTTACTTGGTGGTAATGATCAGTTCAATAAGGCCACTTAGCTGGCCAATTTTCATTCTACTAGGTTGAAGCATTCGTTGCCAGTAACAGTGTGAATTTTTCGGTTTCACTCTGTTTTCTCCGATATAGATACATGTGTTTGGAACACTAAATCAAACACGGTTTGTGCTAGCTCCTTGAAACTTGACACAATAAAGTTGTTCTAAGTTCTATCTCTTTGGTTTGTTTCCTCTTGAATTAAGCCTAAACAGAGACTGGCTAAAGACACTTTCATTTGAAAGGGGTTGCCAAGCAACCAAAAAACTACTAGTTTTCTGAAGTCTCAGCAAATATTTTTCACTCAATTTTGATGACACTTGGTGGTAATGATCAGTTGACTTAGCCCACTTACCTGCCCAATTTTCTCTCTTCTAGGATGAAGCGTTGTTTTCCCGTAACAGTTGGAATTTTTGTGTTTCACTCTGTTTTCTCCTGTATAGGTAGATATATTTGGAACTATAAATAAAACAGGGTTCATGCTAGCTCCTTGAAACTTGACAAAATAAAGTAGTTCTATGTTCTATCTCTATGGATTGTTTCCTCTTGAAGTAGCCCTCAGCAGAGACTGGCGAAAGACAGTTTTATTTGAAAGGGGTTGCCAAGCTTCCAAAAAACTACTAGTTTTCTGAAATCTCAGCAAATAATTTTTCACCCAATCTTGATGATACTTGGTGGTAATGATCAGTTCAATAAACCCACTTGGCTGCCCAATATTCATTCTACTAGGTTGAAGCGTTCATTTCCAGTAACACTTTGAATTTTTCGGTTTCACTCTGTTTTCTCCTATATAGATAGATGGTTTTGGAACTCTAAATCAAACATGGTTGTGCTAGCTTCTTGACACTTGACACAATAAAGTAGTTCTTATTTGTATCTCTATGGTTTGTTTCCTCTTGAAGTAGCCCTAAGAAGAGACTGGCGAAAGACACTGTCATTTGAAAGGGGTTGCCAAGCTTCCAAAAAACTAGTGGTTTTCTGAAATATCTGCAAATATTTTTTAACCCAATCTTGATGATTCTTGGTGGTAATGATATGTTCAATAAACGCTCTTGGCTGACCAATTTTCCTTCTACTAGGTTGAAGCGTTTGTTTCCGGTAACAGTTTGAATTTTTCGGTTTCACTCTGTTTTCTCCTATATAGATAGATGTGTTTGGAACACTAAATCAAACACGGTTTGTGCTAGATCATTGAATGTTGACACAATAAAGTAGTTCTAAGTTCTATCTGTATGGTTTGTTTCCTCTTGAAGTAGCCCTAAGCTGAGACTGGCAAAAGACAGTTCAATTTGAAAGGGGTTGCCAAGCTTCCAAAAAACTACTAGTTTTCTGAAATCTCAGCAAATATTTTTTCACCCTATCTTCATGATACTTGGTGGTAATGATCAGTTCACTTAGCAGACTTGGCTGCAAAATTTTCATTCTACTAGTTTGAAGGGTTCGTTTCCACTAACAGTTTGAATTTTCCGGTTTCACTCTCTTTTCGACAATATGGATAGGTTTATTTGGAACTCTAAGTCTAAAACGGTTTGTGCTAGTTTTTGAAACTTGACACAATAAAGTAGTTCTAATTTCTATCTCTATGGTTTGTTTCTCTTGATGTAGCCCTAAGCTGAGACTGGCGAAAGACAGTTCAATTTGAAAGGGGGTGCCAACCTTCCAAAAAACTAGTAGTTTTCTGAAATTTCAGCAAATATTTTTTCACCCTATCTTGATGTTACTTGGTGGTAATGACCTGTTCACTTAGCCCACATGGCTGCGAATTTTCATTCTACTAGGTTAGAATATTCGTTGCCAGTAAAAGTGTGAAATTTTCGGTTTCACTCTTTTCGACAATATGGAGAGGTGTATTTGGAACTCTAAATCTAAAACGATTTATACTAGCTCTTTGAAACTTGACACAATAAATTAGTTCTAACTTCGATCTTTATGGTTTGTTTCCTCTTCATGTAGCCCTAAGCAGACACTGGCGAAAGACACTTTAATTTGAAAGGGGTTGACAAGCTTCCAAAAAACTACTAGTTTTCTAAAATCTCAGAAAATATTTTTTCACCCAAACTGGATGTTAGGTGGTGGTAACGATCAGTTCAATAAGGCCACTTAGCTGGCCAATTTTCATTCTACTAGGTTGAAGCATTCGTGTCCAGTACCAGTGTGAATTTTTCGGTTTCACCCTGGTTTCTCCTATATAGATACACGTGTTTGGAACACTAAATCAAGCACGGTTTGTGCTAGCTCCTTGAAACTTGACACCATAAAGTAGTTCTAAGATCTATCTCTAAGGTTTGTTTCCTCTTGAAGTAGCCCTAAGCAGACACTGGCGAAAGACACTGTAATTTGAAAGGGGTTCCCAAGCTTCCAAAAAACTACTAGTTTTCTAAAATCTCAGAAAATATTTTTTCACCCAATCTGGATGTTACTGGGTGGTAATGATCAGTTCAATAAGGTCACTTAGCTGGCCAATTTTCATTCTACTAGGTTGAAGCATTCATTGCCAGTAACAGTGTGAATTTTTCGGTTTCACTCTGTTTTCTCCTATATAGATAGATGTGTTTGGAACACTAAATCAAACACGGTTTGTGCTAGCTCCTTGAAACTTGACATATTAAAGTAGTTCTAAGTTCTGTCTCTATGGTTTGTTTCCTCTTGAAGTAGCCCTAAGAAGAGACTGGCGAAAGACACTTTCATTTGAAAGGGGTTGCCAAACAAGCAAAAAACTAATAGTTTTCTGAAATCTCAGCAAATATTTTTTCACCCAATTTTGATGATACTTGGTGGTAATGATCAGTTCACTTAGCCCACTTACCTGCCCAATTTTCTCTCTGCTAGGATGAAGCGTTGGTTTCCAGTAACAGTTGGAATTTTTCTGTTTCACTCTGTTTTCTCCTGTATAGGTAGATATGTTTGGAACTATAAATAAAACGAAGTTCATGATAGCTCCTTGAAACTTGACAAAATAAAGTAGTTCTATGCTCTATCTCTATGGTTTGTTTCCTCTTGAAGTAGCCCTCAGCAGAGACTGGCCAAAGACACTTTAATTTGAAAGGGGTTGCCAAGCTTCCAAAAAACTACTAGTTTTCTGAAATCTCAGCAAATATTTTTTCACCCAATCATGATGATACTTGGTGGTAAGGATCAGTTCAATAAACCCACTACACTGCCCAATATTCATTCTTCTATGTTGAAGCGTTCGTTTCCAGTAACACTTTGAATTTTTCGGTTTCACTCTGTTTTCTCCTATATAGATAGATGGGTCTGGAACTCTAAATCAAACACGGTTAGTGCTAGCTTCTTGAAACTTGACACAATAAATTAGTTCCAATTTGTATCTCTATGGTTTCTTTCGTCCTGAAGTAGCCCTAAGGTGAGACTGGCAAAAGACGTTCAATTTGAAAGGGGGTGCCAAGCTTCCAAAACTACTAGTTTTCTGAAATCTCAGCAAATATTTTTTTCACCCTATCTTCATGATACTTGGTGGTAATGACCAGTTCACTTAGCCCACTAGACTGCCCAATTTTCATTCTACTAGGTTGAAGCGTTTGTTTCCAGTAACAGTTTGAATTTTCCGGTTTCACTCTGTTTTTGACAATATGGATAGGTGTATTTGGAACTCTAAATCTAAAACGGTTTGTACTAGCTCTTTGAAACTTGACACAATAAATTAGTTCTAACTTCTATCTCTAAGGTTTGTTTCCTCTTGATGTAGCCCTAAGCAGACACTGGCGAAAGACACTGTAATTTGAGAGTGGTTGCCAATCTTCCAAAAAACTATTAGTTTTCTAAAATCTCAGAAAATATTTTTTCACCGAATCTGGATGTTACTTGGTGGTAATGATCAGTTCAATAAGGCCACTTAGCTGGCCAATTTTCATTCTACTAGGTTGAAGCATTCGTTGCCAGTAACAGTGTGAATTTTTCGGTTTCACTCTGTTTTCTCCTATATAGACACATGTGTTTGGAACACTAAATGAAACACGGTTTGTGCTAGCTCCTTGAAACTTGACACAATAAAGTAGTTCTAAGTTCTATCTCTATGGTTTGTTTCCTCTTGAATTAGGCCAAAACAGAGACTGGCGAAAGACACTTTCACTTGAAAGGGGTTGCCAAGCAACCAAAAAACTACTAGTTTTCTGAAATCTCAGCAAATATTTTTTCACCCAATCTGGATGTTACTGGGTGGTAATGATCAGTTCAATAAGGTGACTTAGCTGGCCAATTTTCATTCTACTAGGTTGAAGCTTTCGTTGCCAGCAACAGTGTGAATTTTTCGGTTTCACTCTGTTTTCTCCTATATAGATATATGTGTTTGGAACACTAAATCAAACACGGTTTGTGCTAGCTTCTTGAAACTTGACACAATAAAGTAGTTCTAAGTTCTGTCTTTATGGTTTGTTTCCTCTTAAGTAGCCCTAAGAAGAGACTGGCGAAAGACACTTTCATTTGATAGGGGTTGCCAAGCAACCAAAAAACTACTAGTTTTCTGAAATCTCAGCAAATATTTTTTCACCCAATTTTGATGATACTTGGTGGTAATGATCAGTTCACTTAGCCCACTTATCTGCCCAATTTTCTCACTTCTAGGATGAAGCGTTGGTTTCCAGTAACAGTTGGAATTTTTCTGTTTCACTCTGTTTTCTCCTGTATAGGTAGATATGTTTGGAACTATAAATAAAACGAAGTTCATGATAGCTCCTTGAAACTTGACAAAATAAAGTAGTTCTATGCTCTATCTCTATGGTTTGTTTCCTCTTGAAGTAGCCCTCAGCAGAGACTGGCCAAAGACACTTTAATTTGAAAGGGGTTGCCAAGCTTCCAAAAAACTACTAGTTTTCTGAAATATCAGCAAATATTTTTTCACCCAATCATGATGATACTTGGTGGTAAGGATCAGTTCAATAAACCCACTACGCTGCCCAATATTCATTCTTCTATGTTGAAGCGTTTGTTTCCAGTAACACTTTGAATTTTTCGGTTTCACTCTGTTTTCTCCTATATGGATAGATGGGTTTGGAACTCTAAATCAAACACGGTTAGCACTAGCTTCTTGAAACTTGACACAATAAAGTAGTTCTAATTTCTATCTCTATGGTTTGTTTCCTACTGAAGTAGCCCTAAGCTGAGACTGGCAAAAGACAGTTCAATTTGAAAGGGGGTGCCAAGCTTCCAAAAAACTCCTAGTTTTATGAAATCTCAGCAAATATTTTTTCACCCTATTTTCATGATACTTGGTGGTAATGACCAGTTCACTTAGCCCACTTGGATTCCCAATTTTCATTCTACTAGTTTGAAGCGTTCGTTTCCAGTAACAGTTTGAATTTTCCGGTTTCACTCTGTTTTAGACAATATGGTTTGTACTAGCGCTTTGAAACTTGACACAATAAATTAGTTCTAACTTCTGTCTCTAAGTTTTGATTCCTCTTGATGTAGCCCTAAGCAGACACTGGCGAAAGACACTGTAATTTGAAAGGGGTTGCCAGTCTTCCAAAAAACTACTAGTTTTCTAAAATCTCAGAAAATATTTTTTCACCCAATCTGGATGTTACTTGGTGGTAATGATCAGTTCAATAAGGCCACTTAGCTGGCCAATTTTTATTCTACTAGGTTGAAGCATTCGTTGCCATTAACAGTGTGAATTTTTCGGTTTCAATCTGTTTTCTCCGATATAGATACATGTGTTTGGAACACTAAATCAAACACGGTTTGTGCTAGCTCCTTGAAACTTGACACAATAAAGTGGTTCTAAGTTCTATCTCTTTGGTTTGTTTCCTCTTGAATTAAGCCTAAACAGAGACTGGCTAAAGACACTTTCATTTGAAAGGGGTTGCCAAGCAACCAAAAAACTACTAGTTTTCTGAAATCTCAGCAAATATTTTTTCACTCAATTTTGATGACACTTGGTGGTAATGATCAGTTGACTTAGCCCACTTACCTGCCCAATTTTCTCTCTTCTAGGATGAAGCGTTGTTTTCCCGTAACAGTTGGAATTTTTGTGTTTCACTCTGTTTTCTCCTGTATAGGTAGATATATTTGGAACTATAAATAAAACAGGGTTCATGCTAGCTCCTTGAAACTTGACAAAATAAAGTAGTTCTATGTTCTATCTCTATGGATTGTTTCCTCTTGAAGTAGCCCTCAGCAGAGACTGGCGAAAGACAGTTTTATTTGAAAGGGGTTGCCAAGCTTCCAAAAAACTACTAGTTTTCTGAAATCTCAGCAAATATTTTTTAACACAATCTTGATGATACTTACTGGTAATGATCAGTTCAATAAACCCACTTGGCTGCCCAATATTCATTCTTCTAGGTTGAAGCGTTCCTTTCCAGTAACAGTTTGAATTTTTCGGTTTCACTCTGCTTTCTCCTATATATATATACATAGGTTTGGAACTCTAAATCAAACACGGTTAGTGCTAGCTTCTTGAAACTTGACACAAAAAAGTAGTTCTAATTTCTATCTCTACGGTTTGTTTCCTCTTGCAGTAGCCCTAACCTGAGAGTGGCAAAAGACAGTTCAATTTGAAAGGGGTTGCCAAGCTTCCAAAAAACTAGTAGTTTTCTGAAATCTCAGCAAATATTTTTTCACCCTATCTTCATGATACTTGGGGGTAATGATCAGTTCACTTAGCCCACTTGGCTGCCGAATTTTCATTCTACTAGGTTGATGGGTTCGTTTCCAGTAACAGTTTGAATTTTCCGGTTTCACTCTCTTTTCGACAATATGGATAGGTGTATTTGGAACTCTAAGTCTAAAACGGTTTGTGCTAGCATTTGAAACTTGACACAATAAAGTAGTTCTAATTTCTATCTCTATGGTTTGTTTCCTCTTGATGTAGCCCTAAGCTGAGACTGGAGAAAGACAGTTCAATTTGAAAGGGGGTGGCAAACTTCCAAAAAACTAGTAGTTTTCTGAAATCTCAGCAAATATTCTTTCACCCTATCTTGATGTTACCTGGTGGTAATGACCAGTTCACTTAGCCCACTTGCTGCCCAATTTTCATTCTACTAGGTTGAAGCATTCGTTGCCAGTAAAAGTGTGAATTTTTCGGTTTCACTCTTTTCGACAATATGGAGATGTATATTTGGAACTCTAAATCTAAAACGGTTTTTACTAGCTCTTTGAAACTTGACACAATAAATTAGTTCTAACTTCTATCTCTAAGGTTTGTTTCTTCATCATGTAGCCCTAAGCAGACACTGGCGAAAGACACTTTAATTTGAAAAGGGTTGCCAAGCTTCCAAAAAACTACTAATTTTCTAAAATGTCAGAAAATAATTTTTCACCCAATCTGGATGTTACTTGGTGGTAATGATCAGTTCAATAAGGCCACTTAGCTGGCCAATTTTCATTCTACTAGGTTGAAGCATTCGTTTCCAGGAACAGTGTGAATTTTTCGGTTTCACCCTGTTTTCTCCTGTATAGATACATGTGTTTGGAACACTAAATCAAACACGGTTTGTGCTAGCTTCTTGAAACTTGACACAATAAAGTAGTTCTAATTTCTATCTCTATGGTTTGTTTTCTCCTGAAGTAGCCCTATGCTGAGACTGGCAAAAGACAGTTCAATTTGAAAGGGGGTGCTAAGCTTCCAAAAAACTACAAGTTTTCTGAAATCTCAGCAAATATTTTTTCACCCTATATTGATGTTACTTGGTGGTAATGACCAGTTCACTTAGCCCACTTGGCTGCCCAATTTTCATTCTACTAGGTTGAAGCATTCATTGCCAGTCAAAGTGTGAATTTTCCGGTTTCACTCTGTTTTCGACAATATGAATAGGTGTATTTTGAACTCTAAATCTAAAACGGTTTGTACTAGCTCTTTGAAACTTGACACAATAAATTAGTTCTAACTTCTATCTCTAAGTTTTGTTTCCTCTTGATGTAGCCCTAAGCAGACACTGGCGAAAGACACTGTAATTTGAAAGGGGTTGCCAATCTTCCAAAAAACTACTAGTTTTCTAAAATCTTCGAAAATATTTTTTCACCCAATCTGGATGTTACTTGGTGGTAATGATCAGTTCAATAAGGCCACTTACCTGGCCAATTTTCATGCTACTAGCTTGAAGCATTCGTTGCCAGTAACAGTGTGAATTTTTCGGTTTCACTCTGTTTTCTCAAATATAGATAGATGGGTTTGGAACTCTAAATCAAACATGGCTTGTGCTAGCTTCTTGAAACTTGACACAATAAAGTTGTGCTAATTTCTATCTCTATGGTTTGTTTCCTCTTGAAGTAGCAATAAGAAGAGACTGGCGATAGACACTTTCAATTGAAAGGGGTTGCCAAGCTTCCAAAAAACTACTAGTTTTCTGAAATATCAGCAAATATTTTTTAACCAAATCTTGATGATTCTTGGTGGTAATGATCAGTTCAATAAACGCACATGTCTGACCAATTTTCATTCTACTAGGTTGAAGCGTTTGTTTCTGGTAACAGTTTGAATTTTTCGGTTTCACTCTGTTTTCTCTTGTATAGATAGATGTGTTTGGATCAATAAATCAAACACGGTTTGTGCTAGATCCTTGAAAGTTGACACAATAAAGTACTTCTAATTTCTATCTCTATGGTTTGTTTCCTCCTGAAGTAGCCCTAAGCTGAGACTGGCAAAAGACAGTTCAATTTGAAAGGGGGTGCCAAGCTTCCAAAAAACTACTAGGTTTCTGAAATCTCAGCAAATATTTTTTCACCCTATCTTCATGATACTTGGTGGTAATGACCAGTTCACTTAGCCCACTTGGCTACCCAATTTTCATTCTACTAGGTTGAAGCGTTCGTTTCCAGTAACAGTTTGAATATTCCGGTTTCACTCTGTTTTCGACAATATGGATAGGTGTATTTGGAACTCTAAATCTAAAACGGTTTGTACTAGCTCTTTGAAACTTGACACAATCAATTAGTTCTAACTTCTATCTCTAAGGTTTCTTTCCTCTTGATGTAGCCCTAAGCACACACTGGCGAAAGACACTGTAATTTGAAAGGGGTTGCCAAGCTTCAAAAAAACTACTAGTTTTCTAAAATCTCAGAAAATATTTTTTCACCCAATCTAGCTGTTACTTGGTGGTAATGATCAGTTCAATAAGGCCACTTAGCTGGCCAATTTTCATTCTACTCGGTTGAAGCATTCCTTGCCAATAACAGTGTGAATTTTTCGGTTTCACTCTGCTTTCTCCTATATAGATACATGTGTTTGGAACACTAAATCAAACACGGTTTGTGCTAGCTCCTTGAAACTTGACACAATAAAGTAGTTCTAAGTTCTATCTCTATGGTTTGTTTAATCTTGAACTAGGCCTAAACAGAGACTGGCGAAAGACCCTTTCGTTTGAAAGGAGTTGCCAAGCAACCAAAAAACTACTAGTTTTCTGAAATCTCAGCAAATATTTTTTCACCCAATTTTGATGATACTTGGTGGTAATGATCAGTTCACTTAGCCCACTTATCTGCCCAATTTTCTCTCTTCTATGATGAAGCGTTGGTTTCCAGTATCAGTTGGAATTTTTCTGTTTCACTCTGTTTTCTCCTGTATAGGTAGATATGTTTGGAACTATAAATAAAACAGGGTTCATGCTAGCTCCTTGAAACTTGACAAAATAAAGTAGTTCTATACTCTATCTCTATGGTTTGTTTCCTCTTGAAGTAGCCCTCAGCAGAGACTGGCGAAAGACACTTTAATTTGAAAGGGTTTGCCAAGCTTCCAAAAAACTACTTGTTTTCTGAAATCTCAGCAAATATTTTTTCACCCAATCTTGATGATACTTAGTGGTAATAATCAGTTCAATAATCCCACTTGGCTGCCCAATATTCATGCTACAAATTTGAAACGTTCGTTTCCAGTAACACTTTGAATTTTTCGGTTTCACTCTGTTTTCTCCTATATAGATAGATGGGTTTGGAACTCTAAATCAAACATGGTTAGTGCTAGCTTCTTGAAACTTGACACAATAAAGTAGTTCTAATTTCTATCTGTATGGTTTGTTTGCTCCTGAAGTAACCCTAAGCTGAGACTGGCAAAAGACAGTTCAATTTGAAAGGGGGTGCCAATCTTCCAAAAAACTACTAGTTTTCTGAAATCTCAGCAAATATTTTTTCACCCTATCTTCATGATACTTGGTGGTAAGGATCAGTTCACTTAGCCCACTTGGCTGCCGAATTTTCATTCTACTAGGTTGATGGGTTCCTTTCCAGTAACAGTTTGAATTTTCCGGTTTCACTCTCTTTTCCACAATATGGATAGGTGTATTTGGAACTCTAAGTCTAAAACGGTTTGTGCTAGCTTTTGTAACTTGACACAATAAAGTAGTTCTAATTTCTATCTCTATGGTTCGTTTCCTCTTGATGTAGCCCTAAGCTGAGACTGGCGAAAGACAGTTCAATTTGAAAGGGGGTTGCAACCTTCCAAAAAAATACTAGTTTTCTGAAATCTCAGCAAATATTTTTTCACCCTATCTTGATGTTACTTGGTGGTAATGACCAGTTCACTTAGCCCACTTGCTACCCAATTTTCATTCTACTAGGTTGAAGCATTTGTTGCAAGTAAAATGTGAATTTTTCGGTTTCACTCTTTTCGACAATATGGAGATGTGTTTTTGGAACTCTAAATCCAAAACGGTTTGTACTAGCTCTTTGAACTTGACACAATAAATTAGTTCTAACTTCTATCTCTAAGGTTTGTTTCCTCTTCATGTAGCCCTAAGCAGACACTGGCGAAAGACACTGTAATTTGAAAGGTGTGCCAAGCTTCCAAAAAACTACTAGTTTTCTAAAATCTCAGAAAATATTGTTTCAACCAATCTGGATGTTACTTGGTGGTAATGATCAGTTCAATAAGGCCACTTAGCTGGCCAGTTTTCATTCTACTAGGTTGAAGCATTCGTTGCCAGTAACCGTGTGAATTTTTTGGTTTCACCCTGTTTTCTCTTATATAGATAGATATGTTTGGAACACTAAATCAAACACGGTTTGTGCTAGCTTCTTGAAACTTGACACAATAAAGTAGTTCTAATTTCAATCTCTATGGTTTGTTTCGTCCTGAAGTAGCCCTAAGGTGAGACTGGCAAAAGACAATTCAATTTGAAAGGGGGTGCCAAGCTACCAAAAAACTACTAGTTTTCTGAAATCTCAGCAAATATTTTTTCACCCTATCTTCATGATACTTGGTGGTAATGATCAGTTCACTTAGCAGACTTGGCTGCAAAATTTTCATTCTACTAGGTTCAAGGGTTCGTTTCCACTAACAGTTTGAATTTTCCGGTTTCACTCTCTTTTCGACAATATGGATAGGTTTATTTGGAACTCTAAGTCTAAAACGGTTTGTGCTAGTTTTTGAAACTTGACACAATAAAGTAGTTCTAATTTCTATCTCTATGGTTTGTTTCTCTTGATGTAGCCCTAAGCTGAGACTGGCGAAAGACAGTTCAATTTGAAAGGGGGTGCCAACCTTCCAAAAAACTAGTAGTTTTCTGAAATTTCAGCAAATATTTTTTCACCCTATCTTGATGTTACTTGGTGGTAATGACCTGTTCACTTAGCCCACATGGCTGCCCAATTTTCATTCTACTAGGTTAGAATATTCGTTGCCAGTAAAAGTGTGAATTTTTCGGTTTCACTCTTTTCGACAATATGGAGAGGTGTATTTGGAACTCTAAATCTAAAACGATTTATACTAGCTCTTTGAAACTTGACACAATAAATTAGTTCTAACTTCTATCTCTATGGTGTGTTTCCTCTTCATGTAGCCCTAAGCAGACACTGGCGAAAGACACTTTAATTTGAAAGGGGTTGACAAGCTTCCAAAAAACTACTAGTTTTCTAAAATCTCAGAAAATATTTTTTCACCCAAACTGGATGTTAGGTGGTGGTAACGATCAGTTCAATAAGGCCACTTAGCTGGCCAATTTTCATTCTACTAGGTTGAAGCATTCGTGTCCAGTACCAGTGTGAATTTTTCGGTTTCACCCTGGTTTCTCCTATATAGATACACGTGTTTGGAACACTAAATCAAGCACGGTTTGTGCTAGCTCCTTGAAACTTGACACCATAAAGTAGTTCTAAGATCTATCTCTAAGGTTTGTTACCTCTTGAAGTAGCCCTAAGCAGACACTGGCGAAAGACACTGTAATTTGAAAGGTGTTCCCAAGCTTCCAAAAAACTACTAGTTTTCTAAAATCTCAGAAAATATTTTTTCACCCAATCTGGATGTTACTGGGTGGTAATGATCAGTTCAATAAGGTCACTTAGCTGGCCAATTTTCATTCTACTAGGTTGAAGCTTTCGTTGCCAGTAACAGTGTGAATTTTTCGGTTTCACTCTGTTTTCTCCTATATAGATAGATGTGTTTGGAACACTAAATCAAACACGGTTTGTGCTAGCTCCTTGAAACTTGACATATTAAAGTAGTTCTAAGTTCTGTCTCTATGGTTTGTTTCCTCTTGAAGTAGCCCTAAGAAGAGACTGGCGAAAGACACTTTCATTTGAAAGGGGTTGCCAAACAAGCAAAAAACTAATAGTTTTCTGAAATCTCAGCAAATATTTTTTCACCCAATTTTGATGATACTTGGTGGTAATGATCAGTTCACTTAGCCCACTTACCTGCCCAATTTTCTCTCTGCTAGGATCAAGCGTTGGTTTCCAGTAACAGTTGGAATTTTTCTGTTTCACTCTGTTTTCTCCTGTATAGGTAGATATGTTTGGAACTATAAATAAAACGAAGTTCATGATAGCTCCTTGAAACTTGACAAAATAAAGTAGTTCTATGCTCTATCTCTATGGTTTGTTTCCTCTTGAAGTAGCCCTCAGCAGAGACTGGCCAAAGACACTTTAATTTGAAAGGGGTTGCCAAGCTTCCAAAAAACTACTAGTTTTCTGAAATCTCAGCAAATATTTTTTCACCCAATCATGATGATACTTGGTGGTAAGGATCAGTTCAATAAACCCAGTATGCTGCCCAATATTCATTCTTCTATGTTGAAGCGTTCGTTTCCAGTAACACTTTGAATTTTTCGGTTTCACTCTGTTTTCTCCTATATAGATAGATGGGTCTGGAACTCTAAATCAAACACGGTTAGTGCTAGCTTCTTGAAACTTGACACAATAAATTAGTTCCAATTTGTATCTCTATGGTTTCTTTTGTCCTGAAGTAGCCCTAAGGTGAGACTGGCAAAAGACGTTCAATTTGAAAGGGGGTGCCAAGCTTCCAAAAAACTACTAGTTTTCTGAAATCTCAGCAAATATTTTTTCACCCTATCTTCAAGATACTTGGTGGTAATGACCAGTTCACTTAGCCCACTTGGCTGCCCAATTTTCATTCTACTAGGTTGAAGCATTCGTTGCCAGTCAAAGTGTGAATTTTTCGGTTTCACTCTTTTCGACAATATGGAGAGGTGTATTTGGAACTCTAAATCTAAAACGGTTTGTACTAGCTCTTTGAAACTTGACACAATAAATTAGTTCTAACTTCTATCTCTAAGGTTTGTTTCCTCTTGATGTAGCCCTAAGCAGACACTGGCGAAAGACACTGTAATTTGAGAGTGGTTGCCAATCTTCCAAAAAACTATTAGTTTTCTAAAATCTCAGAAAATATTTTTTCACCGAATCTGGATGTTACTTGGTGGTAATGATCAGTTCAATAAGGCCACTTAGCTGGCCAATTTTCATTCTACTAGGTTGAAGCATTCGTTGCCAGTAACAGTGTGAATTTTTCGGTTTCACTCTGTTTTCTCCTATATAGACACATGTGTTTGGAACACTAAATCAAACACGGTTTGTGCTAGCTCCTTGAAACTTGACACAATAAAGTAGTTCTAAGTTCTATCTCTATGGTTTGTTTCCTCTTGAATTAGGCCTAAACAGAGACTGGCGAAAGACACTTTCACTTGAAAGTGGTTGCCAAGCAACCAAAAAACTACTAGTTTTCTGAAATCTCAGCAAATATTTTTTCACCCAATCTGGATGTTACTGGGTGGTAATGATCAGTTCAATAAGGTGACTTAGCTGGCCAATTTTCATTCTACTAGGTTGAAGCATTCGTTGCCAGTAACAGTGTGAATTTTTCGGTTTCACTCTGTTTTCTTTTATATAGATAGATGTGTTTGGAACACTAAATCAAACACGGTTTGTGCTAGCTTCTTGAAACTTGACACAATAAAGTAGTTCTAAGTTCTGTCTTTATGGTTTGTTTCCTCTTGAAGTAGCCCTAAGAAGAGACTGGCGAAAGACACTTTCATTTGATAGGGGTTGCCAAGCAACCAAAAAACTACTAGTTTTCTGAAATCTCAGCAAATATGTTTTCACCCAATTTTGATGATACTTGGTGGTAATGATCAGTTCACTTAGCCCACTTATCTGCCCAATTTTCTAACTTCTAGGATGAAGCGTTGGTTTCCAGTAACAGTTGGAATTTTTCTGTTTCACTCTGTTTTCTCCTGTATAGGTAGATATGTTTGGAACTCTAAATAAAACAGAGTTCATGCTAGCTCCTTGAAACTTGACAATATAAAGTAGTTCTATGCTCTATCTCTATGGTGTTTTCCTCTTAAAATAGCCCTCCGCAGAGACTGGCGAAAGACACTTTAATTTAAAAGGCGTTGCCAAGCTTCCAAAAAACTACTAGTTTTCTGAAATCTCAGCAAATATTTTTTCACCCAATCTTGATGATACTTGGTGGTAAGGATCAGTTCAATAAACCCACTTCATGGCCTAATATTCATTCTTCTATGTTGAAGCGTTCGTTTCCAGTAACACTTTGAATTTTTCGGTTTCACTCTGTTTTCTCCTATATGGATAGATGGGTTTGGAACTCTAAATCAAACACGGTTCGCACTAGCTTCTTGAAACTTGACACAATAAAGTAGTTCTAATTTCTATCTCTATGGTTTGTTTCCTACTGAAGTAGCCCTAAGCTGAGACTGGCAAAAGACTGTTCAATTTGAAAGGGGGTGCCAAGCTTCCAAAAAACTCCTAGTTTTATGAAATCTCAGCAAATATTTTTTCACCCTATTTTCATGATACTTGGTGGTAATGAACAGTTCACTTCGCCCACTTGGATTCCCAATTTTCATTCTACTAGTTTGAAGCGTTCGTTTCCAGTAACAGTTTGAATTTTCCGGTTTCACTCTGTTTTCGACAATATGGTTTGTACTAGCTCTTTGAAACTTGACACAATAAATTAGTTCTAACTTCTGTCTCTAAGTTTTGTTTCCTCTTGATGTAGCCCTAAGCAGACACTGGCGAAAGACACTGTAATTTGAAAGGGGTTGCCAGTCTTCCAAAAAACTACTAGTTTTCTAAAATCTCAGAAAATATTTTTTCACCCAATCTGGATGTTACTTGGTGGTAATGATCAGTTCAATAAGGCCACTTAGCTGGCCAATTTTCATTCTACTAGGTTGAAGCATTCGTTGCCAGTAACAGTGTGAATTTTTCGGTTTCACTCTGTTTTCTCCGATATAGATACATGTGTTTGGAACACTAAATCAAACACGGTTTGTGCTAGCTCCTTGAAACTTGACACAATAAAGTTGTTCTAAGTTCTATCTCTTTGGTTTGTTTCCTCTTGAATTAAGCCTAAACAGAGACTGGCTAAAGACACTTTCATTTGAAAGGGGTTGCCAAGCAACCAAAAAACTACTAGTTTTCTGAAGTCTCAGCAAATATTTTTCACTCAATTTTGATGACACTTGGTGGTAATGATCAGTTGACTTAGCCCACTTACCTGCCCATTTTTCTCTCTTCTAGGATGAAGCGTTGTTTTCCCGTAACAGTTGGAATTTTTGTGTTTCACTCTGTTTTCTCCTGTATAGGTAGATATATTTGGAACTATAAATAAAACAGGGTTCATGCTAGCTCCTTGAAACTTGACAAAATAAAGTAGTTCTATGTTCTATCTCTATGGATTGTTTCCTCTTGAAGTAGCCCTCAGCAGAGACTGGCGAAAGACAGTTTTATTTGAAAGGGGTTGCCAAGCTTCCAAAAAACTACTAGTTTTCTGAAATCTCAGCAAATAATTTTTCACCCAATCTTGATGATACTTGGTGGTAATGATCAGTTCAATAAACCCACTTGGCTGCCCAATATTCATTCTACTAGGTTGAAGCGTTCATTTCCAGTAACACTTTGAATTTTTCGGTTTCACTCTGTTTTCTCCTATATAGATAGATGGTTTTGGAACTCTAAATCAAACATGGTTGTGCTAGCTTCTTGACACTTGACACAATAAAGTAGTTCTAATTTGTATCTCTATGGTTTGTTTCCTCTTGAAGTAGCCCTAAGAAGAGACTGGCGAAAGACACTGTCATTTGAAAGGGGTTGCCAAGCTTCCAAAAAACTAGTGGTTTTCTGAAATATCTGCAAATATTTTTTAACCCAATCTTGATGATTCTTGGTGGTAATGATATGTTCAATAAACGCTCTTGGCTGACCAATTTTCCTTCTACTAGGTTGAAGCGTTTGTTTCCGGTAACAGTTTGAATTTTTCGGTTTCACTCTGTTTTCTCCTATATAGATAGATGTGTTTGGAACACTAAATCAAACACGGTTTGTGCTAGATCATTGAATGTTGACACAATAAAGTAGTTCTAAGTTCTATCTGTATGGTTTGTTTCCTCTTGAAGTAGCCCTAAGCTGAGACTGGCAAAAGACAGTTCAATTTGAAAGGGGTTGCCAAGCTTCCAAAAAACTACTAGTTTTCTGAAATCTCAGCAAATATTTTTTCACCCTATCTTCATGATACTTGGTGGTAATGATCAGTTCACTTAGCAGACTTGGCTGCAAAATTTTCATTCTACTAGTTTGAAGGGTTCGTTTCCACTAACAGTTTGAATTTTCCGGTTTCACTCTCTTTTCGACAATATGGATAGGTTTATTTGGAACTCTAAGTCTAAAACGGTTTGTGCTAGTTTTTGAAACTTGACACAATAAAGTAGTTCTAATTTCTATCTCTATGGTTTGTTTCTCTTGATGTAGCCCTAAGCTGAGACTGGCGAAAGACAGTTCAATTTGAAAGGGGGTGCCAACCTTCCAAAAAACTAGTAGTTTTCTGAAATTTCAGCAAATATTTTTTCACCCTATCTTGATGTTACTTGGTGGTAATGACCTGTTCACTTAGCCCACATGGCTGCGAATTTTCATTCTACTAGGTTAGAATATTCGTTGCCAGTAAAAGTGTGAATTTTTCGGTTTCACTCTTTTCGACAATATGGAGAGGTGTATTTGGAACTCTAAATCTAAAACGATTTATACTAGCTCTTTGAAACTTGACACAATAAATTAGTTCTAACTTCGATCTTTATGGTTTGTTTCCTCTTCATGTAGCCCTAAGCAGACACTGGCGAAAGACACTTTAATTTGAAAGGGGTTGACAAGCTTCCAAAAAACTACTAGTTTTCTAAAATCTCAGAAAATATTTTTTCACCCAAACTGGATGTTAGGTGGTGGTAACGATCAGTTCAATAAGGCCACTTAGCTGGCCAATTTTCATTCTACTAGGTTGAAGCATTCGTGTCCAGTACCAGTGTGAATTTTTCGGTTTCACCCTGGTTTCTCCTATATAGATACACGTGTTTGGAACACTAAATCAAGCACGGTTTGTGCTAGCTCCTTGAAACTTGACACCATAAAGTAGTTCTAAGATCTATCTCTAAGGTTTGTTTCCTCTTGAAGTAGCCCTAAGCAGACACTGGCGAAAGACACTGTAATTTGAAAGGGGTTCCCAAGCTTCCAAAAAACTACTAGTTTTCTAAAATCTCAGAAAATATTTTTTCACCCAATCTGGATGTTACTGGGTGGTAATGATCAGTTCAATAAGGTCACTTAGCTGGCCAATTTTCATTCTACTAGGTTGAAGCTTTCGTTGCCAGTAACAGTGTGAATTTTTCGGTTTCACTCTGTTTTCTCCTATATAGATAGATGTGTTTGGAACACTAAATCAAACACGGTTTGTGCTAGCTCCTTGAAACTTGACATATTAAAGTAGTTCTAAGTTCTGTCTCTATGGTTTGTTTCCTCTTGAAGTAGCCCTAAGAAGAGACTGGCGAAAGACACTTTCATTTGAAAGGGGTTGCCAAACAAGCAAAAAACTAATAGTTTTCTGAAATCTCAGCAAATATTTTTTCACCCAATTTTGATGATACTTGGTGGTAATGATAAGTTCACTTAGCCCACTTACCTGCCCAATTTTCTCTCTGCTAGGATGAAGCATTGGTTTCCAGTAACAGTTGGAATTTTTCTGTTTCACTCTGTTTTCTCCTGTATAGGTAGATATGTTTGGAACTATAAATAAAACGAAGTTCATGATAGCTCCTTGAAACTTGACAAAATAAAGTAGTTCTATGCTCTATCTCTATGGTTTGTTTCCTCTTGAAGTAGCCCTCAGCAGAGACTGGCCAAAGACACTTTAATTTGAAAGGGGTTGCCAAGCTTCCAAAAAACTACTAGTTTTCTGAAATCTCAGCAAATATTTTTTCACCCAATCATGATGATACTTGGTGGTAAGGATCAGTTCAATAAACCCACTACACTGCCCAATATTCATTCTTCTATGTTGAAGCGTTCGTTTCCAGTAACACTTTGAATTTTTCGGTTTCACTCTGTTTTCTCCTATATAGATAGATGGGTCTGGAACTCTAAATCAAACACGGTTAGTGCTAGCTTCTTGAAACTTGACACAATAAATTAGTTCCAATTTGTATCTCTCTGGTTTCTTTCGTTTTGAAGTAGCCCTAAGGTGAGACTGGCAAAAGACGTTCAATTTGAAAGGGGGTGCCAAGCTTCCAAAAAACTACTAGTTTTCTGAAATCTCAGCAAATATTTTTTCACCCTATCTTCATGATACTTGGTGGTAATGACCAGTTCACTTAGCCCACTAGACTGCCCAATTTTCATTCTACTAGGTTGAAGCGTTTGTTTCCAGTAACAGTTTGAATTTTCCGGTTTCACTCTGTTTTTGACAATATGGATAGGTGTATTTGGAACTCTAAATCTAAAACGGTTTGTACTAGCTCTTTGAAACTTGACACAATAAATTAGTTCTAACTTCTATCTCTAAGGTTTGTTTCCTCTTGATGTAGCCCTAAGCAGACACTGGCGAAAGACACTGTAATTTGAGAGTGGTTGCCAATCTTCCAAAAAACTATTAGTTTTCTAAAATCTCAGAAAATATTTTTTCACCGAATCTGGATGTTACTTGGTGGTAATGATCAGTTCAATAAGGCCACTTAGCTGGCCAATTTTCATTCTACTAGGTTGAAGCATTCGTTGCCAGTAACAGTGTGAATTTTTCGGTTTCACTCTGTTTTCTCCTATATAGACACATGTGTTTGGAACACTAAATGAAACACGGTTTTTGCTAGCTCCTTGAAACTTGACACAATAAAGTAGTTCTAAGTTCTATCTCTATGGTTTGTTTCCTCTTGAAATAGGCCAAAACAGAGACTGGCGAAAAACACTTTCACTTGAAAGGGGTTGCCAAGCAACCAAAAAACTACTAGTTTTCTGAAATCTCAGCATATTTTTTCACCCAATCTGGATGTTACTGGGTGGTAATGATCAGTTCAATAAGGTGACTTAGCTGGCCAATTTTCATTCTACTAGGTTGAAGCTTTCGTTGCCAGTAACAGTGTGAATTTTTCGGTTTCACTCTGTTTTCTCCTATATAGATAGATGTGTTTGGAACACTAAATCAAACACGGTTTGTGCTAGCTTCTTGAAACTTGACACAATAAAGTAGTTCTAAGTTCTGTCTTTATGGTTTGTTTCCTCTTAAGTAGCCCTAAGAAGAGACTGGCGAAAGACACTTTCATTTGATAGGGGTTGCCAAGCAACCAAAAAACTACTAGTTTTCTGAAATCTCAGCAAATATTTTTTCACCCAATTTTGATGATACTTGGTGGTAATGATCAGTTCACTTAGCCCACTTATCTGCCCAATTTTCTCACTTCTAGGATGAAGCGTTGGTTTCCAGTAACAGTTGGAATTTTTCTGTTTCACTCTGTTTTCTCCTGTATAGGTAGATATGTTTGGAACTATAAATAAAACGAAGTTCATGATAGCTCCTTGAAACTTGACAAAATAAAGTAGTTCTATGCTCTATCTCTATGGTTTGTTTCCTCTTGAAGTAGCCCTCAGCAGAGACTGGCCAAAGACACTTTAATTTGAAAGGGGTTGCCAAGCTTCCAAAAAACTACTAGTTTTCTGAAATATCAGCAAATATTTTTTCACCCAATCATGATGATACTTGGTGGTAAGGATCAGTTCAATAAACCCACTACGCTGCCCAATATTCATTCTTCTATGTTTTAAGCGTTTGTTTCCAGTAACACTTTGAATTTTTCGGTTTCACTCTGTTTTCTCCTATATGGATAGATGGGTTTGGAACTCTAAATCAAACACGGTTAGCACTAGCTTCTTGAAACTTGACACAATAAAGTAGTTCTAATTTCTATCTCTATGGTTTGTTTCCTACTGAAGTAGCCCTAAGCTGAGACTGGCAAAAGACAGTTCAATTTGAAAGGGGGTGCCAAGCTTCCAAAAAACTCCTAGTTTTATGAAATCTCAGCAAATATTTTTTCACCCTATTTTCATGATACTTGGTGGTAATGACCAGTTCACTTAGCCCACTTGGATTCCCAATTTTCATTCTACTAGTTTGAAGCGTTCGTTTCCAGTAACAGTTTGAATTTTCCGGTTTCACTCTGTTTTTGACAATATGGTTTGTACTAGCGCTTTGAAACTTGACACAATAAATTAGTTCTAACTTCTGTCTCTAAGTTTTGATTCCTCTTGATGTAGCCCTAAGCAGACACTGGCGAAAGACACTGTAATTTGAAAGGGGTTGCCAGTCTTCCAAAAAACTACTAGTTTTCTAAAATCTCAGAAAATATTTTTTCACCCAATCTGGATGTTACTTGGTGGTAATGATCAGTTCAATAAGGCCACTTAGCTGGCCAATTTTTATTCTACTAGGTTGAAGCATTCGTTGCCAGTAACAGTGTGAATTTTTCGGTTTCAATCTGTTTTCTCCGATATAGATACATGTGTTTGGAACACTAAATCAAACACGGTTTGTGCTAGCTCCTTGAAACTTGACACAATAAAGTGGTTCTAAGTTCTATCTCTTTGGTTTGTTTCCTCTTGAATTAAGCCTAAACAGAGACTGGCTAAAGACACTTTCATTTGAAAGGGGTTGCCAAGCAACCAAAAAACTACTAGTTTTCTGAAATCTCAGCAAATATTTTTTCACTCAATTTTGATGACACTTGGTGGTAATGATCAGTTGACTTAGCCCACTTACCTGCCCAATTTTCTCTCTTCTAGGATGAAGCGTTGTTTTCCCGTAACAGTTGGAATTTTTGTGTTTCACTCTGTTTTCTCCTGTATAGGTAGATATATTTGGAACTATAAATAAAACAGGGTTCATGCTAGCTCCTTGAAACTTGACAAAATAAAGTAGTTCTATGTTCTATCTCTATGGATTGTTTCCTCTTGAAGTAGCCCTCAGCAGAGACTGGCGAAAGACAGTTTTATTTGAAAGGGGTTGCCAAGCTTCCAAAAAACTACTAGTTTTCTGAAATCTCAGCAAATAGTTTTTAACACAATCTTGATGATACTTACTGGTAATGATCAGTTCAATAAACCCACTTGGCTGCCCAATATTCATTCTTCTAGGTTGAAGCGTTCCTTTCCAGTAACAGTTTGAATTTTTCGGTTTCACTCTGCTTTCTCCTATATATATATACATAGGTTTGGAACTCTAAATCAAACACGGTTAGTGCTAGCTTCTTGAAACTTGACACAAAAAAGTAGTTCTAATTTCTATCTCTACGGTTTGTTTCCTCTTGCAGTAGCCCTAAGCTGAGAGTGGCAAAAGACAGTTCAATTTGAAAGGGGTTGCCAAGCTTCCAAAAAACTAGTAGTTTTCTGAAATCTCAGCAAATATTTTTTCACCCTATCTTCATGATACTTGGGGGTAATGATCAGTTCACTTAGCCCACTTGGCTGCCGAATTTTCATTCTACTAGGTTGATGGGTTCGTTTCCAGTAACAGTTTGAATTTTCCGGTTTCACTCTCTTTTCGACAATATGGATAGGTGTATTTGGAACTCTAAGTCTAAAACGGTTTGTGCTAGCATTTGAAACTTGACACAATAAAGTAGTTCTAATTTCTATCTCTATGGTTTGTTTCCTCTTGATGTAGCCCTAAGCTGAGACTGGAGAAAGACAGTTCAATTTGAAAGGGGGTGGCAAACTTCCAAAAAACTAGTAGTTTTCTGAAATCTCAGCAAATATTCTTTCACCCTATCTTGATGTTACCTGGTGGTAATGACCAGTTCACTTAGCCCACTTGCTGCCCAATTTTCATTCTACTAGGTTGAAGCATTCATTGCCAGTCAAAGTGTGAATTTTCCGGTTTCACTCTGTTTTCGACAATATGGATAGGTGTATTTGGAACTCTAAATCTAAAACGGTTTGTACTAGCTCTTTGAAACTTGACACAATAAATTAGTTCTAACTTCTATCTCTAAGTTTTGTTTCCTCTTGATGTAGCCCTAAGCAGACACTGGCGAAAGACACTGTAATTTGAAAGGGGTTGCCAATCTTCCAAAAAACTACTAGTTTTCTAAAATCTTCGAAAATATTTTTTCACCCAATCTGGATGTTACTTGGTGGTAATGATCAGTTCAATAAGGCCCCTTACCTGGCCAATTTTCATGCTACTAGCTTGAAGCATTCGTTGCCAGTAACAGTGTGAATTTTTCGGTTTCACTCTGTTTTCTCAAATATAGATAGATGGGTTTGGAACTCTAAATCAAACATGGCTTGTGCTAGCTTCTTGAAACTTGACACAATAAAGTTGTGCTAATTTCTATCTCTATGGTTTGTTTCCTCTTGAAGTAGCAATAAGAAGAGACTGGCGATAGACACTTTCAATTGAAAGGGGTTGCCAAGCTTCCAAAAAACTACCAGTTTTCTGAAATATCAGCAAATATTTTTTAACCAAATCTTGATGATTCTTGGTGGTAATGATCAGTTCAATAAACGCACATTTCTGACCAATTTTCATTCTACTAGGTTGAAGCGTTTGTTTCTGGTAACAGTTTGAATTTTTCGGTTTCACTCTGTTTTCTCTTGTATAGATAGATGTGTTTGGATCAATAAATCAAACACGGTTTGTGCTAGATCCTTGAAAGTTGACACAATAAAGTACTTCTAATTTCTATCTCTATGGTTTGTTTCCTCCTGAAGTAGCCCTAAGCTGAGACTGGCAAAAGACAGTTCAATTTGAAAGGGGGTGCCAAGCTTCCAAAAAACTACTAGTTTTCTGAAATCTCAGCAAATATTTTTTCACCCTATCTTCATGATACTTGGTGGTAATGACCAGTTCACTTAGCCCACTTGGCTACCCAATTTTCATTCTACTAGGTTGAAGCGTTCGTTTCCAGTAACAGTTTGAATATTCCGGTTTCACTCTGTTTTCGACAATATGGATAGGTGTATTTGGAACTCTAAATCTAAAACGGTTTGTACTAGCTCTTTGAAACTTGACACAATCAATTAGTTCTAACTTCTATCTCTAAGGTTTCTTTCCTCTTGATGTAGCCCTAAGCACACACTGGCGAAAGACACTGTAATTTGAAAGGGGTTGCCAAGCTTCAAAAAAACTACTAGTTTTCTAAAATCTCAGAAAATATTTTTTCACCCAATCTAGCTGTTACTTGGTGGTAATGATCAGTTCAATAAGGCCACTTAGCTGGCCAATTTTCATTCTACTCGGTTGAAGCATTCCTTGCCAATAACAGTGTGAATTTTTCGGTTTCACTCTGCTTTCTCCTATATAGATACATGTGTTTGGAACACTAAATCAAACACGGTTTGTGCTAGCTCCTTGAAACTTGACACAATAAAGTAGTTCTAAGTTCTATCTCTATGGTTTGTTTAATCTTGAACTAGGCCTAAACAGAGACTGGCGAAAGACCCTTTCGTTTGAAAGGAGTTGCCAAGCAACCAAAAAACTACTAGTTTTCTGAAATCTCAGCAAATATTTTTTCACCCAATTTTGATGATACTTGGTGGTAATGATCAGTTCACTTAGCCCACTTATCTGCCCAATTTTCTCTCTTCTATGATGAAGCGTTGGTTTCCAGTATCAGTTGGAATTTTTCTGTTTCACTCTGTTTTCTCCTGTATAAGTAGATATGTTTGGAACTATAAATAAAACAGGGTTCATGCTAGCTCCTTGAAACTTGACAAAATAAAGTAGTTCTATACTCTATCTCTATGGTTTGTTTCCTCTTGAAGTAGCCCTCAGCAGAGACTGGCGAAAGACACTTTAATTTGAAAGGGGTTGCCAAGCTTCCAAAAAACTACTTGTTTTCTGAAATCTCAGCAAATATTTTTTCACCCAATCTTGATGATACTTAGTGGTAATAATCAGTTCAATAATCCCACTTGGCTGCCCAATATTCATGCTACAATTTTGAAACATTCGTTTCCAGTAACACTTTGAATTTTTCGGTTTCACTCTGTTTTCTCCTATATAGATAGATGGGTTTGGAACTCTAAATCAAACATGGTTAGTGCTAGCTTCTTGAAACTTGACACAATAAAGTAGTTCTAATTTCTATCTGTATGGTTTGTTTGCTCCTGAAGTAACCCTAAGCTGAGACTGGCAAAAGACAGTTCAATTTGAAAGGGGGTGCCAATCTTCAAAAAACTACTAGTTTTCTGAAATCTCAGCAAATATTTTTTCACCCTATCTTCATGATACTTGGTGGTAATGATCAGTTCACTTAGCCCACTTGGCTGCCGAATTTTCATTCTACTAGGTTGATGGGTTCCTTTCCAGTAACAGTTTGAATTTTCCGGTTTCACTCTCTTTTCCACAATATGGATAGGTGTATTTGGAACTCTAAGTCTAAAACGGTTTGTGCTAGCTTTTGTAACTTGACACAATAAAGTAGTTCTAATTTCTATCTCTATGGTTTGTTTCCTCTTGATGTAGCCCTAAGCTGAGACTGGCGAAAGACAGTTCAATTTGAAAGGGGGTTGCAACCTTCCAAAAAAATACTAGTTTTCTGAAATCTCAGCAAATATTTTTTCACCCTATCTTGATGTTACTTGGTGGTAATGACCAGTTCACTTAGCCCACTTGCTACCCAATTTTCATTCTACTAGGTTGAAGCATTCGTTGCAAGTAAAATGTGAATTTTTCGGTTTCACTCTTTTCGACAATATGGAGAGGTGTTTTTGGAACTCTAAATCCAAAACGGTTTGTACTAGCTCTTTGAACTTGACACAATAAATTAGTTCTAACTTCTATCTCTAAAGTTTGTTTCCTCTTCATGTAGCCCTAAGCAGACACTGGCGAAAGACACTGTAATTTGAAAGGTGTGCCAAGCTTCCAAAAAACTACTAGTTTTCTAAAATCTCAGAAAATATTGTTTCAACCAATCTGGATGTTACTTGGTGGTAATGATCAGTTCAATAAGGCCACTTAGCTGGCCAGTTTTCATTCTACTAGGTTGAAGCATTCGTTGCCAGTAACCGTGTGAATTTTTTGGTTTCACCCTGTTTTCTCTTATATAGATAGATATGTTTGGAACACTAAATCAAACACGGTTTGTGCTAGCTTCTTGAAACTTGACACAATAAAGTAGTTCTAATTTCAATCTCTATGGTTTGTTTCGTCCTGAAGTAGCCCTAAGGTGAGACTGGCAAAAGACAATTCAATTTGAAAGGGGGTGCCAAGCTACCAAAAAACTACTAGTTTTCTGAAATCTCAGCAAATATTTTTTCACCCTATCTTCATGATACTTGGTGGTAATGACCAGTTCACTTTGCCCACTTGGCTGCCCAATTTTCATTCTACTAGGTTGAAGCATTCGTTGCCAGTCAAAGTGTGAATTTTTCGGTTTCACTCTTTTCGACAATATGGAGAGGTGTATTTGGAACTCTAAATCTAAAACGGTTTGTACTAGCTCTTTGAAACTTGACACAATAAATTAGTTCTAACTTCTATCTCTAAGGTTTGTGTCCTCTTGATGTAGCCCTAAGCAGACACTGGCGAAAGACACTTAAATTTGAAAGGGGTTGCCAAGTTTCCAAAAAACTACTAGTGTTCTAAAATCTCAGAAAATATTTTTTCACCCAATCTGGGTGTTACTTGGTGGTAATGATCAGTTCAATAAGGCCAATTAGCTGGCCAATTTTCATTCTACTAGGTTGAAGCATTCGTTGCCAGTAACAGTGTGAATTTTTCGGTTTCACCCTGTTTTCTCCTATATAGATACATGTGTTTGGAACACTAAAACAAACACGGTTTGTGCTAGCTCCTTGAAACTTGACACCATAAAGTAGTTCTAAGTTCTCTCTCTAAGGTTGTTTCCTCTTGAAATAGTCCTAAGCAGACACTGGCGAAAGACACTGTAATTTGAAAGGGGTTGCCAAGCTTCCAGAAAACTACTAGTTTTCTAAAATCTCAGAAAATTTTTTTTCACCCAATCTGGATGTTACTGGGTGGTAAGGATCAGTTCAATAAGGCCACTTAGCTGGCCAAGTTTCATTCTACTAGGTTGAAGCATTCGTTGCCAGTAACTGTGAAATTTTCGGTTTCACTCTGTTTTCTCCTATATAGATACATGTGTTTGGAAGACTAAATCAAACACGGTTTGTGCTAGCTACTTGAAACGTGACATATTAAAGTAGTTCTAAGTTCTGTCTCTATGGTTTGTTTCCTCTTGAAGTAGCCCGAAGAAGAGACTGGCGAAAGACACTTTCATTTGAAAGGGGTTTCCAAGCAACCAAAAAACTACTAGTTATCTGAAATCTCAGCAAATATTTTTTCACCCAATTTTGATGATACTAGGTGGTTATGATCAGTTCACTTAGCCCACTTACCTGCCCATTTTTCTCACATCTAGGATGAAGCGTTGGTTTCCAGTAACAGTTGGAATTTTTCTGTTTCACTCTGTTTTCTCCTGTATAGGTAGATATGTTTGGAACTATAAATAAAACAGGGTTCATGCTAGCTCCTTGAAACTTGACAAAATAAAGTAGTTCTATGCTCTATCTCTATGGTTTGTTTCCTCTTGAAGTAGCCCTCAGCAGAGAGTGGCGAAAGACACTTTAATTTGAAAGGGGTTGCCAAGCTTCCAAAAAACTACTAGTTTTCTGAAATCTCAGCAAATATTTTTTCACCCAATCTTGATGATACTTGGTGGTAAAGATCAGTTCATTAAACCCACTTGGCTGCCCAGTATTCATTCTACTAAGTTGATGGTTTCGTTTCCAGTAACACTTTGAATTTTTCGGTTTCACTCTGTTTTCTCCTATATAGATAGATGGGTTTGGAACTCTAAATCAAACACGGTTAGTGCTAGCTTCTTGAAACTTGACACAATAAATTAGTTCTAATTCCTATCTCTATGGTTTGTTTCCTCCTGAAGTAGCCCTAAGCTGAGACTGGCAAAAGACAGTTCAATTTGAAAGGGGGTGCCAAGCTTCCAAAAAACTACTAGTTTTCTGAAATCTCAGCAAATATTTTTTCACCCAATCTTGATGATACTTGGTGGTAAAGATCAGTTCATTAAACCCACTTGGCTGCCCAGTATTCATTCTACTAAGTTGATGGTTTCGTTTCCAGTAACACTTTGAATTTTTCGGTTTCACTCTGTTTTCTCCTATATAGATAGATGGGTTTGGAACTCTAAATCAAACACGGTTAGTGCTAGCTTCTTGAAACTTGACACAATAAATTAGTTCTAATTCCTATCTCTATGGTTTGTTTCCTCCTGAAGTAGCCCTAAGCTGAGACTGGCAAAAGACAGTTCAATTTGAAAGGGGGTGCCAAGCTTCCAAAAAACTACTAGTTTTCTGAAATCTCAGCAAATATTTTTTCACCCAATCTTGATGATACTTGGTGGTGAAGATCAGTTCATTAAACCCACTTGGCTGCCCAATATTCATTCTACTAAGTTGATGGTTTCGTTTCCAGTAACACTTTGAATTTTTTTGTTTCACTCTGTTTTCTCCTATATAGATAGATGGGTTTGGAACTCTAAATGAAACACGGTTAGTGCTAGCTTCTTGAAACTTGACACAATAAATTAGTTCTAATTCCTATCTCTATGGTTTGTTTCCTCCTGAAGTAGCCCTAAGCTGAGACTGGCAAAAGACAGTTCAATTTGAAAGGGGGTGCCAAGCTTCCAAAAAACTACTAGTTTTCTGAAATCTCAGCAAATATTTTTTCACCCTATCTTCATGATACTTGGTGGTAATGACCAGTTCTCTTAGCCCACTTGGATGCCCAATTTTCATTCTACTAGGTTGAAGCATTCGTTTCCAGGAACAGTTTGAATTTTCAGGTTTCACTCTGTTTTCGACAATATGGATAGGTGTATTTGGAACTCTAAATCTAAAACGGTTTGTACTAGCTCTTTGAAACTTGACACAATAAATTAGTTCTAACTTCTATCTCTAAGGTTTGTTTCCTCTTGATGTAGCCCTAAGCAGACACTGGCGAAAGACACTGTAATTTGAAAGGGGTTGCCAAGCTTCCAAAAAACTACTAGTTTTCTAAAATCTCAGAAAGTATTTTTTCACCCAATCTGGATGTTACTTGGTGGTAATGATCAGTTCAGTAAGGGCACTTTGCTGGCCAATTTTCATTCTACTAGGTTGAAGGATTCGTTGCCAGTAACAGTGTGAATTTTTTGGTTTCACTCTGTTTTCTCCTATATAGATACATGTGTTTGGAACACTAAATCAAACACGGTTTTTGCTAGCTCCTTGAAACTTGACACAATAAAGTAGTTCTAAGTTCTATCTCTATGGTTTGTTTCCTCTCGAAATAGCCCTAAGCTGAGACTGGCAAAAGACAGTTCAGTTCGAATGGGGTTGCCAAGCTTCCAAAAAACTACTAGTTTTCTGAAATCTCAGCAAATAGTTTTTCACCCAATTTTGATGATACTTGGTGGTAATGATCAGTTCTCTAAGCCCACTTACCTGCCCAATTTTCTCTCTTCTAGGATGAAGCGTTGGTTTCCAGTAACAGTTGGAATTTTTCTGTTTCACTCTGTTTTCTCCTGTATAGGTAGATATGTTTGGAACTATAAATAAAACAGGGTTCATGCTAGCTCCTTGAAACTTGACAAAATAAAGTAGTTCTATGCTCTATCTCTATGGTTTGTTTCCTCTTGAAGTAGCCCTCAGCAGAGACTGGCGAAAGACACTTTAATTTGAAAGGGGTTGCCAAGCTTCCAAAAAACTACTAGTTTTCTGAAATCTCAGCAAATATTTTTTCACCCAATCTTGATGATACTTGGTGGTAAAGATCAGTTCATTAAACCCACTTGGCTGCCCAATATTCATTCTACTAAGTTGATGGTTTCGTTTCCAGTAACACTTTGAATTTTTCGGTTTCACTCTGTTTTCTCCTATATACATAGATGGGTTTGGAACTCTAAATCAAACATGGTTAGTGCTAGCTTCTTGAAACTTGACACAATAAAGTAGTTATAATTTGTATCTCTATGGTTTGTTTTCTCTTGAAGTAGCCCTAAGAAGAGACTGGCGAAAGACACTTTCATTTGAAAGGGGTTGCCAAGCTTCCAAAAAACTAGTAGTTTTCTGAAATATCAGCAAATATTTTTTCACCCTATCTGGATGTAACTTGGTGGTAATGATCAGTTCAATAAGGCCACTTAGCTGGCCAATTTTCATTCTACTAGGTTGAAGCATTCCTTGCCAGTAACAGTGTGAATTTTTCGGTTTCACCCTGTTTTCTCCTATATAGATACATGTGTTTGGAGCACTAAATCAAACATGGTTTGTGCTATCTTCTTGAAACTTGACACTATAAAGTAGTTCTAATTTCTATATCTAATGGTTTGTTTGCTTCTGATGTAGCCATAAGCTGAGACTGGCGAAAGACAGTTCAATTTGAAAGGGGGTGACAACTTTCCTAAAAACTGCTAGTTTTCTGAAATCTCAGCAAATATTTTTTCACCCTATCTTGATGTTACTTGGTGGTAATGACCAGTTCACGTAGCGCACTTAGCTGCCCAATTTTCATTCTACTAGGTTGAAGCATTCGTTGCCTGTAAAAGTGTGAATTTTTCGGTTTCTCTCTTTTCGACAATATGGAGAGGTGTATTTGGAACTCTAAATCTAAAATGGTTCATACTAGCTCTTTGCAACTTGACACAATAAATTAGTTCTAACTTCTATCTCTATGGTTTGTTTCCTCTTGATGTAGCCCTAAGCAGACACTGGCGAAAGACACTTTAATTTGAAAGGGGTTGCCAAGCTTCCAAAAAACTACTAGTTTTCTAAAATCTCAGAAAATATTTTTTCACCCAATCTGGATGTTACTTGGTGGTAATGATCAGTTCAATAAGGCCACTTAGCTGGCCAATTTTCTTTCTACTAGGTTGAAGCATTCTTTGCCAGTAACAGTGTGAATTTTTGGGTTTAACTCTGTTTTCTCCTATATAGATAGATATGTTTGGAACACTAAATCAAACACGGTTTCTGCAAGTTCCTTGAAACTTGACAAAATAAATAGTTCTATGTTCTGTCGCTATGGTTTGTTTCCTCTTGAAGTAGCCCTAAGAAGAGACAGGCGAAAGACACTTTCATTTGAAAGGGGTTGCCAAGCTTTCAAAAAACTACTAGATTTCTGAAATCTCAGCAAATATTTTTTCACCCAATCTTGATGTTACTTTATGGTAATGATCAGTTCAATAAGCCAACTTAGCTGCCCAATTTTCATTCTACTAGGTTGAAGCATTCGTTGCCAGTAACAGTGTGAGTTTTTCGGTTTCACTCTGTTTTCTCCTATATAGATACATGTGTTTGGAACACTAAATCAAACAGGGTTTGTGCTAGCTCCATGAAACTTGACATTATGAAGTAGTTCTAAGTTCTATCTGTATGGTTTGTTTCCTCTTGAAGTAGCCCTCAGCAGAGACTGGCGAAAGACACTTTAATTTGAAAGTCGTTGCCAAGCTTCCAAAAAACTAGTAGTTTTCTGAAATATGAAGAAATATTTTTTCCTCAATCTTGATGATACTTGGTGGTAATGAGCAGTTCAATAAACCCACTTGGCTGACCAATTTTCATTCTACTAGGTTGAAGCGTTTGTTTCTGGTAACTGTTTGAATTTTTCGGTTTCACTCTGTTTTCTCCTGTATAGATAGATGTAACAGATAGATGTGTTTGGATCAATAAATCAAACACGGTTTGTGCTAGATCCTTGAAAGTACAATAAAGTACTTCTAGTTTCTATCTCTATGGTTTGTTTCCTCCTGAAGTAGCCCTAAGCTGAGACTGGCAAAAGACAGTTCAATTTGAAAGGGGGTGCCAAGCTTCCAGAAAACTACTAGTTTTCTGAAATCTCCTCAAATATTTTTTCACCCTATCTTCATGATACTTGGTGGTAATGACCAGTTCACTTAGCCCACTTGGCTACCCAATTTTCATTCTACTAGGTTGAAGCGTTCGTTTCCAGTAACAGTTTGAATTTTCCGGTTTCACTCTGTTTTCGACAATATGGATAGGTGTATTTGGAACTCTAAATCTAAAACGGTTTGTGCTAGCTCCTTGAAACTAGACACAATAAATTACTTCTAACTTCTGTCTCTAAGGTTTGTTTCCTCTTGATGTAGCCCTAAGCAGACACTGGAGAAAGACACTGTAATTTGAAAGGGGTTGCCAAGCAACCAAAAAACTACTAGTTTTCTGAAATCTCAGCAAATATTTTTTCACCCAATTTTGATGATACTTGGTAGTAATGATCAGTCCACTTAGCCCACTTATCTGCCCAATTTTCTCTCTTCTATGATGAAGCGTTGGTTTCCAGTATCAGTTGGAATTTTTCTGTTTCACTCTGTTTTCTCCTGTATAGGTAGATATGTTTGGAACTATAAATAAAACAGGGTTCATGCTAGCTCCTTGAAACTTGACAAAATAAAGTAGTTCTATACTCTATCTCTATGGTTTGTTTCCTCTTGAATTAGCCCTCAGCAGACACTGGCGAAAGACACTTTAATTTGAAAGGGTTGCCAAGCTTCCAAAAAACTACTTGTTTTCTGCAATCTCAGCAAATATTTTTTCATCCAATCTTGATGATACTTGGTGGTAATAATCTGTTCAATAATCCCACTTGGCTGCCCAATATTCATTCTACTAGTTTGAAACATTCGTTCCCAGTAACACTTTGAATTTTTCGGTTTCACTCTGTTTTCTCCTATATAGATAGATGGGTTTGGAACTCTAAATCAAACATGGTTAGTGCTAGCTTCTTGAAACTTGACACAATAAAGTAGTTCTAATTTCTATCTCTATGGTTTGTTTCCTCTTGAAGTAGCCCTAAGAAGTGACTGGCGAAAGACACTTTCATTTGAAAGGGGTTGCCAAGCTTCTAAAAAACTACTAGTTTTCTGAAATATCAGCAAATATTTTTTAACCCAATCTTGATGATTCTTGGTGGTAATGATCAGTTCAATAAACGCACTTGGCTGACCAATTTTCATTCTACTAGGATGAAGCGTTTGTTTCCGGGAACAGTTTGAATTTTTCGGTTTCACTGTGTTTTCTCCTATATAGATAGATGTGTTTGGAACACTAAATCAAACATGGTTTGTGCTAGCTCCTTAAAACTTGACACAATAAAGTAGTTCTAAGTTCTATCTGTATGCTTTGTTTCCTCTTGAAGTAGCCCTAAGATGAGACTGGCAAAAGATAGTTCAATTTGAAAGGGGTTGCCAAGCTTCCAAAAAACTACTAGTTTTCTGAAATCTCAGCAAATATTTTTTCACCCTATCTTGATGTTACTTGGTGGTAATGATCAGTTCACTTAGCCCACTTGGCTGCCGAATTTTCATTCTACTAGGTTGATGGGTTCGTTTCCAGTAACAGTTTGAATTTTCAGGTTTCACTCTGTTTTCGACAATATGGATAGGTGTATTTGGAACTCTAAGTCTAAAACGGTTTGTGCTAGCTTTTGATACTTGACACAATAAATAGTTCTAATTTCTATCTGTATGGTTTGTTTCCTCTTGATGTAGCCCTAAGCTGAGACTGGCGAAAGACAGTTCAATTTGAAAGGGGGTGGCAACCTTCCAAAAAAATACTAGTTTTCTGAAATCTGAGCAAATATTTTTTCACCCTATCTTGATGTTACTTGGTGGTAATGACCAGTTCACTTAGCCCACTTGCTGCCCAATTTTCATTCTACGAGGTTGAAGCATTCGTTGCCAGTAAAAGTGTGAATTTTTCGGTTTCACTCTTTTCGAGAATATGGAGAGGTGTATATGGAACTCTAAATCCAAAACGGTTTGTACTAGCTCTTTGAAACTTGACACAATAAATTAGTTCTAACTTCTATCTCTAAGGTTTGTTTCCTCTTGATGTAGCCCTAAGCAGACACTGGCGAAAGACACTTCAATTTGAAAGGGGTTGCCAAGCTTCTAAAAAACTACTAGTTTTCTAAAATCTCAGAAAATATTTTTTCACCCAATCTGGATGTTACTTGGTGGTAATGATCAGTTCAATAAGGCCACTTAGCTGGCCAATTTTCATTCTACTAGGTTGAAGCATTCGTTGCCAGTAACAGTGTGAATTTTTCGGTTTCACTCTGTTTTCTCCTATATAGATAGATGTGTTTGGAACACTAAATCAAACACGGTTTGTGCTAGCTCCTTGAAACTTGACAAAATAAATAGTTCTATGTTCTGTCGCTATGGTTTGTTTCCTCTTGAAGTAGCCCTAAGAAGAGACTGGCGAAAGACACTTTCATTTGAAAGGGGTTGCCAAGCTTTCAAAAAACTACTAGTTTTCTGAAATCTCAGCAAATATTTTTTCACCCAATCTTGATGATACTTGGTGGTAATGATCTGTTCAATAAACCCACTTGGCTGCCCATTTTTCATTTTACTAGGTTGAAGCGTTCGTTTCCAGTAACAGTTTGAATTTTTCTGTTTCACTCTGTTTTCTCCTATATAGATAGATGTGTTAGGAACACTACATCAAACACGGTTTGGGCTAGCTTCATGAAACTTGACAAAATAAAGTAGTTCCATGTTCTATCTCTATGGTTTGTTTCCTCTCGAAATAGCCCTAAGCTGAGACTGGCAAAAGACAGTTCAGTTTGAAAGGGGTTGCCAAGCTTCCAAAAAACTACTAGTTTTCTGAAATCTCAGCAAATATTTTTTCACCCTATCTTGATGTTACTTGGTGGTAATGATCAGGTCACTTAGCCCACTTACCTGCCCACTTTTCTCTCTTCTACGATGAAGCGTTGGTTTCCAGTAACAGTTGGAATTTTTCTGTTTCACTCTGTTTTCTCCTGTATAGGTAGATATGTTTGGAACTATAAATAAAACAGGGTTTATGGTAGCTTCTTGAAACTTGACAAAATAAAGTAGTTCTATGCTCTATCTCTATGGTTTGTTTCCTCTTGAATTAGCCCTCATCAGAGACTGGCGAAAGACACTTTAATTTGAAAGGGGTTGCCAAGCTTCCACAAAACTACTAGTTTTCTGAAATCTCAGCAAATATTTTTTCACCCAATCTTGATGATTCTTGGTGGTAAGGATCAGTTCATTAAACCCACTTGGCTGCACAATATTCATTCTTCTAGGTTGAAGCGTTCGTTTCCAGTAACACTTTGAATTTTTCGGTTTCACTCTGTTTTCTCCTATATAGATAGATTGGTTTGGAACTCTAAATCAAATATGGTTATTGCTAGGTTCTTGAAACTTGACACAATAAAGTAGTTCTACTTTCTATCTCTATGGTTTGTTTCCTCTTGAAGTAGTCCTAAGAAGAGACTGGCGAAAAACACTTTCATTTGAAAGGGGTTGCCAAGCTTCCAAAAACTAGTAGTTTTCTGAAATATCTGCAAATATTTTTTCACCCAATCTTGATGATACTGGGAGGTAATGATCAGTTCAATAAGCCCACTTGGCTGCCCAATTTTCATTCTACTTGGTTGAAGCATTCCTTTCCAGTAACAGATTGAATTTTTCGGTTTAACTCTGTTTTCCACAATTTTTCATTTGAAATTAGTTGCCAAGCTACCCCAAAACTACTAGTTTTCTGAAACCTACGCAAATATTTTTTCACCCAATCTTGATGATACTTGGTGGTAATGATCAATTCAAGAAGCCCACTTGGCTGCCCAATTTTCATTCCACTAGGTTAAAGCGTTCGTTTCCAGTAACAGTTTGAATTTTTCGGTTTCACTCTGTTTTCTCCTATATAGATAGATGTGTTTGGAACTCTAAATCAAACATGGTTTTTGCTAGCTCCTTGAAACTTGAAACAATAAAGTAGTTCTTAGTTCTTTATCTATGGTATGTTTCTTCTTGGTTTAGGCTTAAGCAGAGACTGGCAAAAGACACTTTCATTTGAAATAGGTTGCGAAGCTTCCAAAAAACTACTAGTTTTCTGAAATCTCAGCAAATATTTTTTCACCCAATCTTGATGATACTTCGTGGTAATGATCAGTTCAATAAGAACACTTGGCTGCCTATTTTCATTCTACTAGTTTGAAGCGTTCGTTTCCAATAACAGTTTGAATTTTTCGGTTTCACTCTGTTTTCTCCTATACAGATAGATATGTTTGGAATTCTAAATCAAACGGATTGTGCTAGCTATTTGAAACTTAACACAATAATGTAGTTCTAAGTTCTATCTCTAGGTTTTGTTTCCTCTTGAAGTAGCCCTAAGCAGAGACTGGCGAAAACACTTTGATTTGAAAGAAGTTGCCAAGCTTCCAAAAAACTACTAGTTTTCTGAAATCGCAGCAAATATTTTTTTATCCAATCTTGATGATACTTGGTAGTGATGATCAGTTCAATAAGCCCACTTGGCTGCCCAATTTTCATTCTAATAAGTTGAAGCATTCGTTTCCAGTAACAGTTTGATTTTTCGGGTTAACTCTGTTTTCCACAATTTAGATAGGTGTATTTGGAACTCTAAATCTAAGAGGGTTTGTGCTAGCTCTTTAAAATTTGACACAATAAAGTAGTTCTAACTTCTATCTCTATGGTTTGTTTCCTCTTGAAGTAGCCCCAAGCAGAAACTGGAGAAAGACACTATCATTTGACGGGGTTGCCATGCTTCCAAAAAACTACTAGTTTTCTGAAATCTCAGCAAATATTTTTTCACCCAATCTTGAAGATACTTGGTGGTAATGATCAGTTCAAGAAACCCACTTGGCTGCCCAATTTTCATTCTACTAAGTTGAAGCGTTCGTTTCCAGTAACACTTTGAATTTTTCAATTTCACTCTGTTTTCTTCTATATAGATAGATGTGTTTGGAACTCTAAATCAACATGGTTTGTGCTAGCTCCATGAAACTTGACACAATAAAGAAGTTCCAACTTCTATCTCTATGGTTTGTTTCCTTTTGAAGTAGGCTTAAGCAGAGACTGGCGAAAGACACTTTCATTCGAAAGGTGTTGCCAGGCTTCCAAAAATCTACTAGTTTTCTGAAATCTCAGCAAATATTTTTTCACCCAATCTTGATGATACTTGGTGGTATTGATCAGTTCAATAAGCCCACTTTGCTGCCCAATTGTCATTCTACTAGTTTGAACCTTCGTTTCCAGTAACAGTTTGAATTTTTCGGTTTAATTCTGTTTTCCACAATATAGATAGGTGTATATGGAACTCTATATCTAAGACGGTTTGTGCTATCTCTTTAAACTTGACACAATAAAGTAGTTCTAACTTCTATCTATATGGTTTGTTTCCTCTTGAAGTAGCCCTAAGCAGACACTGGCAAAAGACACTTTCATTTTAAAGTGGTTGAAATGCTTTCAAAAAAGTACTAGTTTTTTGAAATCTCAGCAAATATTTTTTCACCCATCTTGATGATATATGGTGGTAATGATCAGTACAATAAGTCCACTTGGCTGCCCTATTTTCATTCTACTAGTTTGTAGCATTCGTTTCCAATAACAGTTTAAATTTTTCAGTTTCATTTTGTTTTCTCCTATATAGATAGATATTTTTGGAATTCTAAATCAAACGGATTGTGCTAGCTATTTGAAACTTGACACAATAAAGTAGTTCTAACTTCTATATCTATGGTTTGTTTCCTCTTGAAGTAGCTGTAAGCAGATACTGGCGAAAGACATTTTCATTTAAAGGGGTTGCCAAGCTTCCAAAAAACTAACAGTTTTCTTAAATCTCAGCAAACATTTTTTCACACAAACTTGATGATACTTGGTGGTAATTATCAGATCAGTAAGCCCACTTGCATGCCCAATTTTCATTCTACTAGGTTGAAGCCTTTGTTTCCAGTCACACTGTGAATTTTTCAATTTCACTCTGTTTTCTCCTATATAGATAGATGTGTTTGGAACTCTAAATCAAACACGGTTTGTGCTAGCTCCTTGAAACTTGACACAATAAAGTAGTTCTATGTATTCGCTCTATGTTTTGTTTCCTTTGAAGTAGCCCTAAGCAGACACTGGCGAAAGACACTTTCATTTGAAAGGGGTTGCAAAGCTTTTAAAAAACTAATAATTTTCTGAAATCTCAGCAAATATTTTTTCCCCCAATCTTGATGATACTTCGTGGTAATGCTCAGTTCAATAAGCCCACTTGGCTGCCCAATTTTCATTCTACTAGGTTGAAGCCTTCGTTTCCAGTAACAGTTTGAATTTTTCGGTTTAACTCTGTTTTCTCCTATATAGTTAGATGTGATTTTAACTCTAAATCAAACATGGTTTGTTCTAACTCCTTGAAACTTTACACAATAAAGTAGGACTAAGTTCTATCTCTATGGTTTGTTTCCTCTTGAAGTAGGCTTAAGCAGAGACTGGCGAAAGACACTTTCATTTTAAAGGGGTTCCCAAGCTTCCAAAAACTACTAGTTTTCTGAAATCTAAGCAAATATTTTTTCACCCAATCTTGATGATACTTGGTGGTAATGATCAGTTCAATAGCCCACTTGGCTGCCCAATTTTCATTCTACTAGTTTGAAGTGTTCGTTTCCAGTAACAGTTTGAAATTTTTGGTTTCACTCTGTTGTCTCCTGTATAGATAGATGTGTTTGAAACTCTAAATCAAACATGGTTTGTGCTAGCTCCTTGAAACTTGACACAATAAAGTAGTTCTAAGTTCTATCTCTATGGTTTGATTCCTCTTGAAGTAGGCTTAAGCAGAGACTGGTGATAGACACTTTCATTTGAAAGGGGTTGCCAAGCTTCCAAAAAACTACTAGTTTTCTGAAATTTCAGCAAATATTTTTTCACCCAATCTTGATGATATTTGGTGGTAATGATTAGTTCAATAGCCCACTTGGCTGCCCAATTTTCATTCTACTCGTTTGAAGCGTTCTTTTCCAGTAACTGTTTGAATTTTTCGACTTAACTCTGTTTTCCACAATATAGATAGGTGTATTTGGAACTCTAAATCTAAGACCGTTTTTGCTTCCTCTTTATAACTTGACAGAATAAAGTAGTTCTAACATCTATCTCTATGGTTTCTTTCCTCTTGAACTAGCCCTAAGCAGATACTGGCGAAAGACACTTTCATTTGAAAGAGGTTTCCAAGCTTTTAAAAAACTACTAGTTTTCTGAAATCCCAGCATATATTTTTTCACACTATCTTGATGATACTTTGTGGTAATTGTCAGATCAGTAAGTCCACTTGGCTGCCCAATTTTCATTCTACTGGGTTGAAGCGTTCGTTTCCAGTAACAGTTTGAATTTTTCGGTTTAAGTCTGTTTTCCACAATATAGATAGATGTGTTTGGAACTCTAAATAAAACACGGTTTGTGCTAGCTCTTTAAAACTTGACACAATAAAGTAGTTCTAACTTCTATCTTTATGGTATGTTTCCTCTTGAAGTAGCCCTAAGCAGACACTGGTGAAAGACACTTTCATTTGAAAGGGGTTGCCAAGCTTCCAAAAAACTATTAGTTTTCTTAAATCTCAGCAAACATTTTTTCACCCAAACTTGATGATACTTGGTGGTAATTATCAGATCAGTAGGCCCACTTGGATGCTCAATTTTAATTCTACTAGGTTGAAGCCTTTGTTTCCAGTCACACTTTGAATTTTTAAATTTCACTTTGTTTTCTCCTATATAGATAGATGTGTTTGGAACTCTAAATCAAACACGGTTTGTGCTGGCTCCTTGAAACATGACACAATAAAGTAGTTCTATGTACTCTCTCTATGGTTTGTTTCCTTTTGAAGTAGGCCTAAGCAGAGACTGACGAAAGACACTTTGTTTTGAAAGGGTTTGCCAAGCTTCCAAAAAACTACTAGTTTTCTGAAATCTCAGCAAATATTTTTTCACCCAATCTTGATGAAACTTGGTGGTAATGATCAGTTCAGTAAGCCCACGTGTCTGCCCAATTTTCATTCTACTAGGTTGAAGCATTCGTTTTCAGTAACAGTTTGAATTTTTCGGTTTACTCTCTTTTCCACAATATAGATAGGTGTATTTGGAACTCTAAATCGAAGACGGTTTGTGCTAGCCTTCTAAAACTTGACACAATAAAGTAGTTCTAACTTCTATCTCTTTGGTTTGTTTCCTCTTGATGTAGCCCTAAGCAGACACTAGCGAAAGAAACTTTAATTTGAAACGGGTTGCCAAGGTTCCAAAAAACTAATAATTTTCTGAAATCTCAGCAAATATTTTTTCACCCAATCTTGATGATACTTGGTGGTAATGATCAGTTCAATAAGCACACTTGGCTGCCCAATTTTTCCTCTACTAGGTTGAAGCGTTCGTTTCCTGTAACAGTTTGAATTTTTCGGTTTCACTCTATTTTCTTCTACATAGATAGATGTGTTTGAAACTCTAAATCAAACATGGTTTGTGCTAGCTCTTTGAATCTTGACACAATAAAGTAGTTCTAAGTTCTCTCTCTATGGTTTGTTTCCTCTTGAAGTAGGCTTAAGCGGAGATTGGCGAAGGAAACTTTCATTTGAAAGGGGTTGCCAAGCTTTCAAAAAACTACTAGTTCTCTGAAATCTCAGCAAATATTTTTCACAGAATCTTGACGATACTTGGTGGTAATGATCAGTTCCATAAGCCCACTTGGCTGCCCAATTTTTTATTTACTAGGTTGAAGCGTTCGTTTACAGTAACAGTTTGAATTTTTCAGTTTCACTCTATTTCTCCTATATAGAATGATGTTTTTGGAACTCTAAATCAAACACGGTTTGTGCTAGCTCCTTGAAACTTGACACAACAAAGTAGTTCTAAGTATTATCATTATGGTTTGTTTCCTCTTGAAGTAGGCTTAAGCAGAGATTGGCGAAAGACACTTTCATTTGAAAGGTTTTGCCAGGTTTCCAAAAAACTACTAGTTTCGTGAAATCTCAGAAAATATTTTTTCACCAAATCTTGATGATACTTGGTGGTAATGATCAGTTCAATAAGCACACTTGGCTCCCCAATTTTCATTCTACTAGGTTGAAGCGTTTGTTTGCAGTAACACTTTGATTTTTTCAATTTCACTCTGTTTTCTCCTATATAGATGGATGTTTTTGGAACTCTAAATCAAACACGGTTTGTGCTAACTCCTTGAAACTATACACAATAAAGTAGTTCTAAGTTCTATCTCTATGGTTTGTTTCCTCTTGAAGTAGGCTTAATTAGAGACTGTCGAAAGACACTTTCATTTAAAAGGGGTTGCCAAGCTTACAAAAAACTACTCATTTTCTGAAATATCTGCAAATCCTTTTTCACCAAATCTTGATGATACTTGGTGGTAATGATTAGTTCAATAAGCCCACTTGCCTGCCCAATTTTCATTCTAGTAGGTTTAAGCGTTTGTATCCAGTAACAGTTTGAATTTTTCGGTTTCACTCTGTTTTCTCCTATATAGATAGATGGGTTTGGAACTCTAAATCAAACATGGTTAGTGCTAGCTTCTTGAAACTTGACACAATAAAGTAGCTCTAATTTCTATCTGTATGGTTTGTTTCCTCTTGAAGTAGCCCTAAGAAGAGAGTGGCGAAAGACACTTTTATTTGAAAAAAAGTTGCCAACCTTCCAAAAACCTACTAGTTTTCTGAAATCTCAGCAAATATTTTTTCACCCAATCTTGATGATACTTGGTGGTAATGATCAGTTCAATATGCCCACTTGGTTGCCCAATTTTTAGTCTACTAATTTGAAGCGTTCGTTTCCAGTGACAGTTTGAATTTTTCGGTTTCACTCTGTTTTCTCCTATATAGATAGATGTGTTTGGAACTCTAAATCAAACATGGTTTTTGCTAGTTCCTTGAAACTTGACACAATAAAGTAGTTCTAAGTCCTATCTCTATGGTTTGTATCCTCTTGAAGTAGACTTAAGCAGAGTCTGGCGAAAGACACTTTCATTTGAAAGGGGTTGCCAAGCTTCCAAAAAACTAGTAGTTTTCTGAAATCTCAGCAAATATTTTTTACCCAATCTTGATGATACTTGGTGGTAATAATCAGTTCAAAAAGCCCACTTGGCCGCCCAATTTTCATTCTACTAGGTTGAAACGTTCGTTTGCAGGAAGATTTTGAATTTTTCGATTTAACTCTGTTTTCCACAATATAGATAGTTGTATTTGGAACTCTAAATCTAAGACCGTTTGTGCTAGCGCTTTGAAACCTGAAACAATAAAGTAGTTCTCACTTCTATCTCTTTGGTTTGTTTCCTCTTGAAGTACCCCTAAGCAGACAATGCTGAAAGACACTTTCATTTGAAAGGGGTTGCCAAGCTTCCAAAAATCTAATAGTTTTCTGAAATCTCAGCAAATATTTTTTCACCCAATCTTGATGATACTTGGTGGTAATGATCAGTTCAGTAAGCCCACATGTCTGCCCAATTTTTATTCTACTAGGTTGAAGCGTTCATTTGCAGTAAAATTGAATTTTTCAATTTCACTCTGTTTTCTCTTATATAGGTAGATGTGTTTGGAACTCTAAATCAAACACGGTTTTTGCTAGCTCCTTTAATCTTGACACAACAAAGTAGTTCTAAGTTCTATCCCTATGGTGGTTTCCTCTTGAAGTAGCCCTAAGCAGAGACTGGCGAAAGACACTTTCATATGAAAGGGGTTGCCAAGCTTCCAAAAAACTACTAGTTTTCTGAAATCTCAGCAAATATTTTTTTACCCAATCTTGTTGGTACTTGGTGGTAATGATCAGTTCAATAAGCCCACTTGGCTGCCCAATTTTCATTCTACTACGTTGAAGCATTCATTTCCAGTAACAGTTTGAGTTTTTCGGTTTAACTGTGTTTTCCACAACATCGATAGGTGTATTTGGAACTCTAAATCTAAGACAGTTTGTGCTAGCTCTTTGAAACTTGACACAATAAAGTAGTTCTAACTTCTATCTCTATTGTTCGTTTCCTCTTGAAGTAGGCCTAAGCAGACACTGGAGAAAGAACCTTTCATTGAAAGGGGTTGCCATGCTTCCAAAAAACGACTAGTTTTCTGAAATCTCAGCAAATATTTTTTCACCCAATCATGATGATACTTGGTGGTAATGATCAGTTCAATAAGCCCACTTGGCTGCCCTATTTTCATTGTACTAGTTTGAAGCGATCGTTTCCAATAACAGTTTGAATTTTTCAGTTTCACTGTGTTTTCTCCTATATAAATAGATGTGTTTGGAATTCTAAATCAAATGGATTGTGCTAGCTATTTGAAACTTGACACAATAAAGTAGTCCTAAGTTCTATCTCTATGGTATGTTTCTTCTTGACGTAGCCCTAAGCAGAGACTGGCGAAAGACACTTTTATTTGAAAAAAGTTGCCAAGTTTCCAAAAAACTACTAGTTTTCTGAAATCTCATCAAATATTTTTTCATCCAATCTTGATGATAGTTTGTGGTAATATCAGATCAATAAGCCCACTTGGCTTCCCAATTTTCATTCTACTAGGATATAGCGTTCGTTACCAGTAACAGTTTGAATTTTTCGGTTTAACTCTGTTTTCCACAACATAGATAGGTGTATTTGGAACTCTAAATCTAAGACGGTTTTTTGCTAGCTCTTTGAAACTTGACACAATAAAGTAGTTCTAACTTCTATCTCTATGGTTCGTTTCCTCTTGAAGTAGCCCTAAGCAGACACTGGCGAAAGACACTTTCATTTGAAAAGGGTTGCCAAGCTTCCAAAACACTACTAGTTTTCTGAAACCTCAGCAAATATTTTTTCACCCAATCTTGATGATACTTGGTGGTAATGATCAGTTCAATAAGCCCACGTGGCTGCCCTATTTTCATTCTACTATTTTGAAGCGATCATTTCCAATAACAGTTTGAATTTTTCGGTTTCACTCTGTTTTCCCCTATATAGATAGATGTGTTTGGAACTCTAAATCAAACATGGTTTGTGCTAACTCCATGAAACTTGACACAATAAAGTAGTTCTAAGTTCTCTCTATTGTTTGTATCCTCTTGAAGTAGGCTTAAGCAGAGTCTGGCGAAAGACACTTTCATTTGAAAGGGGTTGCCAAGCTTTTAAAAAACTACTAGTTTTCTGAAATCTCAGCAAATATTTCTTAACCCAATCTTGATGATACTTGGTGGTAATAATCAGTTCAATAAGCCCACTTCGCTGCCCAATTTTCATTCTTCTAGGTTGAAACCTTCGTTTGCAGTAAGAGTTTGAATTTTTCGATTTAACTCTGTTTTCCACAATATTGATAGGTGTATTTGGAACTCTAAATCGAACACGGTTTGTGCTAGCTCTTTGAAACTTGAAACAATAAAGTAGTTCTAAGTTCTCTCTCTTTGGTTTGTTTCCTCTTGAAGTAGCCCTAAGCAGAGACTGGCGAAAGACAGTCTCATTTGAAAGGGGTTGCAAAACTTCCATAAAACTACTAGTTTTCTGAAATCTCAGCAAATATTTTTTCACTCAATCTTGATGATACTTGGGTGGTAATTATCAGATCAGTAAGTCCACTTGGCTGCCCAATTTTCATTCTACTGGGTTGAAGCGTTCGTTTCCAGTAACAGTTTGAATTTTTCGGTTTAACTCTGTATTACCCAATATCGATAGATGTGTTTGGAACTCTAAATAAAACACGGTTTGTGCTAGCTCTTTAAAACTTGACACAATAAAGTAGTTCTAACCTCTATCTTTATGTTTTGTTTCCTCTTGAAGTAGCCCTAAGCAGATACTGGCGAAAAACATTTTCATTTGAAAGAAGTTGCCAAGCTTCCAAAAAACTATAGTTTTCTGAAATCCCAGCAAATATTTTTTCATCCAATCTTGATGATACTTGGTAGTAATGATCAGTTCAAGAAGCCCACTTGCCTGCCCAATTTTCACTCTACTAGGTTGAAGCATTCGTTTCCAGTACAGTTTGAATTCTTCTGTTTAACTGTGTTTTCCACAATATAGATAGGTGTATTTGGAACTCTAAATCTAAGACCGTTTTTGCATCCTCTTTATAACTTGACAGAATAAAGTAGTTCTAACATCTATCTCTATGGTTTCTTTCCTCTTGAACTAGCCCTAAGCAGATACTGGCGAAAGACACTGTCATTTGAAAGAGGTTGCCAAGCTTTTAAAAAACTACTAGTTTTCTGAAATCCCAGCATATATTTTTTCACACTATCTTGATGATACTTTGTGGTAATTGTCAGATCAGTAAGTCCACTTGGCTGCCCAATTTTCATTCTACTGGGTTGAAGCGTTCGTTTCCAGTAACAGTTTGAATTTTTCGGTTTAACTCTGTTTTCCACAATATAGATAGATGTGTTTGGAACTCTAAATAAAACACGGTTTGTGCTAGCTCTTTAAAACTTGACACAATAAAGTAGTTCTAACTTCTATCTTTATGGTATGTTTCCTCTTGAAGTAGCCCTAAGCAGACACTGGTGAAAGACACTTTCATTTGAAAGGGGTTGCCAAGCTTCCAAAAAACTATTAGTTTTCTTAAATCTCAGCAAACATTTTTTCACCCAAACTTGATGATACTTGGTGGTAATTATCAGATCAGTAAGCCCACTTGGATGCTCAATTTTAATTCTACTAGGTTGAAGCATTTGTTTCCAGTCACACTTTGAATTTTTCAATTTCACTTTGTTTTCTCCTATATAGATAGATGTGTTTGGAACTCTAAATCAAACACGGTTTGTGCTGGCTCCTTGAAACATGACACAATAAAGTAGTTCTATGTACTCTCTCTATGGTTTGTTTCCTTTTGAAGTAGGCCTAAGCAGAGACTGATGAAAGACACTTTGTTTTGAAAGGGTTTGCCACGCTTCCAAAAAACTACTAGTTTTCTGAAATCTCAGCAAATATTTTTTCACCCAATCTTGATGATACTTGGTGGTAATGATCAGTTCAGTAAGCCCACGTGTCTGCCCAATTTTCATTCTACTAGGTTGAAACATTCGTTTTCAGTAACAGTTTGAATTTTTCGGTTTACTGTGTTTTCCACAATATAGATAGGTGTATGTGGAACTCTAAATCGAAGACGGTTTGTGCTAGCTTTCTAAAACTTGACACAATAAAGTAGTTCTAACTTCTATCTCTTTGGTTTGTTTCCTCTTGATGTAGCCCTAAGCAGACACTAGCGAAAGAAACTTTAATTTGAAACGGGTTGCCAAGGTTCCAAAAAACTAATAATTTTCTGAAATCTCAGCAAATATTTTTTCACCCAATCTTGATGATACTTGGTGGTAATGATCAGTTCAATAAGCACACTTGGCTGCCCAATTTTTCCTCTACTAGGTTGAAGCGTTCGTTTCCTGTAACAGTTTGAATTTTTCGGTTTCACTATATTTTCTTCTACATAGATAGATGTGTTTGAAACTCTAAATCAAACATGGTTTGTGCTAGCTCTTTGAAACTTGACACAATAAAGTAGTTCTAAGTTCTCTCTCTATGGTTTGTTTCCTCTTGAAGTAGGCTTAAGCGGAGACTGGCGAAGGAAACTTTCATTTGAAAGGGTTTGCCAAGCTTTCAAAAAACTACTAGTTCTCTGAAATCTCAGCAAATATTTTACACAGAATCTTGACGATACTTGGTGGTAATGATCAGTTCCATAAGCCCACTTGGCTGCCCAGTTTTTTATTTACTAGGTTGAAGCGTTCGTTTACAGTAACAGTTTGAATTTTTCAGTTTCACTCTGTTTCTCCTATATAGAATGATGTTTTTGGAACTCTAAATCAAACACGGTTTGTGCTAGCTCCTTGAAACTTGACACAACAAAGTAGTTCTAAGTATTATCATTATGGTTTGTTTCCTCTTGAAGTAGGCTTAAGCAGAGACTGGCGAAAGACACTTTCATTTGAAAGGTTTTGCCAGGTTTCCAAAAAACTACTAGTTTCCTGAAATCTCAGAAGATATTTTTTCACCAAATCTTGATGATACTTGGTGGTAATGATCAGTTCAATAAGCCCACTTGGCTCCCCAATTTTCATTCTACTAGGTTGAAGCGTTTGTTTGCAGTAACACTTTGATTTTTTCAATTTCACTCTGTTTTCTCCTATATAGATGGATGTTTTTGGAACTCTAAATCAAACACGGTTTGTGCTAACTCCTTGAAACTATACACAATAAAGTAGTTCTAAGTTCTATCTCTATGGTTTGTTTCCTCTTGAAGTAGGCTTAATTAGAGACTGTCGAAAGACACTTTCATTTAAAAGGGGTTGCCAAGCTTACAAAAAACTACTCCTTTTCTGAAATATCTGCAAAACCTTTTTCACCAAATCTTGATGATACTTGGTGGTAATGATTAGTTCAATAAGCCCACTTGCCTGCCCAATTTTCATTCTACTAGGTTTAAGCGTTTGTTTCCAGTAACAGTTTGAATTTTTCGGTTTCACTCTGTTTTCTCCTATATAGATAGATGTGTTTGGAACTCTAAATCAAACATGGTTTCTGCTGGCTCCTTGAAAGTTGACACAATAAAGTAGTTCTAAGTTCTATCTCTATGGTTTGTTTCCTGTTGAAGTAGGCTTAAGTAGAGACTGGCGAAAGACACTTTCATTTGAAAGGGGTTGCCAAGCATCCAAAAAACTACTGGTTTTCTGAAATCTCAGCAAATATTTTTCACCCAATCTTGATGATACTCGGTGGTAATGATCAGATCAATAAGCCCACTTGGCTGCCCAATTTTCATTCAACTAGGTTGAAGCGTTCGTTTCCAGTAACAGTTTGAATTTTCAGTTTAACTCTGTTTTCCACAATATCGATAGGTGTGTTTGGAACTCTAAATCTAACACGGTTTGTGCTAGGTGTTTGAAACTTGACACAATGAAGTAGTTCTAACTTCTATCTCTATGCTTTGTTTCCTATTGAAGTAGCCATAAGCAGACACTGGCGAAAGACACTTTCATTTGAAAGGGGTTGCCAAGCTTCCAAAAAACTACTAGTATTCTGAAATCTCAGGCAATATTTTTTCACCCAATCTTTATGATACTTGGTGGTAATGATCAGTTCAATAAGCCCACTTGGTTGCCCAATTTTCATTCTACTAGTTTGAAGCGTTCGTTTCCAGTAACAGTTTGAATTTTTGGGTTTAACTGTTTTCAACATTATATTTAGGTGTATTTGGAACTCTAAATCTATGATGGTTTGTGGTAGCTCTTTGAAACTTGACACAATAAAGTAGTTCTAAGTTTTATCTCTATGGTTTGTTTCCTCTTGAAGTAGCCCTAAGCTGAGACTGGCAAAAGACAGTTCAATTTGAAAGGGGTTGCCAAGCTTCCAAAAAACTACTAGTTTTCTGAAATCTCAGCAAATATTTTTTCACGCAATCTTGTTGATACTTGGTGGTATTGATCAGTTCAATAAGCCCACTTTGCTGCCCAATTTTCATTCTACTAGGTTGAAGTGTTTGTTTCCAGTAACACTATGAATTTTTCAAGTTCACTCTGTTTTCTCCTATATAGATAGATGAGGTTGGAACTCTAAATAAAACACGGTTTGTGCTAGCTCCTTGAAACTTAAGACAATAAAGCAGTTCTAAGTACTCTCTCCATGGTTTGTTTCCTCTTTCAGTAGACCTAAGCAGAGACTGGCGAAAGACACGTTCATTTGAAAGGGGTTGCCAAGCTTACAAATAACTACAAGTTTTCTGAAATCTCGGCAAATAATTTTTCACCCAATCTGATGATACTTGGTGGTAATCATCAGTTCAATAAGCCCACTTGGCTGCCCAATTTTCATTCTACTAGGTTGAAGCGTTCGTTTCCAGTAACAGTTTGAGTTTTTCGGTTTAACTCTGTTTTCCACAATTTTGATAGGTGCATTTGGAACTCTAAATCTAAGATGGTTTGTGCTAGCTCTTTAAAACTTGTTACAATAAAGTAGTTCTAACTTCTATATCTATGGTTTGTTTCCGCTTGAAGTAGCCCTACGCAGAGACTGGCGAAAGACACTTTCATTTGAAAGGGGTTGCCAAGCTTCCAAAAAACTACTAGTTTTCTGAAATCTCAGCAAATATGTTTTCACCCCATCTTGATGATACTTGGTGGTAATGATCAGTTCAATAAGACCACTTGGCTGCCCAATTTTCATTCTACTAGGATGAAGCTTTCGTTTTCAGTAACAGTTTGAATTTTTCGGTTTAACTCTCTTTTCCGCAATATAGATAGGTGTATTTGGAACTCTAATTCTAAGATGGTTTGTTCTAGCTCTTTAAAACTTGACACAATAAAGTAGTTCTAACTTCTATCTCTATGGTTTGTTTCCTCTTGAAGTAGGCTTAAGCAGAGACTGGAGAAAGGCACTTTCATTTGAATGAGGTTGCCAAGCTTCCAGAACTAATAATTTTCTGAAATCTCAGCAAATAATTTTTCACCCAATCTGATGATACTTGGTGGTAATGATCAGTTGAATAAGCCCACTTGGCTCCCCATTTGTCATTCTACTAGGTTGAAGCGTTCGTTTCCAGTAACACTTTGAATTTTTCGGTTTAAATTTGTTTTCCACAATATACATATGTGTATTTGGAACTCTAAATCTAAGACGCTTTGTGCTAGCTCTTTGAAAGTTGACACAATAAAGTAGTTGTAACTTCTATCTCTGTGGTTTGTTTCCTCTTGAAGTAGCCCTATGCAGACACTGGCGAAAGACACATTCATTTGAAAGGGGTTGCCAAGCTTCAAAAAAACTACTAGTTTTCTGAAATCTCAGCAAATATTTTTTGACCCAATCTTGATGATACTTGGTGGTAATGATCAGTTCTGTACGCCCAATTGTCTGCCCATTTTTCATTCTACTAGGTTGAAGCGTTCGTTTCCAGTAACAGTTTGAATTTCTCGGTTTAAATCTGTATTCTACAATATTGATAGGCGTATTTGGAACTCTAAATCTAAGATGGTTTGTGCTAGTTCTTTGAAACTTGACACTATAATTGTTCTAACTTCTCTCTCTATAGTTTGTTTCCTTTTGAAGTAGCCCAAAGCAGACACTGACGAAAGACACTTTCATTTGAAAGGGATTGCCAAGCTACCAAAAAATTACTAGTTTTCTGAAATTTCCGCAAATATTTTTTCACCCAATGTTGATGATACTTGGTGGTAATGATCAGTTCAAAAACCTCCTTTGCTGCCCTATATTCATTCTCCTAGGTTGAAGCATTCGTTTCCAGTAACAGTTTGAATTTTTCAGTTTCACTCTGTTTGCTCCTATATAGATAGATGTGTGTGGAATTCTAAATCTAACATGGTTTGTTCTAGCTCTTTGAAACTTGACACAATAAAGTAGTTCTTAGTTCTATCTCTATGGTTTGTTTCCTCCTGATGTAGCCCTAAGCAGAAACTGGCAAAAGACACTTTCGTTTGAAAAAGGTTGCCAAGCTTCCAAAAAACTACTAGTTTTCTGAAATCTCAGGAAATAATTTTCACCCAATCTGATGATACTTGGTGGTAATGATCAGTTCAGAAAGCCCACTTGGCTGCCCAATTTTCACTCTACTAGGTTGAAGCGTTTGTGTCCAGTTACACTTTGAATTTTTCAATTTCACTCTGTTTTCTCCTATATAGATAGATGTGTTTGGAACTCTAAATCAAACACGGTTTGTGCTGGCTCCTTGAAACTTAACACAATAAAGTAGTTTTAAGTTGTCTCTCTATGGTTTGTTTCTTCTTGAAGTAGCCCTAAGCAGAGACTGGCGAAAGACACTGTCATTTGAAAGGGTTTGCCAAGTTTCCAAAAAACTACTAGTTTTCTGAAATCTCAGCAAATATTTTATCACCCAATCTTGATGATACTTGGTCGTAATGATCAGTTCAATAAGCCCACTTGGCTGCCCAATTTTTATTCTACTAGGTTGAAGCATTCGTTTCCAGTAACAGTTTGATTTTCTCGGTTTAACTCTGTTTTCCAAAATATAGATAGGTGTATTGGGAACTCTAAATCTAAGACGGTATGTGCTAGCTCTTTAAAACTTGACACAATAAAGTAGTTCTAAGTTCTCTCTCGATGGGTGGTTTCCTCTTGAAGTAGCCCTAAGCAGAGACTGGCAAAAGACACTTTCATTTGAAAGGGGTTGCCAAGCTTCCAAAAAACTACTAGTTTTCTGAAATCTCAGCAAATATTTTTTCACCCAATCTTGATGATACATGGTAGTAATGATCAGTTCAATAAGCCCACTTGGCTGCCCAATTTTCATTCAACTAGGTTGAAGCATTCGTTTCCAGCAACAGTTTCAATTTTTGGGTTTAACTCTGTTTTCCACAATATCGAGAGGATAATTTGGAAGTCTAAATCTAAGACGGTTTGTGCTACCTGTTTGAAACTTGACACAATGAAGTAGTTCTAACTTCTATCTCTATGGTTGTTTCCTCTTGAAGTAGCCCTAAGCAGACACTGGCGAAAGACACTTTCATTTGAAAGGGGTTGCAAAGCTTCCAAAAAACTACTAGTTTTCTGAAATCTCAGCAAATATTTTTTCACCCAATCTTCATGATACTTGGTGATAATGATCAGTTGAATAAGCCCACTTGGCTGCCCAATTTTCATTCTACTAATTTGAAGCATTCATTTCCAGTAACAGTTTGAATTTTTCAGATTAACTCTGTTTTCTACAATATAGATAGGTGTATTTGGAACTCTAAATCTAAGGCGGTTTGTGTGTTTCAAACTTGACACAATAAAAGAGTTCTGACTTCTATCTCTATGGTTTGTTTCCACTTGAAGTAGCCCTAAGCAGACACTAATGAAAGACACTTTCATTAGAAAGAGGTTGCCAAGCTTCCAAAAAATATAGTTTTCTGAAATCTCAGCAAATATTTTTTCACCAAAATCTTGTTGATGCTTGGAGGTAATGATCAGTTCAATAAGCCCACTTAGCTGCCCAATTTTCATTCTACTATGTTGAAGCGTTCGTTTCCAGTAAAGAGTTTGAATTTTTCTGTTTCACTCTGTTTTTTCCTATATAGATAGATGTGTTTGGAACTCTAAATAAAACTTGGTTTTTGCTAGCTCCTTGAAATTTGACACAATAAAGTAGTTCTAACTTCTACGTCTATGGTTTGTTTCCTCTTGAAGTAGCCGTAAGCAGACACTGGCGAAAGACACTTTCATTTGAAAGGGGTTGCCAAGCTTCCAAAAAACTACTACTTTTCTGAAATCTCAGCCTATATTTTTTCACCCAATCTTGATGATACTTGGTGGTAATGATCAGTTCAATAAGCCCACTTGGCTGCCCAATTTTCATTCTACTTGGTTGAAGCGTTCGTTTCCTGTAACAGTTTGAATTTTTCGGTTTTACTCTGTTTTTTCCTATATAGATAGATGTATTTTAACTCTAAATCAAACATGGTTTGTGCTACCTCCTTGAAACTTGACACAATAAAGTAGTTATACGTTCTCTCTATGGTGCGTTTCCTCTTGAAGTATCCCTAAGCAGACACTGGCGAAAGACACTTTCATTTGAAAGGGGTTGCCAAGCTACCAAAAAACTAATAGTTCTCTGAGATCTCAGTAAATATTGTTCACCCAATCTTGAGAATACTTGGTGGTTATAATCAGTTCAATAAGCCCACTTGGCTGCCCAATTTTTATTCTACTAGTTTGAAGCGTTCCTTTCCAGTAACAGTTTCAATTTTTCGGTTTAACTCTGTTTTCCACAATATCGATAGGTGTATTTGGAACACTAAATCTAAGACGGTTTGGGCTAGATTTTGAACTTGACACAGTAAAGCAGTTTTAACTTCTATCTCTATGCTTTGTTTCCTGTTGAAATAGCCCTAAGCAGAAACTGGCGAAAGACACTTTCATTTGAAAGGGGTTGCCAAGCTTCTAAAAAACTACTAGTTTTCTGAAATCTCAGCAAATATTTTTTCACCCAATCTTGATGATACTTGGTGGTACTGATTAGTTCAATAATCCCAATTGGCTGCCCAATTTTCATTCTACTAGGTTGAAGCATTCATTTCCAGTAACAGTTTGAATTTTTCGGTTTAACTCTGTTTTCCACAATATAGACAGGTGTATTTGGAAGTCTAAATCTAAGACTGTTTGTGCTAGCTCTTTGAAATTGATACAATGAAGTAGTTCTAACTTCTATCTCTATGGTTTCTATCCTCTTGAAGTAGCCCTAAGCAGAAACTGGCGATAGACACTTTAATTTGAAAGGGGTTGCCAAGCTTCCAAAAAACTAATAGTTCTCTGAAATCTCAGTAAATATTGTTCACCCAATCTTGACGATACTTGGTGGTAATGATCAGTTCAATAAGTCCCTTTGGCTGCCCAATTTTCATTCTACTAGGTTGAAGCGTTCGTTTCCAGGAACAGTTTAAATTTTTCAGTTTCACTCTGTTTTCTCCTCCATAGATACATGTGTTTGGAACTCTAAATCAAACACGGTTTGTGCAATGTCCTTGAAACTTGACACAATAAAGTAGTTCTAAGTTCTATCATTATGGTTTGTTTCCTTTGAAGTAGGCTTAAGCAGAGACTGGCCAAAGGCACTTTCATTTGAAAGAGGTTGCCAAGCTTCCAAAAAACTACTAGTTTTCTGAAATCACAGCAAATATTTTTTCACCTAATCTTGATGATACTTGGTGTTAATGATCAGTTCAATAAGCAAACTTGGCTGCCCAATTTTCATTCTACTAGGTTGTAGCGTTCGTTTCCGGTAACAGTTTGAATTTTTCAGTGTAACTCTGTTTTCCACAATATAGACAGGTGTATTTGGAACTCTAAATCTAAGACGGTTTATGCTAGCTCTTTGAAACTTGACACAATGAAGTAGTTCTAACTTCTATCTCTATGGTTTGTTTCCTCTTGAAGTAGCCGTAAGAAGACGCTGGTGAAGACACTTTCATTTGAAAGGGGTTGCCAAGCTTCCAAAAAACTAATAGTTCTCTTAAATCTCAGTAAATATTTTTTTACTCAATCTTGACGATACTTGGTGGTAATGATCAGTTCAATAAGCCCACTTGGCTGCCTATTTTTATTCTACTAGGTTGAAGCGTTCGTTTCCAGGAACACTTTGAATTTTTCAGTTTCACTCTGTTTTCTCCTACATAGATAGATGTGTTTGGAACTCTAAATCAAACGCGGTTTGTGCTAGCACCTTGAAACTTGACACAATGAAGTAGTTCTAAGTTCTCTCTATGGGTGGTTTACTGTTGAAGTAGCCCTAAGCAGGAACTGGCGAAAGACACTTTCATTTGAAAGGGGTTGCCAAGCTTCTAAAAAACTACTAGTTTTCTGAAATCTCAGCAAATATTTTTTCACCCAATCTTGATGATACTTGGTGGTAATGATTAGTTCAATAAGCCCACTTGGCTGCCCAATTTTCATTCTACTTGGTTTAAGCGTTTGTTTCCAGTAACAGTTTGAATTTTTCGGTTTCACTCTGTTTTCCACAATATCGATAGGTGTATTTGGAACTCTAAATCAAACACGGTTTGTGCTAGCTCTTTGAAACTTGAGACAATGGAGTAGTTCTAACTTCTATCTCTATGGTTTGTTTCCTATTGAAGTAGCCCTAAGGAGACACTGGCGAATGACACATTCATTTGAAAGCGGTTGCCAAGCTTCCTAAAAACTACTAGTTTTCTGAAATCTACACAAATATTTTTTCACCCAATCTTGATGATACTTGGTGGTAGTGATCAATTGAATAATCCCACTTGGCTGCCCTCTTTTCATTGTACTAGTTTGAAGCGTTCGTTTCCAGTAACAGTTTGAATTTTTCGGTTTCACTCTGTTTTCTCCTATATAGATAGATGTGCTTGGAATTCTAAATCACACACGGTTTGTTCTAGCTCTTTGAAACTTGACCCAATAAAGTAGTTCTAAGTTCTGTCTCTATGGATTGTTTCCTCTTGACGTAGCCCTAAGCAGAGACTGGCGAAAGACACTTTCATTTGAAAGGGGTTACCAAGGTTCCAAAAAACGACTAGTTTTCTGAAATCTCAGCAAATATTTTTTCACCCAATCTTGATGATACTTGGTGGTAATGATCAGTTCAATAAGCCCACTTGGCTGCCCAATTTTCATCTACTAGTTTGAAGCGTTCGTTTCCAGTAGCACTTTGAATTTTTGAATTTCACTCTGTTTTCTCCTATATACATAGATGTGTTTGGAACTCTAAATCAAACATGGTTAATGCTAGCTCCTTGAAACAGCACACAATAAAGTAGTTCTAAGTTCTATCTCTATGAGTCGTTTCCTTTTGAAGTAGCCCTAAGCAGACACTGGCGAAAGACACTTTCATTTGAAAGTTGTTGCCAAGCTTCCAAAAAACTACTAGTTTTCTGAAATCTCAGCAAATATTTTTTCAACCAATTCTGATGATACTTGGTGGTAATGATCAGTTCAAGAAGCCCTCTTGGCTCCCCAATTTTCATTCTACTAGGTTGATGCGTGCGTTTCCAGTAACAGTTTGAATTTTTCGGTTTAACTCTGTTTTCCACAATATTGATAGATGTGTTTGGAACTCTAAATCAAACACGGTTTGTGCTAGCTCTTTGAAACTTGACACAATAAAGTAGTTCTAAGTTCTCTCTCGATAGGTGGTTTCCTCTTGAAGTAGCCCTAAGCCGAGACTGGCGAAAGACACTTTCATTTGAAAGGGGTTGCCAAGCTTCCAAAAAACTACTAGTTTTCTGAAATCTCAGCAAATATTTTTTCACCCAATCTTGATGATACATGGTGGTAATGATCAGTTCAATAAGTCCACTTGGCTGCCCAATTTTCATTCTACTAGGTTGAAGCATTCGGTTTTAGTAACAATTTGAATTTATCGTTTTAACATCTTTTTCTCCCATATAGATAGATGGGTTTGGAACTCTAAATCAAACACGGTTTTGTGCTAGCTTCTGGAAACTTGACACAATAAAGTAGTTCTAAGTTCTATCACTATGGTTTGGTTCCTCTTGAAGTAGCCCTAAGCTGAGACTGGCAAAAGACACTTTCTTTTGAAAGGGGTTTCCAAGCTTCCAAAAAACTACTAGTTTTCTGAAATCTCAGCAAAAATTTTTTCACCCAATCTTGATGATTCCTGGTGGTAATGATCAGTTCAATAAGCCCACTTGGCTGCCCAATTTTCATTCTACTAGTTTGAAGTGTTCGTTTCCAGTAACAGTTTAAATTTTTCGGTTACACTCAGTTTTCTCCTATATAGATAGATGTGTTTGGAACTCTTAATCAAACATGGTTTGGGGTAGCTCCTTGAAACTTGACACAATAAAGTAGATCTAAGTTCTATCTCTATGTTTTTTTTTTTTTTTTTTTTTGAAGTAGGCTTAAGCAGAGACTGGCGAAAGACTCTTTCATTTGAAAGGGGTTACCAAGCTTCAAAAAAACGACTAGTTTTCTGAAATCTCAGCAAAAATTTTTTAACCCAGTCTTGATAATACTAGGCGGTATTGATCAGTTCAATTAGCCCACTTGGTTGCCCAATTTATATTCTACTAGGTTGAAGCGTTCGTTTCCAGTAACAGTTTGAATTTTTTGGTTTCACTCTGTTTTCTCCTATATAAATACATATGTTTGGAACTCTAAATCAAACAGGGTTCGTGCTAGCTCCTTGAAAGTTGACACCATAAAGTAGTTCTAAGTTCTATCTCTACGGTTTGTTTCCTCTTGAAGTAGGCTTAAGCAGAGACAGGCGAAAGACACTTTCATTTGAAAGGTGTTGCCAAGCTTCCAAAAAACTACTAGTTTTCTGAAATCTCAGCAAATATTTTTTCACCCAATCTTGATGATACTTGATGGTAATGATCAGTTCAATAAGAACACTTGGCTGCCCAATTTTCATTCTACTAGGTTGAAGCATTCCTTTCCAGTAACACCTTGAATTTTTCAATTTCACTCAGTTTTCTCCTATATATTGATGTGTTTGGAACTCTAAATCAAACACGGTTGGTGCTAGCTCTTTGAAACTTGAAACATTAAAGTAGTTCTAAGTTTTTTCTCTATGGTTTGTTTCCTATTGAAGTAGCCCTACGCAGAGACTGGCGAAAGACACTTTCATTTGAATGGGGTTTCCAAGCTTCCAAAAAACTACTAGTTTTCTGAAATCTCAGCAAATATTTTTTCACCCAATCTTGATAATACTTGTTGGGAATGATCAGTTCAATAAGCCCACTTGGCTGACCAATTTTTATTCTACTAGGTTGAAGTGTTCGTTTCCGCTAAAATTTGAATCTTTCGGTTTAACTCTGTTTTCCACAATATAGATAGGTGTATTTGAAACTCTAAATCTAGACGGTTTGTGCTAGCTCTTTGAAACTTGACACAATGAAGTAATTCTAACTTCTATCTCTATGGTTTGTTTCTTTTTGAAGTAGGCTTAAGCAGAGACTGGCGAAAGACACTTTCATTTGAAAGGGGTTGCCATGCTTCCAAAAAACTACTAGTTTTCTGATATCTCAGCAAATATTTTTTCACCCAATCTTGATGAAACTTGGTGGTAATGGTCAGTTCAATAATCCCACTTGGCTGCCCTATTTTCATTCTACTAGTTTGAAGCGTTCGTTTCCAGTAACAGTTTTAATTTTTCAGTTTTACTCTGTTTTCCACAATATCAATAGGTGTATTTGGAACTCTAAATCTAATATGGTTTGTGCTAGCTCTTTGAAACTTGACACAATAAAGTAGTTCTAACTTCTATCTCTATGGTTTGTTTCCTCTTGAAGTAGCCCTAAACAGACACTGGCAAAAGACACTTTCATTTTAAAGGGTTGCAAAGCTTCCAAAAACCTCCTAGTTTTTTAAAATCTCAGCAAATAGTTTGTTACCCAAACTTGATGATACTTGGAGGTAATGATCAGTTCAAGAAGCCCACTTGGCTGCCCAATTTTCATTCTACTAGGTTGTAGAGTTCATTTTCAGTAACAGTTTGAATTTTCGGTTTCACTCTGTTTTCCTCTATATAGATAGATGTGATTGGAATTCTAAATCAAACATGGTTTGTCCTAGCGCTTTTTAACTTGACACAATAAAGTAGTTCTAAGTTCTATCTCTATGGTTTGTTTTCTCTTGAAGTAGCCCTAAGCAGAGACTGGCGAAAGACACTTTCATTTGAAAGGGGTTGCGAAGCTAGCAAAAACTAATAGTTTTCTGATATCACAATAAATATTTTGTCACCCAATCTTGACGATACTTGGTGGTAATGATCAGTTCATTTAGCCCACTTGGCTGCCCAATTTTCATTCTACTAGGTTTAAGCGTTTGCTTCCAGTAACACTTTGAATTTTTCAATTTCACTCTGTTTTCTCCTATAGAGATAGATGTATTTGGAACCCTAAATCATACACGGTTTGTTCTAGCTCCTTGAAACTTGACACAATAAAGTAGTTCTAAGTTCTATCTCTATGGTTTCTTTCCTCTTGAAGTAGCCCTAAGCAGACACTGGCGAAAGACACTTTCATTTGAAAGAAGTTGCCAAGCTTCCAAAAAACTACTAGTTTTCTGAAATCTCAGCAAATATTTTTTCAACCAATTTGATGATACCTGGTGGTAATGATCAGTTCAATAAGCCCTCTTGGCTCCCCAATTTTCATTCTACTAGGTTGAAGCGTGCGTTTCCAGTAACAGCTTGAAATTTTCGGTTTAACTCTGTTTTCCACAATATTGATAGATGTGTTTGGAACTCTAAATCAAACACGGTTTGTGCTAGCTCTTTGAAACTTGACACAATAAAGTAGTTCTAAGTTCTCTCTCGATAGGTGGTTTCCTCTTGAAATAGCCCTAAGCCGAGACTGGCGAAAGACACTATCATTTGAAAGGGGTTGCCAAGCTTCCAAAAAACTACTAGTTTTCTGAAATCTCAGCAAATATTTTTTCACCCAATCTTGATGATACATGGTGGTAATGATCAGTTCAATAAGCCCACTTGGCTGCCCAATTATCATTCTACTAGTTTGAAGCGTTCGTTTTTAGTAACAGTTTGAATTTATCGGTTTAACTCCTTTTTCTCCCATATAGATAGATGGATTTGGAACTCTAAATCAAACACGGTTTTGTGCTAGCTTCTGGAAACTTGACACAATAAAGTAGTTCTAAGTTGTATCTCTATGGTTTGTTTCCTCTTGAAGTAGCCCTAAGCTGAGACTGGCAAAAGACACTTTCTTTTGAAAGGGGTTTCCAAGCTTCCAAAAAACTACTAGTTTTCTGAAATCTCAGCAAATATTTTTTCACCCAATCTTGATGATTCTTGGTGGTAATGATCAGTTCAATAAGCCCACTTGGCTGCCTAATTTTCATTCTACTAGTTTGAAGTGTTCGTTTCCAGTAACAGTTTAAATTTTTCGGTTACACTCAGTTTTCTCCTATATAGATAGATGTGTTTGGAACTCTAAATCAAACATGGTTTGGGCTAGCTCCTTGAAACATGACACAATAAAGTAGATCTAAGTTCTATCTCTATGTTTTTTTTTTTTTTAAGTAGGCTTAAGCAGAGACTGGCGAAAGACTCTATCATTTGAAAGGGGTTGCCAACCTTCCAAAAAACTACCAGTTTTCTGAAATCTCAGCATATAATTTTTCACCCAATCTTGATGATACTTGGTGGTAATGATAAGTTCAATAAACCCACTTGGCTGCCCAATTTTCATTCTACTAGGTTGAAGCGTACGTTTCCAGTAACAGTTTCAATTTTGGGTTTAACTCTGTTTTCCACAATATCGATAGGATAATTTGGAACTCTAAATCCAAGACGGTTTGTGCTACCTCTTTGAAACTTGACACAATAAAGTAGTTCTAACTTCTATCTCTATGGTTTGTTTCCTCTTTAAGTAGCCCTAAGCAGACACTGGCGAAAGACACTTTCATTTGAAAGGGGTTGCCAAGCTTCCAAAAAACTACTAGTTTTCTGATATCTCAGCAAATATTTTTTCACCCAATCTTGATGATACTTGGTGGTAATGATCAATTGAATAATCCCACTTGGCTGCCCTATTTTCATTCTACTAGTTTGAAGCATTCGTTTCCAGTAACAGTTTGAATTTTTCGGTTTCACTCTGTTTTCTCCTATATAGATAGATGTGTTTGGAATTCTAAATCACACACAGTTTGTCCTAGCTCTTTGAAACTTGACCCAATAAAGTAGTTCTAAGTTCTATCACTATGGTTTGTTTCCTCTTGAAGTAGCCCTAAGCTGAGACTGGCGAAAGACACTTTCATTTGAAAGGTGTTGCCAAGCTTCCAAAAAACTACAAGTTTTCTGAAATCTCAGCAAATATTTTTTCACCCAATCTTACGATACTGGATGGTAATGATCAGTGCAATAAGACCACTTGGCTGCCCAATTTTCATTCTACTAGGTTGAAGCATTCCTTTCCAGTAACACCTTGAATTTTTCAATTTCACTCAGTTTTCTCCCATATATTGATGTTTTTGGAACTCTAAATCAAACACGGTTGGCGCTAGCTCTTTGAAACTTGAAACATTAAAGTAGTTCTAAGTTTTCTCTCTATGGTTTTTTTCCTATTGAAGTAGCCCAACGCAGAGACTGGCGAAAGACACTTTCATTTGAAAGGGGTTGCCAAGCTTCCAAAAAACTACTAGTTTTCTGAAATCTCAGCAAATATTTTTTCACCCAATCTTGATGATACTTGTTGGTAATGATCAGTTCAATAAGCCCACGTGGCTGACCAATTTTTCTTCTACTAGGTTGAAGTGTTCGTTTCCACTAAAAGTTTGAATCTTTCGGTTTAACTCTGTTTTCCACAATATAGATAGGTGTATTTGAAACTCTAAATCTAGACGGTTTGTGCTAGCTCTTTGAAACTTGACACAATGAAGTAATTCTAACTTCTATCTCTATGGTTTGTTTCTTTTTGAAGTAGGCTTAAGCAGAGACTGGCGAAAGACACTTTCATTTGAAAGGGGTTGCCAAGCTTCCAAAAAACTACTACTTTTCTGATATCTCAGCAAATATTTTTTCACCCAATCTTGATGATACTTGGTGGTAATGATCAGTTCAATAATCCCACTTGGCTGCCCAATTTTCATTCTACTCGGTTGAAGGGTACATTTTCAGTAACAGTTTGAATTTTCGGTTTCACTCTGTTTTCCTCTATATAGATAGATGTGTTTGGAATTCTAAATCAAACACGGTTTGTCCTAGCGCTTTGTAACTTGACACAATAAAGTAGTTCTAAGTTCTATCTCTATGGTTTGTTTTCTCTTGAAGTAGCCCTAAGCAGAGACTGGCGAAAGACACTTTCATTTGAAAGGGGTTGCGAAGCTACCAAAAACTAATAGTTTTCTGATATCACAATAAATATTTTGTCACCCAATCTTGACGATACTTGGTGGTAATGATCAGTTCATTTAGCCCACTTGGCTGCCCAATTTTCATTCTACTAGGTTTTAGCGTTTGTTTCCAGTAACACTTTGAATTTTTCAATTTCACTCTGTTTTCTCCTATAGAGATAGATGTGTTTGGAACCCTAAATCATGCATGGTTTGTTCTAGCTCCTTGAAACTTTACACAATAAAGTAGTTCTAAGTTCTATCTCTATGGTTTGTTTCCTCTTGAAGTAGCCCTAAGCAGACACTGGCGAAAGACACTTTCATTTGAAAGAAGTTGCCAAGCTTCCAAAAAACTACTAGTTTTCTGAAATCTCAGCAAATATTTTTTCACCCAATCTTTATGATACTTGGTGATAATGATCAGTTGAATAAGCCCACTTGGCTGCCCAATTTTCATTCTACTAGGTTGAAGCATTCGTTTCCAGTAAGAGTTTGAATTTTTTGGATTAACTCTGTTTTCTACAATATAGATAGGTGTATTTGGAACTCTAAATCTAAGACGGTTTGTGTGTTTCAAACTTGACACAATAAAAGAGTTCTGACTTCTATCTCTATGGTTTGTTTCCACTGGAAGTAGCCCTAAGCAGACACTGATGAAAGACACTTTCATTAGAAAGAGGTTGCCAAGCTTCCAAAAAAATATAGTTTTCTGAAATCTCAGCAAATATTTTTTCACCAAAATCTTGTTGATGCTTGGAGGTAATGATCAGTTCAATAAGCCCACTTAGCTGCCAAATTTTCATTCTACTATGTTGAAGCGTTCGTTTCAGTAAAGAATTTGAATTTTTCGGTTTCACTCTGTTTTTTCCTATATAGATAGAAGTGTTTGGAACTCTAAATAAAACTTGGTTTTTGCTAGCTCCTTGAAACTTGACACAATAAAGTAGTTCTAACTTCTACGTCTATGGTTTGTTTCCTCTTGAAGTAACCGTATGCAGACACTGGCGAAAGACACTTTCATTTGAAAGGGGTTGTCAAGCTTCTAAAAAACTACTAGTTTTCTGAAATCTCAGCAAATATTTTTTCACCCAATCTTGATGATACTTGGTGGTAATGATCAGTTCAATAAGCCCGCTTGGCTGCCCAATTTTCATTCTACTAGGTTGAAGCGTTCGTTTCCAGTAACAGTTTGAATTTTTCGGTTTTTCTCTGCTTTCTCCTATATAGATAGATGTATTTTAACTCTAAATCAAACAAGGTTTGTGCTATCTCCTTGAAACTTGACACAATAAAGTTGTTATAAGTTCTCTCTATGGTGTGTTTCCTCTTGAAGTATCCCTAAGCAGACACTAGCGAAAGACACTTTTATTTGAAAGGGGTTGCCAAGCTACCAAAAAACTAATAGTTCTCTGAGATCTCAGTAAATATTGTTCACCCAATCTTGACGATACTTGGTGGTAATGATCAGTTCAATAAGCCCACTTGGCTGCCCATTTTTTATTCTACTAGTTTGAAGCGTTCGTTTCCAGTAACAGTTTCAATTTTTCGGTTTAACTCTGTTTTCCACAATATCGATAGGTGTATTTGGAACACTAAATCTAAGACGGTTTGGGCTAGCTCTTTGAACTTGACACAGTAAAGCAGTTCTAACTTCTATCTCTATGGTTTGTTTTCTCTTGTAGTAGCCCTAAGCAGTAACTGGCGAAAGACACTTTCATTTGAAAGGGGTTGTCAAGCTTCTAAAAAACTACTAGTTTTCTGAAATCTCAGCAAATATTTTTTCACCCAATCTTGATGATACTTGGTGGTAATGATTAGTTCAATAAGCCCACTTGGCTGCCCAATTTTCATTCTACTAGGTTGAAGCGTTCGTTTTCAGTAACAGTTTGAATTTTTCGTTTTAACTCTGTTTTCCACAATATAGACAGGTGTATTTCTAAGTATAAATCTAAGATTGTGCTAGCTCTTTGAAATTGACACAATGAAGTAGTTCTAACTTCTATATCTATGGTTTGTATCCTCTTGAAGTAGCCTTAAGCAGAAACTGGCGAAAGACACTTTTATTTGAAAGGGGTTTCAAGCTTCCAAAAAACTAATAGTTCTCTGAAATCTCAGTAAATATTGTTCACCCAATCTTGACGATACTTGGTGGTAATCGTCAGTTCAATAAGCCCCCTTGGCTGCCCAATTTTCATTCTACTAGGTTGAAGCGTTCGTTTCCAGGAACAGTTTAAATGTTTCACTTTCACTCTGTTTTCTCCTCCATAGATACATGTGTTTGGAACTCTAAACCAAACACGGTTTGTGCAATCTCCTTGAAACTTGACACAATAAAGTAGTTCTAAGTTCTATCATTATGGTTTGATTCCTTTGAAGTAAGCTTAAGCAGAGACTGGCGAAAGACACTTTCATTTGAAAGAGGTTACCAGGCTTCCAAAATACTACTAGTTTTCTGAAATCACAGCAAATATTTTTTCACCCAATCTTGATGATACTTGGTAGTAATAATCAGTTCAATAAGCCCACTTGGCTGCCCAATTTTTATTCTACTTGGTTAAAGCGTTCGTTTCCACAAACAGTTTGAATTTTTTGGTTTAACTCTGTTTTCCACAATATCGATAGGTATATTTGGAACTCTAAATCTAAGACGGTTTATGCTAGCTCTTTGAAACTTGACACAATAAAGAAGTTCTAACCTCTATATCTATGGTTTGTTTCCTCTTGAAGTAGCCGTAAGCAGACACTGGCGAAAGACACTTTCATTTGAAAGGGGTTGCCAAGCTTACGAAAAACTAATAGTTTTCTGAAATCTCAGTAAATAATTTTTCACCCAATCATGACGATACTTGGTGATAATGATCAGTTCAGTAAGTCCACTTAAGGGCCTATTTTCATTCTACTACTTTGAAGCATTAGTTTCCAAAAACCGTTTGAATTTTTCGGTTTCACTCTGTTTTCTCCTATATAGATAGATGTGTTTGGAACTCTAAATCAAACACAGTTTGTCCTAGCTCCTTGAAACTTGACACAATAACGTAGTTCTATGTTCTCTCTCTATGGTTTGGTTCCTCTTGAAGAGGCCTAAGCAGGGGCTGGCGAAACACACTTTCATTTTAAAAGGGGTTGCCCAGCTTCCAAAATCTACTAGTTTTCTGAAATCTCAGCAAATTTTTTTTCACCCAATCTTGATGATACTTGGTGGTAATCACCAGTTCAATAAGCCCACTTGGCTGCCCAATTTTCATTCTACTAGGTTGAAGCGTTCGTTTCCAGTAACACTTTGAATTTTTCGGTTTAACTCTCTTTTCCACAATATCGATAGGTGTATTTGTAACTCTAAATCTAAGACGGTTTGTGCTAGCTCTTTGAAACTTGAGACAATGAAGTAGTTCTAACTTCTATCTCTATGGTTTGTTTCCTCTTGAAGTAGAACTAAGCAGACACTGGCGAAAGACACTTTCATTTGAAAGGGCTTGCCAAGCGTCCAAAATCTACTAGTTTTCTGAAATCTCAGCAATAATTTTTTCAGCAAATCTTGATGATACTTGGTGGTAATGATCAGTTCAATAAGCCCACTTGGCTGCCCAATTTTCATTTTACTAGGTTGAAGTGCTCGTTTCCAGTAACAGTTTGAATTTTTCGGTTTCAGTCTGTTTTCTCCAATACAGATAGCCCTGTTTGGAACTCTAAATCAAACATGGTTTGTGCTAGCTCCTTGAAACTTGACACAATAAAGTAGTTCTAAGTTCTCTCTCTATGGTTTGGTTCCTCTTGAAGAGGCCAAAGCAGAGACTGGCGAAAGACACTTTCATTTTAAAAGGTGTTGCCAAGCTTCCAAAATCTACTAGTTTTCTAAAATCTCAGCAAATATTTTTTCACCCAATCTTGATGATACTTGGAGCTAATGATCAGTTCAACAAGCCCACTTGGCTGCCCAATTTTCATTCTACTAGGTTGAAGCGTTCGTTTCCAGTAACAGTTTGAATTTTCGGTTTCACTCTTTTCCTCTATATAGATAGATGTTATTGGAATTCTAAATCAAACACGGTTTGTCCTAGCTCTTTGAAACTTGACTCAATGAAGTAGTTCTAAATTCTATCTCTATGGATTGTTTCCTCTTGAAGTAGCCCTAAGCAGAGACTGACGAAAGACACTTTCATTTGAAAGGGGTTGCGAAACTTCGAAAAAACGAACAGTTTTATGAAATCTCAATAAATATTTTGTCACCGAATCTTGACGATACTTGGTGGTAATGATTAGTTCTGTAAGCCCACTTAGTTGCCCAATTTTCATTCTACTAAGTTTAAGGGTTTGTTTCCAGTAACACTCTGAATTTTTCAATTTCACTCTCTTTTCTCCTATATAGATAGATGCGTTTAGAACTCTAAATCATACACGGTTTGTGCTACCTCCTTGAAACTTGACACAATAAAGTAGTTCTAAGTTCTATCTCTATGGTTTGTTTCCTCTTGAAGTAGCCCTAAGCAGAGACTGGCGAAAGACACTTTCATTTGTAATAGGTTGTTAAGCTTCCAAAATCTACTAGTTTTCTGAAATCTAAGCAAATATTTTTTCACCCAATCTTGATGATACTTGGAGGTAATGTTCAGTTCAATAAGCCCACTTGGCTGCCCAATTTTCATTCTACTAGGTTGAAGTGTTCGTTTCCAGATACAGTTTGAATTTTTCGGTTTAACTCTGTTTTCTCCTATATAGATAGATGTGTTTGGAACTCTAAATCAAACATGGTTTGTGCTAGCTCCTTGAAACTTGACACAATAAATTAGATCTAAGTTCTCTCTCAATGATTTGTTTCCGCTTGAAGTAGCCCTAAAGAGAGAGACTGGCCAAAGACATTTTCATTTGAAAGGGGTTGCCAAGACTCCAAAAAACTACTAGTTTTCTGAAATCTCAGCAAATATTTTTTCACCCAATCTTGATGATACTTGGTGGTAATGATCAGTTCAATAAGCCCACTTGGCTGACCAATTTTCATTCTACTAGGTTGAAGCCTTCGTTTCCAGGAACACTTTGAATTTTTCGGTTTAACTCTGTTTTCCACAATATCGATAGGTGTATTTGGAACTCTAAATCTAAGATGGTTTGTGCTAGCTCTTTGAAACTTGACACAATAAAGTAGTTCTAACTTCTATCTCTATGGCTTGTTTCCTGTTGAAGTAGCCCTAAGCAGACACTGGCGAAAGACACTTTCATTTGAAAGAGGTTGCCAGGCTTCCAAAAACCTAATAGTTTTCTGAAATCTCAGCAAAAATTTTTTCACCCAAACTTGATTATACTTGGTGGTAATGATCAGTTCAATAATCCCACTTGGCTGCCCTATTTTCATTCTACTAGTTTGAAGCATTCGTTTCCAGTAACAGTTTGAATTTTTCGGTTTCACTCTGTTTTCTCCTATATAGATAGATGTGTTTGGAATTCGAAATCAAACACGGTTTGTTCTAGCTTTATGAAACTTGACACAATATAGTAGTTCTAAGTTCTCTCTCTATGGGTGGTTTCCTCTTGAAGTAGGCTTAAGCAGAGATTGGCGAAAGACACTTTCATTTGAAAGGGGTGGCCAAGCTTCCAAAAAACTACTAGATTTCTGAAATCTCAGCAAATATTTTTTCACCAAATCTTGATGATCCTGGGGGGTAATGATCAGTTCAATAAGCCCACTTGGCTGCCCAATTTTCATTCTACTAGGTTGAAGCATTCGTTTCCAGGAACAGTTTGAATTTTTCGTTTTAATTCTGTTTTCCACAATATCGATAGGTGTATTTGGAATTCTAAATTTAAGACAGTTTGTGCTAGCTCTTTGAGACTTGACACAATGAAGTAGTTCTAAGTTCTATCTCTATTGTTTGTTTCTTCTTAAAGTAGCCCTAAGCAGTGGCTGGCGAAAGTCACTTTCATTTGAAAGTGGTTGCCAAGCTTCCAAAAAACTACTAGTTTTCTGAATCTCAGTAAATATTTTTTCACCCAATCTTGATGATACTTGGTAGTAGTGATCTGTTCAATAATCCCACTTGTCTGACATATTTTCATTCTACTAGTTTCAAGCGTTCGTTTCCAGTAACAGTATGAATTTTTCGGTTTCACTCTGTTTTCTCCTATATGGATAGATGTGTTTGGAACTCTAAATCAAACATGGTTTGTGCTAGCTCCTTGAAACTTGACACAATAAAGTAGATCTAAGTTCTACATCTATGATTTTTTTTCCTTTTGAAGTAGGCTTAAGCAGAGACTGGCGAAAGACACTTTCATTTGAAAGGGGTTGCCAAGCTTCCAAAAAACTACTAGTTTTCTGAAATCTCAGCAAATATTTTTTCACCCAAACTTGATGATACTTGGTGGTAATGATCAGTTCAATAATCCCATTTGGCTGACCAATTTTCATTCTACTAGCTTGAAGCCTTCGTTTCCAGGAACACTTTGAATTTTTTGGTTTAACTCTGTTTTCCACAATATCCATAGGTGTATTTTGAACTCTAAATCTAAGACGGTTTGTGCTAGCTCTTTGAAACTTGACACAATAAAGTAGTTCTAACTTCTAACTCTATGGCTTGTTTCCTGTTGAAGTAGCCCTAAGCAGACAGTGGCGAAAGACACTTTAATTTGAAAGGGGTTGCCAAGCTTCCAAAAACCTAATAGTTTTCTGAAATCTCAGCAAACATTTTTTCACCCAAACTTGATTATACTTGGTGGTAATGATCATTTCAATAAGCCACCTTGGCTGCCCAATTTTCATTATAGAAGGTTGAAGCGTTCGTTTCCATTAACACTTTGAATTTTTCAATTTCACTCAGTTTTCTCCCATATAGATAGATGTGTTTGGAACTCTAAATCAAACACCGTTGGTACTAGCTCCTTGAATCTTGACACAATAAAGTAGTTCTAAGTTCTCTCTCTATTGGTGGTTTCCTCTTGAAGTATCCCTAAGCAGAGACTGGCGAAAGACACTTTCATTTGAAAGGGGTTGCCATGCTTCCAAAAAACTACTAGATTTCTGAAGTCTCAGCAAATATTTTTTCACCAAATCTTGATGATCCTTGGTGGTAATGATCAGTTCAATAAGCCCACTTGGCTACCCAATTTTTATTCTACTAGGTTGAAGCGTTCGTTTCCAGTAACAGTTTGAAATTTTCGGTTTCACTCTGTTTTCCACATTATCGATACGTGTATTTGGAACTCTAAATCTAAGAAGCTTTGTGCTAGCTCATTGAAACTTGACCCAATAAAGTAGTTCTAAGTTCTATCTCTATGGTTTGTTTCCTCTTGAAGTTGCCCTAAGCAGAGACTGGAGAAAGACACTTTCATTTGAAATGAGTTGCCAAGCATCCAAAAAACTACTAGTTTTCTGAAATCTCTACAAATATTTTTTCACCCAATCTTGATGATACTTGGTGGTAATGATCAGTTCAATATGCCCACTTGACTTGCTAATTTTCATTCTAATAGGTTGAAGCGTTCCTTTCCAGTAACACTTTGAATTTTTTAATTTCACTCTGTGTTCTCCTATATAGATATATGTGTTTGGAACAATAAATCAAACACGGTTTGTGCTAGCTGCTTGAAACATGACTCAATAAAGTAGTTCTAAGTTCTGTCTCTATGAGTTGTTTCCTCTTGAAGTAGCCCTAAGCAGACCCTGGCGAAAGACACTTTCATTTGAAAAGGGTTGGCAAGCTTCCAAAAAAAAACTAATTTTCTGAAATCTCAGCAAATATTTTTTCACCCAATCTTGATGATACTAAGTGGTAATGATCAGGTCAATAAGCCCACTTGGCTGCCCAATTTTCATTCTACTATGTTGAAGCGTTCGTTTCCAGTAACAGTTTGAATTTTTCCATTTAACTCTGTTTTCCACAATATCGATAGGTGTACTTGGAACTCTAAATCTAACACGGTTTGTGCTATCTCTTTGAAACTTGACACAATGAAGTAGTTCCAACTTCTATCTCTATGGTTTGTTTCCTCTTGAAGTAGCTGTAAGCAGACACTGGCGAAAGACACTTTCATTTGAAAGGGGTTGCAAAGCTTCCAAAAAACTACTAGTTTTCTGAAATCGCAGCAAATATGTTTTGACCCAATCTTGATGATACTTGGTGGAAATGATCAGTTCAAGAAGCCCACTTGGCTTCCCAATTTTCATTCTACAAGGTTGTAGCGTTCGTTTCCAGTAACACTTTGAATTCTTTAATTTTACTCTGTTTTCTCCTATATAGATAGATGTGTTTCGAACTATAAATCAAATACGGTTTGTGCTTGCTCCTTGAAACTTGACTAAATAAAGTTGTTCTACGTTCTCTGTCTATGCTTTGTTTACTCTTGAAGTAGGCCTAAGTAGACACTGGTAAAAGAATCTTTCATTTGAAAGGGGTTGCCAAGCTACCAAAAAACTACTAGTTTTCTGAAATCTACGCAAATATTTTTTCACCCAAACTTGATGATACGTGGTGGTAATGATCAGTTCAAGAAGCCCACTTGGCTGCCCTATTTTCATTCTACTAGGTTGAAGCATTCGTTTCCAGTAACTGTTTGAATTTTTAGGTTTCAGTCTGTTTTCTCCTATATAGATAGATGTGCTTGGAACTCTAAATCAAACATGGTTTGTGCTAGGTCCTTGAAACTTGACGCAATAAAATAGTTCTAAGTTCTATCTCTATGGTTTGTTTCCTCTTGAAATAGGCTTAAGCAGAGAGTGGCAAAAGACACTTTCATTTGAAAGGGGTTACCAAGCTTCCAAAAAAACTACTAGTTTTCTGAAATATCACCAATATTTTTTCACCCAATCTTGATGACACTTGGTGGTAATGATCAGTTCAATAAGCCCACTTGGCTGCCCAATTTTCATTTAACTAGGTTGAAGCGTTCGTTTCGAGTAACAGTTTGAATGTTTCGGTTTCACTCTGTTTTCCACAATATCGATAGGTGTATTTGAAACTATAAATCTAAGACGGTTTGTGGTAGCTCTTTGAAACTTGACACAATAAAGTAGTTCTAACTTATATCTCTATGTTTTGTTTCCTTTTGAAGTAGCCCTAAGCAGACACTTTTGAAAGACAATTTCATTTGAAAGGGGTTGCCAAGGTTCCAAAAATCTAATAGTTTTTTGACATCTCAGCAAATATTTTTTGACCCAATCTTGATGATACTTGGTGGTAATGATCAGTTCAATAAGCCCACTTGGCTGCCCAATTTTCATTCTACTAGGTTGAACAGTTCGTTTTCAGTAACAGTTTGAATTTTTCAATTTCACTCAGTTTTCTCCTATATAGATTGATGTGTTTGGAAATCTAAATCAAACACGGTTGTTGCTAGCTTTTTGAAACTTGACAAAATAAAGTAGTTCTAAATTCTCTCTCTATGGTTTGTTTCCTCTTGAAGTAGTTCTAAGCACAGACTGGCGAAAGACACTCTCATTGGAAAGGGGTTGCCAAGATTCCAAAAAGCTACTAGCTTTCTGAAATCTCAGCAAATATTTTTTCACCCAATCTTGATGATACTTGGAGGTAATGAACAGTTCAATAAGCCCACTTGTCTGCCCAATTTTCATTCTACTAGGTTGAAGCCTTCATTTACAGTAACAGTTTGAATTTTTCGGTTTCACTCTGTTTTCCACAATATCTATAGGTGTATTTGGAACTCTAAATCTAAGACAGTTTGTGCTATCTCTTTCAAACTTGACACAATGAAGTACTTCTAAGTTCTATATCTATGGTTTGTTTCCTTTTGAAGTAGCCCTAAGCAGTCACTGGCGGAAGACACTTTCATTTGAAAGGGGTTGCCAAGCTTTCAAAAAACTACTAGTTTTCTTGAATCTCAGCAAACATTTCTTCACCCAATCTTGATGATACTTGGTGGTAATGATCAGTTCAATAAGCCCACTTGGCTGCCCAATTTTCATTCTACTAGGTTGAAGCGATCGTTTCCAGTAACAGTTTGAATTTTTCGGTTTCACTCTGTTATCCCCTATATAGATAGACGAGTTTGGAACTCTAAATCAAACATGGTTTGTGCTAGCTCCTTGAAACTTGACACAATAAAGTAGTTCTAAGCTCTATCTCTATGGTTTGTTTTCTCTTGAAGTAGCCCTAAGCAGACTCTGGCGAAAGACACTTTCATTTGAAATGTGTTGCCAAGCTTCCAAAAAACTACTAGTTTTTTGAAATCTCAGCAAATATTTTTTCACCCAATCTTGATGATAGTTAGTGGTAATGATCAGTACAATAAGCCCACTTGGCTGCCCTATTTTCATTCTAATAGTGTAAAGCTTTCGTTTCCAATAACAGTTTGAATTTTTTGGTTTCACTCTGTTTTCTCCTATATAGATAGATGTGTTTGGAATTCTAAATCAAACGGATTGTGCTAGCTATTTGAAACTTGACACAATAAATTAGTTCTAAGGTCTATCTCTATGGTTTGTTTCTTCTTGAAGTAGCCCTAAGCAGAGACTGGGGAAAGACACTTTCATTTGAAAGAAGTTGCCAAGCTTCCAAAAAACTACTAGTTTTCTGAAATAACAGCAAATATTTTTTCACGCGATCTTGATGATACTTGGTGGTAATGAGCAGTTCAATAAGCCCACTTGGCTGCCCAATTTTCATTCTACTAGTTTGAAGCCTTCGTTTCCAGTAAGAGTTTGAATTTTTTCGTTTAACTCTGTTTTCCACAATATAGATAGTTGTATTTGGAACTCTCAATCTAAGACGGTTTGTGCTAGCTCTTTAAAACTTGACAAAATAAAGTAGTTCTAAGTTCTCTCCCTATGGTTTTTTTCCTCTTGAAGTAGCCCTAAGCAGAGATTGGCGAAAGACACTTTCATTTGAAAGGTGTTACCAAGCTTCTAAAAAACTACCAGTTTTCTGAAATCTACGCAAATATTTTTCACCCAATCTTGATGATACTTGGTGATAATGATCAGTTCAATAAGCCCACTTGGCTCCCCATTGTTCATTCTACTAGGTTGAAACGTTCGTTTCCAGTAACTCTTTGAATTTTTCAATTTTACTCTCTTTTCTCCTATATAGATAGATGGGTTTGGAAGTATAAATCAAACACGGTTTGTGCTAGCTCTTTGAAACTTGTCTAAATAAAGTAGTTCTACGTTCTCTCTCTATGCTTTGTTTACTCTTGATGTAGGCCTAAGCAGACACTGGTAAAAGACACTTTCATTTGAAAGGGGTTGCCAAGCTTCCAAAAAACTACTAGATTTCTGAAATCTACGCAAATATTTTTTCACCAAATCTTGATGATACGTGGTGTTAATGATCAGTTTAAGAAGCCCACTTGACTGCCCTCTTTTCATTCTACTAGGTTGAAGCGTTGGTTTCCAGTAACAGTTTGAAATTTTGGTTTAACTCTGTTTTCCACAGTATAGATAGGAGTATTTGGAACTCTAAATCTAAGACAGTTTGTGCTAGCTCTTTGAAACTTGACACAATAAAGTAGTTCTAACTTCTATCTCTATGGTTTGTTTCTTTTGAAGTAGCCCTAGGCAGACACTGGCGAAAGACACTTTCATTTGAAAGGGGTTGCCAAGCTTCCAAAAAACTACTAGTTTTCTGAAATCTACGCAAATATTTTTTCACCCAATCTTGATGATACTTGTGGTAATGATCAGTTCAATAAGCCCACTTGGCTGCCCTATTTTCATTCTACCTGTTTGAAGCTTTCGTTTCCAATGACAGTTTGAATTTTTCGGTTTCACTCTGTTTTCTCCTATATAAATAGATATGTTTGGAATTCTAAATCAAACATATTGTGCTAGTTATTCAAAACTAGACACAATAAAGTAGTTCTAAGTTCTATCTCTATGGTTTGTTTCATCTTGAAGTAGCCCTAAGCAGAGACTGGTGAAAGACACTTTCATTTGAAAGGGGTTGCCAAGTATCCAAAAAACTAATAGTTTTCTGAAATCTCAGCAAATATTTTTTCACCCAATCTTGATGATACTTGGAGGTAATGATCAGTTCAATAAGCCAACTTTGCTGCCCAATTTTCATTCTACTAGGTTGAAGCATTCGTTTCCAGTAACAGTTTTAATTTTTCGTTTTCACTCTGTTTTCTCCTATATAGATTGATGTGTTTAGAACTCTGAATCAAACATGGTTTATGCTAGCTCCTTGAAACTTGAAACAATTAAGTAGTTCTAAGTTCTATCTCTATGGTTTGCTTCTTCTTGAAGTAGGCTTAAGCAGAGACTGGCGTAAGACACTTTCATTTAAAAGGGGTTGCCAAGCTTCGAAAAAACTACTAGTTTTCTGAAATCTCCGCAAATATTATTTCACCCAATCTTGATGATACTTGGTGGTAATGATCAGTTCAATAATCTGACTTCGCTGCCCAATTTTTATTCTACTAGGTTGAAGCGTTCGTTTCCAGTAAGTGTTTGAATTTTTTGGTTTAAATCTGTTTTCTACAATATAGATAGGTGTATTTGGAACTCTAAATCTAAGACGGTTTGTGCTGGCTTCTTGAAACTTGACGCAATAAAGTAGTTGTAAGTTCTATCTCTATGGTTTGTTTCCTCTTGAAATAGGCTTAAGCAGAGACTGGCGAAAGACACTTGATTTGAAAGGGGTTACCAAGCTTCCAAAAAACTACTAGTTTTCTGAAATCTCACCAATATTTTTTCACCCATTCTTGATGACACTTGGTGGTAATGATCAGTTCAATAAGCCCACTGGCTGCACAATTTTCATTGAACTAGGTTGAATTGTTCGTTTCGAGTAACAGTTTGAATTTTTCGGTTTAACTCTGTTTTCCACAATATGGATAGGTGTATTTGAAACTCTAAATCTAAGACGGTTTGTGGTAGCTCTTTAAAAGTTGACACAATAAAGTAGTTCTAACTTTTATCTGTATGTATTGTTTCCTCTTGAAGTAGCCCTAAGCAGACACTTTTGAAAGACACTTTCATTTGAAAGGGGTTGCCAAGCTTCCAAAAATCTAATAGTTTTTTGACATCTCAGCAAAAATTTTTTCACCCAATCTTGATGATACTTGGTGGTAATGATCAGTTCAATAAGCCCACTTGGCTGCCCAATTTTCATTCTACTAGGTTGAACAGTTCGTTTCCAGTACCTCGTTGAATTTTTCAATTTCACTCTGTTTTCTCCTATATAGATTGATGTGTTTGGAAATCTAAATCAAACACGGTTGGTGCTAGCTTGTTGAAACTTGACAAAATAAAGTAGTTCTAAATTCTCTCTCTATGGTTTGTTTCCTCTTGAAGTAGTTCTAAGCAGAGACTGGCGAAAGACACTTTCATTTGAAAGGGGTTGCCAAGTTTCCAAAAAGCTACTAGCTTTCTGAAATCTCAGCAAATATTTTTTCACCCAATCTTGATGATACCTGGTGCTAATGATCAGTTCAATAATCCACTTGGCGGCCCAATTTTCATTTTACTAGGTTGAATCGTTCGTTTCCAGTAACAGTTTGTATTTTTCGGTTTCACTCTACTTTCTCCTATATAGATAGATGTCTTTGGAACTCTAAATCAAACATGGTTTATGCTAGCTCCTTGAAACTTGACACAATAATGTAGCTGTAAATTCTATCTCTATGGTTTGTTTCCTCTTGAAGTAGCCCTAAGTAGACACTGGCGAAAGACACTTTCATTTGAATGGGGTTGCCAAGGTTCCAAATAACTACTAGTTTTCAGAAATCTACGCAAATATTTTTTCACCCAATCTTTATGATACTTGGTGGTAATGATCAGTTCAATAAGCCCACTTGGCTGCCGTATTTTCATTCTACCTGTTTGAAGGGTTCGTTTCCAGTAACACTTTGAATATGTCGGTTTAACTCTGTTTTCCACAATATAGATAGGTGTATTTGGAACTCTAAATCTAAGACGGTTTGTGCTAGCTCTTTGAAACTTGACAAAATAAAGTAGTTCTAACTTCAATCTCAATGGTTTGTTTCCTCTTCAAGTAGCCCTAAGCACACACTGATGAAAGACACTTTCATTAGAAAGGGGTTACCAGGCTTACAAAAAACTAATAGTTTTCTGAAATTTCAGTAAATATCTTTTCATCCAATCTTGACTATATATGGTGGTAATGATCAGTTCAATAAGCCCACTTGGCTGCCCAATTTTTATTCTACTAGTTTGAAGCATTTGTTTCCAGGAACTGTTTGGATTTTTCGGTTTCACTCTGTTTTCTCCTATATGGATAGATGTGTTTGGAACTCTAAATGAAACACGGTTTGTGCTAGCTCCTTGAAGCGTGACACAATAACGTAGTTCTAAGTTCTATCATTATGGTTTGTTTCCTCTTGAAGTAGGCTTAAGCAGAGACTGGTGAAAGACACTTTCGTTTGAAAGGGGTTGCCAAGCTTCCAAAAAACTACTAGTTTTCTGAAATCTCAGCAATCATTTTTTCACCCAATCTTGATGATACTTGGTAGTAATGATCAGTTCAATAAGCCCACTTGGCTGCCGAATTTTCATTCTACTAGGTTGAAGCGTTCGTTTCCAGTAACAGTTAGAATTTTTTGGTTTCACTCTGTTTTCTCCTACATTGATAGATGTGTTTGGAACTCTAAATCAAATATGGTTTGTGCTAGCTCCTTGAAAATAGACACAATAAAGTAGTTATATTTTCTATATCTATGGATTGTTTTCTCTTGAAGTAGGCTTAAGCAGAGACTGGCGAAAGACACTTTCATTTGAAAGGGGTTGCCAAGCTTCCAGAAAACTACTAGTTTTCTGATATCTCAGCAAATATTTTTTCACCCAAACTTGATGATACTTGGTGGTAATGATCAATTCAATAATCCCACTTGGCTGCCCAATTTTCATTCTACTAGATTGAAGCATTCGTTTCCAGTAACAGTTAGGATTTTTCGGTTTTACTCTGTTTTCTCCTACATAGATAAATGTGTTTGGAACTCTAAATCAACCATGGTTTGTGCTAGCTCCTTGAAACTTGACGCAATAAAGTATTTCTAAGTTCGATCTCTATCGTTTGTTTCCTCTTGAAGTAGGCTTAAGCAGAGACTGGTGAAAGACACTTTCATTTCAAAGGCGTTGACAAGCTTCCAAAAAACTACTAGTTTTCTGAAATCTCAGCAAATATTTTTTCACCCAAACTTGATGATACTTGGTGGTAATGATCAGGTCAATAATCCCACTTGGCTGCCCAATTTTCATTCACTAGGTTGAAGCGTTCGTTTCCAGTAACACTATGAATTTTTCAATTTCACTCTGTTTTCTCCGTTATAGAAAGATATGTTTGGAATTCTAAATCAAACACGGTTTGTGCTAGCTTTTTGATACTTGACACAATAAAGAATTTCTAAGTTCTCTCTCTATTGTTTGTATGCTCTTGAAATAGCCCTAAGTAGAAACTGGTGAAAGACACTTTCGTTTGAAAGAGGTTGCAAAGCTTCCAGAAACTACTAGTTTTCTGAAATCTCTGCAAATATTTTTTCACCAAATCTTGATGATCCTTGGTGATAATGATGAGTTCAAGAAGCCCACTTGGCTGCCTATTTTCATTCTACTAGGTTGACGCGTTCGTTTCCAGTAACAGTTTGAATTTTTCAGATTCACTCTGTTTTCTCCTATCAGATAGATGTGTATGGAATTCTAAATCAAACACGGTTAGTGCTAGCTGTTTGAAATTTGACACAATAAAATAATTCTAACTTCTATCTCTATGGTTTGTTTCCTGTTGAAGTAGCCCTAAGCAGACACTGGCGAAAGACACTTTTATTTGAAAGGGGTTGCCAAGCCTACAAAAAACTACTAGTTTTCTGAAATCTCAACAAATTTTTTTAACCTAATCTTGATGATACTTGGTGGTAATGATCAGTTCAATAAGCCCACTTGGCTGCCCAATTTTCATTCTTCTAGGTCGAAGCGTTCGTTTCCCTTAACAGTTTGAATTTTTCGGTTTAACTCTGTTTTCCACAATATAGATAGGTGTATTTGGAACTCTAACTCTAAGACGGTTTGTGCTAGCTCTTTGAAACTTGACACAGTAAAGTAGTTCTAACTTGTATCTCTATGGTTTGTTGCCTCTTGATGTAGCCCTAAACAGACACTGGCGAAAGACACTTTAATTTGAAAGGGGTTGCCAAGCTTCCAAAAAACTACTCATTTTCTGAAATCTCAGCAAATATTTTTTCACCCAATCTTGATGATACTTGGTGGTAACGATCAGTTCAATACGCCCACTTGGCTGCCCAATTTTCATTCTACTAGGTTGAAGCATTGGTTTCCAGTAACAGTTTGAATTTTTCGATTTCACTCTGTTTTCTCCAATATAGATAGATGTGTTTGGAACTCTAAATCAAACACGGTTTGTGCTAGCTCATTGAAACTTGACACAATAAAGTAGTTCTAAGTTCTCTCTCTATGGGTGGTTTCCTCCTGAAATAGCCCTAAACAGAGACTGGCGAAAGACACTTTCATTTGAAAGGGGTTGCCAAGCTTATAAAAAACTACTAGTTTTCTGGAATCTCAGCAAATATTTTTTCACCCAATCTTGATGATACTTGGTGGTAATGATCAGTTCAAGAAGCTCTCTTGGCTGTGAAATTGTCATTCTACTAGGTTGAAGCCTTCCTATCCAGTAACAGTTTGAATTTCATTCACCTAATGTGAAGCGTTTGTTTCCAGTAACCGTTTGAATTTTTCGGTTTAACTCTGTTTTCCACAATATCGATAGGTGTATTTGGAACTCTAAATCTAAACGGTTTGTGCTAGTTCCTTGAAGCTTGACACAATTAAGTAGTTCTAACTTCTATATCTAAGGTTTTTTTCCTCTTGAAGTAGCCCGGAGCACACAATGGAGAAAGACACTTTCATTTGTAAGGGTTTGCCAAGATTCTAAAAAACTACTAGTTTTCTGAAATCTATGCAAATATTTTTTCACCCAATATTGATGTTACTTGGTGGTAATGATCATTTCAGTAAGCCTACTTGGCTGCCCTATTTTCATTCTACTAGGTTGAAACGTTCGTTTCCAGTAACAATTTGAAATTTTCGGTTTCACTCTGTTTTCTCCTATACAGATAGATGTGTTTGGAATTCTAAATCAAACACGGTTTGTGCTAGCTCTTTGAAACTTGACACAATAAAGTAGTTCTAAGTTCTACCTCCATGGTTTGTTTCCTCTTGAAGTAGCTCTATGCAGAGACTGGCGAAAGACACTTTCATTTGAAAGGGGTTGCCAAGCATCCAAAAAACTACTAGTTTTCTGAAATCTCAGCAAATATTTTTTCACCCAATCTTGATGATACTTGGTTGTAATGATCAGTTCAATAAGTCCACTTGGCTGCCGAATTTTTATTCTACTAGGTTGAAGTGTAAGTTTCCAGTAACAGTTTGAATTTTTCGGTTACACTCTGTTTTCTCCTATACAGATAGATGTGTTTGGAACTCTAAATCAAACATGGTTTTTGCTAGCTCCTTGAAACTTGACACAATAAAGTAGTTCTAAGTTCTATCTCTATGTTTTTTTTTTCTTGAAGTAGGCCTAAGCAGAGACTGGCGAAAGACTCTTTCATTTGAAAGGGGTTGCCAAGCTTTTACAAAACTACTAGTTTTGTGAAATCTCAGCATATAATTTTTCACCCAAACTTGATGATACTTGGTGGTAAAGGTCAATTGAATAATCCCACTTGGCTGCCCAATTTTCATTCTACTGTTTGAAGCGTTCGTTTCCAGTAACAATTTGAACTTTTCGGTTTCACTCTGTTTTTTTCTATATACATAGATGTGTTTGGAATTTTAAATCAAACACGGTTTGTCCTAGCTCTTTGAAAATTGACCCAATAAAGTAGTTCTATCTTCTATCTCTATGGATTGTTTCCTCTTGATGTAGCCCTAAGCAGAGACTGGCGAAAGACACTTTCATTTAAAAGGGGTTGCCAAGTTCCCAAAAAACTACTAGTTTTATGAAATCTCAGCAATTATTTTTTCACCCAATCTTGATGATACTTGGTGGTATTGATCAGGTCAATAAGCCCACTTGGCTGATCAATTTTCATTCTACTAGGTTGAATCGTTCATTTCCAGTACAGTTTGAATTTTTCGGTTTAACTCTGTTTTCCACAATATAGACAGGTGTATTTGGAACTCTAAATCTAAGACTGTTTGTGCTAGCTCTTTAAAAATTGACCCAATAAAGTAGTTCTAACTTCTACCACTATGGTTTGTTTCCTCTTGAAGTAGCCCTAAGCAGACACCAACGAAAGACACTTTCATTTGAAAGGGGTTGCCAAGCTTCCAAAAAACTAATAGTTTTCTGAAATCTCAGTAAATATTTTTTCACACAATCTTGATGATACTTGGTGGTAATGATCTGTTCAGTAAGCCCTCTTGGCTGCCCAATTTTCATTCTACTAGGTTGAAGCGTTAGTTTCCAGTAACAGTTTGAATTTTTCAATTTTACTCTGTTTTCTCCTATATAGATACATGTGTTTGGAACTCTAAATCAAACGTGGTTGGTGCTAGCTCCTTGAAACTTGACACCATAAAGTAGTTCTATGTTCTATCTCTATGGTTTGTTTCCTCTTGATGTAGGCTTAAGCAGAGACTGGCGAAAAACACTTTCATTTGAAAGGTGTTGCCAAGCTTCCAAAAAACTACTAGTTTCTGAAATTTCAGAAAATATTTTTTCACCCAATCTTGATGATACTGGATGGTAAAGATCAGTTCAATAAGCCCACTTGGCTGCCCAATATTCATTCTACTAGGTTGAATCGTTCGTTTCCAGTAAATGTTTGAAATTTTCGGTGTAACTCTGTTTTCCACAATATAGATAGGTGTACTTGAAACTCTAAATCTAGTCGGTTTTTGCTATCTCTTTGAATCTTCACACAATGAAGTAGTTCTAACTTCTATCTCTATGGTATATTTCCTCTTGAAGTAGCCCTAAGCAGACACTGGCGAAAGACACTTTCATTTGAAAGGGGTTGCCAAGCTTCCAAAAAACTACTAGTTTTCTGATATCTCAGCAAATATTTTTTCACCCAATCTTCATGATACTTGGTGGTAATGATCAGTTCAATAATCTCACATGGCAGCCCTATTTTCATTCTACTAGTTTGAAGCCTCGTTTCCAGTAACAATTTGAATTATTCAGTTTCACTCTGTTTTCTCCTACATTGATAGATGTGTTTGGAATTCTAAATCAAACACGGTTTATCCTAGATCCTTGAAACTTCACCCAATAAAGTAGTTCTAAGTTCTATCTCTATGGTTTGTTTCCTCTTGAAGTAGCCCGAAGCAGACACTGGCAAAAGACACTTTCATTTGAATGGGGTTGCCAAGCTTCCAAAAAACTAATAGTTCTGAGAAATCTCAGTAAATAGTTTTTTTCACTCAATCTTGACGATACTTGATGGTAATGATCAGTTCAATAAGCCCACTTGGCTGCCCAATTTTCATTCTACTAGCTTGAAGCGTTCGTTTCCAGGAACATTTTGAATTTTTCAGTTTCACTCTTTTTTCTCCTATATACATAGATGTGTTTGGAACTCTAAATCAAACACGGTTTGTGTTAGCTCCTTCAAACATGACACAATAAAGTAGTTCAAAGTTCTATAATTATGGTTTGTTTCTTCTTGAAGTTGGTTTAAGCAGAGACTGGCAAAAGACAGGTACATTTGAAAGGGGTTGCAAGTTTCCAAAAAACCACTAGTTTTCTGAAATATCTGCAAATATTTTTTCAACCAATCTTGATGATACTTGGTGGTAATGATCAGTACAATGAGCCCACTTGGCTCCCCAATTTTCATTCTACTACGTTGAAGCGTTCGAGTCCAGTAACACTCTGAATTTTTCAATTTCACTCTGTTTTCTCCTATATAGATAGATGTGTTTGGAACTCTAAATCATACACGGTTGGTGCTAGCTCCTTGAAACTTGACACAATAAAGTAGTTCTAAGTTCTCTCTCTATGGTTTGTTTCCTCTTGAAGTAGCCCTAAGCAGAGACTGGCGAAAGACACTTTCATTTGAAAGGTGTTGCCAAGATTCCAAAAACTACTAGTTCTCTGAAATCTCAGCAAATATTTATTCACCCAATCTTGACGATACATTGTGGTAATGATCAGTTCAATAAGCCCACTTGGCTGCCCAATTTTCATTCTACTAGTTTGAGGAGTTCGTTTCCAGATACAGTTTGAATTTTTCAGTTTCACTCTTTTTTCTCCTATATAGATAGACGTGTTTGGAACTCTAAATGAAACATGGGTTGTGCTAGCTACTTGAAACTTGACACAATAAAGTAGTTCTAAGTTCTATCACTATGGTTTGTTTCCTCTTGAAGTAGCCCTCAGCAGAGACTGGCGAAAGACACTTTAATTTGAAAGGGGTTGCCAAGCTACCAAAAAACTACTAGTTTTCTGAAATCTCAGCAAATATTTTTTCACCCAATCTTGATGATACTTGGTGGTAATGATCAGTTCAATAAGCCCACTTGCCTGCCCAGTTTTAATTCTACTAGTTTGAAGCGTTCGTTTCCAGTAACAGTTTCAATTTTTCGGTTTAACTCTGTTTTCCACAATATCGATAGGTGTATTTGGAACACTAAATCTAAGACGGTTTGGGCTAGCTCTTTGAACTTGACACAATAAAGCAATTCTAACTTCTATCTCTATGGTTTGTTTCCTTTTGAAGTAGCCCTAAGCAGACACTGGCGAAAGACACTTTAATTTGAAAAGGGTTGCCAAGCTTCCAAAAAACTACTAGTTTTCTGAAATCTCAACAAATATTTTTTCACCCAATCTTGATGATACTTGCTGGTAATGATAATTTCAATAAGCCCACTTGGCTGCCCAATTTTCATTCTACTATGTTGAAATATTCGTTTTCAGTAACATTTTGAATTTTTCGGTTTAACTCTGTTTTCCACAATATAGACAGGTGTATTTGGAACTCTAAATCTAATACGGTTTGTGCTAGCTCTTTGAAACTTGACAAAATCAAGTAGTTCTAACTTCTATCTCTATGGTTTGTTTCCTCTTGAAGTAGCCCTAAGCAGACAATGGCGAAAGACACTTTCATTTGAAAGAGGTTGCCAAGCTTCCTAAAATCTAATAGTTTTCTGAAATCTCAGCAAACATTTTTTCACCCAATCTTGATGATACTTGGTGGTAATGTTCAGTTCAATAAGCTCACTTGGCCCCCAATTTTCATTCTACTAGGCTAAACTGTTCGTTTCCAGTAACAGTTTGAATTTTTCAGTTTAACTCTGTTTTCCACAATATAGACAGGTGTATTTGGATGTCTAAATCTAAGACTGTTTGTGCTAGCTCTTTGAAACTTGACACAATGAAGTAGTTCTAACTTCTATCTCTATGGTTTGTTTCCTCTTGAAGTAGCCCTAAGCAGAAAATGGAGAAAGACACTTTTATTTGAAAGGGGTTGCCAACCTTCCAAAAAACCAATGGTTCCCTGAAATCTCAGTAAATATTGTTCACCCAATCTTGATGATAATTGGTGGTAATGATCAGTTCAACAATCCAACTTGGCTGCCCTATTTTCATTCGACTAGTTTGAAGCGTTCGTTTCCAGGAACAGTTTGAATTTTTCGGTTTCACTCTGTTTTCTCCTATATAGATAGATGTGTTTGGAATCTAAAACAAACACGGTTTGTCCTAACTCTTTAAATTTTTACCCAATATAGTAGTTTTAAGTTCTATCTCTTTGGTTTGTTTCCTCTTGAAGTAGCCCTAAGCAGACACTGGCGAGAGACACTTTCATTTGAAAGGGGTTGCCAAGCTTCCAAAAAACTAATAGTTCTCTGAAATCTCAGTAAATGTTTTTTCACCCAATCTTGACGATACTTGGTGGTAATGATCAGTTCAATAAGCCCACTTGGCTGCCCAATTTTCATTCTGCTAGGTTGAAGCGTTCGTTTCCAGGAACAGTTTGAATTTTTGAGTTTCACTCTGTTTTCTTCTATAGAGATAGATGTGTTTGGAACTCTAAATCAAACACGTTTTGTGCTAGCTCCTTGAAACTTGACACAATAAAGTAGTTTTAAGTTCTATCATTATGGTTTGTTTCCTCTTGAAGTAGGCTTAAGCAGAGACTGGCAAAAGACACGTTCATTTGAAAGGTGTTGCCAAGCTTTCAAAAAACTACTAGTTTCCTGAAATCTCACCAAATATTTTTTCACCAAATCTTGATGATACTTGGTGGTAATGATGAGGTCAATAAGTCCAATTGGCTGCCCAATTTTCATTCTACTAGGTTGAAGCGTTCGTTTTCAGTAACAGTTTGAATTTTTCGGTTTAACTCTGTTTTCCACAATATAGACAGGTGTATTTGGAACTCTAAATCTAAGACTGTTTGTGCTAGCTCTTTAAAACTTGACACAATAAAGCAGTTCTAACTTCTATCTCTATGGTTTGTTTCTTCTTGAAGTAGCCCTAAGCAGACACTGGCGAAAGACACTTTCATTTGAAAGGGGTTGCCAAGCTTCCAAAAAACTAATAGTTTTCTGAAATCTCAGCAAATATTTTTTCACATAATCTTGACGATACTTGGTGGTAATGATCAGTTCAGTAAGTCCACTTGGCTGCCCAATTTTCATTCTACTAGGTTGATGCGTTCGTTTCCAGAAACAGTTTAAATTTTTCGGTTTCACTCTGTTTTCTCCTATATAGATAGATGTGTTTGGAACTCTAAATCGAACATGGTTTGTGGTAGCACCTTCAAACGTGACGCAATAAAGTAGTTCTAAGTTCTATCTCTATGGTTTGTTTCCTCTTGAAGTAGGCTTAAGCAGAGACTGGGACAGACAGTTTCATTTGATAGGGGTTGCCAAGCTTCCAAAAACTACTAGTTTTCTAAAATCTCAGGAAATATTTTTTCACCCAAACTTGATGATACTTGGTGGTAATTATCAGTTGAATAAGCCCACTTGGCTGCCCAATTTTCATTCTACTATGTTGAATCGTTCGTTTCCAGTTACAATTTGAATTTTTCGCTTTAACTCGGTTTTCCACAATATCGATAGGTGCATTTGGAACTCTAAATTTAAGATGGTTTGTGCTAGCTCTTTGAAACTTGACACAATAAAGTAGTTCTAAGTTCTATCTCTACAGTTTTTTTTTCTCTTGAAGTAGGCTTAAGCAGCGACTGGCGAAAGACACTTTCATTTGAAAGTGGTTACCAAGCTTCCAAAAAACTACTAGTTTTCTGAAATCTCAGGAAATATTTTTTCACCCAATCTTGATGATACTTGGTGGTAATGATCAGTTCATTAAGCCCACTTGGCTCCCCAATTTTCTTTCTTCTTGGATGAAGCGTTCGTTTCCAGTAACACTTTGAATTTTTCAATTTCACTCTTTTCTCCTATATAGTAAGACGTGTTTGGAACTCTAAATCAAACATGGTTTGTGCTAGCTCCTTGAAACTTGACACAGTAAAGTAGTTCTAAGTTCTTTCTCTATGGTTTGTTTCCTCTTGAATAGCCCTAAGAAGAGACTGGCAAAAGACACTTTCATTTAAAAGGTGTTGCCATGCTTCCAAAAAACTACTAGTTTTCTGAAATCTAAGCAAATATTTTTTCACCCAATCTTGATGATACTTGGTGGTAATGATCAGTTCAATAAGCCCACTTGGCTTCCCAATTTTTATTCTACTATGATGAAGCGTTCGTTTCCAGTAACAGTTTGAATTTTTAGGTTTACTCTGCTTTCTCCTATATAGATAGATATGTTTTGAACTCTAAATCAAACATGGTTTGTGCTAGCTCCTTGAAACTTGACACAAGAAAGTTGTTCTAAGTTCTCTCTCTATGATTTGTTTCCTATTGAAGTAGCCCTAAGAAGACACTGGCGAAAGACAGTTTCACTTGAAAGGGGTGGCCAAGCTTCCAAAAAACTTCTAGTTTTCTGAAATCTCAGCAAATATTATTTCACCCAATCTTGATGAAACTTGGTGGTAATGATCAGTTCAATAAGCCCACTTGGCTGCCCATTTTTCATTCTACTATGTTGAGGCGTTCGTTTCCAGTAACAGTTTGAATTTTTCGGTTTAACTCTGTTTTCAACAATATAGTTAGGTGTATTTGGAACTCTAAATCCAAGAAGGTTTGTGCTAGCTCGTTAAAACTTGACACAATAAAGTAGTTCTAACTTCTATCTCTATGGTTTGTTTCCTCTTGAAGTAGCCCTAAGCAGACACTGGTGAAAGACACTTTCATTTGAAAGGGGTTGCCATGCTTCCAAAAAACTAATAATTTTCTGAAATCTCATTAAAGATTTCTTCACCCAATCTTGACGATATTTGGTGGTAATGATCAGTTCAGTAAGCCCACTTTGCTGCCAATTTTCATTCTACTAGGTTGAAGCTTTAGATTCCAGGAACAGTTTGAATTTTTCGGTTTCATTCTGTTTTCTCTTATATAGATAGATGCGTTTGGAACTCTAAATCAATCATGGTTTGTGCTAGCTGTTTGAAACTTGACACAATAAAGTAATTCTAAGTTCTATCTCTATGGTTTGTTTTCTCTTGAAGTAATCTTAAGCAGAGACTGGTGAAAGACACTTTCATTTGAAAGGGGTGGCCAAGCTTCCAAAAAACTACTAGTTTTCTGAAATCTCAGAAAAATATTTTTTCACCCAATCTTGATGATACTTAGTGGAAATGATCAGTTCAAAAATCCCACTTGACTGCTTTAGTTTCATTCTACTTGTTTGAAGCGTTCATTTCCAGTAACACTTTGAATTTTTCAATTTCACTCTTTTCTCCTATATAGTAAGACATGTTTGGAACTCAAAATCAAACACGGTTTGTGCTAGCTCCTTGAAACTTGACGCAATGAAGTAGTTCTAAGTTCTCTCTCTATGATTTGTTTCCGCTTTAAGTAGCCCTAAGGAGAGACTGGTCAAAGACATTTTCATTTGAAAGGGGTTGCCAAGCTTCCAAAAAACTACTAGTTTTCTGAAATATCAGCAAATATTTTTTCACCCAATCTTGATGATACTTGGTGGTAATGATCAGTTCAATAAGCCCACTTGGCTGCCCAATTTTCACTTTACTAGGTTGAAGCGTTCGTTTCCAGTAACAGTTTGAATTTTTCGTATTTAACTTTGTTTTCCACAATATCGATAGGTGTATTTGCAACTCCAAATCTAAGACGGTTTGTGCTAGCTCTTTGAAACTTGACACAATGAAGTAGTTCTAACTTCTATCTCTATGGTTTGTTTCCTCTTGAAATAGCCGTAGGCAGACACTGGCAAAAGACACTTTCATTTGAAAGGGGTTGCCAAGCTTCCAAAAAACTAATATTTTTCTGAAATCAGTAAATATTTTTTCACTGAAACTTGACGATACATGGTGGTAATGATCAGTTCAATAAGCCAACTTGTCTGCCCAATTTTCATTCTACTAGTTTGAAGCATTCATTTCCAGGAACAGTTTGAATTTTTCAGTTTCACTCTGTTTCTCTTACATAGATAGATATGTTTGGAACTCTAAATCAAACACGGTTTGTGCTACCTCCCTGAAACTTGATAGAATAAAGTAGTTCTAAGTTCTATCATTATGGTTTGTTTCCTCTTGAAGTAGGCTTAAGCAGAGATTGGTGAAAGACACTTTCATTTGAAAGGGGTTGCAAGCTTCCAAAAAACAACTAGTATTCTGTAATATCAGCAAATATCTTTTCACCCAATCCTGATGACAGTTTGTGGTAATGATCAGTTCAATAAGCCCACTTGGCTCCCCAATTTTCATTCTACTAGGTTGAACCATTCGTTTCCAGTAACACTTTGAATTTTTCAATTTCACTCTGTTTTCTCCTATATAGATAGATGTGTTTGGAACTCTAAATCAAACACGGTTTGATCTAGCGCCTTGAAACTTGACACAATAAAGTAGTTGTAAGTTCTCTCTTTATGGGTGGTTTTTCCTTGAAGAGCCCTAAGCAGACACTGGCGAAAGACACTTTTATTTGAAAGGGGTTGCCAAGCTTCCAAAAACTAATAGTTCTCTAAAATCTCAGTAAATATTTTTTCACTCAATCTTGACGATACTTGGTGGTAATGATCAGTTCAATAAGCCCACTTGGCTGCCCATTTTTCATTCTACTAGGTTATAGCGTTCGTTTCCAGGAACACTTTGAAGTTTTCATTTTCAATCTGTTTTCTCCTATATAGATAGATGTGTTTGGAACTCTAAATCAAACACGGTTTGTGCTAGCTCCTTGAAACTTGACACAATAAAGTAGTTCTATGTTCTCTCTTTATGGGTGGTTTACTGTTGAAGTAGCCCTCAGCAGGAACTGGCAAAAGACACTTTCATTTGAAAGGAGTTGCCAAGTTTCTAAAATCTACTAGTTTTCTGAAATCTCAGCAAATATTTTTTCACCCAATCTTGATGATACTTGGTGGTAATAATCAGTTCAATAAGCCCACTTGGCTGCCCAGGATTCATTCTACTTGGTTGAATAGTTCGTTTCCAGTAACACTTTGAATCTTTCAATTTCACTCAGTTTTCTCCTATATAGATAGACGTGTTTGGAACTCTAAATCAAACACGGTTGGTGCTAGCTCCTTGAAACTTGACACAATAAAGTAGTTCTCAGTTCTCTCTCTATGGTTGGTTTCCTCTTGAAGTAGCCCTAAGTAGAGACTGGCGAAAGACACTTTCATTTGAAAGGTGTTGCCAATCTTCAAAAAAACTACTAGTTTTCTGAAATCTCAGCAAATATTTTTTCACCCAATCTTGATGATTCTTGGAGGTAATGATCTGTTCAATAAGCCCACTTGGTTGCCTAATTTTCATTGTACTATTTTGAAGCATTCGTTTCCAGTAACACTTTGAATTTTTCGGTTTCACTCTGTTTTCCTCTATATAGATAGATGTTTTTGCAATTCTAAATCAAACATGGTTTGTGCTAGCTCTTTGAAACTTGACACAATAAAGTAGTTCTAAGTTCTCTCTCTATGGTTTTTTTCTTCTTGAAGTAGCCCTAAGCATAGACTGGCGAAAGATACTTTCATTTGAAAGGGGTTGCCATGCTTCCAAAAAACTAATAGTTCTCTGAAATCTCAGTAAATATTTTATCACTCAATCTTGACGATACTTGGTGGTAATGATCAGTTCAATAAGCCCACTTGGCTGCCCAATTTTCATTCTACTAGGAGAAGCATTTGTTTCCAGGAACAGTTTGAATTTTTCAGTTTCACTCTTTTTTCTCCTATATAGATAGATATGTTTGGAACTCTAAATCAAACACGGTTTGTGCTAGCTCCTTGAAACTTGACACAATAAAGTAGTTCAAAGTTCTATCATTATGGTTTGTTTCCTCTTGAAGTAGGCTTAAGCAGAGACGGGGAAAGACACTTTCATTTGAAAGGGGTTGCAAGCTTCCAAAAAACCACTAGTTTTCTGAAATCTCAGCAAATATTTTTTCACCCAATCTTTATAATACTTGTTGGTAATGATCAGTTCAATAAGCCCACTTGGCTCCACAATTTTCATTCTACTAGGTTGAAGCGTTCGTGTCCAGTAACACTCTGAATTTTTCAATTTCACTCTGTTTTCTCCTATATATATAGATGTGTTTGGAACGCTAAATCAAACACCGTTTGTCCTAGCTCTTTGAAACTTGACACAATAAAGTAGTTCTAAGTTCTATCTCTATGGTTTGTTTCCTCTTGAAGTAGGCTTAAGCAGAGACTGGCGAAAGACACTTTCATTTGAAAGGGGTTGCCAAGCTTCCAAAATCAAATAGTTTCTGAAATCTCAGCAAATATTTTTTCAGCCAATCTTGATGATAGTTGGTGGTAATGATCAGTTCAATAAGCCCACTTGGCTGCCCAATTTTCATTCTATTAGGTTGAAGCTTTCGTTGCCAGTAACACTTTGAATTTTTCAATTTCACTCAGTTTTCTCCTATGTAGATAGACGTGTTTCAAACTCTAAATCAAACCTGGTTTGTGCTAGCTCCTTGAAACTTGACACAATTAAGTAGTTCTAAGTTCTATCTCTATGGTTTGTTTCCTCTTGAAGTATGCTTAAGCAGAGACTTGAGAAAGACACTTTCATTTGAAAGGGGTTGCCAAGCTTCCAAAAAACTACTAGTTTTCTGAAATCTCAGCAAATATTTTTTCACCCAATCTTGATGATACTTGGAGGTAATGATCAGTTCAATAAGCCCACTTGGTTGCCTAATTTTCATTCTACTATGTTTAAGCATTCTTTTCCAGTAAAGAGTTTGAATTTTTCGGTTTCACTCTGTTTTTTCCTATATAGATAGATGTGTTTGGAACTCTAAATCAAACTTGGTTTTTGCTAGCTCCTTGAAACTTGACACAATAAAGTAGTTCAAAATTTTATTTCCATGGTTTGTTTCCTCTTGAAGTAGGCTTCAGCAGAGACAGGCGAAAGACACTTTCATTTGAAAGGGGTTACCAAGCTTCCAAAAAACTACTAGTTTTCTGAAACCTCAGCAAATATTTATTCACCCAATCTTGTTGATACTTTGTGGAAATGATCAGTTCAATAAGCCCACTTGGCTGCCCAATTTTCATTCTTCTAGGTTGAAGCGTTCGTTTCCAGTAGCAGCTTGAATTTTTCGGTTAAACTCTATTTTCCACAATATAGATAGGTGTATTTTGAACTCTAAATCAAACAGGGTTTTTGCGAGCTCCTTGAAACTTGACACAATAAAGTAGTTCTAACTTCTTTCTCTATGGTTTGTTTCCTCTTGAAGTAGCCCTAAACAGACACTGGCAAAAGATGCTTTCATTTGAAGGGGGTTGCCAAGCTTCCAAAAAACTACTAGTTTTCTGAAATTTTAGCAAATATTTTTTAACCCAATATTGATGATACTTGGAGGTAATGATCAGTTCAATAAGCCAACTTGGATGCCAATTTTCAGTCTACTAGGTTGAAGCATTCGTTTCCAGTAACAATTTGAATTTTTCGGTTTAACTCTGTTTTCCACAATATGGATGGGTGTATTTGGAACTCTAAATCTAAGACGGTTTGTGTGTTTCAAACTTGACACAATAAAGTAGTTCTAGCTTCTATGTCTATGGTTTGTTTCCTCTTGAAGTAGCCCTTAGCAGACACATGCGAAAGACACTTTCATTTTAAAGGGGTTCTCAGCCTTCCAAAAAACTACTAGTTTTCTGAAATTTCAGCAAATACTTTTTCACCCAGTCTTGATGATACTTGGTGGTAATGATCAGTACAATAAGCCCACTTGGCTGCCCAATTTTTATTCTACTATGAGAAGCGTTCGTTTCCAGTAAAAGTTTGAATTTTTCAGTTTAACTCTGTTTTCCACAATATAGATAGGTGTATTGGAAACTCTAAATCTAGACGTTTTTGCTAGCTCTTTGAATCTTGACACAATGAAGTAGTTCTAACTTCTATCTCTATGGTATGTTTCCTCTTGAAGTCGCCCTAAGCAGACACTGGCGAAAGACACTTATATATGAAAGGGGTTGCCAAGCTTCCAAATAAAACTAGTTTTCTGATATCTCAGCAAATATTTTTTCACCCAAACTAGATGATACTTGGTGGTAATGATCAGTTCAATAATCCCACTTGGCTGCCCTATTTTCATTCTACTAGATTGAAGCGTTCGTTTCCAGTAACAATTTGAATTTTTCGGTTTCACTCTGTTTTCTCCTACATAGATAGATGTGTTTGGAACTCTAAATCAAACACGGTTTGTGCTAGCTCCTTGAATCTTGACACAATAAAGTAGTTCAAAGTCCTATCATTATGGTTTGTTTCCTCTTGAAGTAGGCTTAAGCAGAGACGGGGGAAAGACACTTTCATTTGAAAGGGGTTGCAAGCTTCCAAAAAACCACTAGTTTTCTGAAATATCTGCAAATATTTTTTCACCCAATTTTTATAATACTTGTTGGTAATGATTAGTTCAATAAGCCCACTTGGCTCCCCAATTTTCATTCTACTAGGTTGAAGCCTTCGTGTCTAGTAACACTCTGAATTTTTCAATTTCACTCTGTTTTCTCCTATATAGATAGATGTGTTTGGAACGCTAAATCAAACACGGTTTGTCCTAGCTCTTTGAAACTTGACACAATAAAGTAGTTCTAAGTTCTATCTCTATGGTTTGTTTCCTCTTGAAGTAGGCTTAAGCAGAGACTGGCGAAAGACACTTTCATTTGAAAGGGGTTGCCAAGCTTCCAAAAAACTACTAGTTTTCTGAAATCTCAGCAAATATTTTTTCACCCAATCTTGATGATACCTGGTAGTAATGATCAGTTCAGTAAGCCCACTTGGCTGCCCAATTTTCATTCTACTAGGTTTCAGCGTTCGTTTCCAGTAACAGTTTGAATTTTTTGGTTTAACTCTGTATTCCACAATATCGATAGGTGTTTTTGGAACTCTAACTCTAAGACGGTTTGTGCTAGCTATTAGAAACTTGACACAATAAAGTAGTTCTAACTTCTATCTCTCTGGTTTGTTTCCTCTTCAAGTAGCCCTAAGCAGACACTGGCAAAAGACACTTTCATTTGAAAGGGGTTGCCAAGCTTCCAAAAAACTATAGTTTTCTGAAATCTCAGCAAATATTTTTTCACCCAATCTTGATGATACTTGGTGGAAATGATCAGTTAAATAAGCCCACTTGGCTGCCCAATTTTTATTCTACTAGGTTGAAGCGTTCGTGTCCAGTAACACTTTGAATTTTTCGGTTTCACTCTGTTTTCTCCTATAGAGATAGATGTGTTTGGAACTCTAAATCAAACACGGTTTGTGCTAGCTCCTTGAAACTTGACACAATAAAGTAGGTCTAAGTTCTATCTATATGATTTGTTTCCTCTTGAAGTAGCCCTAAGCAGACACTGGTGAAAGACACTGTCATTTGAAAGGGGTTGCCAAGCTTCCAAAAAACTACTAGATTTCTAAAATCTCAGCAAATATTTTTTCACCCTATCTTGATGATACTTGGTGGTAATGGTCAGTTAAATAATCCCACTTGGCTGCCCAATTTTCATTCTACTAGTTTGAAGAATTCGTTTCCAGTAACAGTTTGAATTTTTCGGTTTCACTCTGTTTTCTCTTATATAGATAGATGTGTTTGGAATTCTAAATCAAACACGGTTTGTATTAGCTCTTTGAAAATTGACACAATAAAGTAGTTGTAAGTTCTCTCTTTATGTTCTTGATGTAGCCCTAAGCAGACACTGGCGAAAGACACTTACATTTGAAAGGGGTTGCCAAGCTTCCAAAAAACTACTAGTATTCTGAAATCTCAGCAAAAATTTTTTACACAATCTTTCTGATACTTGGTGGTAATGATCTGTTAAATAAGCCCACTTGGCTGCCCTATTTTCATTCTACTAGGTTGAAGAGTGTGTTTCCCGTAACACTTTGAATTTTTCAATTTCACTCTGTTTTCTATATATAGATACATGTGTTTGGAACTCTAAATCAAACACGGTTTGTGCTGGCTCCTTGAAACTTGACACAATAAAGTAGTTCTAAGTTCTATATCTATCGTTTGTTTCCTCTTGAAGTAGGCTTAAGCTGAGACTGGCGAAAGACACTTTCATTTGAAAGGGGTTGCAAAGCTTCCAAAAAGCTACTAGTTTTCTGAAATCTCAGCAAATATTTTTCACCCAATCTTGATGATACTTGTTGGTAATTATCAGTTCAATATGCCCACTTGGCTCCCCAATTTTCATTCTACTAGGATGAAGCGTTCGTTTCCAGTAACATTTTGAATTTTTCAATGTCACTCTTTTCTCCTATATAGTAAGATGTGTTTGGAACTCTAAATCAAACACGGTTTGTGCTAGCTCCTTGAAACTTGACACAACAAAGTAGTTCTATGTTCTACCTCTATGGTTTGTTTCCTCTTGAAGTAGTCCTAAGCAGAGACTGGCGAAAGACACTTTCATTTGAAAGGGGTTGCCAAGCTTTCAAAAAACTATTAGTTTTCTAAATCTCACCAAATAATTTTTCACCCAATCTGATGATACTTGGTGGTAATGATCAGTTCATTAAGCCCACTTGGCTGCCCAATTTTCATTCTACTATTTTGAAGCGTTCGTTTCCATTAACACTTTGAATTTTTCAATTTCACTCTGTTTTCTCCTATATAGATAGATGTTTGGAACTCTAAATCAAACACGGTTGGTGCTAGCTCCTTGAAACTTGACACAATAAAGTAGTTCTAAGTTCTCTCTCTATGGTTTGTTTCCTCTTGAAGTAGCCCTAAGCAGAGACTGGCGAAAGACACTTTCATTTGAAAGGGGTTGCCAAGCTGCCAAAAAACTACTAGTTTTCTGAAATCTCAGCAAATATTTTTTCACCCAATCTTGATGATACTTGGTGGTAATGATCAGTTCAGTAAGCTCACTTGGCTGCCCAATTTTCATTTTACTAGGTTGAAGCGTTCGTTTCCACTAACAGTTTGAATTTTTCGGTTTAACTCTGTTTTCCACAATATAGATAGGTGTATTTGGAAATCTAAATGTAAGACGGTTTGTGCTACCTTATTAAAATTTGACACAATAAAGTAGTGTAACTTCTATCTCAATGGTTTGTTTCCTCTTGAAGTAGGTCTAAGGAGAGACTGGCGAAAGACACTTTCATTTGAAAGGGGTTGCCAAGCTTCCAAAAAACTACTAGTTTTCTAAAATCTCAGCAAATATTTTTTCTCCAAATCTTGATGATACTTGGTGGTAATGGTCAGTTAAATAATCCCACTTGGCTGCCCAATTTTCATTCTACTAGTTTGAAGAATTAGTTTCCAGTAAGAGTTTGAATTTTTCGGTTTCACTCTGTTTTCTCTTATAAAGATAGATGTGTTTGGAATTCTTAATCAAACACGGTTTGTATTAGCTCTTTGAAATTGACACAATAAAGTAGTTGTAAGTTCTCTCTCTATGTTTTGTTTCCTCTTGATGTAGCCCTAAGCAGACACTGGCGAAAGACACTTACATTTGAAAGGGGTTGCCAAGATGCCAAAAAACTACTAGTTTTCTGAAATCTCAGCAAATATTTTTTCACCCAATCTTGATGATACTTGCTGGTAATGATCAGTTCAGTAACCTCACTTGGCTGCCCAATTTTCATTTTACTAGGTTGAAGCATTCGTTTCCACTAACAGTTTGTATTTTTCGATTTAACTCTGTTTTCCACAATATAGATAGGTGTATTTGGAAATCTAAATGTAAGACGGTTTGTGCTAGCTTATTAAAATTTGACACAATAAAGTAGTTCTAACCTCTATCTCAATGGTTTGTTTCCTCTTGAAGTAGCCCTAAGCAGACACTAGCGAAAGACACTTTAATTTGAAAGGGGTTGCCAAGGTTTCAAATAACTAACAGTTTTCTGAAATCTCAGCAAATATTTTTTCACCGAATCTTGGTGATACTTGGTGGTTGTGATCAGTTCAATAAGCCAACTTGGCTGTCCAATTTTCATTCTACTGGGTTGAAGCGTTCATTTCCAGTAACACTTGGAATTTTTCTATTTCACTCTGTTTTCTCCTATATAGATAGATGTATTTGGAACTCTAAATCAAACACGGTTTGTGCTAGCTCCTTGAAACTTGACACAATAAAGTAGATGTAAGTTCTCTCTCCATGGTTTGTATCCTCATGAAGTAGGCTTAAGCAGAGACTGGCGAAAGACACTTTTATTTGAAAGGGGTTGCCAAGCTTCCAAAAAACTACTAGTTTTCTGAAATCTCAGCAAATATTTTTTTACCCAATATTGATGATACTTGGTGGTAATGATCAGTTCAATAAGCCCACTTGGCTGCCCAATTTTATTTCTACTAGTTTGAAGTGTTCGTTTCCAGTAACAGTTTGAATTTTTCGCTTTAACTCTGTTTTCCACAATATAGATAGGTGTATTTGGAACTCTAAATCTAAGACGGCTTGTGCTAGCTCTTTAAAACATGACAAAATAAAGTAGTTCTAACTTCCGTCTCTATGGTTTGTTTCCTCTTGAAGTAGCCCTAAGCAGACACTGGCGAAAGACACTTTCATTTGAAAGTGGTTGCCAAGCTTCCAAAAAACTAATAGTTTTCTGAAATCTCATCATATTATTTTTCACCCAATCTGATGATACTTGGTGGTAATGATCAGTCCATTAAGCCCACTTGGCTGCCCAACTTTCATTCTACTAGGTTGAAGCGTTCATTTCCAGTAACATTTTTAATTTTTCAATTTCACTCTGTTTTCTTTTATATAGATAGATGTGTTTGGAACTCTGAATCAAACAAGGTTTGTGCTAGCTTCTTGAAACTTGACACAATAAAGTAGTTCTAAGTTCTCTCTTTATTTTTTCATTCCTCTTCAAGTAGCCCTAAGCAGACACTGGGGAAAGACACTTTCATTTGAAAGGGGTTGCCAAGCTTCCAAAAAACTACTAGTTTTCTGAAATCTCAGCAAATATTTTTTCACCCAATCTTGATGATACTTGGTGGTAATGATCAGTTCAATAAGCCCACTTCCTGCACAATTTTCATTCTATTAGGTTGAAGCATTCGTTTCTAGTAACACGTTGAATTTTTCTTTTTAACTCTGTTTTCCACAATATTGATAGGTGTATTTGGAACTCTAAATCTAAAACGGATTTTACTAGCTCTTTGAAAATTGACACAATAAATTAGTTCTAACTTCTATCTCTATGGTTTGTTTCCTCTTGAAGTAGCCCTCAGCAGAGACTGGCGAAAGACACTTTAATTTGAAAGAGGTTGCCAAGCTTCCAAAAAACTACTAGTTTTCTGAAATCTCAGCAAATATTTTTTCACCCAATCTTGATGATACTTGGTGGTAATGATCAGTTCAATAAGCCCACTTGGCTCCCCAATTTTCATTCTACTAGGTTGACGCGTTCGTTTCCAGTAACACTTTGAATTTTTCGGTTTCACTTGGTTTTCTCCTATATAGATAGATGGGTTTGGAACTCTAAATCAAACATGGTTAGTGCTAGCTTCTTGAAACTTGACACAATAAAGTAGTTCTAATTTCTATCCCTATGGTTTGTTTCCTCTTGAAGTTGCCCTAAGCTGAGACTGGCAAAAGACAGTTCAATTTGAAAGGGGGTGCCATGCTTCCAAAAAACTACTAGTTTTCTGAAATCTCAGCAAATATTTTTTCACCCTCTCTTCATGATGCTTGGTGGTTATGATCAGTTCACTTAGCCCACTTGGCTGCCCAATTTTCATTCTACTAGGTTGAAGCCTTCGTTTCCAGTAACAGTTTGAATTTTCCGGTTTCACTTTGTTTTCGACAATATATAGAGGTGTATTTGGAACTCTAAATATAAAATGGTTTTTGCTAGCTTTTGAATCTTGACACAAGAAAGTAGTTCTAACGTCTATCTCTATGGTTTGTTTCCTCTTGAAGAAGCCCTAAGCTGAGACTGGCAATAGAATGTTCAGTTTGAAAGGGGTTGCCAAGCTTCCAAAATCTACTAGTTTTCTGAAATCTCAGCAAATATTTTTTCACCCTATCTTCAGTGATGCTTGGTGGTAATGATCAGTTCACTTAGCCCACTTGGCTGCCCAATTTTCATTCTTCTAGGTTGAAGCGTTCGTTTCCAGTAACAGTTTGAATTTTCCGGTTTCACTCTGTTTTCGACAATATGGAGAGGTGTATTTATAACTCTAAATCTAAAACGGTTTTTGCTAGCTTTTGAAACTTGACACAATAAAGTAGTTCTAACTTCTATCACTATGGTTTGTTTCCTCTTGATGTAGCCGTAAGCAGACACTGGCGAAAGACACTTTCATTTGAGAGGGGTACCAAGCTTCCAAAAAACTACTAGTTTTCTAAAATCTCAGCAAATATTTTTTCACCCAATCTGGATGTTACTTGGTGGTAATGATCAGTTCAATAAGGCCACTTAGCTGGCCAATTTTCATTCTACTATGTTGAAGCATTCGTTGCCAGAAAGAGTGTGAATTTTTCGGTTTCACTCTGTTTTCTCCTATAAAGATAGATGTGTTTTTAACACTAAATCAAACACGGTTTGTGCTAGCTCCTTGAAACTTGACACAACAAAGTAGTTCTAAGTTCTATCTCTATGGTTTGTTTCCTCTTGAATTAGGCCTAAACAGAGACTGGCGAAAGACACTTTCATTTGAAAGGGGTTGCCAAGCTTCCAAAAAACTACTAGTTTTCTGAAATCTCAGCAAATATTTTTTCACCCATTCTTGATGATACTTGGTGCTAATGATCAGTTCCATAAAACCACTTGGCTGACTAATTTCATTCTACTAGGTTGTGTGTTCATTCAAGTAACAATTTGAATTTTTCGGTTTCACTCTATTTTCTCCTATATAGATAGATGTTTTTGGAACTCTAAATCAAAAACGGTATTTCCTAGATCCTTGAAACTTGACACAATAAGTAGTTCTAAATTCTGTCTCTATGGTTTCTTTCCTCTTCAAATAGGCTTAAGCAGAGACTGGCGAAAGACACTTTCATTTGAAAGGAGTTGCCAAGATTCCAGAAAACTACTAGACTTCTGAAATATCAGCAAATATTTTTTCACCCAATCTTGATGATACTTGGTGGTAATGATTAGTTCAGTTATCCCACTTCCCTGCCCAATTTTCTCTCTTCTAGGATGAAGCGTTGTTTACAGTAACAGTTAGAAATTTTCTGTTTCACTCTGTTTTCTCCTGTATAGTTAGATATGCTTGGAAGTATAAATAAACACGGTTCATGCTAGCTCCTTAAATCTTGACAAAATAAAGTAGTTCTGTGTTCTGTCGCTATGGTTTCTTTCCTCTTGAAGTAGCCCTAAGAGGAGACTTGCGAAAGACACTTTCATTTGAAAAGGGTTGCCAAGCTTCCAAAAAACTACTAGGTTTCTGAAATATCAGCTAATATTTCTTCACCCAATCTTGATGATCCTTGGTGGTAATGATCAGTTCAATAAACCCACTTGACTGCCCAATTTTCATTCCACTAGGTTGAAGCGTTCGTTTCCAGCAACAGTTTGAATTTTTCGGTTTAAGTCTGTTTTCTCATATAAAGATAGATGTGTTTGGAACACTAAATCAAACACGGTTTTGGTTAGCTTCATGAAACTTGACAAAATAAGTAGTTCTATGTTCTATCTCTATGGTTTGTTTTCTCTCGAAATAGCCCTAAGCTGAGACTGGCAAAAGACAGTTCAGTTTGAAAGGGGTTGCCAAGCTTCCAAAAAACTACTAGTTTTCTGAAATCTCAGCAAATATTTTTTCACCCTATCTTCATGATGCTTGGTGGTAATGATCAGTTCACTTAGCCCACTTGGCTGCCCAATTTTCATTCTACTAGGTTGAAGCCTTCGTTTCCAGTAACAGTATGAATTTTCCGGTTTCACTCTGTTTTCTACAATATGGAGAGGTGTATTTGGAACTCTAAATCTAAAATGGTTATTGCGAGCTTTTGAAACTTGACACAATAAAGTAGTTCTAACGTCTATCTCTATGGTTTGTTTCCTCTTGATGTAGCCGTAAGCAGACACTGGCGAAAGACACTTTTATTTGAGAGGGGTTGCCAAGCTTCCAAAAAACTACTAGTTTTCTAAAATCTCAGCAAATATTTTTTCACCCAATCTGGATGTTACTTGGTGGTAATGATCAGTTCAATAAGCCAACTTAGCTGCAAAATTTTCATTCCACTAGGTTGAAGCATTCGTTGCCAGTAACAGTGTGAATTTTTTGGTTTCACTCTGTTTTCTCCTATATAGATAGATGTGTTTGGAACTCTAAATCAAACACAGTTTGTGCTAGCTTCATGAAACTTAACAAAATAAAGTAGTTCTATGCTCTATCTCTATAGGTTGTTTCCTCTTGATGTAGCCCTCAGCAGAGACAGGCGAAAGACACTTTAATTTGAAAGGGGTTGCCAAGCTTCCAAAAAACCACTAGTTTTCTGAAATCTCAGCAAATATTTTTTCACCCAATCTTGATGATACTTGGTGGTAATGATCAGTTCAATAAACCCACTTGGCTGCCCAATATTCATTCTTCTAGGTTGAAGCGTTCGTTTCCAGTAACACTTTGAATTTTTCGGTTTCACTCTGTTTTCTCCTATATAGATAGATGGGTTTGCAACTCTATATCAAACATGGTTAGTGCTAGCTTCTAGAAACTTGACACAAAAAAAGTAGTTCTAATTTCTATCTCTATGGTTTGTTTCCTCTTGAAGTGGCCCTAGGCTGAGACTGGCAAAAGGCAGTTCAATTTGAAAGGGGGTGCCAAGCTTCCAAAAAACTACTAGTTTTCTGAAATCTCAGCAAATATTTTTTCACCCTATCTTCATGATACTTGGTGGTAATGATCAGTTCACTTAGCCCACTTGGCTGCCCAATTTTCTCTCTTCTAGGATGAAGCGTTGGTTTCCAGTAACAGTTCGAATTTTTCTGTTTCACTTGTTTTCTCCTATATAGACAGATGTGTTTGGAACTCTAAATCAAACACGATTTTTGCTAGCTCCTTGAAACGTGACACAATAAAGTAGTTCTAAGTTCTATCTCTACGGTTTGTTTCCTCTTGATTTAGGCCTAAACAGAGACTGGCGAAAGACACTTTCATTTGAAAGGGGTTGCCAAGCAACCAAAAAACTACTAGTTTTCTGAAATATCAGCAAATATTTTTTCGCCCAATCTTGATGATACTTGGTGGTAATGATCAGTTCAATAAGCCCACTTGGCTGCCTTATTTGAATTCTACTAGGTTGAAGCGTTCGTTTGCAGTAACAGTTTGAATTTTTCGGTTTCACTCTGCTTTCTCCTATATAGATAGATGTGTTTGGAACTCTAAATCAAACACGGTTTGTGCTAGCATTTTGAAACTTGACACAATAAAATAGATCTAAGTTCTATCTTTATGTTTCCTTTCCTTTGTAAGTAGCCCTAAGCAGAGAGTGGAGAAAGATACTTTCATTTTAAGGGGTTGCCAAGCTTCCAAAAAACTACAATTTTTCTGAAATCTCGCAAATATTTTTTCACCCAATCTTGATGATACCTGGTGGTAATGAACAGTTCAATAGGCCCACTTGGCTGCCCTATTTTCATTTTACTAGGTTGAAGCGTTCGTTTGCAGAAAGAGTTTGTATTTTTTGGTTTCACTCTGTTTTCTCCTATATATATAGATATGTTTGGAACACTAAATCAAACATGGTTTGTGCTAGCTTTTTGAAACTTGACACAATAATGTAGTTCTAAGTTTTGTCTCTATGGTTTGTTTCCTATTGAAATAGCCCTAAGCAGAAAATGGAGAAAGACACATTCCTTTGAAAGGGGTTGCCAAGCTTCCAAAAAACGACTTGTTTTCTGGAAACTCAGCAAGTATTTTTTCACCCAATCTTGATGATACTTGGAGGTAATGACCAGTTCCATAAGCACACTTGGCTGCCCAATTTTCATTCTACTAGGTTGAAGCGTTCGTTTCCAGTAACAGTTTGGATTTTTTGGTTTCACTCTGTTTTCTCCTATATAGATAGATGTGTTTGGAACTCTAAATCAAACATGGTTTGTGCTAGCTTTTTGAAACATGACACAATAAAGTAGTTCTAAGTTCTATCTCTATGGTTTTTTCCTCTTGAAGTAGGCCTAAGCAGAGGCTTGCAAAAGACACTTTCATTTGAAAGGGGTTGCCAAGCTTCCAAAAAACTACTAGTTTTGTGAAATCTCAGTAAATATTTTTTCACCCAATCTGGACGATACTTGGTGGTAATGATCAGTTCAAAAAGCCCACTTTGCTGCCCAATTTTCATTCTACTAGGTTGAAGCGTTCGTTTCCAGTAAAAGTTTGAATTTTTCGGTTTCACTCTGTTTTCCACAATATAGATAGGTGTATTTGAAACTCTAAATCAAACACGGTTTGTGCTAGCTTTTTGAAATTTGACACAATAAAGTAGTTCTAAGTTCTATCTCTATGGTTTGTTTCCTCTTGTAGTAGGCTTAAGCAGAGACTGGCGAAAGACACTTTCATTTGAAAGGGGTTGCCAAGCTTCCAAAAACCTACTAGTTTTGTGAAATCTCAGTAAATATTTTTTCACCCAATCTGGACGATACTTGGTGGTAATGATCAGTTCAAAAAGCCCACTTGTCTGCCCAATTTTCATTCTACTAGGTTGAAGCGTTCGTTTCCAGTAAAAGTTTGAATTTTTCGGTTTCACTCTGTTTTCCACAATATAGATAGGTGTATTTGAAACTCTAAATCAAACACAGTTTTTGCTAGCTTTTTGAAACTTGACACAATAAAATAGTTCTAAGTTCTATCACTATGGTTTGTTTCCTCTTGAAGTAGCCCTAACCAGGGACTTTAGAAAGACACTTTCACTTGAAAGGGGGTGCCAATCTTCCAAAAAACTACTAGTTTTCTGAAATCTCAGCAAATATTTTTTCACCCAATCTTGATGACACTTGGTGGTAATGATCAGTTCAATAAGCCCACTTGGCTGCCCTATTTTCATTCTACTAGGATGAAGCGTTCATTTGCAGTAGAAGTTTGTATTTTTCGGTTTCACTCTGCTTTCTCCTATATAGATAGATGTGTTTGGAACTCTAAATCAAACACGGTTTGTGCTAGCTTTTTGAAACTTGACACAATAAAGTAGTTCTAAGTTCTGTCTCTATGGTTTGTTTCCTCTTGAAGTAGCCCTAAGCAGAAAATGGCCAAAGACTCTTTCATTTGAAAAATGTTGCCAAGCTTTCAAAAAACTACTAGTTTTCTTTAATCTCAGCAAGTATTCTTTCACCCAATCTTGATGATACTTGGAGGTAATGATCAGTTCAATAAGCCCACTTGGCTGCCCAATTTTTATTCTACTAGGTTGAAGCGTTCGTTTCCAGTAACACTTTGAATTTTTCGGTATTACTCTGTTTTCTTCTATATCGATAGATGTATTTGAAACTCTAAATCAAACACGGTTTGTGTTAGCTTTTTGAAACATGACACAATAAAGTAGTTCTAAGTTCTATCTCTATGGTTTGTTGCCTCTTTAAGTAGCCCTCAGCAGAGAGTGGAGAAAGACACTTTCATTTGAAAAGGTTTGCCAAGCTTAAAAAAACTACTAGTTTTCGGAAATCTCAGCAAATATATTTTCACCCAATCTTGATGATACTTGGTGGTAATGATCAGTTCAATAAGCCCACTTTGCTGCCCTAATTTCATTCTACTAGGTTGAAGCGTTCGTTTGCAGTAACAGTTTGTATTTTTCAGTTTCACTCTGTTTTCTCCTATATAGATAAATGTGTTTGGAACTCTAAATCAAACATGGTTTGTGCTAGCTTTTTGAAACATGACACAATAAAGTAGTTCTAAGTTCTATCTCTATGGTTTTTTCCTCTTGAAGTAGGCCTAAGCAGAGGCTTGCAAAAGACACTTTCATTTGAAAGGGGTTGCCAAGCTTCCAAAAAACTACTAGTTTTGTGAAATCTCAGTAAATATTTTTTCACCCAATCTGGACGATACTTGGTGGTAATGATCAGTTCAAAAAGCCCACTTTGCTGCCCAATTTTCATTCTACTAGGTTGAAGCGTTCGTTTCCAGTAAAAGTTTGAATTTTTCGGTTTCACTCTGTTTTCCACAATATAGATAGGTGTATTTGAAACTCTAAATCAAACACGGTTTGTGCTAGCTTTTTGAAACTTGACACAATAAAGTAGTTCTAAGTTCTATCTCTATGGTTTGTTTCCTCTTGTAGTAGGCTTAAGCAGAGACTGGCGAAAGACACTTTCATTTGAAAGGGGTTGCCAAGCTTCCAAAAACCTACTAGTTTTGTGAAATCTCAGTAAATATTTTTTCACCCAATCTGGACGATACTTGGTGGTAATGATCAGTTCAAAAAGCCCACTTGGCTGCCCAATTTTCATTCTACTAGGTTGAAGCGTTCGTTTCCAGTAAAAGTTTGAATTTTTCGGTTTCACTCTGTTTTCCACAATATAGATAGGTGTATTTGAAACTCTAAATCAAACACAGTTTTTGCTAGCTTTTTGAAACTTGACACAATAAAATAGTTCTAAGTTCTATCACTATGGTTTGTTTCCTCTTGAAGTAGCCCTAACCAGGGACTTTAGAAAGACACTTTCACTTGAAAGGGGGTGCCAATCTTCCAAAAAACTACTAGTTTTCTGAAATCTCAGCAAATATTTTTTCACCCAATCTTGATGACACTTGGTGGTAATGATCAGTTCAATAAGCCCACTTGGCTGCCCTATTTTCATTCTACTAGGATGAAGCGTTCATTTGCAGTAGAAGTTTGTATTTTTCGGTTTCACTCTGCTTTCTCCTATATAGATAGATGTGTTTGGAACTCTAAATCAAACACGGTTTGTGCTAGCTTTTTGAAACTTGACACAATAAAGTAGTTCTAAGTTCTGTCTCTATGGTTTGTTTCCTCTTGAAGTAGCCCTAAGCAGAAAATGGCCAAAGACTCTTTCATTTGAAAAATGTTGCCAAGCTTTCAAAAAACTACTAGTTTTCTTTAATCTCAGCAAGTATTCTTTCACCCAATCTTGATGATACTTGGAGGTAATGATCAGTTCAATAAGCCCACTTGGCTGCCCAATTTTTATTCTACTAGGTTGAAGCATTCGTTTCCAGTAACACTTTGAATTTTTCGGTATTACTCTGTTTTCTTCTATATCGATAGATGTATTTGAAACTCTAAATCAAACACGGTTTGTGTTAGCTTTTTGAAACATGACACAATAAAGTAGTTCTAAGTTCTATCTCTATGGTTTGTTGCCTCTTTAAGTAGCCCTCAGCAGAGAGTGGAGAAAGACACTTTCATTTGAAAAGGTTTGCCAAGCTTAAAAAAACTACTAGTTTTCGGAAATCTCAGCAAATATATTTTCACCCAATCTTGATGATACTTGGTGGTAATGATCAGTTTAATAAGCCCACTTTGCTGCCCTAATTTCATTCTACTAGGTTGAAGCATTCGTTTGCAGTAACAGTTTGTATTTTTCAGTTTCACTCTGTTTTCTCCTATATAGATAGATGTGTTTGGAACACTAAATCAAACACGGTTTGTGCTAGCTTTTTGAAACTTGACACAATAAAGTAGTTCAAAGTTCTGTCTCTATGGTTTGTTTCCTCTTGAAATAGCCCTAAGCAGAAAATGGCGAAAGACACTTTCTTTTGAAAGGGGTTGCCATGCTTCCAAAAAATACTAGTTTTCTGGAATCTCAGCAAGTATTTTTTCACAGAATCTTGATGATACTTGGAGGTAATGATCAGTTCAGTAAGGCCACTTGGCTGCCCAATTTTCATTCTACTAGGTTGAACTGTTCGTTTCCAGTCAAAGTTTGAATTTTTCGGTTTCACTCTGTTTTCTCATGTATAGATAGATGTGTTGGGAACTCTAAATCAAACATGTTTTTTTGCTAGCTTTTTGAAACTTGACACAATAAAGTAGTTCTAAGTTATATCTCTATAGTTTGTTTCTTCTTGAAGTAGCACTAAGCTGACACTGGCGAAAAACACTTTCATTTGAAAGGGGTTGCCAAGCTTCCAGAAAACTACTAGTTTTTGAAATCTCAGCAAATATTTTTTCACCCAATCTTGATAATACTTAGTGGTAATGATCAGTTCAATAAGCCCACTTGGCTGCCTTATTTTCATTCTACTATGCTGAAGCGTTCGTTTGCAGTAACAGTTTGTATTTTTCAGTTCCAGTCTGCTTTCTCCTATATAGATAGATGTTTTTGGAACTCTAATTCCAACATGGTTTGTGCTAGCTTTTTGAAACTTGACACAATAAAGTAGTTCTAAGTACTATCTCTATTTTTTGTTTCCTCTTGAAATAGGATTAAGCACAGACTGGCAAAAGACACTTTCATTTGAAAGGGGTTGCCAAGCTTCCAAAAAACTACTATTTTTCTGAAATCACGGCAAATATTTTTTCACCCAATCTTGATGATACCTCGTGGTAATGATCACTTCAATAAGCCTACTTGGCTGCCAATTTTCATTCTACTAGGTTGAAGCATTCGTTTCCAGTAACAGTTTGAATTTTTCGGATTAACTGTGTTTTCCACAATATAGATAGGTGTATTTGGAACTCTAAATCTAAGATGGTTTGTGCTAGCTCTTTGAAACTTGACACAATAAGTAGTTCTAAGTTCTATCTCTATGGTTTGTTTCCTCTTGAAGTAGCTCTAAGCAAACACTGGCGAAAGACACTTTCATTTGAAAGGGTTTGCCAAGCTTCCAAGAAACTACTAGTTTTCTGAAATCTCAGCAAATATTTTTTCACCCAATCTTGATGATACTTGTTGGTAATGATCAGTTTAATAAGCCAACTTGGCTGCCCTACTTTCATTCTACTAGGTTGAAGGGTTCGTTTTCAGTAACTGTATTTTTCAGTTTCACTCTTCTTTCTCCTATATAGATAGATGTGTTTGGAACTCTAAATCAAACACGGTTTGTGCTAGCTCCTTGAAACTTGACACAATAAAGTAGTTCTAAGTTTTCTCTCTATGGTTTGTATCCTCTTGAAGTCGCCCTAAACAGAGACTTCGAAAGACACTTTCATTTGAAAGGGGTTGCCAAGCTTCCAAAAAACTAATAGTTTTCTGAAATCTCAGCAAATATTTTTTCACCCAATCTTGATGATACTTGGTGGTAATGATCATTTGAATAAACCCACTTGGCTCCCCAATTGTCATTCTACTATTTTGAAGCGTTCGTTTCCATAACACTTTGAGTTTTTCAATTTCATTCTGTTTTCTCCTATATAGATAGATGTGTTTGGAATTCTAAATCAAAAACGGTTTGTGCTAGCTTCTTGAAACTTGACACAATAAAGTATTTCGAAGTTCTCTCTCTATGGGTGGTGTCCTCCTGAAGTAGCTCTAAGCAGAGACTGGCGAAAGACACTTTCATTTGGAAGGGGTTGCCAAGCTTCCAAACAATTACTAGTTTTCTGGAATGTCAGCAAATCTTTTTTCACCCAATCTTGATGATACTTGGTGCTAACGATCAGTTCAATAAGCCCACTTGGCTGCCCAATTTTCATTCCACTAGGTTGAAGCGTTCGTTTGCAGTAACAGTTTGAATTTTTCGGTTAAACTCTGTTTTCCACAATATAGATAGGTGTATTTGAAACTCTAAATGAAACACGGTTTGTGCTAGCTTTTTGAAACTTGACACAATAAAGTAGTTCTAAGTTCTATCTCTATGGTTATTTCCTCTTTAAGTAGCCCTAAACAGAGACCTGAGAAAGACACTTGCATTTGAAAGAGGTTGCCAAGCTTCCAAAAAACTACTAATTTTCTGAAATTAGGCAAATAATTTTTCACCAAATCTTGATGATACTTGGTGGTACCGATCAGTTCAATAAGCCCACATGGCTGCCCTATTTTCATTCTACTAGGTTGAAGCATTCGTTTGCAGGAACAGTTTGTATTTTTCAGTTTCACTCTGTTTTCTCCTATATAGATAGATGTGTTTGGAACTCTAAATCAAACACGGTTTGTGCTAGCTTTTTGAAACTTGACACAAAAAAGTAGTTCTAAGTTCTGTCTCTATGGTTTGTATCCCCTTGAAGTAGCCCTAAGCAGAAAATGGCAAAAGACACTTTCATTTGAAAGGGGTTGCCAAGCTTCCAAAAAACTACTAGTTTTCTGGATTCTCAGCAAGTATTTTTTCACCCAATCTTGATGAAACTTGGAGGTAATGATTAGTTCAATAAGCCAACCTGGCTGCCCAATTTTTATTCTACTACGTGGAAGCCTTTGTTTCCAGTATCAGTTTAAATTTTTCGGTTTCATCTGTTTTCTCCTATATAGATAGATGTGTTTGGAACTCTAAATCAAACATGGTTTGTGCTAGCTTTTTGAAACTTGACACAAAAAAGTAGTTCTAAGTTCTGTCTCTATGGTTTTTTTCCTCTTGAAATAGCTCGAAGAAGAGACTTTAGAAAGACACTTTCAATTGAAAGGTGTTTCTAAGCTTCCAAAAAACTGCTTGTTTTCTGAAATCTCAGCAAATATTTTTTCACCCAATGTTGATGATCTTGGTGGTAATGATCAGTTTAATAAGCCCACTTGGCTGCCCAATTTTCATTCTACTCGGTTGAAGCTTTCGTTTGCAGTAACAGTTTGTATTTTTCCGTTTCACTCTGGATTCTCCTATATAGATAGATGTGTTTGGAACTCTAAATCAAACACGGTTTTTGCTAGCTTTTTGAAACTTGACACAAAAATGTAGCTCTAAGTTCTGTCTATGGTTTGTTTCCTCTTGAAGTAGCCCTAAGCATAAAATCCCGAAAGACACTTTCATTTGAATGGGGTTGCCAAGCTTCCAAAAAACTAATAGTTTTCTAGAATGTCAGCAAGTATTTTTTCACCCAATCTTGATGCTACTTGGTGGTAATGATCAGTTCAATAAGCCCACTTGGCTGTCCTATTTTCATTCTACTAGTTTGAAGCGTTCGTTTCCAGTAACAGTTTGAATTTTTGTTTCACTCTGTTTTCCACAATATCGATAGGTGTATTTGGAACTCTAAATCTAAGACGGTTTGTACTATCTCTTTAAAACTTGACCCAATAAAGTAGTCCTAACGTCTATCTCGATGGTTTGTTTCCTCTTGAAGTAGGCTTAAGCAGAGACTGGCGAAAGACACTTTCATTTGAAAGGGGTTGCCAAGCTTCCAGAAAACTACTAGTTTTCTGAAATTTACGCGAATATTTTTTCACCCAATGTTGATGATACTTGGTGGTAATGATCAGTTCAATAAGCCCACTTGGCTGCCCAATTTTCATTCTACTATGTTGAAGCGTTCTTGTCCAGTAACACTTTGAATTTTTCGATTTGACTCTGTTTTCTCCAATATAGATAGATGTGTTTGGAACTCTAAATCAAACACGGTTTGTGCTAGCTCCTTGAAACTTGACACAATAAAGTAGTTCTAAGTTCTCTCTCTATGGTTTGTCTCCTCTTGAAGTAGCCCTAAGCAGAGACTGGCGAAAGACACTTTCATTTGAAAGGGGTTGCCAAGATTCCAAAAAACTTCTAGTTTTCTGAAATCTAAGCAAATATTTTTTCACCCATTATTGATGATACTTGGTTGTAATGATCATTTGAATAAGCCCACGTGGCTCTCCAATTGGCATTCTACTAAGTTAAGCGTTCGTTTCCAGTAACACTTTGAATTTTTCAATTTCATTCTGTTTTCTACTATATAGATAGATGTGTTTGGAATTCTAAATCAAACACGGTTTGTGCTAGCTCCTTGAAACTTGACACAATAAAGTAGTTCTAAGTTCTCTCTCTATGGTTTCTTTCCTCTTGAAGTAGCCCTAAGCAGAGACTGCCAAAGAGACTTTAATTTGAAAGGGTTGCCAAGCTACCAAAAAACTACTAGTTTTCTTAAATCTCAGCAAATATTTTTTCACCCAATCTTGATGACACTTGGTGGTAATGATCAGTTCAATAAGCTCACTTGGCTGCCCAATTTTCATTCTACTAGGTTGAAGTGTTCGTTTCCAGTAACAGTTTGAATTTTTCGGTTTAACTCCGTTTTCCACAATATAGATATGTGTATTTGGAACTCTAAATCTAAGACGGTTTGTGCTAGCTCTTTGAAACTTGACACAATAAAGTAGTTCTAACTTCTATCTCTACAGTTTGTTTCCTCTTGAAGTAGCCTTAAACAGACCCTGGCAAAAGACACTTTCATTTGAAAGTGGTGGCCAAGCTTCCAAAAAACTACTAGTTTTCTGAAATCTCCACAAATATTTTTTCACCCAATGTTGATGATACTTGGTGGTAATTATCATTCAAAAATCCCACTTGGCTGCCCTATATTCATTCTACTAGTTTGAAGTGTTCGTTTCCAGTAACAGTTTGAATTTTTCGGTTTCACTCCGTTTTCTCCTATATAGATAGATGTGATTGGAATTCTAAATCAAACACGGTTTGTGCTAGCTCTTTGAAACTTGACACTGTAATGTAGTTCTAAGTTCTTTCTCTATGGTTTGGTTCCTCCTGAAGTAGCCCTAAGAAGAGATTGACTAAAGACACTTTTGTTTGAAAGGGATTGCCAAGCTTCCAAAAAACTACTAGTTTTTTGAAATCTACGCAAATATTTTTCACCCAATCTTGATGATACTTGGTGGTAATGATCAGTTCAAGAAGCCCACATGGCTGCCCAATTTTTATTCTACTAGGTTGAAGCGTTCATTTCCAGTAACAGTTTGAATTTTTTGGTTTAACTCTGTTTTCCACAATATAGATAGGTGTATTTGGATCTCTAAATTTAGACGGTTTTTGGTAGCTCTTTAAAACTTGACACAATAAAGTAGTTCTAACTTCTATCTCTATGGTTTATTTCCTCTTGAAGTAGCCCTAAGCAGTCACTGGCAAAAGACACTTTCATTTGAAAGGTGTTGCCAAGCTTCCAAAAAAACTAATAGTTTTCTGAAATCTCAGCAAAATTTTTTTTACCCAATCTGATGATACTTGTTGGTAATGATCAGTTCAAGAAGCCCACTTGGCTCCCAATTTTCATTCTACTAGGTTGAAGCGTTCGTTTCCAGGAACACTTTGAATTTTTCAATTTCACTCTGTTTTCTCCTATATAGATAGATGTGTTTGGAACTCTAAATCAAACACGGTTTGTGCTAGCTCCTTGAAACTTGACACAATAAAGTAGGACTAAGTTCTGTCTCTATGATTTGTTTCCTCTTGAAGTAGCCCTAAGCAGAGACTGGCGAAACACACTTTCATTTGAAAGGGGTTGCCAAGCTTCCAAAAAACTACTAGTTTTCTAAAATCTCAGCAAATATTTTTTCACCCAATCTTGATGATACTTGGTGGTAATGGTCAGTTAAATAATCCCACTTGGCTGCCCAATTTTCATTCTACTAGTTTGAAGAATTCGTTTCCAGTAACAGTTTGAATTTTTCGGTTTCACTCTGTTTTCTCTTATATAGATAGATGTGTTTGGAATTCTAAATCAAACACAGTTTGTATTAGCTCTTTGAAACTTGACACAATAAAGTAGTTGTAAGTTCTCTCTCTATGGTTTGTTTCCTCTTGATGTAGCCCTAAGCAGAAACTGGCGAAAGACACTTACATTTGAAAGGGGTTGCCAAGCTTCCAAAAAACTACTAGTTTTCTGAAATCTCAGCAAATATTTTTTCACACAATCTTTCTGATACTTGGTGGTAATGATCTGTTAAATAAGCCCACTTGTCTGCCCTATTTTCATTCTACAGGTTGAAGAGTTCGTTTCCTGTAACACTTTGAATTTTTCAATTTCACTCTGTTTTCTAATATATAGATACATGTGTTTGGAACTCTAAATCAAACACGGTTTGTGCTGGCTCCTTGAAACTTGACACAATAAAGTAGTTCTAAGTTCTATATTTATCGTTTGTTTCCTCTTGAAGTAGGCTTAAGCTGAGACTGGCGGAAGACACTTTTATTTGAAAGGGGTTGCCAAGCTTCCAAAAAACTACTAGTTTTCTGAAATCTCAGCAAATATTTTTCACCCAATCTTGATGATACTTGGTGGTAATGATCAGTTCAATATGCCCACTTGGCTCCCCAATTTTCATTCTACTAGGATGAAGCATTCGTTTCCAGTAACATTTTGAATTTTTCAATTTCACTCTTTTCTCCTGTATAGTAAGATGTGTTTGGAACTCTAAATCAAATACGGTTTTTGCTAGCTCCTTGAAACTTGACACAACAAAGTAGTTCTATGTTCTACCTCTATGGTTTTTTTCCTCTTGAATAGCCCTAAGAAGAGACTGGCGAAAGACACTTTCATTTAGAAGGGGTTGCCATGCTTACAAAAAACTACAAGTTTTCTGAAATCTCAGCAAATATGTTTTGACCCAATCTTGATGATACTTGGTGGTAAGGATCAGTTCAATAAGCCCACTTGGCTTCCCAATTTTTATTCTACTAGGTTGAAGCGTTCGTTTCCAGTAACAGTTTGAATTTTTCCTTTTACTCTGTTTTCTCCAATATAGATAGATTTGTTTGGTACTCTAAATCAAACAAGGTTTGTGATAGCTCCTTGAAACTTGACACAATAAAGTAGTTCTACGTTCTATCTCTATGGTTTGTTTCCTCTTGTAGTAGGCTTAAGCAGAGACTGGCGAAAGACACTTTCATTTGAAAGGGGTTGCCAAGCTTCCAAAAAACTACTAGATTTCTGAAATCTCAGCAAATATTTTATCACACAATCTTGATGATACTTGGTGGTAATGATCAGGTTAATAAGCCCACTTGGCTTCCCAATTTTCCTTCTACTAGGTTGAAGCGTTCATTTCTAGTAACAGTTTGAATTTTTCGGTTTTACTCTGTTTTCCACAATATCGATAGGTGTATTTGGAACTCTAAATATAAGACGGTTTGTGCTAGCTCTTTGAAACTTGACACAATAAAGTAGTTCTATGTTCTCTCTCTATGTTTTGTTTCCTCTTGAAGTAGTCCTAAGCAGAGACTGGTGAAAGCCAATTTCATTTGAAAGGCGTTGCCAAGCTTCCTAAAAACTACTAGTTTTCTGGAATCTCAGCAAATATTTTTTCAACAAATCTTGATGATACTTGGTGGTAATGATCAGTTCAATAAGCCCACTTGGCTGCCCAATTTTCATTCTACCTGGTTGAAGCGTTCATTTCCAGTAACAGTTTGAATTTTTCAGTTTTACTCTGTTTTCCACAATATCAATAGGTGTATTTGGAACTCTAAATCTAATATGGTTTGTGCTAGCTCTTTGAAACTTGACACAATAAAGTAGTTCTAACTTCTATCTCTGTGGTTTGTTTCCTCTTGAAGTAGCCCTAAGCAGACCCTGGCGAAAGACCCTTTCATTTGAAAGGGGTTTCCAAGCTTCCAAAAAACTACTAATTTTCTGAAATGTCAGCAAATATTTTTTTCCCAATCTTTATGATACTTGCTGGTAATGATCAGTTCAATAAGCCCACTTGGCTGCCCTATTTTCATTCTACTAGGTTGAAGAGTTCGTTCCCGTAACACTTTGAATTTTTCAATTTCACTCGGTTTTCTAATATATAGATAGATGTGTTTGGAACTCTAAATCAAACACGGTTTGTGCTGGCTCATTGATACTTGACACAATAAATTAGTTCTAAGTTCTATATCTATCTTTTGTTTCCTCTTGAAGTAGGCTTAAGCAGAGACTGGCAAAAGACACTTTTATTTGATAGGGGTTTCGACGCTTCCAAAAATTTTTAGTTTTCTGAAATCTCAGCAAATGTTTTTCACCCAATCTTGATGATACTTTGTGGTAATGATCAGTTCAATACGCCCACTTGGCTCCCCAATTTTCATTGTACTAGGATGAAGCGTTCGTTTCCAGTAACACTTTGAATTTTTCAATTTCACACATTTCTCCTATATAATAAGATGATTTTGGAACTCTAAATCAAACACGGTTTGTGTTAGCTCCTTGAAACTTGACACAATAAAGTAGTTCTACGTTCTATCTTTATGGTTTTTTCCTCTGGAATAGGCCTAAGAAGAGACTGGCGAAAGACACTTTCATTTAAAATGGTTTGCCATGCTTCCAAAAAACTACTAGTTTTCTGAAATCTCAGCAAATATGTTTTGACCCAAACTTGATGATACTTGGTGGTAATGATCAGTTCAATAAGCCCACTTGGCTGCCCAATTTTCATTCTACGAGGTTGAAGCATTCGTTTCTAGTAAAAGTTTGAAATTTTGGTTTAACTCTGTTTTCCACAATATAGATAGGTGAATTTGGAACTCTAAATCTAAGACTGTTTGTACTAGCTCTTTAAAACTTGACACAATAAAGTAGTTCTAACTTCTGTTTCTATGGTTTGTTTCCTCTTGTTGTAGCCCTAAGCAGACAATGGAGAAAGACACTTTCATTTGAAAGGGGTTGCCAAGCTTCCAAAAAACTACTAGTTTTCTGAAATATCAACAAATATTTTTTCACGCAATCTTGATGATACTTGGTGGTAGTGATAAGTTGAATAAGCCCACTTGGCTGCCCAATTTTCATTCTACTAGGTTGAATCGTTCGTTTCCAGTAACAGTTTGAATTTTTCGGGTTAACTCTCTTTTCCACAATATAGATAGGTGTATTTGGAACATAAATCTAAGACGGTTTGTGCTAGCTCTTTCAAAGTTGACAGAATAAAGTAGTTCTAACTTCTGTTTCTATGGTTTGTTTCCTCTTGTTGTAGCCCTAAGCAGACAATGGAGAAAGACACTTTCATTTGAAAGGGGTTGCCAAGCTTCCGAAGAACAAATAGTTTTCTGAAATCTCAGCAAATATTTTTTCACCGAATCTTGATGATACGTGGTGGTAATGATCAGTTCAATAAGCCCACCTGGCTCCCCAATTTTCTGTCTACTAGGTTGAAGCGTTCGTTTCCAGTAACAGTTTGAATTTTTCGGTTGAACTCTGTTTTCCATAATATAGATAGGTGTATTTGGAACTGAAAATCTAAGACGGTTTGTGCTAGCTCTTTAAAACTTGGCAAAATATAGTAGTTCTAACTTCCGTCTCTATGGTTTGTTTCCTTTTGAAGTAGCCCTAAGCAGACACTGGCGAAAGACACTTTCATTTGAAAGGGGTTGCCAAGCTTCCAAAAATCTAATAGTTTTCTGAAATCTCAGCAAATAATTTTTCACCCAATCTTGATGATATTGGTGGTAATGATCAGTTCAATAAGCCCACTTGGCTGCCCTATTTTCATTCTACTAGGTTGAAATGTTCGATTCCAGTAACACTTTGAATTTTTCAATTTCACTCTGTTTTCTCCTGTATAGATAGATGTGTTTGGAACTCTAAATCAAACACGGTTTGTGCTAGCTCCTTACAAAATCAAACACTGTTTGTGGTAAATCCTTGAAACTTGACACAAAAAAGTAGTTCTAAGTTCTCTCTCTATGGTTTGTGTCCTTTTGAAGTAGGCTTAAGCAGAGACTGGCAAAGACACTTTCATTTGAAAGGGGTTGCAAAGCTTCCAAAAAACTATTAGTTTTCTGAAATCTCAGCAAATATTTTTTCACCCAATTTTCATTCTGCTAGGTTGAAGCGTTCGTTTCCACTAACAGTTTGAAATTTTCGGTTTAACTCTGTTTTCCACAATATAGATAGGTGCATTTGGAAATCTAAATGTAAGACGGTTTGTGCTAGCTTATTAAAATTTGACACAATAAAGTAGTTCTAACTTCAATCTCAATGGTTTGTTTATTCTTGAAGTAGCCCTAAGCAGACACTAGCCAAAGACACTTTAATTTTAAAGGGGATGCCAAGGTTTCAAAAAACTAATATTTTTCTGAAATCTCAGCAAATATTTTTTCACCGAATCTTGATGATACTTTTTGGTAGTGATCAGTTCAATAAGCCCACTTGGCTGCCCAATTTTCATTCTACTAGGATGAATCATTCGTGTCCAGTAAGACTTTGAATTTTTCAATTTCACTTTGTTTTCTCCAATATAGATAGATGTGTTTGGAACTCTAAATCAAACACGGTTGGTGCTAGCTCCTTGAAACTTGACACAATAAAGTAGTTCTAAGTTCTGTCTCTATGGTTTTTTTCCTCTTGAAGTAGCCCTAGAGCAGAGACTGGCGAAAAACACTTTAATTTGAAAGGGTTGCCAAGCTTCCAAAAAACTTCTAGTTTTCTGAAATCACAGCAAATATTTTTTCACCCAATCTTGATGATAGTTGGTGGTAATGATCAGTTCAAAAACCCCACTTGGCTGCCCTATTTTCATTCTACTAAGTTGAAGCATTCGTTTCCAGTTACAGTTTGAATTTTCCTGTTTCACTCTGTTTTCTTCTATATAGATAGATGTTTGGAATTCTAAATCAAACACGGTTTGTGGTACCACTTTGAAACTTGACACAATAAAGTAGTTCTAAGTACTATCTGTATTTTGTTTCCTCCAGAAGTAGCCCTAAGCAGAGACTGGCGAAAGACACTTTCATTTCAAAGGGGTTGCCAGGATTCCAAAAAAATACTAGTTTTCTGAAATCTCCGCAAATATTTTTGCACCCATTCTTGATGATACTTGGTGGTAATGATCAGTTCAATAAGCCCACTTGGCTGCCCAATTTTCATTCTACTGTGTTGAAGCGTTCGTTTCCAGTAATACTTGGAATTTTTCTATTTCACTCTGTTTTCTCCTATATAGATAGATGTATTTGGAACTCTAAATCAAACACGGTTTGTGCTAGCTCCTTGAAACTTGACACAATAAAGTAGTTCTAAGTTCTCCCGCCATGGTTTGTTTCCTCATGAAGTAGGCTTAAGCAGAGACTTGCGAAAGACACTTTCATTTGAAAGGGGTTGCCAAGCATCCAAAAAACCACTTGTTTTCTGAAATCTCAGAAAATATTTTTTCACCCAATCTTGATGATACTTGGTGGTAATGATCAGTTCAATAAGCCCACTTGGCCACCCAATTTTCATTTAACTAGGTTGAAGCATTCCTTTCCAGTAACAGTTGGAATTTCTCGGTTTAACTCTGTTTTCCACAATATCGATAGGTGTATTTGGAACTCTAAATCTAAGACGGTTTGTGCTAGCTTTTTGAAACTTGACACAATGAAGTAGTTCTAACTTCTATCTCTATGGTTTGTTTTCTCTTGAAGTAGCCCTAAGCACACACTGGCGAAGACACTTTAATTTTAAAGGGGTTGCCAAGCTTCCAAAAATCTAATAATTTTCTGAAATCTCAGCAAATATATTTTCATCCAATCTTGATGATACTTGGTGTTAATGATCAGTTCAAAAAGACCACCTGGCTGCCCTATTTTCATTCTACTAGGTTGAAGCGATGTTTTCCAATAACAGTTTAAATTTTTCGGTTTCAATCTGCTTTCTCCTATATAGATAGATGTGTTTGGAATTCTTAATCAAACGGATTGTGCTAGCTCTTTGAAACTTGACACAATAAAGTAGTTCTAAGTTCTATTTCTATGGTTTGTTTTCTCTTGAAGTAGCCCTAAGCAGAGACTGGCGAAAGACACTTTTATTTGAAAGAAGTTGCCAAGCTTGCAAAAAAACTACTAGTTTTCTGAAATCTCAGCAAATACTTTTTCTTCCAATCTTGATGATACTTGGTATTAATGATCAGTTCAATAAGCCCACTTGGCTTCCCAATTTTTATTCTATCAGGTTGAAGCGTTCGTTTCCAGTAAGCATTTGAATTTTTCGGTTTCACTCTGTTTTCTCCTATATAGATAGATGTGTTTGGAACTCTTAATCAAACATGGTTTGTGCTAGCTCCTTGAAACTTGACACAATAAAGTAGTTCTAAGTTCTATCTCTATGGTTTGTTTCCTCTTGAAGTAGGCTTAAGCAGAGACTGGCGAAAGACACTTTCATTTGAAAGGGGTTGCCAAGCTTCCAAAAAACGACTACTTTTCTGAAATCTCAGCAAATATTTTTTCACCCAAACTTGATGATACTTGGTGGTAATTATCAGTTCAATAAGCCCACTTGGCTGCCCTATTTTCCATCTACTAGGTTGAAGTGTTTGTTTCCAGTAACAGTTTGAATTTTCCGTTTCATTTTGTTTTCTCCCATATAGATAGATGTGTTTGGAATTCTAAATCAAAAAGGGTTTGTGCTTGCTCTTTGAAACTTGACACAATAAAGTATTTCTAAGTTCTATCTCTATGGTTTGTTTCCTTCTGAAAGAGCCCTAAGCAGTGACTGGCGAAAGACACTTTCATTTGATAGGGGTTGCTAAGCTTCCAAAAAACTACTAGTTTTCTAGAATCTCAGCAAATATTTTTTCACCCAATCTTGATGATACTTGGTGGTAATGATCAGTTCAATAAGCCCACTTGGCTGCACAATTTTCATTCTACTAGGTTGAAGCGTTCGTTTCCAGTAACAGTTTGAATTTTTCGATTTATCTCTGTTTTCAACAATATAGATAGGTGTATTTGGAACTCTTAATCTAAGACGGTTTGTGCTAGCTCTTTGAAACTTGACACAATAAAGTAGTTCTAACGTCTATCTCAATTTTGTTTCCTCCAGAAGTAGCCCTAAGCAGAGACTGGCGAAAGACACTTTCATTTGAAAGGGGTTGCCAAGCTTCCGAAGAACAAATAGTTTTCTGAAATCTCAGCAAATATTTATTCACTCAATCTTGATGATACCTGGTGGTAATGATCATTTCAATTAGCGCACCTGGCTCCCCAATTTTCTTTCTACTAGGTTGAAGCGTTCGTTTCCAGTAACAGTTTGAATTTTTCGGTTGAACTCTGTTTTCCACAATATAGATAGGTGTATTTGGAACTGTAAATCTAAGACGGTTTGTGCTAGCTCTTTATAACTTGGCACAATATAGTAGTTCTAACTTCCGTCTCTATGGTTTGTTTCCTTTTGAAGTAGCCCTAAGCAGACACTGGCGAAAGACACTTTCATTTGAAAGGGGTTTCCAAGCTTCCAAAAATCTAATAGTTTTCTGAAATCTCAGCAAATAATTTTTCACCCAATCTTGATGATATTGGTGGTAATGATCAGTTCAATAAGCCCACTTGGCTGCCCTATTTTCATTCTACTAGGTTGAAATGTTCGATTCCAGTAACACTTTGAATTTTTCAATTTCACTCTGTTTTCTCCTGTATAGATAGATGTGTTTGGAACTCTAAATCAAACACGGTTTGTGCTAGCTCCTTACAAAATCAAACACTGTTTGTGGTAAATCCTTGAATCTTGACACAAAAAGGTAGTTCTAAGTTCTCTCTCTATGGTTTGTGTCCTTTTGAAGTAGGTTTAAGCAGAGACTGGCAAAGACACTTTCATTTGAAAGGGGTTGCCAAGCTTCCAAAAAACTATTAGTTTTCTGAAATCTCAGCAAATATTTTTTCACCCAATTTTCATTGTGCTAGGTTGAAGCGTTCGTTTCCACTAACAGTTTGAAATTTTCGGTTTAACTCTGTTTTCCACAATATAGATAGGTGTATTTGGAAATCTAAATGTAAGACGGTTTGTGCTAGGTTATTAAAATTTGACACAATAAAGTAGTTCTAACTTCTATCTCAATGGTTTGTTTCCTCTTGAAGTAGCCCTAAGCAGACACTAGCGAAAGACACTTTAATTTTAAAAGGGATGCCAAGGTTTCAAAAAACTAATAGTTTTCTGAAATCTCAGCAAATATTTTTCCACCGAATCTTGATGATACCTGGTGGTAGTGATCTGTTCAATAAGCCCACTTGGCTGCCCAATTTTCATTCTACTAGGATGAATCATTCGTGTCCAGTAAGACTTTGAATTTTTCAATTTCACTTTGTTTTCTCCAATATAGATAGATGTGTTTGGAACTCTAAATCAAACACGGTTGGTGCTAGCTCCTTGAAACTTGACACAATAAAGTAGTTCTAAGTTCTCTCTCTATGGTTTGTTTCCTCTTGAAGTAGCCCTAGAGCAGAGACTGGCAAAAAACACTTTAATTTGAAAGGGGTTGCCAAGCTTCCAAAAAACTTCTAGTTTTCTGAAATCACAGCAAATATTTTTTCACCCAATCTTGATGATACTTGGTGGTAATGATCAGTTCCAAAACCCCACTTGGCTGCCCTATTTTCATTCTACTAAGTTGAAGCATTCGTTTCCAGTTACAGTTTGAATTTTCCTGTTTCACTCTGTTTTCTTCTGTATAGATAGATGTTTGGAATTCTAAATCAAACACGGTTTGTGCTACCACTTTGAAACTTGACACAATAAAATAGTTCTATGTACTATCTCTATTTTGTTTTCTCCAGAAGTAGCCCTAAGCAGAGACTGGCGAAAGACACTTTCATTTCAAAGGGGTTGCCAGGATTCCAAAAAATACTAGTTTTCTGAAATCTCCGCAAATATTTTTGCACCCATTCTTGATGATACTTGGTGGTAATGATCAGTTCAATAAGCCCACTTGGCTGCCCAATTTTCATTCTACTGGGTTGAAGCGTTCGTTTCCAGTAATACTTGGAATTTTTCTATTTCACTCTGTTTTCTCCTATATAGATAGATGTATTTGGAACTCTAAATCAAACACGGTTTGTGCTAGCTCCTTGAAACTTGACACTATAAAGTAGTTCTAAGTTCTCCCGCCATGGTTTGTTTCCTCATGAAGTAGGCTTAAGCAGAGACTTGCGAAAGACACTTTCATTTGAAAGGGGTTGCCTAGCTTCCAAAAAACTACTTGTTTTCTGAAATCTCAGAAAATATTTTTTCACCCAATCTTGATGATACTTGGTGGTAATGATCAGTTCAATAAGCCCACTTGGCCACCCAATTTTCATTTAACTAGGTTGAAGCATTCCTTTCCAGTAACAGTTGGAATTTCTCGGTTTAACTCTGTTTTCCACAATATCGATAGGTGTATTTATAACTCTAAATCTAAGACGGTTTGTGCTAGCTTTTTGAAACTTGACACAATGAAGTAGTTCTAACTTCTATCTCTATGGTTTGTTTTCTCTTGAAGTAGCCCTAAGCACACACTGGCGAAGACACTTTAATTTTAAAGGGGTTGCCAAGCTTCCAAAAATCTAATAATTTTCTGAAATCTCAGCAAATATATTTTCATCCAATCTTGATGATACTTGGTGTTAATGATCAGTTCAAAAAGACCACCTGGCTGCCCTATTTTCATTCTACTAGGTTGAAGCGATGTTTTCCAATAACAGTTTGAATTTTTCGGTTTCAATCTGCTTTCTCCTATATAGATAGATGTGTTTGGAATTCTTAATCAAACGGATTGTGCTAGCTCTTTAAAACTTGACACAATAAAGTAGTTCTAAGTTCTATTTCTATGGTTTGTTTTCTCTTGAAGTAGCCCTAAGCAGAGACTGTCGAAAGACACTTTTATTTGAAAGAAGTTGCCAAGCTTGCAAAAAACTACTAGTTTTCTGAAATCTCAGCAAATACTTTTTCTTCCAATCTTGATGATACTTGGTATTAATGATCAGTTCAATAAGCCCACTTGGCTTCCCAATTTTTATTCTATCAGGTTGAAGCATTCGTTTCCAGTAAGCGTTTGAATTTTTCGGTTTCACTCTGTTTTCTCCTATATAGATAGATGTGTTTGGAACTCTTAATCAAACATGGTTTGTGCTAGCTCCTTGAAACTTGACACAATAAAGTAGTTCTAAGTTCTATCTCTATGGTTTGTTTCCTCTTGAAGTAGGCTTAAGCAGAGACTGGCGAAAGACACTTTCATTTGAAAGGGGTTGCCAAGCTTTCAAAAAACGACTAGTTTTCTGAAATCTCAGCAAATATTTTTTCACCCAATCTTGATGATACTTGGTGGTAATGATCAGTTCAATAAGCCCACTTGGCTACCCAATTTTCATTCTGCTAGGTTGAAGCATTCGTTTCCGGTAACTGTTTGAATTTCTCGGTTTAACTCTGTTTTCCAAAATATGGATAAGTGCATTTGGAACTCTAAATCTAAGACGGTTTGTGCTACCTCTTTTAAACTTGACACAATAAAGTAGTTCTAACTTCTATCTCTATGGTTTGTTTCCTCCTGAAGTAGCCCTAAGCAGACACTGGCGAAAGACACTTTCATTTGAAAGGGGTTGCCAATCTGCCAAAAAACTACTAGTGTTCTGAACTCTCAGCAAATTTTTTTTCACCCAATCTTGATGATACTTGGTGGTAATGATCAGTTCAATAAGCCCACTAGGCTGCCCAATTTTTATTCTACTAGGTTGATGCGTTTGTTTCCAGTAACAGTTTGAATTTTTCAGTTTCACTCTGTTTTCTCCTATATAGATAGGTGTTTTCGGAACTCTTAATCAAACATGGTTTGTGCTAGCTCCTTGAAAGTTGTCACAATAAAGTTGTTCTAAGTTCTATCTCTATTGTTTGTTTCCTCTTGAAGTAGGCTTCAGCAGAGACTGGCGAAAGACACTTTCATTTGAAAGGGGTTGCCAAGCTTCTAAAAAACTACTAGTTTTCTGAAATATCATCAAATATTTTTTTACCCAAACTTGATGATACTTGGTGGTAAGGATCAGTTCAATAAGCCCACTTAGCTGCCCAATTTTCATTCTACTAGGTTGAAGCCTTCGTTTCCAGTAACAGTTTGAATTTTTCGGTTTAACTTTGTTTTCCACAATATCGATAGGTGTATTAGGAACTCTTAATCTAAGTCGGTTTGGGGTAGCACTTTGAAACTTGACACAATAAAGTAGTTCTAACTTCTATCTCCATGGTTTGTTTCCTCTTGAAGTAGCCCTAAGCAGACACTGGGAAAGACACTTTCATTTGAAAGGGGTTGCAAAGCTTCCAAAAATCTAATAGTTTTATGAAATATCAGCAAATATTTTTTCACCGAATCTTGATGATATTTGGCGGTAATGATCACTTCAATAAGCCCACTTGGCTCCCCAATTTTCATTCTACTAGGTTAAGCGTTCGTTTCCAGTAACAGTTTGAATTTTTCGGTTTCAGTCTGTTTTCTCCTATATATATAGATGGGATTGGAACTCTAAATCAAACATGTTTTGTGCTAGCTCCTTGAAACTTGACACTATAAAGTAGTTCTAAGTTTTCTCTCTATGGTTTGTTTCCTCTTGAAGTAGGCTTAAGCAGAGACTGGCGAAAGACATTTTCATTTGAAAGGGGTTGCCAAGCTTCCAAAAAACTACTAGTTTTCTGAAATATCAGCAAATATTTTTTCACCTAATCTTGATGATACTTGGTGGGAATGATCAGTTCAGTAAGCCCACTTCGCTCCCCAATTTTTATTCTACTAGGTTGAAGCATTCGTTTCCAGTAACAGTATGAATTTTTCGGGTTAACTCTGTTTTCCACAATATCGATAGGTGTATTTGGAACTCTAAATCTAAGACGGTTTGTGCTAGCTCCTTTAAAGTTGACACAATAAAGTAGTTCTGTGTTCTATCTCTATGGTTTGTATCCTTTTGAAGTAGCCCTAAGGAGACTCTGGCGAAAGACACTTTCATTTCAAAGGGGTTGCCAAGCTTCCAAAAATCTAATAGTTTTCTGAAATCACAGCAAATATTTTTTCACCCAATCTTGATGATACTTGGTGGGAATGATCAGTTCAATAAGCCTACTTGGCTGCCCCATTTTCATTCTACTAGGTTGAAGTGTTCATTTCCAGTAACACTGAATTTTTCAATTTCATTTTGTTTTCTCCTAAATATATAGATGTGTTTGGAACTCTAAATCAAACACGGTAGGTGCTAGCTCCTTAAAACTTGACACAATAAAGTAGTTCTAAGTTCTCTCTTTATGGTTTGTTTCCTCTTGAAGTAGCCCTAAGCAAAGACTGGCGAAAGACACTTTCATTTGTAAGGGGTTGCCAAGCTTCAAAAAAAACTACTAGTTTTTTGAAATCTCAGCAAATATTTTTTTACGAAATCTGATGATACATGGTGGTAATGATCAGTTCCATAAGCCCACTAGGCTGCCCAATTTGTATTCTACTAGGTTGAAACGTTCCTTGCCAGTAACAGTTTGAATTTTTCGGTTTCACTCTGTTTTCTTATATATAGCTAGATGTGTTTGGAATTCTAAATCAAACACGGTTTGTCCTAGCTCTTTGAAACATGACCCAATAAAATAGTTGTAAGTTCTTTCTCTATGGTTTGTTTCCCCTTGAAGTAGCCCTAAGCATACACTGGCGAAAGACACTTTCATTTGAAAGGGGTTGCCAAGCTTCCAAAATCTAATAGTTCTCTGAAATCTCAGTAAATATTTTTTCACCCAATGTTGACGATACTTGGTGGTAATGATCAGTTCAAAAAGCCCACTTGGCTTTCCAATTTTCAGTCTACTAGGTTGAAGCGTTCGTTTCCAGTAACAGGTTGAATTTTTCGGTTTAACTCTGATTTCCACAATATCAATAGGTGTATTTGGAACTCTAAATCTAAAACGGTTTGTACTAGCTGTTTGAAACTTGACACAATAAATTAGTTCTAACTTCTATCTCTATGGTTTGTTTCCTCTTGAAGTAGCTCTCAGCAGAGACTGGCGAAAGACACTTTAATTTGAAAGTGTTTGCCAAGTTTACAAAAAACTACTAGTTTTCTGAAATCTCAGCAAATATTTCTTCACCCAATCTTGATGTTACTTGGTAGTAATGACCAGTTCAATAAGCCAACTTAGCCGCCCAATTTTCACGCTACTATGTTGAAGCATTCGTTGCCCGTAAGAGTGTGAATTTTTCGGTTTCACTCTGTTTTATTCTATATAGATAGATGTGTTTTTAACACTAAATCAAACACGGTTTGTGCTAGCTCCTTGAAACTTGACACAATAAAGTAGATCTAAGTTCTAGCTCTATGGTTTGTTTCCTCTTGAATTAGGCCTAAACAGAGACTGGCGAAAGACAGTTCAATTTGAAAGGGGTTGCCAAGCTTCCAAAAAACTACTAGTTTTCTGAAATATCAGCAAATTTTTTTTTACCCAATTTTGATGATACTTCGTGCTAATGATCAGTTCAATATAACCACTTGGCTGACCAATTTCATTCTACTAGGTTGAAGCATTCGTTTCAAGTAACAGTTTGAATTTTTCGGTTTCAGTCTGTTTTCTCCTATATAGATAGATGTGTTTGGAACTCTAAATCAAAAATTGTATTTCCTAGATCTTTGAAACTTGACACAATAAAGTAGTTCTAAATTCTGTCTCTATGGTTTGTTTCCTCTTGAAGTAGGCTTAAGCAGAGACTGGCGAAAGACTCTTTTGAAAGGGGTTGCCAAGATTCCAAAAAACTAATAGACTTCTAAAATCTCAGCAAATATTTTTTCACCCAATCTTGATGATACTTGGTGGTAATGATTAGTTCACTTATCCCACTTCCCTGCCCAATTTTTTCGCTTCTAGGATGAAGCTTTGTTTTCCAATAACAGTTAGAAATTTTCTGTTTCACTCTGTTTTCTCCTGTATAGGTAGATATGCTTGGAAGTATAAATAAAACACGGTTCATGCTAGCTTTTTGAGTCTTGACAAAATAAAGTAGTTCTATGTTCTGTCGCTATGTTTTTTTTCCTCTGGAAGTAGCCCTAAGAAGACACTGGCGAAAGAGACTTTTATTTGAAAGGGGTTGCCAAGCTTCCAAAAAACTACTAGTTTTCTGAAATATCAGCAAATATTTTTTCACCCAATCTTCATGATACTTGGTGGTAATGATCAGTTTAATAAACCCACTTGGCTGCCCATTTTTCATTCTACTAGGTTGAAGCGTTCGTTTCCAGTAACAGTTTGAATTTTTCGGTTTTAGTCTGTTTTCTCCTATATAGATAGATGTGTTTGAAACACTAAATCAAACACGGTTTGGGCTAGCTTCATGAAACTTGACAAAATAAGTAGTTCGATGTTCTATCTCTCTGGTTTGTTTCCTTTCGAAATAGCCCTAAGCTGAGACTGGCAAAAGACAGTTCAGCTTGAAAGGGGTTGCCAAGCTTCAAAAAAGCTACAATTTTTCTGAAATCTCAGCAAATATTTTTTCACCCAATCTTCATGTTACTTGGTGGTAATGATCAGTTCAATAAGCCAACTTAGCTGCCCAATTTTCATTCTATTAGTTTGAAGCATTTGTTGCCAGTAACAGTGTGAATTTTTCGGTTTCACTCTGTTTTCTCCTATATAGATAGATGTGTTTGGAACACTAAATCAAACACGGTTTGTGCTAGCTCCTTGAAACTTGACACCATAGAGTAGTTCTAAGTTCTATCCTTGTGGTTTGTTTCCTCTTGAAGTAGCACTTAGCAGAGACTGGCGAAAGACACTTTAATTTGAAACGGGTTGCCAAGCTTCCATAAAAATACTAGTTTTTTGAAATCTCAGGAAATATTTCTCCACCCAACCTTGATGATACTTCGGGGTAGTGATCAGTTCAATAAACCCACTTGGCTGCCGAATATTCATTCAACTACGTTGAAGCATTCGTTTCCAGTAACACTTTGAATTTTTCGTTTTCACTCTGTTTTCTCCTATATAGATAGATGGGTTTGGAACTCTAAATCAAACATGGTTAGTGCTAGGTTCTTGAAACTTGACACAATAAAGTAGTTCTAATTTCTATCTCTATGGTTTGTTTCCTCTTGAAGTAACCCTAAGCTGAGACTGGCAAAAGACAGTTCAATTTGAAAGGGGTTGCCAAGCTTCCAAAAAACTACTAGTTTTCTGAAATCTCAGCAAATACTTTTTCACCCTATCTTCATGATACTTGGTGGTAATGATCAGTTCACTTAGCCCACTTGGCTGCCCAATTTTCATTCGTGTAGCTTGAAGCGTTTGTTTCCAGTAACAGTTTGAATTTTCCGGTTTCACTCTGTTTTGGACAATATGGAGAGGTGTATTTGGAACTCTAAATCTAAAAGGGTTTTTGCTAGCTTTTGAAACTTGACACAATAAAGTAGTTCTAACGTCTATCTCTAAGTTTTGTTTCCTCTTGATGTAGCCCTAAGCAGACACTGGCGAAAGACACTGTAATTTGAAAGGGGTTGCCAAGCTTCCAAAAAACTACAAGTTTTCTAAAATCTCAGAAAATAGTGTTTCACCCAATCTGGATGTTACTTGGTAGTAATGATCAGTTCAATAAGGCCACTTAGCTGGCCAATTTTCATTCTACTAGGTTGAAGCATTCGTTGCCAGTAACAGTGTGAATTTTTCGGTTTCACTCTGTTTTCTCCCATATAGATACATGTGTTTGGAACACTAAATCAAACACGGTTTGTGCTAGCTCCTTGAAACTTGACACAATATAGTAGTTCTAAGTTCTATCTCTACTGTTTGTTTCCTCTTGAATTAGGCCTAAACAGAGTTTGGCGAAAGACACTTTCATTTGAAAGGGGTTGCCAAGCAACCAAAAAAATACTAGTTTTCTGAAATCTCAGCAAATATTTTTTCACCCAATTTTGATGATACTTGGTGGTAATTATCAGTTCACTTAGCCCAATTACCTGCCCAATTTTCTCTCTTCTAGGATGAAGTGTTAGTTTCCAGTAACAGTTGGAATTTTTCTGTTTCACTCTGTTTTCTCCTGTATAGGTATATATGTTTGGAACTATAAATATAACACGGTTCTTGCTAGCTCCTTGAAACTTGACAAAATAAAGTAGTTCTATGCTCCCTCTCTATGGATTGTTTCCTCTTGAAGTAGCCCTCAGCAGAGACTGGCGAAAACACTTTAATTTGAATGGGGTTGCCAAGCTTACAAAAAACTACTAGTTTTCTGAAATCTCAGCAAATATTTCTTCACCCAATCTTGATGATACTTGGTGGTATTGATCAGTTCATTAAACCCACTTGGCTGCCCAATATTCATTCTACTAGGTTGAAGCGTTCGTTTCCAGTAACACTTTGAATTTTTCGGTTTCACTCTGTTTTCTATATAGATAGATGGGTTTGGAACTCTAAATCAAACATGGTTAGTGCTAGCTTCTTGAAACTTGACACAATAAAGTAGTTCTAATTTCTATCTCTGTGTTTTGTTTCCTCTTGAAGTAGCCCTAAGCTGAGACTGGCAAAAGACAGTTCATTTTGAAAGGGGTTGCCAAGCTTCCAAAAACTACTAGTTTTCTGAAATCTCAGCAAATATTTTTTCACCCTATCTTCATGATACTTGGCTGTAATGATCAGTTCACATAGCCCACTTGGCTGCCCAATTTTCATTCTTGTAGGTTGAAGCGTTCGTTTCCAGTAACAGTTTGAATTTTCCGGTTTCACTCTGTTTTCGACAATATGGAGAGGTGTATTTGGAACTCTATGTCTAAAAGGGTTTTTGCTAGCTTTTGAAACTTGACACAATAAAGTAGTTCTAACGTCTATCTCTATGGTTTGTTTCCTCTTGATGTAGCTGTAAGCAGACACTGGCGAAAAACACTTCCATTTTAGAGGGTTGCCAAGCTTCCAAAAAACTACTATTTTCTAAAATCTCAGCAAATATTTTTTCACCCAATCTGGATGTTACTTGGTGGTAATGATCAGTTCAATAAGCCAACTTAGCTGCTAAATTTTCATTCCACTAGGTTGAAGCATTTGTTGCCAGTAACAGTGTGAATTTTTCGTTTTCACTCTGTTTTCTCCTATATAGATAGATGTGTTTGGAACACTAAATCAAACACGGTTTGTGCTAGCTCCATGAAACTTGACACAATAAAGTAGTTCTAAGTTCTATCTCTATGGTTTGTTTCCTCTTGTATTTGGCCTAAACAGAGACTGGCGAAAGACAGTTCAATTTGAAAGGGGTTGCCAAGCTTCCAAAAAACTACTAGTTTTCTGAAATATCAGCAAATGTTTTTTCACCCAATTTTGATGATACTTGGTGCTAATGATCAGTTCAATAAAACCACTTGGCTGACCAATTTCATTCTACTAGTTTGAAGCGTTCGTTTCAAGTAACAGTTTGAATTTTTCGGTTTCACTTTGTTTTCTCCTATATAGATAGATGTGTGTGGAAGTCTAAATCAAAAACGGTATTTCCTAGATTTTTGAAACTTGACACAATAAAGTAGTTCTAAATTTTGTCTCTATGGTGTGTTTCGTCTTGAAGTAGGCTTAAGCACAGACTGGCTAAAGACACTTTCATTTGAAAGGGGTTGCCAAGATTCCAAAAAACTTCTAAAATCTCAGCAAATATTTTTTCACCCAATCTTGATGATACTTGGTGGTAATGATTAGTTCACTTATCCCACTTCCCTGCCCAATTTTCTCTCTTCTAGGATGAAGCGTAGGTTTCCAGTAACAGAAATTTTCTGTTTCTCTCTGTTTTCTCCTGTATAGGTAGATATCCTTGGAGTATAAATAAAACACGGTTCATGCTAGCTCCTTGAATCTTGAGAAAATAAAGTAGTTCTATGTTCTGTCGCTATGGTATGTTTCCTCTGGAAGTAGCCCTAAGAGGAGACTGGCAAAAGACACTTTCATTTGAAAGGGGTTGCCAAGCTTCCAATAATCTACTAGTTTTCTGAAATATCAGCAAATATTTTTCACCCAATCTTGATGATACTTGGTGGTAATGATCAGTTTAATAAACCCACTTGGCTGCCCATTTTTCATTCCACTAGGTTGAAACGTTCGTTTCCAGTAACAGTTTGAATTTTTCGTCTCTAGTCTGTTTTCTCCTATATAGATAAAGGTGTTTGAAACACTAAATCAAACACGGTTTGGGCTAGCTTCATGAAACTTGACAAAATAAGTAGTTCGATGTTCTAACTCTATGGTTTGTTTCCTCTCGAAATAGCCCTAAGCTGAGACTGGCAAAAGACAGTTCAGTTTGAAAGGGGTTGGCAAGCTTCCAAAAAGCTACTAGTTTTCTGAAATCTCAGCAAATATTTTTTCACCCAATCTGGATGTTACTTGGTGGTAATGATCAGTTCAATAAGCCAACTTAGCTGCCCAATTTTCATTCTATTAGTTTGAAGCATTTGTTGCCAGTAACAGTGTGAATTTTTCGGTTTCACTCTGTTTTCTCCTATATAGATAGATGTGTTTGGAACACTAAATCAAACACGGTTTGTGCTAGCTCCTTGAATCTTGACACCATAAAGTAGTTCTAAGTTCTATCCGTATGGTTTGTTTCCTCTTGAAGTAGCCCTCAGCAGAGACTGGTGAAAGACACTTTTAATTGAAAGGGGTTGCCAAGCTTCCAAAAAACTACTAGTTTTCTGAAATCTCAGCAAATATTTTTTCACCCAATCTTCATGATACTTGGTGGTAATGATCAGTTCAATAAACCCACTTGGCTGCCCAATATTCATTCTTCTAGGTTAAAGCGTTCGTTTCCAGTAACACTTTGAATTTTTTGGTTTCACTCTGTTTTCTCCTTTATAGATAGATATGTTTGGAACTCGAAATCAAACACGGTTAGTGCTAGCTTCTTGAAACTTGACACAATAAAGTAGTTTTAATTTCTATCTCTATGGTTTGTTTCCTCTTGAAGTAGCCCTAAGCTGAGACTGGCAAAAGACAGTTCAATTTGAAAGTGGGTGCCAAGCTTCCAAAAAACTACTAGTTTTCTGAAATCTCAGCAATTATTTTTTCACCCTATCTTAATGATGCTTGGTGGTAATGATCAGTTCACTTAGCCCACTTGTCTGCCCAATTTTCATTCTACGAGTTTGAAGTCTTCCTTTCCAGTAACAGTTTGAATTTTCCGGTTTCACTCTGTTTTCGACAATATGGAGAGGTGTATTTGGAACTCTAAATCTAAAACGGTTTTTACTGGCTTTTGAACCATGACACAATAAAGTAGTTCTAACTTCTATTTCTACTGTTTGTTTCCTCTTGAATTAGGCCTAAACAGACACTGGCGAAAGACACTTTCATTTGAAAGGGGTTGCCAAGCAACCAAAAAACTATTAGTTTTCTGAAATCATAGCAAATATTTTTTCACCCAATTTTCATGATACTTGGTGGTAATGATCAGTTCACATAGCCCAATTACCTGCCCAATTTTCTCTCTTCTAGGATGAAGCGTTAGTTTCCAGTAACAGTTGGAATTTTTCTGTTTCACTCTGTTTTCTCCTATATAGATAGATGTGTTTTTAACACTAAATCAAACACGGTTTGTGCTAGCTCCTTGAAACTTGACACAATAAAGTAGTTCTAAGTTCTATCTCTATGGTTTGTTTCCTCTTGAATTAGGCCTAAACAGAGACTGGTGAAAGACACTTTCATTTGAAAGGGGTTGCCAAGCTTTTAAAAAACTACTAGTTTTCTGAAATCTCAGCAAATATTTTTTCACCCAATCTTGATGATACTTGGTGGTAATGATCAGTTCACTGATCCCACTTTTCTGCCCAATTGTCGCTCTTCTAGGATGAAGCGTTGGTTTCCAGTAACAGTTCCAATATTTCTGTTTCACTCTGTTTTCTCCTGTATAGGTAGATATGTTTGGAAATATAAATAAAACACGGTTCACGCTAGCTCCATGAAACCTGACAAAATAAAGTAGTTCTATGTTCTGACGCTATGGTTTGTTTCCTCTTGAAGTGTCCCGAAGAATAGACTGGCGAAACACACTTTCATTTGAAAGGGTATGCCAAGCTTCCAAAAAACTACTAGTTTTCTGAAACATCAGCAAATATTTTTCACCCAATCTTGATGATACTTGGTGGTAATGATCAGCTCAATAAACCCACTTGGCTGCCCAATTTTCATTCTACTCGGTTGAAGCGTTCGTTTCCAGTAACAGTTTCAATTTTCCGGTTTCACTCTGTTTTCCACAATATGGAGAGGTGTATTTGGAACTTCAAATCTAAAACGGTTTGTACTAGCTCTTTGAAACTTGACACAATAAATTAGTTCTAACTTCTATCTCTATGGTTTGTTTCCTCGAGAAGTAGCCCTCAGCAGAGACTGGCGAAGACACTTTAATTTGAAAGGGGTTGCCAAGCTTCCAAAAAACTATGAGTTTTCTCAAATCTCAGCCAATATTTTTTCACCCAAACTTGATGATACCTGGTGGTAATGATCAGTTCAACAAACTCACTTGGCTGCCCAATATTCATTCTACTAGGTTGAAACGTTCGTTTCCAGTAACACTTTGAATTTTTCGGTTTCACTCTGTTTTCTCCTATATAGATAGATGGGTTTGGAACTCTAAATCAAACACGGTTAGTGCTAGCTTCTTGAAACTTGACACAGTAAAGTAGTTCTAGTTTCCATCTCTATGGTTTGTTTCCTCTTGAAGTAGCCCTAAGCTGAGACTGGCAAAGGACAGTTCAATTTGAAAGGGGTTGCCAAGCTTCCAAAAAACTACTAGTTTTCTGAAATCTCACCAAATATTTTTTCACCCTATCTTCATGATACTTGGTGGTAATAATCAGTTCATTTAGCCCACTTGGCTGCCCTATTTTCATTCTTCTAGGTTGAAGCGTTCGTTTCCAGTAACAGTTTGAATTTTCCTGTTTCACTCTGTTTTCGACAATATGGAGAGGTGTATTTGGAACTCTAAATCTAAAACGGTTTTTGCTAGCTTTTGAAACCGACCCAATAAAGTAGTTCTAACGTCTCTCTCTATGGTTTGTTTCCTCTTGATGTAGCCGTAAGCAGACACTGGCTAAAGACACTTTTATTTGAGAGGGGTTGCCAAGCTTCCAAAAAACTACTAGTTTTCTAAAATCTCAGCAAATATTTTTTCACCCAATTTGGATGTTACTTGGTGGTAATGATCAGTTCAATAAGCCAACTTAGCTGCAAAATTTTCATTCCACTAGGTTAAAGCATTCGTTGCCAGTAACAGTGTGAATTTTTCAGTTTCACTCTCTTTTCTCCTATATAGATAGATGTGTTTGGAACTTAAATCAAACACGGTTTGTGCTAGCTCCATGAAACTTGACACAATAAATTAGTTCTAAGTTCTATCTCTATGGTTTGTTTCCTCTTGAATTAGGCCTAAACAGAGACTGGCGAAAGACACTTTCATTTGAAAGGGTATGCCAAGCTTCCAAAAAACTACTAGTTTTCTGAAACATCAGCAAATATTTTTTCACCCAATCTTGATGATACTTGGTGGTAATGATCAGTTCAATAAACCCACTTCGCTGACCCGTTTTTATTCTACTAGGTTGACTCGTTCGTTTCCAGTAACACTTTGAATTTTTCGGTTTTACTCTGTTTTCTCCTATATAAATAGATGTTTTTGGAACACTAAATCAAACAAGGTTTGTGCTAGCTTCTTGAAACTTGACAAAATAAAGTAGATCTATGTTGTATCTCTATGGTTTGTTTTTTCTTGAAATAGCCCTAAGCTGAGACTGGCGAAAAACAGTTCAATTTTAAAGGGGTTACCAAGCTTCCAAAAAACTACTAGTTTTCTGAAATCTCAGCAAATATTTTCTCACCCAATTTTGATGATACTTGGTGCTAATGATCAGTTCAATAAAAACACTTGGCTGACCAATTTCATTCTACTAGGTTGAAGCGTTCGTTTCAAGTAACTGTTTGAATTTTTCGGTTTCACTCTGTTTTCTCCTATATAGATAGATGTGTTTGGAACTCTAAATCAAAAACGGTATTTCCTAGATCCTTGAAACTTGAGACAATAAAGTAGTTCTAAATTCTGTCTCTATGGTTTGTTTCCTCTTGAAGTAGGCTTAAGCAGAGACTGGTGAAACACACTTTCATTTGAAAGGGGTTGCCAAGATTTCAAAAAACTACTAGACTTCTAAAATCTCAGCAAATATTTTTTCACCCAATCTTGATGATACTTGGTGGTAATGATTAGTTCACTTATCCCACTTCCCTGCCCAATTTTCTCTCTTCTAGGATGAAGTGTAGGTTTCCAGTAACAGAAATTTTCTGTTTCTCTCTGTTTTCTCCTGTATAGGTAGATATCCTTGGAGTATAAATAAAACACGGTTCATGCTAGCTCCTTGAATCTTGAGAAAATAAAGTAGTTCTATGTTCTGTCGCTATGGTATGTTTCCTCTGGAAGTAGCCCTAAGAGGAGACTGGCAAAAGACACTTTCATTTGAAAGGGGTTGCCAAGCTTCCAATAATCTACTAGTTTTCTGAAATATCAGCAAATATTTTTCACCCAATCTTGATGATACTTGGTGGTAATGATCAGTTTAATAAACCCACTTGGCTGCCCATTTTTCATTCCACTAGGTTGAAACGTTCGTTTCCAGTAACAGTTTGAATTTTTCGTCTCTAGTCTGTTTTCTCCTATATAGATAAAGGTGTTTGAAACACTAAATCAAACACGGTTTGGGCTAGCTTCATGAAACTTGACAAAATAAGTAGTTCGATGTTCTAACTCTATGGTTTGTTTCCTCTCGAAATAGCCCTAAGCTGAGACTGGCAAAAGACAGTTCAGTTTGAAAGGGGTTGGCAAGCTTCCAAAAAGCTACTAGTTTTCTGAAATCTCAGCAAATATTTTTTCACCCAATCTGGATGTTACTTGGTGGTAATGATCAGTTCAATAAGCCAACTTAGCTGCCCAATTTTCATTCTATTAGTTTGAAGCATTTGTTGCCAGTAACAGTGTGAATTTTTCGGTTTCACTCTGTTTTCTCCTATATAGATAGATGTGTTTGGAACACTAAATCAAACACGGTTTGTGCTAGCTCCTTGAATCTTGACACCATAAAGTAGTTCTAAGTTCTATCCGTATGGTTTGTTTCCTCTTGAAGTAGCCCTCAGCAGAGACTGGTGAAAGACACTTTTAATTGAAAGGGGTTGCCAAGCTTCCAAAAAACTACTAGTTTTCTGAAATCTCAGCAAATATTTTTTCACCCAATCTTCATGATACTTGGTGGTAATGATCAGTTCAATAAACCCACTTGGCTGCCCAATATTCATTCTTCTAGGTTAAAGCGTTCGTTTCCAGTAACACTTTGAATTTTTTGGTTTCACTCTGTTTTCTCCTTTATAGATAGATATGTTTGGAACTCGAAATCAAACACGGTTAGTGCTAGCTTCTTGAAACTTGACACAATAAAGTAGTTTTAATTTCTATCTCTATGGTTTGTTTCCTCTTGAAGTAGCCCTAAGCTGAGACTGGCAAAAGACAGTTCAATTTGAAAGTGGGTGCCAAGCTTCCAAAAAACTACTAGTTTTCTGAAATCTCAGCAATTATTTTTTCACCCTATCTTAATGATGCTTGATGGTAATGATCAGTTCACTTAGCCCACTTGTCTGCCCAATTTTCATTCTACGAGTTTGAAGTCTTCCTTTCCAGTAACAGTTTGAATTTTCCGGTTTCACTCTGTTTTCGACAATATGGAGAGGTGTATTTGGAACTCTAAATCTAAAATGGTTTTTACTGGCTTTTGAACCATGACACAGTAAAGTAGTTCTAACATCTTTCTGTATGGTTTGTTTCCTCTTCATGTAGCCGTAAGCAGACAGTGGTGAAAGACACTTTCATTTGAGAGGGGTTGCCAAGCTTCCAAAAAACTACTAGTTTTCTAAAATCTCAGCAAATATTTTTTCACCCAATCTGGATGTTACTCGGTGGTAATGATCAGTTCAATAAGCCAACTTAGGTGCAAAATTTTCATTCAACTACGTTGAAGCATTCGTTGCCAGTAACAGTGTGAATTTTTCGGTTTCACTCTGTTTTCTCCTATATAGATAGATGTGTTTTGAACACTAAATCAAACACGGTTTGTGCTAGCTCCATGAAACTTGACACAATAAAGTAGTTCTAATTTCTATCTCTATGGTTTGTTTTCTCTTGAAGTAGCCCTAAGCTGAGACTGGCAAAAGCCAGTTCAATTTGAAAGGGGGTGCCAATCTTCCAAAAAACTACTAGTATTCTGAAATCTCAGCAAATATTTTTTCACCCAATCTTGATGTTACTTGGTAGTAATGATCATTTCAATAAGGCAACTTAGCTGCCCAATTTTCATTCTATTAGTATGAAGCGTTCGTTTCCAGTAACAGTTTGAATTTTCCGGTTTCACTCTGTTTTCGACAATATGGAGAGGTGTATTTGGAACTCTAAATCTAAAACGGTTTGTACTAGCTCTTTGAAACTTGACACAATAAAGTAGTTCTAACTTCTATTTCTACTGTTTGTTTCCTCTTGAATTAGGCCTAAACAGACACTGGCGAAAGACACTTTCATTTGAAAGGGTTTGCCAAGCAACCAAAATCTATTAGTTTTCTGAAATCATAGCAAATATTTTTTCACCAATTTTCATGATACTTGGTGGTAATGATCAGTTCACTTAGCCCAATTACCTGCCCAATTTTCTCTCTTCTAGGATGAAGCGTTAGTTTCCAGTAACAGTTGGAATTTTTCTGTTTCACTCTGTTTTCTCCTATATAGATAGATGTGTTTTTAACACTAAATCAAACACGGTTTGTGCTAGCTCCTTGAAACTTGACACAATAAAGTAGTTCTAAGTTCTATCTCTATGGTTTGTTTCCTCTTGAATTAGGCCTAAACAGAGACTGGTGAAAGACACTTTCATTTGAAAGGGGTTGCCAAGCTTTTAAAAAACTACTAGTTTTCTGAAATCTCAGCAAATATTTTTTCACCCAATCTTGATGATACTTGGTGGTAATGATCAGTTCACTGATCCCACTTTTCTGCCCAATTGTCGCTCTTCTAGGATGAAGCGTTGGTTTCCAGTAACAGTTCCAATATTTCTGTTTCACTCTGTTTTCTCCTGTATAGGTAGATATGTTTGGAAGTATAAATAAAACACGGTTCACGCTAGCTCCATGAATACAACAGACTCCAGAATGGCAATATGTAAATCAATGTGCAACTGATGTGATTCTGCAATCTGTATATGGGGTAAAAATGGGAGTTCATATCCCACTTGAATCAAAGTGTGAATTATGATATATCAAGAACTATGTAATGTTTTGAACAACCTACAATAAAAATTAATTAAAAAAAAAAACCTGACAAAATAAAGTAGTTCTATGTTCTGACGCTATGGTTTGTTTCCTCTTGAAGTGTCCTGAAGAATAGACTGGCGAAAGACACTTTCATTTGAAAGGGTATGCCAAGCTTCCAAAAAACTACTAGTTTTCTGAAACATCAGCAAATATTTTTTCACCCAATCTTGATGATACTTGGTGGTAATGATCAGCTCAATAAACCCACTTGGCTGCCCAATTTTCATTCTACTCGGTTGAAGCGTTCGTTTCCAGTAACAGTTTCAATTTTCCGGTTTCACTCTGTTTTCCACAATATGGAGAGGTGTATTTGGAACTTCAAATCTAAAACGGTTTGTACTAGCTCTTTGAAACTTGACACAATAAATTAGTTCTAACTTCTATCTCTATGGTTTGTTTCCTCTAGAAGTAGCCCTCAGCAGAGACTGGCGAAGACACTTTAATTTGAAAGGGGTTGCCAAGCTTCCAAAAAACTACGAGTTTTCTGAAATCTCAGCCAATATTTTTTCACCCAAACTTGATGATATCTGGTGGTAATGATCAGTTCAATAAACTCACTTGGCTGCCCAATATTCATTCTACTAGGTTGAAGCGTTCGTTTCCAGTAACACTTTGAATTTTTCGGTTTCACTCTGTTTTCTCCTATATAGATAGATGGTTTTGGAACTCTAAATCAAACACGGTTAGTGCTAGCTTCTTGAAACTTGACACAATAAAGTAGTTCTAGTTTCCATCTCTATGGTTTGTTTCCTCTTGAAGTAGCCCTAAGCTGAGACTGGCAAAGGACAGTTCAATTTGAAAGGGGTTGCCAAGCTTCCAAAAAACTACTAGGTTTCTGAAATCTCACCAAATATTTTTTCACCCTATCTTCATGATACTGGGTGGTAATAATCAGTTCATTTAGCCCACTTGGCTGCCCTATTTTCATTCTTCTAGGTTGAAGCGTTCGTTTCCAGTAACAGTTTGAATTTTCCTGTTTCACTCTGTTTTCGACAATATGGAGAGGTGTATTTGGAACTCTAAATCTAAAACGGTTTTTGCTAGCTTTTGAAACCGACCCAATAAAGTAGTTCTAACGTCTCTCTCTATGGTTTGTTTCCTCTTGATGTAGCCATAAGCAGACACTGGTGAAAGACACTTTTATTTGAGATGGGTTGCCAAGCTTCCAAAAAACTACTAGTTTTCTAAAATCTCAGCAAATATTTTTTCACCCAATTTGGATGTTACTTGGTGGTAATGATCAGTTCAATAAGCCAACTTAGCTGCAAAATTTTCATTCCACTAGGTTAAAGCATTCGTTGCCAGTAACAGTGTGAATTTTTCGGTTTCACTCTCTTTTCTCCTATATAGATAGATGTGTTTGGAACTTAAATCAAACACGGTTTGTGCTAGCTCCATGAAACTTGACACAATAAATTAGTTCTAAGTTCTATCTCTATGGTTTGTTTCCTCTTGAATTAGGCCTAAACAGAGACTGGCGAAAGACACTTTCATTTGAAAGGGTATGCCAAGCTTCCAAAAAACTACTAGTTTTCTGAAACATCAGCAAATATTTTTTCACCCAATCTTGATGATACTTGGTGGTAATGATCAGCTCAATAAACCCACTTGGCTGCCCAATTTTCATTCTACTCGGTTGAAGCGTTCGTTTCCAGTAACAGTTTCAATTTTCCGGTTTCACTCTGTTTTCCACAATATGGAGAGGTGTATTTGGAACTTCAAATCTAAAACGGTTTGTACTAGCTCTTTGAAACTTGACACAATAAATTAGTTCTAACTTCTATCTCTATGGTTTGTTTCCTCTTGAAGTAGCCCTCAGCAGAGACTGGCGAAAGACACTTTAATTTGAAAGGGATTGCCAAGCTTCCAAAAAACTACTAGTTTTCTGAAATCTCAGCAAATATTTCTTCACCCAATCTTGATGTCTCTTGTTAGTAATGATCAGTTCAATAAGCCAATTTAGCTGCAAAATTTTCATTTTACTATGATGAAGCATTCATTGCCCATAAGAGTGTGAATTTTTTGGTTTCACTCTGTTTTCTCCTATATAGATAGATGTGCTTTTAACACTAAATCAAACACGGTTTGTGCTACATCCTTTAAACTTGACACAATAAAGCAGTTCTAAGTTCGATCTCTATGGTTTGTTTCCTCTTGAATTAGGCCTAAACAGAGACTGGCGAAAGACACTTTCATTTGAAAGGGGTTGCCAAGCTTCCAAAAAACTACTAGTTTTCTGAAATCTCAGCAAATATTTTTTCACCCAATCTTGATGATACTTGGTGGTAATGATCAGTTCACTGATCCCACTTCCCTGCCCAATTGTCTCTCTTCCAGGATGAAGCGTTTGTTTCCAGTAACAGTTCCAATATTTCTGTTTCACTCTGTTTTCTCCTGTATAGGTAGATATGTTTGAAACTATGAATAAAACACGGTTCACGCTAGCTCCATGAAACCTGACAAAATAAAGCAGTTCTATGTTCTGTCGTGATGGTTTGTTTCCTCTTGAAGTAGCCCTAAGAAAAGACTGACAAAAGACACTTTCATTTGAAAGGGGATGATAAGCTTCCAAAAAAACTACTAGTTTTCTGAAATATCAGCAAATATTTTTTCACCCAATCTTGGTGATACTTTGTGGTAAAGATTAGTTCAATAAACCCACTTGGCTGCCCAATATTCATTCTACTAGGTTGAAGCGTTCGTTTCCAGTAACAGTTTGAATTTTCCGGTTTCACTCTGTTTTCGACAATATGGAGAGGTGTATTTGGAACTCTAAATCTAAAACGGTTTTTGCTAGCTTTTGAAACTTGACACAATAAAGTAGTTCTAAGTTCTATCTCTATGGTTTGTTTCCTCCTGAATTACGCCTAAACAGAGACTGGCTAAAGACACTTTAATTTGAAAGGAGTTGCCAAGCTTCCAAAAAACTGCTGGTTTTCTGAAATCTCAGCAAACATTTTTTCATCCAATCTTGATGACACTTGGTGCTAATGATCAGTTCAATAAAACCACTTGGCTGGGAGGGGAGGGGGGAGGGGGGATAGTAGAGGATAGGAAAGGCAGCAGAATACTACAGACTCCAGAATGGCAATATGTAAATCAATGGTTGTGCAACTGAAGTGATTCTGCAATCTGTATATGGGGTAAAAATAGGAGTTCCTATCCCACTTGAATCAAAGTGTGAAATATGATATATCAAGAACTATGTAATGTTTTGAACAAACTACAATAAAAATTAATTTAAAAAAAAATAAAACCACTTGGCTGACCATTTTCATTCAACTAGGTTGAAGCGTTCGTTTCAAGTAACACTTTGAATTTTTCGGTTTCACTCTGTTTTATTCTATATAGATAGATGTGTTTGGAAATCTAAATCAAAAACGGTATTTCCTAGATCCTGGAATCTTGACACAATGAAGTAGTTCTAAATTTTGTCTCTATGGTTTGTTTCCTCTTGAAGTAGGCTTAAGCAGAGACTGGCGAAAGACACTTTAATTTGAAAGGGGTTGCCAAGCTTCCAAAAAACTACTAGTTCTTTGAAATCTCAGCAAATATTTTTTCACTCAATCTTGATGTTAATTGGTGGTAATGATCAGTTCAATAAGCCAACTTAGCTGCCCAATTTTTATTCTATTAGTTTGAAGCATTTGTTGCCAGTAACAGTGTGAATTTTTCGGTTTCACACTGTTTTCTCCTATATTGATAGATGTATTTGGAACACTAAATCAAACACGGTTTGTGCTAGCTCCTTGAAACTTGCCACCATAAAGTAGTTCTAAGTTCTATCTGTATGATTTGTTTCCTCTTGAAGTTGCCCTCAGCAGAGACTGGCGAAAGACTCTTTAATTTGAAAAGGGTTGCCAAGCTTCCAAAAAAACGACTAGTTTTCTGAAATCTCAGCAAATATTTTTTCAGCCAATCTTGATGATACTTGGTGGTAATGATCAGTTCAATAAACTCACTTGGCTGCCCAATATTCATTCTTCTAGGTTGAAGCATTCGTTTCCAGTAACACTTTGAATTTTTCGGTTTCACTCTGTTTTCTCCTTTATAGATAGATGGGATTGGAACTTTAAATCAAACACGGTTAGTGCTAGCTTCTTGAAACTTGACACAATAAAGTAGTTCTAATTTCTATCTCTATGGTTTGTTTCCTCTTGAAGTAGACCTAAGCTGAGACTGTCAAAAGACAGTTTAATTTAAAAGGGGGTGCCAAGCTTCCAAAAAACTACCAGTTCTCTGAATTATCTGCACATATTTTTTCACACTATCTTCATGATCCTTGGTGGTAATGATCACTTCACTTAGCCCACTTGGCTGCCCAATTTCATTCTACTAGAATGAAGCCTTCGTTTCCAGTAACAGTTTGAATTTTCCGGTTTCACTCTGTTTTTGACAATATGGAGAGGTGTATTTGGAACTCTAAATCTAAAACGGTTTTTGCTAGCTTTTGAAATTTGACACAATAAAGTAGTTCTAACGTCTATCTCTATGGTTTGTTTCCTCTTGATGTAGCCATAAGCAGACACTGGCGAAAGACACTTTCATTTGAGAGGGGTTGCCAGGCTTCCAAAAAACTACTAATTTTCTAAAATCTCAGCAAATATTTTTTCACCCAATCTGGATGTTACTTGGTGGTAATGATCAGTTCAATAAGCCAACTTAGCTGCCCAATTTTCATTCTAGTATGTTGAAGCATTCGTTGCCAGTAACAGTGTGAATTTTTCGGTTTCACTCTGTTTTCTCCTATATAGATAGATGTGTTTTTAACACTAAATCAAACACGGTTTGTGCTAGCTCCTTGATACTTGACACAATAAAGTAGTTCTAAGTTCTATCTCTATGGTTTGTTTCCTCCTGAATTAGGCCTAAACAGAGACTGGCGAAAGACACTTTAATTTGAAAGGAGTTGCCAAGCTTCCAAAAAACTGCTAGTTTTCTGAAATCTGAGCAAATATTTTTTCATCCAATTTTGATGATACTTGGTGCTAATGATCAGTTCAATAAAACCACTTGGCTGACCAATTATTCAACTAGGTTGAAGCATTCGTTTCAAGTAACACTTTGAATTTTTCGGTTTCACACTGTTTTCTCCTATATAGATAGATGTGTTTGGAAATCTAAATCAAAAACGGTATTTCCTAGATCCTGGAATCTTGACACAATAAAGTAGTTCTAAATTCTGTCTCTATGGTTTGTTTCCTCTTGAAGTAGGCTTAAGCAGAGACTGACGAAAGACACTTTCATTTGAAAGGGGTTGCCAAGCTTCCAAAAAACTACTAGTTCTCTGAAATCTCAGCAAATATTTTTTCACTCAATCTTGATGTTACTTGGTGGTAATGATCAGTTCAATAAGCCACCTTAGCTGCAAAATTTTCATTCCACCAGGTTGATGCATTCGTTGCCAGTAACAGTGTGAATTTTTCGGTTTCACTCTGTTTTCTGCTATATAGATAGATGTCTTTGGAACTCTAAATCAAACTGGGTTTGTGCTAGCTCCATGAAACTTGACACAATAAAGTAGTTCTAAGTTCTATCTCTATGGTTTGTTTCCTCTTGAATTAGGCCTAAACAGAGACTGGCGAAAGACACTTTCATTAGAAAGGGGTTGCCAAGCTTCCAAAAACTACTAGTTTTCTGAAATCTCAGCAAAGATTTTTTCACCCAATCTTGATGATACTTGCGGTAATGATCAGTTCAATAAACCCACTTCGCTGACCAATTTTTATTCTACTAGGTTGAAGCGTTCGTTTACAGTAATACTTTGAATTTTTCGGTTTTACTCTGTTTTCTCCTATATAAATAGATGTGTTTGGAACACTAAATCAAAGACGGTTTGTGCTAGCTCCTTGAAACTTGACAATATAAAGAAGTTCTATGTTGTATCTCTATGGTTTGTTGTTTTTTTTTTTTTTTTGAAATAGCCCTAAGCTGAGACTGGCAAAAGACAGTTTAATTTGAAAGGGGTTGCCAAGCTTCCAAAAAACTACTAGTTTTCTAAAATCTCAGCAAATATTTCTTCACCCAATCTTGATGTTACTTGGTAGTAATGATCAGTTCAATAAGCCAACTTAGCTGCCCTATTTTCATTCTACTATGTTTAAGCATTCGTTGCCCGTAAGAGTGTGAATTTTTTGGTATAACTCTGTTTTCTCCTATATAGATAGATGTGTTTTTAACACTAAATCAATCACGGTTTGTGCTAGCTCCTTGAAACTCGACACAATAAAGTAGTTCTAAGTTCTATCTCTATGGTTTGTTTCCTCTCGAAATAGCCCTAAGCTGAGACTGGCAAAAGACAGTTCAGTTTGAAAGGGGTTGCCAAGCTTCCAAAAAGCTACTAGTTTTCTGAAATCTAAGCAAATATTTTTTCACCCAATCTTCATGTTACTTGGTGGTAATGATCAGTTCCATAATCCATCTTAGCTGCCCAATTTTCATTCTATTAGTTTGAAGCATTTGTTGCCAGTAACAGTGTGAATTTTTCGGTTTCACTCTGTTTTCTCCTACATAGATAGATGTGTTTGGAACACTAAATCAAACACGGTTTGTGCTAGCTCCTTGAAACTTGACACCATAAATTAGTTCTAAGTTCTATCCGTATGGTTTGTTTCCTCTTGAAGTAGCCCTCAGCAGAGACTGGTGAAAGACACTTTTAATTGAAAGGGGTTGCCAAGCTTCCAAAAAACTACTAGTTTTCTGAAATCTCAGCAAATATTTTTTCACCCAATCTTCATGATACTTGGTGGTAATGATCAGTTCAATAAACCCACTTGGCTGCCCAATATTCATTCTTCTAGGTTGAAGCGTTCGTTTCCAGTAACACTTTGAATTTTTTGGTTTCACTCTGTTTTCTCCTTTATAGATAGATAGGTTTGGAACTCGAAATCAAACACGGTTAGTGCTAGCTTCTTGAAACTTGACACAATAAAGTAATTTTAATTTCTGTCTCTATGGTTTGTTTCCTCTTGAAGTAGCCCTAAGCTGAGACTGGCAAAAGAAAGTTCAATTTGAAAGGGGGTGCCAAGCTTCCAAAAAAGTACTAGTTTTCTGAAATCTCAGCAAATATTTTTTCACCCTTCCTTCATGATACTTGGTGGTAATGATCAGTTCACTTAGGCAACTTGGCTGTCCCATTTTCATTATTCTAGGTTGAAGCATTCGTTTCCAGTAACAGATTGAATTTTCCGGTTTCACTCTGTTTTCGAAAATATAAAGAGCTGTATTTGGAACTCTAAATCTAAAATGGTTCTTGCTAGCTTTTGAAACTTGACACAATAAAGTAGTTCTAACGTCTATCTCTATGGTTTGTTTCCTCTTGATGTAGCCATAAGCAGACACTGGCGAAAGACACTTTCATTTGAGAGGGGTACCAAGCTTCCAAAAAACTACTAGTTTTCTAAAATCTCAGCAAATATTTTTTCACCCAATCTTGATGATACTTGGTGTTAATGATCAGATCAATAAAACCACTTGGCTATCCAATTTCATTCTACTAGGTTGAAGCATTCGTTGCCAGTAACAGTGTGAATTTTTCGGTTTCACTCTGTTTTCTCCTATATAGATAGATGTGTTTGGAACTCTAAATCAAAAACGGTATTTCCTAGATCCTTGAAACTTGACACAATAAAGTAGTTCTAAATTCTGTCTCTATGGTTTGTTTCTTCTTGAAGTAGGCTTAAGCAGAGACTGGCGAAAGACACTTTCATTTGAAAGGGGTTGCCAAGATTCCAAAAAACTACTAGACATCTAAAATCTCAGCAAATATTTTTTCACCCAATCTTAATGATTCTTGGTGGTAATGATCAGTTCAAAAAGCCCACTTGGCTGCCCAATTTTCTCTCTTCTAGGATGAAGCGTTGGTTTCCAGTAACAGTTCGAATTTTTCTGTTTCACTCTGTTTTCCCCTATATAGATAGATGTGTTTGGAACTCTAAATCAAACACGCTTTGTGCGAGCTCCTTGAAATTGACACAATAAAGTAGTTCTAAGAGTACTATCTCTAGGTTTTGTTTCCTCTTGAATAAGGCCTAAACAGAGACTGGCGAAAGACACTTTCATTTGAAAGGCATTGCCAAGCAACCAAAAAACTACAAGTTTTCTGAAATCTCAGAAAATATTTTTTCAGCCAATCTTGATGATACTTGGTGGTAATGATCATTTCACTTAACCCACTACCTTCCAATTTTCTCTATTCTAGGATGAAGCGTTGGTTTCCAGTAACAGTTCGAAATTTTCTGTTTCACTCTGTTTTCTCCTGTATAGGTAGATATGTTTGGAACTATAAATAAAACATGGTTCATGCTAGCTCCTTGAAACTTGACAAAATAACGTAGTTCTATGTTCTATCTCTATATTTTGTTTCCTCTTGAAGTAGCCCAAAGAAGAGACTGGCGAAAGACGCTTTCATTTGAAAGGGGTTGCCAAGCTTCCAAAAAACTACTAGTTTTGTGAAATATCAGCATATATTTTTTCAGCCAATCTTGATGATACTTGGTGATAATGATCAGTTCAATAAACCCACTTGGCTGCCCAATTTTCATTCTACTAGGTTGAAGCGTTTGTTTCCGGTAACAGTTTGAATTTTTTGGTTTCACTCTGTTTTCTCCTATATAGATAGAGGTGTTTGGAACTCTAAATCAAACACGGTTTGTGCTAGCTCCTTGAAACTTGACACAATAAAGTACTTCTAAGTTCTATCTGTATGGTTTGTTTCCTCTTGATGTAGCCCTAAGCTGAGACTGGCAAAACACGGTTCAATTTGAAAGGGGTTGCCAAGCTTCCAAATCTACTAGTTTTCTGAAATCTCAGCAAATATTTTTTCACCCAATCTTGATGATACTTGGAGGTAATGATTAGTTTACTTAGCCCACTTGGCTGCCCAATTTTCATTCTACTAGGTTGAAGGGTTCGTTTCCAGTAACAGCTTGAATTTTTCAGTTTCACTCTGTTTTCGACAATATGGATAGGTGTATTTGGAACTCGAAGTCTAAAACGGTTTGTGCTAGCTTTTGAAACTTGACACAATAAAGTAGTTCTAACGTCTATCTCTATGGTTTCTTTCCTCTTGATGTAGCCGTAAGCAGACACTGGCGAAAGACACTTTCATTAGAGAGGGGTTGCCAAGCTTCCAAAAAACTACTAGTTTTCTGAAATCTGAGCAAATATTTTTTCACCCAATCTTGATGATACTTGGTGGTATTGATTAGTTCACTTATCCCATTTCCCTGCCCAATTTTCTCTCTTCTAGCATAAAGCGTTGGTTTCCACTAACAGTTAGAAATTTTCTGTTTCACTCCGTTTTCTCCTGTATAGGTAGATATGCTTGGAACTATAAATAAAACACGGTTCATGCTAGCTCCTTGAATCTTGACAAAATAAATAGTTCTATGTTCTGTCGCTATGGTTTGTTTCCTCTTGAAGTAGCCCTAAGAAGATACTGGCGAAAGACACTTTCATTTGAAAGGGGTTGCCAAGCTTCCAAAAAACTACTAGTTTTCTGAAATACCACCAAATATTTATTCACCCAATCTTGATGATACTTGGTGGTAATAATCAATTCAATAAACCCACTTGTCTGCCCAATTTTCATTCTACTAGGTTCAAGTGTTCTTTTCCAGTAACAGTTTGAATTTTTTGGTTTTACTATGTTTTCTCCTATATAGATAGATGTGTTTGGAACACTAAATCAAACCCGGTTTGGGCTAGCTTCATGAAACTTGACAAAATAAAGTAGTTCTAAGTTCTCTCTCTATGGTTTGTTTCCTTTTGAAGTAGCCCTCAGCAGCGACTGGAGAAAGACACTTTAATTTGAAAGGTGTTGCCAAGCTTCCAAAAAACTACTAGTTATCTGAAATCTACGCAAATATTTTTTCACCCAATCTTGATGATACTTGGTGGTAATGATCACTTCAATAAACCCACTTGGCTAACCAATATTCATTCTTTTAGGTTGAATCATTCATTTCCAGTAACACTTTGAATATTTCGGTTTCACTCAGTTTTCTTCTATGTAGATAGATGTGTTTGGAACTCTAAATCAAACACGGTTAGTGCTAGCTTCTTGAAACTTGACACAATAAAGTAGTTCTAATTTCTATCTCTATCGTTTGTTTCCTCTTGAAGTAGCCCTAAGCTGAGAGTGGAAGACAGTTCAATTTCAAGGGGGTGCCAAGCTTCCAAAAAACTACTAGTTTTCTGAAATCTCAGCAAATATTTTTTCACCCTATCTTCATGATACTTGGTGGTAATGACCAGTTCACTTAGCCCACTTGGCTGCCCAATTTTCATTCTACTAGTTTGAAGCGTTCATTTCCAGTAACAGTTTGAATTTTCCGCTTTCACTCTGTTTTCGACAATATGTAGAGGTGTATTTGGAACTCTGAATCTAAAACGGTTTATACTAGCTCTTTGAAACTTGACACAATAAATTAGTTCTAACTTTTATCTCTAATCTTTGTTTCCTCTTGATGTAGCCCTAAGCAGACACTGGCGAAAGACACTTTAATTTGAAAGGGGTTGCCAAACTTCCAAATAACTACTAGTTTTCTAAAATCTCAGAAAATATTTTTTCACCAAATCTGGATGTTACTTGGTGGTAATGATCAGTTCAATAAGGCCACTTAGCTGGCCAATTTTCATTCTACTATTTTAAAGCATTCGTTGCCAGTAACAGCGTGAATTTTTCGGTTTCACTCTGTTTTCTCCTTTATAGATAGATGTGTTTTTAACACTAAATCAAACACGGTTTGTGCTAGCTTCTTGAAACTTGACACAGTGAAGTAGTTCTAACTTCTATCTTTATGGTTTGTTTCCTCTTGAGTAGCCCTAAGCAGACACTGCTGAAAGACACTTTCATTTGAAAGGGGTTGCCAAGCTTCCAAAAAACTACTAGTTTTCTGGAATCTCAGCAAATATTTTTTCACCCAATCTTGATGATACTTGGTGTTAATGATCAGTTCAATAAGCCCACTTGGCTGCCCAATTTTCATTCTACTAGGTTGAAGCGCTCGTTTCCAATAACAGGTTGAATTTTTTGGTTTCAGTCTGTTTTCGCCTATATAGATAGATGTTTTTAGAATTCTAATTCAAACACGGGTTGTCCTAGCTCTTGAACGTTGACACAATAAAGTAGTTCTAAGTTCTATCCTTATGGTTGACACAATAAAGGAGTTCTAAGATCTCTCTCTATGGTTAGTTTCCTCTTGAAGTAGCACTATGCAGAGACTGGCGAACGACACTTTCAATTGAAAGGGTTTGCCAAGCTTCCAAAAAACTACTAGTTATCTGAAATCTACGCAAATATTTTTTCACCCAATCTTGATGATACTTGAGGGTAATGATCAGTTCAATAAGCCCACTTGGCTGCCCAATTTTATTCTACTGGATTGAAGCTTTCGTTTCCAGTAACAGTTTGAATTTTTCGGTTTAACTCTGTTTTCCACAATACAGACAGGTGTATTTGGAAGTCTAAATCTAAGACGATTTGTGCTAGCTCTTTGAAACTTGACACAATAAAGTAGTTATAAATTTTCTCTCTACGGTTTGTTTCCTCTTGAAGAAGCCCTAAGCAGACACAGGCAAAAGACACTTCATTTGAAAGGTTTTGGAAAGCTTCCAAAAAACTAATAGTTCTCTGACATCACAGCAAATATTTTTTCACCCAATATGGATGATACTTGAAGGTAATGATAAGTTCAAAAGCCCACTTGGCTGCCCAATTTTCATTCTACTAGGTTGAATCACTCGTTTCCAGTAACAGTTTGATTTTCCGGTTTCACTCTGTTTTCTCCTATATAGATAGATGTGTTTGGAATTCCAAATCAAACATGGTTTGGTCTGGCTCCTTGAAACATGACACAATTAAGTAGTTCTAAGTTCTTTCTCTATGGTTTGTTTTCTTTTGAAGTAGGCTTAAGCAGCGACTGGCGAAAGACACTTTCATTTGAAAGGGGTTGCCAAGCTTCCAAAAAACTACTAGATTTCTGAATTCTCAGCAAATATTTTTTCAACCAATCTTAATGATACTTGGTGGTAATGATCAGTTCAATAAGCCCACTTGCCTGCCCAATTTTTATTCAACTAGGTTGACGTATTGGTTTCCACTAACAGTTTGAAATTTTCGGTTTCACTCTGTTTTCTCCTATATAGATAGATGTATTTGGAACTCTAAATCTAAGACGGTTTGTGCTTGCTCCTTGACACTTGACAAAATAAAGTAGTTCTACATTCTCTCTCTATGGGTGGTTTCCTCTTGAAGTAGCCCTAAGCAGAGAATGGCGAATGACACTTTCATTTGAAAGGGGTTGCCAAGCTTCCAAAAAAATACTAGTTTTTTGAAATCTCAGCAAATATTTTTTCACCCAATCCTGATGATACTTGGTGGTAATGATCAGTTTAATAAGGCCAATTTCTGCCCAATTTTTATTCAACTAGGTTTAAGCGTTTGTTTCCAGTAACAGTTTGAATTTTTCGGTTTAACTCTGTTTTCCACAATATCGATAGGTGTATTTGGAACTCTAAATCTAAGACGGTTTGTGCTAGCTCTTTGAAACTTGACACAATAAAGTAGTTCTAACTTCTATCTCTCTGGTTGGTTTCCTCTTGAAGTAGCCCTAAGCAGACACTGGCGAAAGACACTTTCATTTGAAAGGGGTTGCCAAGCTTCCAAAATCTAATAGTTTTCTGAAATCTCAGCAAACATTTTTTCACCCAATCTTGATGATACTTGGTGGAAATGATCAGTTCAATAAGCCCACTTGGCTGCCCAATTTTCATCCTACAAGGTTGAAGCTTTCGTTGCCAGTAACACTTTGAATTTTTCAATTTTCCTCGGTTTTCTTCTATATAGATAGATGTGTTAGGAACTCTAAATCAAACACACTTGGAGCTAGCTCCTTGACCCTTGACAAAATAAAGAAGTTCTACGTTCTCTCTCTATGGGTGGTTTCCTCTTGAATAACCCTAAGCAGAGAATGGCGAAAGACACTTTCATTTGAAAGGGGTTGCCAAGCTTCCAAAAAACTACTAGTTTTCTGAAATCTCACCAAATATTTTTTCACCCAATCTTGATAAATCTTTGTGGAAATGATCAGGTCAATAAGCCCACTGATTCCTCAATTTACATTCTACTAGGTTGAAGCATTCGTTTCAAGTAACAGTTTGAATTTTTTGGTTTAACTCCGTTTTCTACAATATAGATAGGTGTATTTGGAACTCTAAATCTAAGACGGTTTGTGTTTTTCAAACTTGACACAATAAAAGAGTTCTGACTTCTTTCTCTATGGTTTGTTTCCTCTTGAAGTAGCCCTAAGCAGAGACTGATGAAAGACACTTTCATTAGAAAGAGGTTGCCAAGCTTCCAAAAAACTACTAGTTTTCTGAAATCTCAGCAAATTTTTTTTCTCCAAAATCTTTTTGATACTTGGAGGTAATGATCAGTTCAATAAGCCCACTTGGCTTCTCAATTTCATTCTACTATGTTGAAGCATTCGTTTCCAGTAAAGGGTTTGAATTTTTCAGTTTCAATCTGTTTTTTCCTATATAGATAGATGTGTTTGGAACTCTAAATAAAACTTGGGTTTTTCTAGCTCCTTGAAACTTAACACAATAAAGTAGTTCTAAGTTCTATCTCTATGGTTTTTTTCCTCTTGACGTAGGCTTAAGCAGAGACTGGCGAAAGACACTTTCATTTGAAAGGGGTTGCCAAGCTTCCAAATAACTACTAGTTTTCTGAAATCTCAGGAAATATTTTTTCACCCAATCTTGATGATACTTTGTGGTAATGATCAGTTCAATAAGCCCACTTGGCTGCCCCATTTTCATTCTACTAGGTTGAAGTGTTCGTTTCCAGTAACACTTTGAATTTTTCAATGTCACTCTGTTTTCTCCTATATAGATAGATATGTTTGAAACTCTAAATCAAACACGGTTGGTGCTAGCTCCTTGAAACTTGACACAATAAACTAGTTCTAAGTTCTCTCTCTATGATTTGTTTCCTCTTGAAGTGTCTCTAAGCAGAGACTGGTGAAAGACTCTTTGAATTGAAAGGGGTTGCCAAGCTTCCAAAAAACTACTAGTTTTCTGAAATCTCAGCAAATATTTTTTCACCCAATCTTGATGATACTTAGTGGTAATAATCAGTTCAATAAGCCCACTTGGCTGCCCAATTTTTATTCTACTAGTTTGAAGCGTTCGTTTCCAGTAACAGTTTCAATTTTTCGGCTTAACTCTGTTTTCCACAATGTCGATAGGTGTATTTGGAACACTAAATCTAAGACGGTTTGGGCTAGCTCTTTGAACTTGACACAATAAAGCAGTTCTAACTTCTGTCTCTATGGTTTGTTTCCTTTTGAAGTAGCCCTAAGCAGACACCGGCGAAAGACACTTTAATTTGAAAGGGGTTGCCAAGCTTCCAAACACTACTAGTTTTCTGAAATTTCAGCAAATATTTTTTCACCCAATCTTTATGAAACTTGGTATTAATGATCAGTTCAATAATCCCACTTGGCTGTACTATTTTCATTCTACAAGTTTGAAGCGTTCATTTCCACGAACAGTTTGAATTTTTCGGTTTCACTCTGTTTTCTTCTATATAGATAGATGTGTTTAGAATTCTAAATCATACACAGTTTGTCTTCGCTCTTTGAAGCTTGACACAATAAAGTAGTTCTAAGTTCTATCTCTATGGTTTGTTTCCTCTTAATATAGCCCTAAGCAGAGACTGGCGAAAGACAGTTTCATTTGAAAGGGGTTGCCAAGCTTCCAAAAAACTACTAGTTTTCTGAAATCTCAACGAATATTTTTTCACCCAATCTTGATGATACTTGCTGGTAATGATCAGTTCAATAAGCCCACTTGGCTGCCCAATTTTTATTCTACTAGGTTGAAACATTCGTTTACAGTAACAGTTTGAATTTTTCGGTTTAACTCTGTTTTCCACAATATCGATAGGTGTATTTGGAACTCTAAATCCAAGACGGTTTGTGCTAGCTCTTTGAAACTTGACACAATCAAGTAGTTCTAACTTCTATCTCTATGGTTTGTTTTTTCTTGAAGTAGCCCTAAGCAGACAATGGCGAAAGACACTTTCATTTGAAAGGGGTTGCCAAGCTTCCAAAAATCTAAGAGTTTTCTGAAATCTCAGTAAATATTGTTCACCCAATCTTGATGATACTTGGTGGAAGTGATCAGTTCAATAGGCCCACTTGGCTGCCCAATTTTCATTCTACTAGGTAGAAGCGTTCATTTCCAGTAACACTTTGAATTTTTCAATTTCACTCTGATTTCTCCTATATAGATAGATGTGTTTGGAACTCTAAATCCAACAGAGTTGGTGCTAGCAACTTGAAACTTGACACAATAAAGTAGTTCAAAGTTCTATCTCTATGGTTTGTTTCCTCTTGAAGTAGGCTTAAGCAGAGACTGGCGAAAGACACTTTCATTTGAAAGGGGTTGCCAAGCTTCCAAAAAACTACTAGTTTAATGAAATCTCAGCAAATATTTTTTCACTAATCTTGATGATACTTGGTGGTAATGATCAGTTCAATAAGCCCACTTGCCAGCCCAATTTTTATTCAACTAGGTTGACGCGTTAGTTTGAACTAACAGTTTGAATTTTTCGGTTTCACTCTGTTTTCTCCTATATAGATAGATGTATTTGGAACTCTAAATCAAACATGGTTTGTGCTAGATCCTTGAAACGTGACACAATAAAGTAGTTCAAAGTTCTATCTCTATGGTTTGTTTCCTCTTGAAGTAGGCTTTAGCAGAGACTGGCAAAAGACACTTTCATTTGAAAGGGGTTGCCAAGCTTTCAAAAAACTATTAGGTTTCTGAAATCTCAGCAAATATTTTTTCACCCAATCTTCATGATACTTGGTGGTAATAATCAGTTCAATAAGCCCACTTGGCTGCGCAATTTTTATTCTACTAGTATGAAGCGTTCATTCCCAGTAACAGTTTCATTTTTTCTGTTTAACTCTGTTTTCCACAATATCGATAGGTGTATTTGGAACACTAAATCTAAGACGGTTTGGGCTAGCTCTTTGAACTTGACACAATAAAGCAGTTCTAACTTCTATCTCTATGGTTTTTTTCCTCTTGAAGTAGCCCTAAGCAGACACTGGCGAAAGACACTTTAATTTGAAAGGGGTTGCCAAGTTTGAATTTTTCGGTTTCACTCTGTTTTCTTCTATATAGGTAGATGTGTTTAAAATTCTAAATCATACACAGTTTTTCCTAGCTCTTTGAAACTTGACACAATAAAGTAGTTCTAAGTTCTGTCTCTATGGTTTCTTTCCTCTTAAAGTAGCCCTAAGCAGAAACTGGCGAAAGACACTTTCATTTGAAAGGGGTTGCCAAGCTTCCAAAAAAATACTCGTTTTCTGAAATCTCAGCAAATATTTTTTCCCGCAATCTTGATGATACTTGGTGGTAATGATCAGTTCAATTAGCCCACTTGGCTGCCCAATTTTCATTCTACTAGCTTGAAGCGTTCGTTTCCAGTAACAGTTTGAATTTTTCGGTTTAACTCTGTTTTCCACAATATAGACAGGTATATTTGGAAGTCTAAATCTAAGACGGTTTGTGCTAGCTCTTTGAAAGTTGACACAATGAAGTAGTTCTAACTTCTCTCTCTATGGTTTTTTTCCTCTTGAAGTAGCCCTAAGCAGTCACTGGCGAGAACCATTTTCATTTGAAAGGGGTTGCCAAGCTTCCAAAAAACTAATAGTTCTCTGAAATCTCAGTAAATATTTTTTCAGCAAATCTTGACGATACCTGGTGGTAATGATCAGTTCAATAAGCCCACTTGGCTGCGCAATTTTCATTCTACTAGGTTGAAGCGTTCGTTTCCTGGAACAGTTTGAATTTTTGAGTTTCACTCTGTTTTCCACAATATAGACAGGTGTAATTGGAACTCTAAATCAAACATGGTTTGCGCTAGCTCCTTGAAACTTGACGCAATAAAGTAGCTCTATGTTCTATCTCTATGGTTTGTTTCCTCCAGAAGTAGCCCTAAGCAGACACTGGCGAAATACACTTTCATTTGAAAGGGGTTGCCAATCTTCCCCCAAAAATACTACTTTTCTTAAATTTCAGCAAATACTTTTTCACCCAATCTTGATGATACTTGGTGGCAATGATCCGTTCAATAAGCCCACTTGGCTGCCCAATTTTCATTCTACTAGGTTGAAGCGTTCATTTCCAGTAACCGTTTGAATTTTTCGGTTTAACTCTGTTTTACACCATATCGATAGGTGTATTTGGAACTCTGAATCTAAGACTGTTTGTGGTAGCTCTTTGAAACTTGACACAATAAAGTAGTTCTAACTTGTATCTCTATGGTTTGTTTCCTCTTGAAGAAGGCTTAAGCAGAGACTGGCGAAAGACACTTTCATTTGAAAGGGGTTGCCAAGCTTCCAAGAAACTACAGGTTTTCTGAAATCTCAACAAATATTTTTTCACCCAATCTTGATGATACTTGGTGGTTATCATCAGATCAATAAGCCCACTTGGCTACCCAATTTTTAATCTACTATTTTGAAGTGTTCGGTTCCAGTAACAGTTTGAATTTTTTGGTTTATCTCTGTTTTCCACAATATAGACAGGTGTATTTGGAACTCTAAATCTAAGACGGTTTGTGCTAGCTATTTGAAACTAGACACAATAAATTAGTTCTAAGTTCTGTCTGTAGGGTTTGTTTCCTCTTGAAGTAGCCCTAAGCAGACACTGGCGAAAGACACTTATATTTGAAAGGGGTTGCCAAGCTTCCAATAATCTAAGAGTTTTCTGAAATCTCAGCCAATATTTTTTCACCCAATCTTGATCATATTTGCTAGTAATGATCAGTTCAATAAGCCCACTTCGCTGCCCAATTTTCATTCTACTAGGTTGAAGCATTCGTTTCCAGTAACACTTTGAATTTTTCAATTTCACTCTGTTTTCTCCTATATAGATAGATGTGTTTGGAACTCTGAATCAAACAAAGTTTGTGCTAGCTTTTTGAAACTTGACACAATAAAGTAGTTCTAAGTTCTGTCTCTATGGTTTTTTTCCCGTTGAAGTAGAAGTAAGCAGAAAATGGTGAAAGACACTTTCATTTGAAAGGGGTTGCCAAGCTTCCTAAAAACTACTAGTTTTCTGGAATCTCAGCATGTATTTTTTTCACCCAATCTTGATGATACTCGGTGGTAATGATCAGTTCAAGAAGCTCACTTGGCTGCCCAATTTTCATTCCACTAGGTTGAAGCGTTCGTTTCCAGTAACAGCTGGAATTTTTCGGTTAATCTCTGTTCTCCACAATATAGATAGGTGTATTTGGAACTCTAAATCTAAGACGGGTTGTGCTAGCTCTTTGAAACTTGACACAATAAAGTAGTTCTAACTTCTCTCTCTATGGTTTGTTTCCTCTTGATGTAGCACTAAACAGACACTGGCGAAAGACACTTTCATTTGAAGGGGGTTGCCAAGCTTCCAAAAAACTACTAGTTTTCTGAAATCTCAGCAAATATTTTTTCACCCAATCTTGATGACACTTGGAGGTAATGATCAGTTCAATAAGCCCACTTGCCTGCCCAATTTTCATTCGTTCGTTTCCAGGAACAGTTTGAATTTTTCGGTTTCACTCTGTTTTCTCCTGTATAGATAAGTATGTTTGGAACTCTAAATCAAACACGGTTGGTGCTAGCTCCTTTAAACTTGACACAATAAAGTAGTTCTAAGTTCTATCATTATGGATTGTTTCCTGTTGAAGTAGGCATAAGCAGAGACTGGCAAAAGACACTTTCATTTGAAAGGGGTTGCAAGCTTCCAAAAAACTTGTAGTTTTCTGAAATCTGAACAAATATTTTTTCACCCAATCTTGATGATACTTGGTGGTAATAATAAGTTCAATAAGCCCACTTGGCTCCCTAATTTTCATTCTACTAGGTTGAAGCGTTCGCTTCCAGTAACAGTTTGAATTTTTCGGTTTCAATCTGTTTTCTCCTATATGAATAGATGTGTTTGGAATGCTAAATCAAACACGGTTTGTGCTAGCGCCTTGAAAATGAACCAATAAACTAGTTCTAAGTTCTCTCTCTATGAGTGCTTTTTTCTTGAAGAGCCCTAAGCAGAGACTGGCGAAAGAGTCTTTCATTTGAAAGGGGTTGCCAAGCTTCCAAAAAACTAATAGTTTTCTGAAGTCTCAGCAAATATTTTTTCACCCGAACTTGATGATCCTTGGTGGTAATGATCAGTTCAATAAGCCCACTTGGCTGCCCAATTTTAATTCAACTAGGTTTAAGCGTTTGTTTCCAGTAACAGTTTGAATTTTTCGGTTTCACTCTGTTTTCTCCTATATAGATAGATGTGTTTGGAACTCTAAATCAAACAGGGTTTCTGCTAGCTCCTTGAATCTTGACACAATAAAGTAGTTCTAAGTTCTATCTCTATGATTTGTTTCCTGTTGAAGTAGGCATAAGCAGAGACTGGCGAAAGACACTTTCATTTGAAAGTGGTTGCCAAGCTTCCAAAAAACTACTAGTTTTCTTCAGTCTCCGCAAATATTTTTTCATCCAATCTTGAAGATGCTTGGTTGTAATGCTCAGTGCAATAAGCCCACTTGGCTGCCCAATTTACATTCTACTAGGTTGAAGTGTTCGTTTCCAGTAACAGTTTGAATTTTTCGTTTTAACTCTGTTTTCCACAATATCGATAGATGTATTTGGAACTCTAAATCTAAGACGGTTTGTGCTAGCTCTTTGGAACTTGACAAAATAAAGTAGTTCTAACTTCTGTCTTTCTAGTGTGTTTCCTCTTAAAGTAGCCCTAAGAAGACACTGGTGAAAGACACTTTCATTTGAAAGGGGTTTCCAAGCTTCCAAAATCTAATAGTTTTCTTAAATCTCAGCAAATATTTTTTCTCCCAATCTTGATGATACTTGGTGGTAATGATCAGTTCAATAAGCCCAGTTGACTGCCCACTTTTCATTCTACTAGGTTGAAGCATTCGTTGCCAGAAACACTTTGAATTTTTCAATTTCACTCAGTTTTCTCCTATATAGATAGATGTGTTTGGAACTCTAAATCAAACACAGTTGGTGCTAGCTCCTTGAAACTTGACACAATAAAGTAGTTGTAAGTTCTCTCTCTATGGCTGGTTTCCTCTTGAAGTAGCCCTAAGCAGAGACTGGCGAAAGGCACTTTCATTTGAAAGGGGTTGCCAAGCTTCCAAAAAACTAATAGTTCTCTGAAATCTCAGTAAATATTTTTTCACTCAGTCTTGATGATACTTGGTGGTAATGATCAGTTCAATAAGCCCACTTGGTTGCCCAATTTTCATTCTACTAGGTTGAAGCGTTCGTTTCCAGCAACACTTTGAATATTTCAGTTTCACTCTGTTTTCTCCTACATAGATAGATGTGTTTGGAACTCTAAATCAAACACGGTATGTGCTAGCTCCTTGAAACTTGACACAATAAAGTAGTTCTAAGTGCTATCATTATGGATTGTTTCCTCTTGATGTAGGCTTAAGCAGAGACTGGCGAAAGACACTTTCATTTGAAAGGGGTTGCAAGCTTCCAAAAAACTACTAGTTTTTTGAAATATCAGCAAATATTTTTTCACCCAATCTTGATATTACTTGGTGTTAATGATCAGTTCAATAAGCCCACTTGGCTCCCCAATTTTTATTCTACTATGTTGAAGCGTTCGTTTCCAATAACAGTTTGAATTTTTCGGTTTCACTCTGTTTTCTCCTATATAGATAGATGTGTTTGGAACTCTAAATCTAACTTTGTTGATGCTAGCTCCTTGAAACTTGACACAATAAAGTAGTTCTAAGTTCTCTTTCTATGTTTCTTTTTCTTCTTGATGTAGCCCTAAGCGGAGATTGGCGAAGACACTTTCATTTGAAAGGGGTTGGCAAGCTTCCAAAAAACTACTAGTTTTCTGAAATCTCAGCAAATATATTTTCACCCAATCTTGATGATACTTGGTGGTAATGATCAGTTCAATAAGCCCACTTGGCTGCCCAATTTTCATTCTACTAGGTTGAAGCGTTCCTTTCCAGTAACAGTTTGAATTTTCTGTTTCACTCTTTTTTCGTCTATATAGATAGATGTTATTGGAATTCTAAATCATACACGGTTTGTCCTAGCTCTTTGAAACTTGACAGAATAAAGTAGTTCAAACTTCTATCCATGGTTTGTTTCCTCTTGAAGTAGCCCTAAGCAGAGACTGGCGAAAGACACTTTCATTGAAAGGGGTTGCCAAGCTTCCAAAAAACTAATAGTTCTCTGAAACATTTTTAAATATTTTTTCACCCAATCTTGACGACACTTGGTGGTAATGATCAGTTCAATAAGCCCACTTGGCTGCCCAATTTTCAATCTACTAGGTTGAAGCATTCGTTTCCAGGAACACTTTGATTTTTTCAATTTAACTCTGTTTTCTCCTATATAGATAGATGTTTTTGGAACTCTGAATCAAACACGGTTTGTGGTAGCTCCTTGAAACTTGACGCAATAAAGTAGTTCTAAGTTCTATCTCTATGGTTTGTTTCCTCTTGAAGTAGCCCTAAGCAGCGACTGGTGAAAGACACTTTCATTTGAAAGAATTTTCTAGGCTTCCAAAAAACTACTAGTTTTTTGAAATCTAAGAAAATATTTTTTCACCCAATCTTGATGATTCTTGGTGGTAATGATCAGTTCAATAAGCCCACTTGGCTGCCCAATTTTCATTCTAGTAGGTTGAAGTGTTCGTTTCCAGTAACAGTTTGTATTTTTCGGTTTCACTCTGTTTTCTCCAATACAGATAGAGTGTTGGGAACGCTAAATCAAACACGGTTTGTGCAAGCTTTTTGAAATTTGACACAATAAAGTAGTTCTAAATTCTGTCTCTATGGTTTGTTCCCTCTTGAAGTGGCCCTACGCAGAGAATGGCGAAAGACATTTTCATTTGAAAGGGGTTGCCAAGCTTTTAAAAAACTACTAGTTTTCTGAAATCTCAGGAAATATTTTTTCACCCAATCTAGATGATATTTGGAGGTAATGATCAGTTCAATAAGCCCACTTGGCTGCCCAATTTTCATTCTACTAGGTTGAAGCGTTCGTTTCCAGTAACAGTTTGAATTTTCGGTTTCACTCTGTTTTTCTCTATATAGATAGATGTGATTGGAATTCTAAATCAAACACGGTTTGTCCTAGCGCTTTGTAACTTGACACAATAAAGTAGTTCTAAGTTCTATCTCTATGTTTTGTTTTCTCTTGAAGTAGCCCTAACCAGAGACTGGCGAAAGATTCTTTCATTTGAAAGGGGTTGCCAAGCTTCCAAAAAACTAATGGTTTTCTGATATCACAATAAATATTTTGTCACCCAGTCTTGACGATACTTCGTGGTAATGATCAGTTCAGTTAGCCCACTTGGCTGCCCATTTTTCATTCTACTAGGTTTAAGCATTTGTTTCCATTAACACTTTGAATTTTTCAATTTCACTCTGTTTTCTCCTATAGAGATAGATGTGTTTGGAACCCTAAATCATACACGGTTTGTGCTAGCTCTTTGAAACTTTACACAATAAAGTAGTTCAAAGTTCTCTCTCTATGCTTTCTTTCCTCTTCACGTAGCCCTAAGCAGAGACTGGCGAAGACACTTTCATTTGAAAGAAGTTGCGAAGCTTCCAGAAAACTACTTGCTTCTTGAAATCTAAGCAAATATTTTTTCACCCAATCTTGATGATGCTTGGTGGTAATGATCTGTTCAATTAGCACAATTGGCTGCCCAATTTTCATTATACTAGGTTGAAGCATTTCTTTCCAGTAACACTTTGAATATTTAGGTTTCACTCTCTTTTCTCCTATATAGATAGATGTGTTTGAAACTCTAAATCAAACATGGTTTGTGCTAGCTCCTTGAAACTTGACACAATAAAGTAGTTCTAAGTTCTCTCTCTATGGTTTGTTTCCTCTTGAAGTAGCCCTAACCAGAGATGGCGAAAGACTCTTTGAATTGACAGGGGTTGACAAGCTTCCAAAAAACTACTAGTTTTTTGAAATCTCAGAAAATATTTTTTCCCAATCTTGATGATACTTGGTGGTAATAATCAGTTCAATAAGCCCACTTGGCTCCCCAATTTTTATTCTACTAGTTTGAAGCGTTCGTTTCCAGTAACAGTTTCAATTTTTCTGTTTAACTCTGTATTCCGCAATATTGATAGGTGTATTTGGAACACTAAATCTAAGACGGTTTGGGCTAGCTCTTTGAACTTGACACAATAAAGCAGTTCTAACTTCTATCTCTATGGTTCGTTTTCTTTTGAAATAGCCCTAAGCAGACACTGGAGAAAGACACTTTAATTTGAAAAGGATTGCCAAGCTTTCAAAATCTACTAGTTTTCTGAAATCTCAGCAAATATTTTTTCACGGAATCTTCATGCAACTTGGTGTTAATGATCAGTTCAATAATTGCACTTGGCTGCCCTATTTTCATTCTACAAGTTTGAAGCGTTCGTTTCCACTAACAGTTTGAATTTTTCTATTTCACTCTGCTTTCTCCTATATAGATAGATATGTTTGGAATTCTAAATCATACACAGTTTGTCTTAGCTCTTTGAAACTTGACACAATAAAGTAGTTCTAAATTCTATCTCTAGATTTTTTTCCTCTTAAAGTAGCCCTAAGCAGAGACTGGTGAATGACACTTTCATTTGAAAGGGGTTGACAAGCTTCCAAAAAAATACTAGTTTTCTGAAATTTCAGCAAATATTTTTTCACCCAATCTTGACGATACTTGGTGGTAATTATCAGTTCAATAAGCCCACTTGGCTGCCCAATTTTCATTCTACTAGGTTGAAGGGTTCGTTGCCAGTAACAGTTTGAATTTTTCGGTTTAACTCTGTTTTCCACAATATAGATAGGTTTATTTGGAACTCTCAATCTAAGACGTTTTGTGCTAGCTCTTTAAAACTTGACACAATAAAGTAGTTCTAACTTCTATCTGTATGGTTTGTTTCCTCTTGAAGTAGTCCTAAGCAGACACTGATGAAAGACACTTTCATTTGAAAGGGGTTGCCAAGCTTCCAAACAACTAATAGTTTTTTGAAATCTCAGTAAATATTTTTTCACCCAATCTTGACAATACTTGGGGTTAATGATCAGTTCAATAAGCCCACTTGGCTGCCCAATTTCCATTCTACTAGGTTGAAGCATTCGTTTCCAGGAACAGTTTGAATTTTTCGGTTTCACTCTGTTTTCTCCTATATAGATAGATGTGTTTGGAACTCTAAAAGAAACACGGTTTTTGCTAGCTCCTTGAAACTTGACACAATTAAGTAGTTCTGAGTTCTATCATTATGGTTTGTTTCCTATTGAAGTAGGCTTAAGCAGAGACTGGCGAAAGACACTTTCATTTGAAAGGGGTTGCCAAGCTTCCAAAAAACTACTAGTTTTTTGAAATCTCAGTAAATATTTTTTCACCCAATCTTCACGATACTTGGGGTTAATGATCAGTTCAATAAGCCCACTTGGCTGCCCAATTTTCATTCTACTAGAATGAAGCATTCGTTTCCAGTAACACTTTGAAATTTTCAATTTCACTCTGTTTTCTCCTATATAGATAGATGTGTTTGGAACTCTTAACAAACAAGGTTTGTGCTAGCTTATTGAAACTGGACACAATAAATTAGTTCTAATTTCTGTCTCTATGGTTTTTTTCCCGTTGAAGTAGAACTAAGCAGAAAATGGTGAAAGACACTTTCATTTGAAAGGGGTTGCCAAGCTTTCTAAAAACTACTAGTTTTCTGGAATCTCAGCATGTATTTTTTGACCCAATCTTGATGATACTTGGTGGTAATGATCAGTTCAAGAAGCCTACTTGGCTGCCCAATTTTTATTCTACTAATTTGAAGCGTTCGTTTCCAGTAACAGCTTGAATTTTTCGGTTAAACTCTGTTTTCCACAATATAGATAGGTGTATTTGGAACTCTAAATCAAACAGGGTTTCTGCTAGCTCCTTGAAACTTGACACAATAAAGTAGTTCTAACTTCTATCTCTATGGTTTGTTTCCTCTTCAAGTATCCCTAAACAGACACTGGCGAAAGACACTTTCATTTGAAGGGAGTTGCCAAGCTTCCAAAAAACTACTAGTTTTCTGAAATTTTAGCAAATATTTTTTCAGCCAATCTTGATGATACTTGGAGGTAATGATCAGTTCAATACGCCAACTTGGCTGCCGAATTTTCATTCTACTAGGTCTAAGCGTTCGTGTCCAGTAATAGTTTGAATTTTTCGGTTTCACTCTGTTTTCTCCTATATAGATAGATGTGTTTGGAACTCTAAATCAAACATGGTTTGTGCTAGCTCCTTGAAACTTGACACAATAAATTAGTTCTAAGTTCTATCTCTTTGGTTTGTTTCCTCTTGAAGTAGGCTTAAGCAGAGACTGGCGAAAGACACTTTCATTTGAAAGGGGTTGACAAGCTTCCAAGAAACTCCTAGTTTTCTGAAATCTCAGCAAATATTTTTCACCCAATCTTGATGATACTTGGTGGTAATGATCAGTTGAATAAGCCCACTTCGCTGCCCAATTTTCATTCTACTAGGTTGAAGCATTCGTTTCCAGTAATAGTTTGAATTTTTTGGTTTAACTCTGTTTTCCACAAATAGATAGGTGTATTTGGAATTCTAAATCTAAGATGGTTTGTGTGTTTCCAACTTGAAACAATAAAGTAGTTCTAACTTCTATCTCTATGGTTTGTTTCCTCTTGAAGCAGCCCTACGCAGAAACAGGCGAAAGACACTTTCATTTGAAAGGGGTTCTCAGCCTTCCAAAAAACTACTAGTTTTCTGAAATTTCATCAAATATTTTTTCACCCAATCTTGACGATACTTGGTGGTAATGATCAGTTCAATAAGCCCACTTGGCTGCCCGATATTCATTCTACTAGGTTGAATCGTTCGTTTCCAGTAACAGTTTGAATTTTTCGGTTTTACTCTGTTTTCTCCTATATAGATAGACGTATTTTAACTCTAAATCAAACATGGTTTGTGCTAGCTCCTTGAACCTTGACACAATGAAGTAGTTATACGTTCTCTCTATGGTTTGTTTCCTCTTGAAGTATCCCTAAGCAGACACTGGCGGAAGACACTTTCATTTGAAAGGGGTTGCCAAGCTACCAAAAAACTACTAGTTTTCTTAAATATCAGCAAATATTTTTTCACCCCATCTTGATGATACTTGGTGGTAATGATCAGGTCAAAAAGCCCACTTGCCTGTCCAATTTTCTTTCTAGTGGTTTGAAGCGTTTGTTTCTAGTCACCCTTTGAATTTTTCAATTTCACTCTGTTTTCTCCTATATAGATAGATGTGTTTGGAATTCTAAATCAAACACAGTATGTCCTAGCTCTTTGAAACTTGACACAATAAAGTAGTTCTAAGTTCTATCTCTATGGTTTGTTTCCTCTTGAAGTAGCCCTAAGCAGAGACTTTTGAAAGACACTTTCATTTGAATGGGTTTGCAAAGCTTCCAAGATACTACTAGTTTTCTGAAATCTCAGCAATTATTTTTTCACCCAATTTTGATGATACTTGGTGGTAATTATCAGTTCAATAAGCCCACATGGCTGCTCAATTTTTATTCTACTAGGTTGAAGAGTTCGTTCCAGTAACAGTTTGAATTTTTCGGTTTAACTCTGTTTTCCACAATATAGATAGGTGTATTTGGAACTCTAAATCTAAGACCGTTTGTGCTAGGTGTTTAAAACTTGACACAATAAAGTAGTTCTAACTTCTATCTCTATGGTGTGTTTCATCTTGAAGTAGCCCTAAGCAGACGCTGGAGAAAGACACTTTCATTTGAAAGTGTTGGCCAAGCTTCCAAACACCTAATAGTTTTCTGAAATCTCAGTAAATATTTTTTCACCCAATCTTGACGATACTTGGTGGTAATGATCAGTTCAATAAGCCCACTTGGCTGCCCAATTTTCATTCTACCAGGTTGAAGCGTTCGTTTCCAGGAACAGTTTGAAGTTTTCGGTTTAACTCTGTTTTCCACAATATAGACAGGTGTATTTGGAACTCTAAATCTAAGACCGTTTGTTCTAGCTCTTTGAAATTGACACAATAAATTAGTTCTAAGTTCTATCTCTAGGGTTTGTTTTCTCTTGAAGTAGCCCTAAGCAGACACTGGCGAAAGACACTTTCATTTGAAAGAATTTTCCAGGCTTCCAAAAAACTACTAGTTTTGTGAAATCTCAGCAAATACTGTTTCACCCAATCTTGAAGATACTTGGTGGTAATAATCAGTTCAATAAGCCCACTTGGCTGCCCAATTTTCATTCTACTAGGTTGAAGCGTTCGTTTCCAGTAACACTTTGAATTTTTCAATTTCACTCTGTTTTCTCCTATATAGATAGATATGTTTGGAACTCTAAATCAAACACGGTTTGTGCTAGTTTTTTTAAACTTGACAACGTAAAGTAGTTCTAAGTTCTGTCTCTAGGGTTTGTTTCCTCTTGAAGTAGCCCTAAGCAGACACTGGCGAAAGACACTTTCATTTGAAAGGGGTTGCCAAGCTTTCAAAAAACTACTAGTTTTCTGAAATCTCAGCAAATATTGTTTTACCCAATCTTGATGATACTTGGTGGTAATAATCAGTTCTATAAGCCCACTTGGCTTCCCATATTTCATTCTACTAGGTTGGAGCGTTCGTTTCCAGTAACACTTTGAATTTTTTAATTTCACTCTGTTTTCTCCTATATAGATAGATGTGTTTGGAACTCTAAATCAAACACGGTTTGTGTTAGCTTTTTGAAACTTGACAAAATCAAGTAGTTTTAAGTTCTGTCTCTATGGTTTTTTTCCTCTTGAAGTAGCCCTAAGGAAAAAATGGTGAAAGACACTTTCATTTTAAATGGGTTGCCATGCTTCCAAAATACTACTAGTTTTATGGAATCTCAGCAAGTATTTTTTCACCCAATCTTGATGATACTTGGTGGTAGTGATCAGTTCAATAAGCCCACTTGGCTGTCCAACTTTCATTCTACTAGGTTGAAGCTTTCGTTTCCAGGAACAGTTTGAATTTTTCGGTTTCACTCTATTTTCTCCTATGTAGATAGATATGTTTGGACCTCTAAGTCAAACACGGTTTGTGCTAGCTTTTTGAAACTTGACACAATAAAGTATTTCTAAGTTCTGTCTTTATGGTTTGTTTCCTCTTGAATACCCCTAAGCAGAAAATGGCGAAAGACACTTTCATTTGAAAAGGTTTGCCAAGCTTCCAAAAAACTACTAGTTTTCTGGAATCTCAGCAAGCATTTTTTCACCCAATCTTGATGATACTTGGAGGTAATGATCAGTTCAATAAGCCGACTTGGCTGCCCATTTTTCATTCTATTAGGTTTAAGTGTTCGTTTCCAGTAACAATTTAAATTTTTCAGTTTCACTCTGGTTTCTCCAATATAGATAGATGTGTTTGGAACTCTAAATCAAACATGGTTTGTGCTAGCTTTTTGAAACTTGACACAATAAAGACGTTCTAAGTTCTCTCTGTATGCTTTTTTTACTCTTGAAGTAGCCATAAGCAGACACTGATGAAAGACACTTTCATTTGAAAGGGGATGCCAAGCTTGCAAAAAACTACTAGTTTTCTGAAATCTCAGGAAATATTTTTTCACCCAATCTTGATGATACTTGGAGGTAATGATCAGCTCAAGAAACCTACTTGTCTGCCCAATTTTAATCCTAGTAGGGTGAATCGTTCGTTTCCAGTAACAGTTTGAATTTTTCGGTTTCACTCTGTTTTCCACAATATAGATAGGTGAATTTGAAACTCTAAATCAAACACGGTTTGTGTCAGCTTTTTGAAACTTGACACAATAAAGTAGTTCTAATTTTTCTCTCTATGCTTTGTTTACTCTTGAAGTAGCACTAAGCAGGGACTGGAGAAAGACACTTTCATTTGAAAGGGGTTGCCAAGCTTCCAAAAAACCAATAGGTTTCTGAAATCTCAGCAAATATTTTTTCACCCAATCTTGATGATACTTGTTGGTAATGATCAGTTCAATAAGCCCACTTGGCTGCCCAATTTTCCTTCTACTAGGTTGAAGCGTTCATTTCCAGTAACAGTTTGAATTTTTTCAATATCACTCTGTTTACTCCTATATAGATAGATGTGTTTGGAACTCTAAATCAAACACGGTTTGTGCTAGATCCTTGAAACCTGACACAATAAAGTAGTTATAAGTTCTCTCTCTATATGCTTTGTTTACTCTTGAAGTAGCCATAAGCAGACACTGGTGAAAGACACTTTCATTTGAAAGGGGTTGCCAAGCTTACAAAAAAATACTAGTTTTCTGAAATCTCAGCAAATATTTTTTCACCCAAACTTGATGATAATTGGTGGTAATGATGAGTTCAATATGCCCACTTGGCTACCCTATGTTCATTCTACTAGATTTAAGCGTTCGATTCCAGTAAGAGTTTGTATTTTTCGGTTTCACTCTGTTTTCTCCTATATAGATAGATGTGTTTGGAACTCTAAATCAAACACGGGATGTGCTAGCTGTTTGAAACTTGACACATGAAAGTAGTCCTAAGTTCTATCTCTATGGTTTGTTTCCTCTTGAAGTATCCCTAAGGAGACACTGGTGAAAGACACTTTTATTTGAAAGGGGTTGCCAAGCTTCCAAAAAACTACCAGTTCTCTGAAATCTCAGCAAATATTTTTTCACCCAATCTTGATGATACTTGGTGGTAATGATCAGTTGAATAAGCCCACTTGGCTGCCCAATTTTCATTCTACTAGGTTGAAGCGTTCGTTTCCAGGAACAGTTTGAGTCTTTCGGTTTAACTCTGTTTTCCCCAATATAGATAGGTGTATTTGGATCTCTAAATCTTTGACGGTTTATGCTAGCTCTTTGAAACTTGACACAATACAGTAGTTCTAACTTCTATCTCTATGGTTTGTTTCCTCTTGAAGTAGCCCTAAGCAGACACTGGCGAAAGACACTTTCATTTGAAAGGGGTTGCCAAGCTTCCAAAAAACTAATAGTTTTCTGAAATATCAGCAAATATTTTTTCACCCAGTCTTGATGATACTTAGTGGTAATGATCAGTTAAATAAGCCCACTTGGTTGCCCAATTTTCATTCTACTAGGTTGAAGCGTTCGTTTCCAGGTACAGTTTGAATTTTTCGGTTTCACTCTGTTTTCCAAAATATAGATAGGTGTATATGAAACTCTAAATCAAATACGGTTTGTGCTAGCTTTTTGAGACTTGACACAACAAAGTAGTTCTAAGTTCTAACTCTATGGTTTGTTTCCTCTTGAAGTAGCCCTAAGGAGAGACTGGAGAAAGACACATTCATTTGAAAGGGGTTGCCATGCTTCCAAAAAACTACTAGTTTTCTGAAATCTCAGCAAATATTTTTTCACCCAATCTTGATGATACTTTGTGGTAATTATCAGTTCAATAAGCCCACTTGGCTGCCCTATTTTCATTCTACTAGGTTGAAGCGTTCGTTTGCAGTAACAGTTTTTATTTTTCGGTTTCACTCTGCTTTCTCCTATAGAGATAGATGTGTTTGGAACTCTAAATCAAACACGGTTTATGCTAGCTATTTGAAACTTGACACAGTAAAGTAGTTCTAAGTTCTGTCTCTATGGTTTGTTTCCTCTTGAAGTACCCCTAAGCAGAAAATGGCTAAAGACGCTTTCATTTGAAAGGGGATGCCAAGCTTCTAAAAAACTAATAGTTTCCTGAAATATCAGCAAATATTTTTTCACCAATCTTGATGATACTTGGAGGTAATGATCAGTTCAATAAGCCGACTTGGCTGCCCAATTTTCATTCTACTAGGATTAAGCGTTCGTTTCCAGTAACAGTTTAAATTTTTCGGTTTCACTCTGTTTTCTCCTATATAGATAGATGTGTTTGGAACTCTAAATCAAACATGGTTTGTGCTACCTACTTGAAACTTGACACAATAAAGAAGTTTTAAGTTCTATATCTATGGTTTTTTCCTCTTGATGTAGGCTTAAGCAGAGACTGGCGAAAGACACTTTCATTTGAAAGGAGTTGCCAAGCTTTCTAAAAACTACTAGTTTTCTGAAATCTCAGCAAACATTTTTTCACCCAATCTTGATGATACTGGGTGGTAATAATCAGTTCAATAAGCCCACTTGGCTGCTCAATTTTCATTCAACTATGTTGAAGCGTTCGTTTCCAGTAACAGTTTGAATTTTTCATTTTCACTCTGTTTTCTCCTATATAGATAGATGTGTTTGAAACTCTAAATCAAACATGGTTTGTGCTAGTTTTTTGAAACCTGACACAATAAAGTAGTTCTAAGTTCTATCTCCATGGTTTGACTCCTCTTGAAGTAGGCTTAAGCAGAGACTGGCGAAAGACACTTTCATTTGAAAGGGGTTGCCAAGCTTCCAAAAAACTACTAGTTTCCTGAAATCTCAGCAAATATTTTTTCACCCAAACTTGATGATACTTGGTGGTAGTGATCAGTTCAATAAGCCCAGTTGGCTGCCCAATTTTCATTCTACTAGGTTGAAGCGTTCGTTTCCAGTAACAGTTTGAATTTTTCGTTTTAACTCTGTTTTCCACGGTATAGATAGATGTGTTTGGAATTCTAAATCAAACACGGTTTTTGCTAGCTCTTTGAAATGTGACACAATAAAGTAGTTCTAAGTTCTTTCCCTATGGTTTGTTTCCTCTTGAAGTAGCCCTAAGCAGAGACTGGAGAAAGGCACTTTCATTTCAAAGGGGTTGCCAAGCTTCCAAAAATCTACTAGTTTTCTGGAATCTCAGCAAGTATTTTTTCACCCAATCTTGATGATACTTTTAGGTAATGATCAGTTCAATAAGCCCACTTGGCTGCCCAATTTTCATTCTACTAGGTTGAAGCGTTCGTTTCCAGCAAAAGTTTGAAATTTTCGGTTTCACTCTGTTGTCTCCGATATAGATAGATGTGTTTGGATCTCTAAATCAAACACGGTTTGTGCTAGCTTTTTGAAACCTGACACAATAAAGTAGTTCTAAGTTCTATCTCTATGGTTTGATTCCCCTTAAAGTAGGCTTAAGCAGAGACTGACGAAAGACACTTTCATTTGAAAGGTGTAGCCAAGCTTCCAAAAAACTACTTGTTTCCTGAAATCTCAGCAAATATTTTTTCACGGTTTGTGCTAGCTCCTTGAAACTTGACACAATAAAGTAGTTCTAAGTTCTCTCTGTATGCTTTCTTTACTCTTGAAGTAGCCATAAGCAGACACTGGTGAAAGACACTTTCATTTGAAAGGGCTTACCAAGCTTCCAAAAACCTAATTGTTTTCTGAAATCTCAGCAAATATGTTTTCACCCAATCTTGATGATACTTGGTGGTAATGATCAGTTCAAGAAGCATAGTTGGCTGCCCAATTTTATCCTACTAGGTTGAAGTGTTCGGTTCCAGTAGGAGTTTGAATTTTTCGGTTTAACTCTGTTTTCCACAATATACATAGGTGTATTTGGAACTCTAAATCTAAGACGGTTTGTGCTAGCTCTTTAAAACTTGACACAATACAGTAGTTCTAACTTCTATCTCTATGGTTTGTTTCCTCTTGAAGTAGCCCTAAGCAGACACTGGCGAAAGACACTTTCATTTGAAAGGGGTTGCCAAGCTTCCAAAAAACTAATAGTTTTCTGAAATCTCAGTAAATATTTTTTCACCCAATCTTGATGATACTTGGTGGTAATGATCAGTTCAATAAGCCCACTTGGCTGCCCAATTTTCATTCTCCTAGGTTGAAGCGTTCATTTCTGCCGCAGTCTGGCTGGGCACAAGATCACGCGCCACTCATTCAGGAAGAAACTTTATTTGAACAAACTGCCAATACCACGTTCGTGCCCAGGAAGATTCCCGATCCACCCACGCGGCGTTCTGCTGGTTCCTTCCCGGAACCCCAGCGCAAGATCCTCCCCCGGAATTCCCTCCTACTGCACTTTCCCAACCAATGGGAACTCTCCAGGAGTCCTGCATCAGGCCATGGTAAACAGCAGGAGTCCGGTATCCATATGAATGTAATTTTTAACATATTCATATCATCTCAATGGCTAGCTGGCATCACCTTTCAATCAAAAATGCCATGCATCATATTAATTTTCTGTGGCTCCCAGCATCTCCCCTTTTCTGTTAAATTAAGCAATAATTAATGTGGCTAGGGACCGTGCCTGTTCGGTTTGTCCAATTCAACATATGGTCCTTACCCGTCATTGGAAAACTGACCTTTAGGCGTCAGCCTCCTGTCTTAGGTTGATACCACTGGAATTGGATCATACCCGTCACTGACTACCGGTCCAGCATATAGCCATACTTGTGGATAGGTCTATGCACCAGTGGGGGGGGTGAGGTTCTTTGCCTCACCTCTGTTGGCCCCCAGATTTGGCCTTGGTGCCAGTGGGGGGGGTGAAGTTCTTTGCCTCACCTCTGTAGGCCCCCCAAATTAGACCATCACTAGTAGAAGGGAGGAGGATACAGAAATGTCAGGACACCAAATCAATTGACCACTCCTAGGGAAAATTTTATCACTGGTGACACATCAGCAAAGATACGCCAGCATTACCATAATTTGTTGTATCAACAGATAGATCACAGTGCACACAAGTGATACATAGTCCAGGCAAGTTTTGTAAGCAGTTCAAAGTTGAGGAATCTATCAATATGTCCATTTCCTCCCAAGATAAATATTATTCATTGATGTATCAGTTTATACAGTTTGTTGTGATAATTATCGAAGAAGTTGTAGTTTGGTTTCATCTTTGTCTTCACCGGCACTGGGATGAAAAATAGGAATTCTGACAATGATGTTAAAGAGAGAAAGAAAAAAAAATGTAACATTTTAACAGGCACTAAGAAAACATTTTTCTTTAGAACAATTTACATTATCTTGAACAGAATTATTAAATATAATGAAAAGGAAAGATGAAAATAAACAAACAGATCTGTTAACCTGCTTATTTGTACACATATTAAAATAATTTTTAACAGCTGTTTACCCAATTTAAATTAAACCATTAAAATTACGTGAATAATAAAAAGTACTTGGATCCATTTTTTTATTAGCACTCCTCATATATGATCTATGGACATACACACATATAGACATATAACACAAAACAGAAGTGTGCACATATAACATACAACACATAAGACAATAGTAAAGGCCTTGTAGTTTCACCTAGGTGAAATCTCCATTGCAATGTTAAAAACTCCACAGTCAAAAAATAAAACTGATCAGAAAAACATCAACCTAGGTCTGTATGAGCTCAAAAATAAAATAGAACTTTATGATGTGGGAAAAAGCAATAATAAAATAGATATTGAAAAAAGCATCCTGGTTAATCACTGTCGCAGATGTAAGAATGGCCAAGCTGGAGTTCTGGATATCAGCTGTTATGGATTTGAGTCAAATCATCTTCTTTTTGATCTGTAGAAATCGTTTTGGTTAGTCTTTCTGGAATCCAAATCGGCTGCTGTTCTCCCTGTGGAAACACGCAAACAGAGCCCCGACTCCATACAATTACTGGGTCAGGACCTTTCCATTGTCCTGTTAGAATGTCTTTCCAAAGAACTTTAGGCTTATGCACATTTTTTGGATACATATGCCTTTCCGCAGCACTAAGTCCTGATGAATCCAAATTTAAAAAGTTTAGAGTAAAGAGGGTTATTTTAAGTTTATCTTTGGGGGATATATACCCCTTTCCAATTCCCTCCTTTTGTTTTAATAAGTACCTTTTAATAGTTTGATGAGCTCTTTCAACTATGCCTTGTCCCTGTGGATTGTATGGAATTCCTGTTATGTGAGTAATGCCAAATGATGAGCAGAATTGTTTAAAAGAGGTAGAAGCATAACCAGGACCATTATCTGTTTTTAACTGTTTTGGAACGCCCACAGTGGCAAAATTTTGTAAGCAATGAGCTATAACATCTTTAGTTTTTTTTCTGGCATGAAGGGAGCCCATCAAAAATCCAGAAGAAGTATCAACTGTAACATGCAAATATTTTAATTTTCCAAATTTTGGCAAGTGTGTGACGTCCATCTGCCAAATATGGTTAGGTATCAGTCCTCTAGGATTGACTCCAAGATTAACTTGTGGTAAAAATGTCACACAATTTTGACATTGTTTTATTATATGTCTGGCTTGTTCTTTAGTTATTTTAAAAAGTTTTTGTAAAGTATTAGCATTGACATGGAACCTTTTATGAAAATTTATAGCTTCTTCTATTGTGGAGAAAATATGTATGTCATGTGTAGATTTATCTGCTAATTCATTGCCCAAACTAAGGGCTCCAGGCAATCCTGTATGTGCCCTGATATGTCCTATAAAGAATGGATCTTTTCTGTCCCAGATTAGACTTTGTATAGTGGAAAACAAAGAGAAAACAGTAGAAGAAGGGGAAATCCTACCAGCATCTTCAAGGGATACTATAGCATTAACTACATATTGACTATCAGAAAATAAATAAAAATACAGAATCTTTAAACATCATAAAAGCTTGTAATACTGCATTAAGCTCTATCTTTTGAGCTGATTGTTTGGGTACTAAAAATGTAGAAGTTTGATCAGGGGTAACTACTGCTGCTGTACCATTATTTGACCCATCAGTGAATATATTTGGAGCATTCATGATAGGGGTCTTTCTTGTCATTTTTGGAAAAACTACAGGATGCTTAGACCAAAAAGACAACAAAGGATTAGATGGCAAGTGATTATCAAATGAAACATTAGATTTACACATGATTATTGCCCAAGTATTTAACTCATTGGCTAACTCATCAATTTGATCCATAGTATATGGAGTAATAATTTATTGGGAGAAATCCCAAACACTCCCTTTGCTGCTTTTATTCCTTTGAGTATTAATTGTCCTACAGCCTCAGGATATCTAGTAAGAATAGTATTAGGAGAATAAGATAAATGTATCCACAATAATGGACCTTCTAACCAAAATACTCCTGTAGGAATATTTTTTGTTGGTAGTACAATAAATATTAAAGGCAAACTTATATCAATTCTATCCAAGTGCATATTTTCCATATATGTTTCAATGATTTTTAATGCCTTTCTTGCTTCAGGCGTTAACATGCGGGGTGAATTTGGATCTGATGGACCTTTTAGGATATCAAATAAAGGTCCTAGCTCTCCTGTTGGTATGCCTAGATAAGGCCTTATCCAATTTATGTCTCCCAATAACTTTTGAAAGTCGTTAAGTGACTTGAGTTGATCTACTCGTATTTGAATTTTTGGTGGACGGACCATGGTTGAGGATAATAGAACTCCTAAATAATTAATTGGAAGATTTAATTGTACTTTATCTATTGCTATCTCTAGATTATAACCTTTTAATAAATTTGTGGCATAACATTCTAGCAGTGTGTTTTTATCTTTATGGGCCAATAACATATCATCCATATAGTGAAATATTTGTAGTTCAGGATTTTGATTTCTAAGTGGTTGGATTGCTTTGTTAACATAAATTTGACACATAGTTGGATTATTAGCCATCCCCTGAGGGAGTACTTTCCATTCATATCTCTGATCAGGACCTTCATGATTTAGTGCAGGGATAGTAAATGCAAAATGTGGACTATCCTCAGGATGAATTGGAATTGAAAAAAAACTATCTTTAATATCTATAGCTAAAACATACCAGGTTTTTGGTAAAGCAGACAATTGGGGAATCCCTGATTGAGCAGGTCCCATAATAACCATCTCATTATTAATGGCTCTTAAATCTTGTAATAATCTCCATTTACCAGATTTTTTTTTAATGACAAAAATGGGAGTATTATGGGGAGATATGGAAGGTTGTATATGTCCTTTCGCTAATTGTTGTTTGACCAGATCATGGGCTACTTGTATCTTTTCTTTAGTTAGGGGCCACTGAGGAACCCACACTGGTCTTTCTGATTTCCAAGTAATTTTTATTGTCTCAGTGGCCCTTTCTGAAAATCCAACCCATGTCTGTCTGTTCCTTGATCTATTTGAATTGGTGCTGCTATATTTTGTCCTTGTTTTCCTAACCTTTTTTCTTTTTTAAAACCTTGTCTAGCCCTAGTAGTGGGCGCACTAGGATTGATGTTATTTGCTAACGTCAAACCTAATTGATCTAGGACATCTCGTCCCCATAAATTTATAGGAAGATGATCCAATACATATGGCTGTATAGTTCCCTCACATCCTTCAGGATCCTTCCAATCTAATACCATTGCACTTCTATAGGGATTAGTAGCCACTCCTAGGCCTCGAAGCGTTTGAGTGGCTTGTTGTAATGGCCAATGTTTTGGCCATTCCTGACTAGATATGATGCTAAGGTCTGCACCTGTGTCCAGTAGCCCAATAAAGTCGTGTCCTTGAATATTTAGTTTTAGCATGGGGCGAGAATCTAAATTTAAAGACAGCATAGCCCAATCTACACCTGGGGAGCCCCATCCCCTTGTACCTCTTTCTACAGTATAACTGGAAAATTTATCATGTAGGCTGGGTACTATTAGTAACTGTGCTATTCTATCCCCTGGTGAGATTACTGATATGCCTCTTGGAGAACTAGCTATAATTTTTATTTCACCTTCATAATCGGGATCAATTACCCCGGGACTTATCATAAGTCCTTTTAGTGTAGAAGAACTGCGTCCCAATAATAAGCCTACCATTCCTTGGGGAAGAGGTCCTTTTACTCCTGTGGGAATGATTTGAATTCCCATCTCTGGAGTTAGTACTGCTCTTGCAGAGGTGCAGATGTCCAGCCCTGCGCTCCCTCTAGTTTGTCTGATGAGGGATTTAATGGATAATGTGTCCTGGGCACTACCTTGATGGTGCTGCTGGGTTCCTCCATTGCCCCGTATATTTGTGGTTTTGGGCCCCGGAGCATTGGGCCCTCCAGTCCGTTTTTTTGGCAATGGAGCCTGATGCCTTTCTCCACGATATCGTGGGTAAACACTTGATCCTTGTCCGTTTTTTGATAACGGAGTGCCCTCTATGGTGGTTTGAGAACGGCATTCATTAGCCCAATGTCTCCCTCTACGGCATCGTGGGCAAATACCTGGTATTCTATTCCTTTGATACCTAGCTTTGTTAAACCCTCCTCCTATGGGGCAATTCCTTTTAAAATGTCCTGTCTGGTCACAATTGTAGCATGTTTTTGGCCTGGCATCTAAAGCCTGTTGTACTGCTGCTAAGACTTGTCCTTGTTCATTAATGTCTCTACATAATTTAATATATGTGTTTAAATCTTCATGTTTCCATGGTCTAATGACCTCTCTGCAGCAATGATTTGCTTGGTCATAAGCCAGTTGTTTTATAAATGGCATTGCCTGTTCTACATCTCCAAATATTCTAGAAGCTGTCTGAATAAGCCTATCTACAAATTCAGTGTAAGGTTCGTTAGTTCCTTGTATTACCTTAGATAACTGTCCTTGTAAATCTCCATGCCCCTGTAAAGTTTTCCATGCCCTAACTGCATCTGCAGCAATTTGTGCGTATACACCAGGATCATATTCAATTTGTTGCCGTTGACCCTCATAAGGTCCCTTTCCTAACAACATCTCCAGATTTCTTTGAGGGTAACCGGCTGCTGCATTTCGCCTAGCTGTCTCCATGCAGAATTCCTCATTGGCAACCTTCCATAACAAATATTGTCCTCCATTTAGCACAGATCGACACATGTTAGCCCAATCTGCTGGTGTCGTGTCTAAGTTGGTAATAGATTCGACCATGCTTATGGTGAAGGGTGCTTGCAGGCCATAGGTTGTTACAGCCTCCTTTAATTGCTTTACTGTTTTGAAATCTAAAGCACGGTGAATTCGTTGCCCTCCTGCCTGCTCAAGTACAGGGCATGCTAGTCTTTGGGATCCTGCCTCAGGATTTTGTGCATCAACTACGGGAGTTGAGGGCCGCTCAGCTGTAGGTGGAGCTGTTGGTTGAATTACACCCTCTGGTGATAGAACGGAGTTAGTAGCAGCCTCCTGTTGTAACTCCCCACTTGATGGTCGTTTTTCCTCTAAGCTTTCTTTCTTCAAATTTTCCTCTGTCTGACTAGCTGGAGAGACCTTCTCTTTTGCTTGACCTGACATGTTTTCTACCACAGTTTGGACCTCTAACAATTTACTTAACAGTTTTTCGGTTTGTTTTTTACTAGTTTCTAATCTACTATAAAGGTAACGCAACCCAATAAGGTAGCATAAAACAAAACCGAAACAGAATGAAACAAAAACGGAGCAAAGAATAGTTGTATCAATTTTCTCTTTCTCAGGGCCAAACAACTTCAAGCCTTGAGCCAACCATTTTTCCCAGTTTGCCTGAGAAAATTCTAGGGATAGGCAGCTTGAAACAAAAACAAAATAAATCAAAAGAAGAACACATTGCTTTTTGAAATGGTCACCCATTCTGTCGCCTTCCCTCAGGGGCGAACAATTTTACTCACCTCCAAGCTTCAGGTGCTCCCCGTACAGGGCCACCAGTTGCCGCAGTCTGGCTGGGCACAAGATCACGAGCCACTCAAATAGGAACAAACTTTATTTGAAAAAACCGCCAATACCACGTTCGTGCCCGGGAAGATTCCCGATCCACCCACGCGGCGATCTGCCGGTTCCTTCCTGGAACCCCAGCGCAAGATCCTCCCCCGGAATTCCCTCCTACTGCACATTCCCAAACAATGGGAACTCTCCAGGAGTCCCGCAGCAGGCCAAAGTAAACAGCAGGAGTCCGGCATCCATATGAATGTAATTTTTAACATAATCATATCATCTCAATGGCTAGCTGGCATCAACTTTCATTCAAAAATGCCATGCATCATATTAATTGGGTGCGGATCCCAGCACGTTTCCAGTAACAGTTTGTATTTTTCGGATTCACTCTGTTTTCTCCTATATAGACAGATGTGTTCGGAACTCTAAATCAAACAAGGTTTGTGCTAGCTCATTGAAACTTGACACAAAAAAGTAGTTCTACGTTCTATCTCTATGGTTTGTTTCCTTTTGAAGTAGTCCTAAGCAAAGACTGGAAAAGACACTTTCATTTGAAAGTGGTGGCCAAGCTTCCTAAAAACTACTAGTTTTCTGAAATCTCAGCAAATATTTTTTCACCCAATCTTGATGATACTTGGGGGTAATGATCAGATCAATAAGCCCACTTGGCTGCCCAATTTTCATTCTACTAGGTTGATGCGTTCGTTTCCAGTAACAGTTTCAATTTTCCGGTTTCACTCTGTTTTCCACAATATGGAGAGGTGCATTTGGAAGTCCAAATCGAAGACGGTTTGTGCTAGCTCTTTAAAACTTGACACAATAAAGTAGTTCAAATTTCTATCTCTATGGTTTGTTTCCTCTTGAAGTAGCCCTAAGAAGACACTGGAGAAAGACACTTTCATTTGAAAGGGGTTGCCAAGCTTCCAAAAAACTAAAAGTTTTCTGAAATCTCAGCAAATATTTTTTCACCCAATCTTGATGATACTTGGTGGTAATGATCAGTTCAATAAGCCCACGTGGCTGCCCTATTTTCCTTCTACTAGGTTGAAGCGTTCGTTTCCAGTAACAGTTTGCATTTTTCGGTTTCACTTCTTTATCTCCTGTATAGATAGATGTGTTTGGAATTCTAAATCAAACACGGTTTGTGCTAGCTCTTTGAAACTTGACACAATAAAGTAGGTCTAATTTCTATCCCTATGGTTTGTTTCCTCTTGAAGTAGTCTTAAGCAGAGACTCACGAAAGACACTTTCATTTGAAAGGGGTTGCCAAGCTTCCAAAAAACTACTAGTTTTTTGAAATATCAGCAAATAATTTTTCACCCAATCTGATGATACGTGGTGGTAATGATCAGTTCAGTAAGCCCACTGGGCTGCCCAATTTTCATTCTACTAGGTTGAAGTGTTCGTTTCCAGAACACTTTGAATTTTTCAATTTCACTCTGTTTTCCCCTATATAGATAGATGTGTTTGGAACTCTAAATCAAACACGATTTGGGCTAGCTCCTTGAAACTTGACACAATAAAGTAATTCTAAGTTCTAACTCTATGGTTTGTTTCATCTTGAAGTAGTCTTAAGCAGAGACTCGCGAAAGACACTTTGATTTGAAAGGGGTTGCCAAGCTTCCAAAAAACTACTAGTTTGCTGAAATCTCTGCAAATATATTTCACCCAATGTTGATGATACTTGGTGATAATGATCAGTTCAAAAACTCCCTTGGCTGCCCTATATTCATTATACTAGGTTGAAGCGTTCGTTTCCAGTAACAGTTTGAATTTTTCGGTTTCACTTCTTTATCTCCTATATAGATAGATGTGTTTGGAATTCTAAATCAAACACGGTTTGTGCTAGCTCTTTGAAACTTGACACAATAAAGTAGGTCTAATTTCTATCCCTATGGTTTGTTTCCTCTTAAGTAGTCTTAAGCAGAGACTCACGAAAGACACTTTAATTTGAAAGGGGTTGCCAAGCTTCCAAAAAACTACTAGTTTTTTGAAATATCAGCAAATAATTTTTCACCCAATCTGATGATACGTGGTGGTAATGATCAGTTCAGTAAGCCCACTGGGCTGCCCAATTTTCACTCTACTAGGTTGAAGCGTTTGTTTCCAGTAACACTTTGAATTTTTCAATTTCACTCTGTTTTCCCCTATATAGATAGATGTGTTTGGAACTCTAAATCAAACACGATTTGGGCTAGCTCCTTGAAACTTGACACAATAAAGTAATTCTAAGTTCTATCTCTATGGTTTGTTTCCTCTTGAAGTAGTCTTAAGCAGAGACTCGCAAACGACACTTTCATTTGAAAGGGGTTGCCAAGGTTCCAAAAAACTTATATTTTTCTGAAATCTCCTCAAACAATTTTTCACCCAATCTGATGATACTTGGTGGTAATGATCAGTTCAATAAGCCCACTTGGCTGCCCATATTTCATTCTACTAGGTTGAAGCGTTCGTTTCCAGTAACACTTTGAATTTTTCAATTTCACTCTGTTTTCTCCTATATAGATAGATGTGTTTGGAACTCTAAATCAAACACCGTTTGTGCTAGCTCCTTGAAACTTGACACAATAAAGTAGTTCTAAGTTCTATCTCTATGGTTTCTTTCCTCTTGAAGTAGCCCTAAGCAGATACTGGCAAAAGACACTTTCATTTGAAAGGGGTGGCCAATATTCCAAAAAACTAATAGTTTTCTGAAATCTCAGCAAATAATATTTCACCCAATCAGGATGATACTTGGTGGTAATGATCAGTTCGATAAGCCCACTTGGCTGCCCAATTTTCATTCTACTAGGTTGAAGCGTTCGTTTCCAATAACACTTTGAATTTTTCAATTTCACTCTGTTTTCTCCTATAAAGATAGATGTGTTTGCAACTCTAAATCAAACATGGTTTGTGCTACCTCCTTGAAACTTGACACAATAAAGTAGTTCTAAGGTCTCTCTCTATGCTTTGTTTACTCGTGAAGTAGCCCTAAGCAGACACTGGTGAAAGACACTTTCATTTGAAAGGGGTTGCCAAGCTTCCAAAAAACTACTAGTTTTCTGAAATCTACGTAAATATTTTTTCACCCAATCTTGATGATACTTGGTGTTAATGATCAGTTCAAGAAGCCCTCTTGGCTGCCCAATTTTCATTCAACTAGGTTGAAGCATTCGTTTCCAGTAACCGTTTGAATTATTCCGTTTAACTCTGTTTTCCACAATATAGATTGGTGTATTTGGAACTCTAAATCTAAGAAGGTTTGTGCTATCTCTTTGAAACTTGACACAATAAAGTAGATCTACCTTCGATCTCCATGGTTTGTTTCTTCTTGAAGTAGCCCTAAGCAGACACTGGCGAAATACATTTTCATTTGCAAGGGGTTGCCAAGCTTCCAAAAAACTACTAGTTTTCTGAAATCTACGCAAATATTTTTTCACCCAATCTTGATGATACTTGGTGGTAATGATCAGTTCAATAAGCCCACTTGGCTACCCAATTTTTCTTCTACTAGGTTGAAGCATTCGTTTCCAGTAAGAATTTGAATTTTTCCGTTTAACTCTGTTTTCCACAATATAGATTGGTGTATTTGGAACTCTAAATCTAAGGTTTGTGCTATCTCTTTGAAACTTGACAGAATAAAGTAGTTCTAAGTTCTCTCTCTATGATTTGTTTCCTCTTTAAGAAGCCCTAAGCAGAGCCTGGCGAAAGACACTTTGATTTGAAATAGGTTGCCAAGCTCCCAAAAAACTACTAGTTTTCTAAAATTTCAGCAAATATTTTTTCACCCAATCTTGATGATACTTGCTGGTAAATATCAGTTCAATAAGCCCACTTGGCTGAACACTTTTTATTCTACTAGGTTGAATCGTTCGTTTCCAGTAACAGTTTGAATTTTTCGGTTTCACTCTGTTTTCTCCAATATAGATAGATGTGTTTGGAACTCTAAATCAAACATGGTTTTTGCTAGCTCCTTGAAAGTTGACACAATGAAGTAGTTCTAATTTCTCTCTTTATGGTTTGTTTCCTCTTGAAGTAGGCTTAAGCAGAGACTCGCGAAAGACACTTTCATTTGAAAGGGGTTGCCAAGCTTCCAAAAAACTACTAGTTTACTGAAATGTCCGCAAATATTTTTTCACCCAATGTTGTTGATACTTGGTGATAATGATCAGTTCAAAAACTCCCTTGGCTGCCCTGTATTCATTCTACTAGGTTGAAGCGTTCGTTTCCAGTAACAGTTTGAATTTTTCGGTTTCACTTATCTCCTATATAGATAGATGTGTTTGGAATTCTAAATCAAACACGGTTTGTGCTAGCTCATTGAAACTTGACACAATATAATAGTTCTATCTCTGTGGTTTTTTATCTCCTGAAGTAGCCCTAAGCTGAGACTGGCGAAAGACACTTTAATTTGAAAGGGGTTGCCAAGCTTCCAAAAAACTACTAGTTTTCTGAAATATCAGCAAATAATTTTTCACCCAAATCTGATGATACGTGGTGGTAATGATCAGTACAGTAAGCCAATGGGCTACCCAATTTTCATTCTACTAGGTTGAAGCGTTCGTTTCCAGTAACACTTTGAATTTTTCAATTTCACTCTGTTTTCTCCTATATAGATAGATGTGTTTGGAACTCTAAATCAAACACGATTTGGGCTAGCTCCTTGAAACTTGACACAATAAAGTAGTTCTAAGTTCTCTCTCTATGGTTTGTTTCCTCTTGAAGAAGCCCTAAGCAGAGACTGGCGAAGGACACTTTGATTTGAAATAGGTTGCCAAGCTTCCAAAAAACTACTTGTTTTCTGAAATTTCAGCAAATATTTTTTCACCCAATCATGATGATACTTGCTGGTAAAGATCAGTTCAATAAGCCCACTTGGCTGCCCAATTTTTATTCTACTAGGTTGAAGCGTTCGTTTCCAGTAACACTTTGAATTTTTCAATTTCACTCTGTTTTCTCCTATATATATAGATGTGTTTGGAACTCTAAATCAAACACTATTTGGTCTAGCTCCTTGAAACTTGACAGAATAAGGTAGTTCCAAGTTCTATCTCTATGGTTTGTTTCCTCTTGAAGTAGTCTTAAGCAGAGACTCACGAAAGACACTTTCATTTGAAACGGGTTTCCAAGGTTCCAAAAAACTTATATTTTTCTGAAATCTCCTCAAATAATTTTTCACCCAATCTGATGACACTTGGTGGTAATGATCAGTTCAATAACCCCACTTGGCTGCCCAATTTTCATTCTACTAGGTTGAAGCGTTCGTTTCCAGTAACACTTTGAATTTTTCAATTTCACTCTGTTTCTCCTATATAAATAGATGTGTTTGGAACTCTAAATCAAACACCGTTTGTGCTAGCTCCTTGAAACTTGACACAATAAAGTAGTTCTAAGTTCTATCTCTATGGTTTGTTTCCTCTTGAAGTAGTCTTAAGCAGAGACTCGGGAAAGACACTTTCATTTGAAAGGGGTTGCCAAGCTTCCAAATAAGTAATACTTTTCTGAAATCTCCTCCAATAATTTTTCACCCAATCTGATGATACTTGGTGGTAATGATCAGTTCAATAAGCCCACTTGGCTGCCCAATTCTCATTCTACTAGGTTGAAACGTTCGTTTCCAGTAACACTTTGAATTTTTCAATTCCAATCTGTTTTGCACAATATAGATAGTTGTATTTGGAACTCTAAATCTAACACGGTTTGTGCTAGCTCTTTAAAACTTGATACAATAAAGTAGTTCTAACTTCTATCTCTATGGTTTGGTTCCTGTTGAATTTGCCCTAAGCAGACACTGGCAAAAGACACTTTCATTTGAAATGGGTGGCCAAGACTCCAAAAAACTAATAGTTTTCTAAATCACAGCAAAGTATTTCACCCAATCAGGATGATACTTGGTGGTAATGATCAGTTCAAGAAGCCCACTTGGCTGCCCAATTTTCATTCTACTAGGTTGAAGCGTTCGTTTCCAATAACACTTTGAATTTTTCAATTACACTCTCTTTTCTCCTACAAAGATAGATGTGTTTGGAACTCTAAATCAAACATGGTTTGTGGTACCTCCTTGAAACTTGACACAATAATGTAGTTCTACGGTCTCTCTCTATGCTTTGTTTACTCTTGAAGTAGCTCTAAGCAGACTCTGGTGAAAGACACTTTCATTCGAAACGGGTTGCCAAGCTTCCAAAAAACTACTAGTTTTCTGAAATCTACACAAATATTTTTTCACCCAATCTTGATGATACTTGGTGGTAATGATCAGTTGAAGATGCCCACTTGGCTGCCCAATTTTCATTCTACTAGGTTGAAGCATTCGTTTCCTGTAACTGTTTGAATTTTTCCTTTTAACTCTGTTTTCCACAATATAGATTGAGGTTTTGGAACTCTAAATCTAAGAAGGTTTGTGCTATCTCTTTGAAACTTGACACAATAAAGTAGATCTACCTTCTATCTCTATGGTTTGTTTCTTCTTGAAGTAGCCCTAAGCAGACACTGGCGAAAGACATTTTCATTTGAAAGGGGTTGCCAAGATTCCAAAAAACTACTAGTTTTCTGAAATCTACGCAAATATTTTTTCACCCAATCTTGATGATACTTGGTGGTAATGATCAGTTCAATAAGCCCACTTGGCTGCCCAATTTTTATTCTACTAAGTTGAAGCGTTCGTTTCCGGTAAGAGTTTGAATTTTTCGGTTTAACTCTGTTTTCCACAATATAGATTGGTGTATTTGGAACTCTATATCTAAGGTTTGTGCTATCTCTTTGAAACTTGACAGAATAAAGTAGTTCTAAGTTCTCTCTCTATGGTTTGTTTCCTCTTGAAGAAGCCCTAAGCAGAGACTGGCGAAAGACACTTTGATTTGAAATAGGTTGCCAAGGTCCCAAAAAACTACTAGTTTTTTGAAATTTCAACAAATATTTTTTTACCCAATCTTGATGATACTTGCTGGTAAAGATCAGTTCAAAAAGCCCACTTGGCTGCCCATTTTTCATTCTACTAGGTTGAAGCATTCGTTTCCAGTAACAGTTTGAATTTTTCGGTTTCACTCTGTTTTCTCCTATATAGATAGATGTGTTTGGAACTCTAAATCAAACATGGTTTGTGCTAGCTCCTTGAAACTTGACACAATGAAGTAGTTCTAGTTCTATCTCTATGGTTTGTTTCCTCTTGAAGTAGCCCTAAGCAGACACTGGCAAAAGACACTTTCATTTGAAAGGGCTTGCCAAGCTTTCAAAAAACTAATATTTTCTGAAATCTCCTCAAATAATTTTTTACCCAATCTGATGATACTTTGTGGTAATGACCAGTTCAATAAGCCCACTTGGCTGCCCAATTTTCATTCTACTATGTTGAAGCGTTCGTTTCCAGTAACACTTTGAATTTTTCAATTTCACTCTGTTTTCTCCTATATAGATAGATGTGTTTGGAACCCTAAATCAAACACCGTTTGTGCTAGCTCCTTGAAACTTGACACAATAAAGTAGTTCTAAGTTCTCTCTCCATGGTTTGTTTCCTCTTGAAGTAGCCATAAGCAGAGACTTTAAAAAGACACTTTCATTTGAAAGGGGTTGCCAAGCTTCCAAAAAACTACTAGTTTTCTGAAATCTCAGCAAATATTTTTTCACCCAATCTTGATGACACTTGGTGGTAATGATCAGTTCAAGAAGCCCACTTGGCTGCCCAATTTTCATTCTACTAGGTTGCAGCTTTTGTTTCCAGGAGCATTTGAATTTTTCGGTTTCACTCTGTTTTCCACAATTCGGATAGGTGTATTTGGAACTCTGAAACTAAGACAGGTTTTGCTAGCTCTTTGAAACTTGACACAATAAAGTAGTTCTAAGTTATATCTCTATAGTTTGTTTCCTCTTGAAGTAGCCCTAAGCAGAAAGTGGCAAAAGACACTTTCATTTGAAAGGGGTTGCCAATCTTCCAAAGAACTACAAGTTTTCTGAAATATCAGCAAATAATTTTTCACCCAATCTGATGATCCGTGGTGGTAATGATCAGTTCAGTAAGCCCACTTGGCTGCCAAATTTTCATTCTACTAGGTTGAAGCGTTCGTTTCCAGTAACACTTAGAATTTTTGAATTTCACTCTGTTTTCTCCTGTATAGATAGATGTGTTTGGAACTCTAAATCAAACATGGTTTGTGCTAGCTCCTTGAAACTTGACACAATGAAGTAGTTCTAAGAACTCTCTTTATGGTTTGTTTCCTCTTGAAGTATTCCTAAGCAGACACTGGCGAAAGACACTTTCATTTGAAAGGGCTTGCCAAGCTTCCAAAAAACTACTAGTTTTCTGAAATCTGAGCAAATATTTTTTCACCCAATCTTGATGATACTTGGTGTTAATGATCAGTTCAATAAGCCCACTTGGCTTTTCAATTTTCCTTCTACTAGGTTGAAACGTTCGTTTCAAGTAACAGTTTGAATTTTTCGGTTTAACTCTGTTTTCCACAATATAGATAGGTGTATTTAGAACTCTAAATCTAAGACGGTTTGTGCTAGCTCTGTAAAACTTGACACTATAAAGTAGTTCTAACTTCTATCTCTATGGTTTGTTTCCTCTTGAGGTAGCCCTAAGCAGAGACTGGCGAAAGACACTTTCATTTGAAAAAGGTGCCAAGCTTCCAAAAAACTACTAGTTTTCTGAAATCTCAGCAAATATTTTTTCACCCAATCTTGATGATACTTGTTGGTAATGATCAGTTCAATAAGCCCACTTGGCTGCCCAATTTTCATTCTACTAGGTTGAAGCGTTTGTGTCCACTAACACTTTGAAATTTTCAATTTCACTCTGTTTTTTCCTATATAGATAGGTGTGTTTGGAACTCCAAATCAAACACGGTTTGTGTTGGCTCCTTGAAACATGACACAATAAAGTAGTTCTAAGTTCTCTCTCTATGGTTTGTTTCTTCTTTAAGTAGCCCTAAGCAGAGACCGGCGAAAGACACTATCATTTGAAAGGGGTTGCCAAGCTTCCAAAAAACTACTAGTTTTCTGAAATCTCAGCAAATATTTTTTGACCCAATCTTGATGATACTTGGTGGTAATGATAAGTTCAGTAAGGCCACTTGGCTGCCAATTTTCATTTTACTAGGTTGAAGTGTTCGTTTCCAGTAACAGTTTGAATATTCCGGTTTACCTCTGTTTTCCCCAATATAGATAGTTGTATTTGGAACTCTGAATCTAAGACGGTTTGTGCTAGCTTTTTAAAACTTGACAAAATAAGGTAGTTCTAACTTCTATCTCTATGGTTTGTTTCCTCTTGAAGTAGCTCTAAGCAGACACTGGCGAAAGACACTTTCATTTCAAAGGGATTGCCATCTTCCAGAAAACTACTAGTTTTCTGAAATCTAAGCAAATATTTTTTCACCCAATGTTGATGATTCTTGGTGGTAGTATTCAGTTCAAAAAGCCCACTTGGCTGCCCTATATTCATTCTACTAGGTTGAAGCGTTTGTTTCCAGTAACAGTTTGAATTTTTCGGTTTCACTCCGTTTTCTACTATATAGATAGATGTGTTTGGAATTCTAAATCAAACACGGTTTATGCTAGCTTTTGAAACTTGACACAATTAAGTAGTTCTAAGTTCTATCTCTATGGTTTGTATTCTCCTGAAGTAGCCCTAAGCAGAGACTGGCAAAAGACACTTTCATTTGAAAGGGGTTGCCAAGCTTCCAAATAACTACTAGTTTTCTGAAATATCAGCAAATAATTTTTCACCCAATCTGATGATACATGGTGGTAATGATCAGTTCCATAAGCCAACTTGGCTGCCCAATTTTCATTCTACTAGGATGAAGCATTCGGTTCCAGTAACACTTTGAATTTTTCAATTTCACTTTGTTTTCTCCTATATAGATAGATATGTTTGGAACTCTAAATCAAACACGGTTTGTGCTAGCTCATTGAAACTTGACACAATAAAGTAGTTCTAAGTTCTCTCTCTATGGTTTGTTTCCTCTTGAAGTAGCACTTAGAAGAAACTGGCGAAAGACACTTTCATTTGAAAGGGGTTGCCAAGCTTCCAAAAAACTAGTAGTTTTCTGAAATCTCAGCAAATATTTTTTCACCCAATCTTGATGATACTTGGTGGTAATGATCAGTTCAATAAGCCCACTTGGCTTCCCAATTTTACTTCTACTAGGTTGAAACGTTCGTTTCCAGTAACAGTTTGAATTTTTCGGTTTAACTCTGTTTTCCACAATATAGATAGGTGTATTTAGAACTCTAAATCTAAGACGGTTTGTACTAGCTCTTTAAAACTTGACACTATAAAGTAGTTCTAACTTCTATCTCTATGGTTTGTTTCCTCTTGAAGTAGCCCTAAGCAGAGCCTGCGAAAGACACTTTCATTTGAAAAAGGTGCCAAGCTTCCAAAAAACTACTAGTTTTCTGAAAATTCAGCAAATATTTTTTCACCCAATCTTGATGATACTTGGTGGTAATGATCAGTTCAATAAGCCCACTTGGCTGCTCAATTTTCATTCTACTAGGTTGAAGCGTTTGTGTCCAGTAACACTTTGAATTTTTTAATTTCACTCTGTTTTCTCCTATATAGATAGATGTGTTTGGAACTCTAAATCAAACATGGTTTGTGCTAGCTTTTTGAACCTTGACACAATAAAGTAGTACCAAGTTTTATCTCTATGGTTTGTTTCTTCTTGAAGTTGGCTTAAGCAGAGACTGGCGAAAGACACTTTCATTTGAAAAGGATTGCCAAGCTTCCAAAATCTACTAGTTTTCTAAAATCTCAGCAAATATATTTTCACCCAGTCTTGATGATACTTGGTGGTATTGATCAGTTCAATAAGCCAACCTGGCTGCCCAATTTTTATTCTACTAGGTTGAAGCGTTCGTTTCCACCACCGTTTGAATTTTTCGGTTTAACTCTGTTTTCCACAATATCGATAGGTGTATTTGGAACGCTAAATCTAAGACGGTTTGTGCTAGCTCCTTGAAACTTGACACAACAAAGTAGTTCTAAGTTCTATCTCTATTTTTTGTTTTGTCTTGAAGTAGCCTTAAGCCGAGACTGGCAAAAGACACTTTCATTTGAAAGGGGTTACCAAGCTTCCAATAAAATACTAGTTTTCTGAAATCTCAGCAATTATTTTCTCACCCAATCTTGATGATAGTTGGTGGTAATGATCAGTTCAATAAGCCCACTTGGATGCCCAATTTTCATTCTAGTAGGTTGAAGTGTTCGTTTCCAGGAACACTTTGAATTTTTTGGTTTAACTCTGTTTTCCACAATATCAATAGGTGTATTTGGAACTCTATATCTAAGGTTTGTGCTATCTCTTTGAAACTTGACAGAATAAAGTAGTTCTAAGTTCTCTCTCTATGGTTTGTTTCCTCTTGAAGAAGCCCTAAGCAGAGACTGGCGAAAGACACTTTGATTTGAAATAGGTTGCCAAGGTCCCAAAAAACTACTAGTTTTTTGAAATTTCAACAAATATTTTTTCACCCAATCTTGATGATACTTGCTGGTAAAGATCAGATCAAAAAGCCCACTTGGCTGCCCATTTTTCATTCTACTAGGTTGAAGCATTCGTTTCCAGTAACAGTTTGAATTTTTCGATTTCACTCTGTTTTCTCCTATATAGATAGATGTGTTTGGAACTCTAAATCAAACATGGTTTGTGCTAGCTCCTTGAAACTTGACACAATGAAGTAGTTCTAGTTCTATCTCTATGGTTTGTTTCCTCTTGAAGTAGGCTTAAGCAGAGACTTGCGAAAGACACTTTCATTTGAAAGGGGTTGCCAAGCTTTCCAAAAACTAATATTTTCTGAAATCTCCTCAAATAATTTTTTACCCAATTTGATGATACTTTGTGGTAATGACCAGTTCAATATGCCCACTTGGCTGCCCAATTTTCATTCTACTAGGTTGAAGCGTTCGTTTCCAGTAACACTTAGAATTTTGGAATTTCACTCTGTTTTCTCCTATATAGATAGATGTGTTTGGAACTCTAAATCAAACATGGTTTGTGCTAGCTCCTTGAAACTTGACACAATGAAGTAGTTCTAAGAACTCTCTTTATGGTTTGTTTCCTCTTGAAGTATTCCTAAGCAGACACTGGCGAAAGACACTTTCATTTGAAAGGGCTTGCCAAGCTTCCAAAAAACTACTAGTTTTCTGAAATCTGAGCAAATATTTTTTCACCCAATCTTGATGATACTTGGTGTTAATGATCAGTTCAATAAGCCCACTTGGCTTTTCAATTTTCCTTCTACTAGGTTGAAACGTTCGTTTCAAGTAACAGTTTGAATTTTTCGGTTTAACTCTGTTTTCCACAATATAGATAGGTGTATTTAGAACTCTAAATCTAAGACGGTTTGTGCTAGCTCTTTAAAACTTGACACTATAAAGTAGTTCTAACTTCTATCTCTATGGTTTGTTTCCTCTTGAGGTAGCCCTAAGCAGAGAATGGCGAAAGACACTTTCATTTGAAAAAGGTGCCTTCTCCTATATAGATAGATATATTTAGAATTCTAAATAAAACGGATTGTGCTAGCTATTTGAAACTTGTCACAATAAAGTAGTTCTAAGTTCTATCTTTATGGTTTATTTCCTCTTGAAGTAGCCCTAAGCAGAGACTGGCGAAAGACACTTTTATTTGAAAAAAGTTGCCAAGCTTCCAAAATACAACTAGTTTTCTGAAATCTCAGCAAATATTTTTTCACCCAATCTTGATGATTCTGGGTGGTAATGATCAGTTCAATAATCCCACTGGGCTCCCCAATTTTCATTCTACTAGGGTGAAGCGTTCGTTTGCAGTAACACTTTGATTTTTTCAATTTCACACTGTTTTCTCCTTTATACATAGATGTGTTTGGAACTCTAAATCAAACATGGTTTGTGCCTGCTCCTTCAAACTTGACACAATAAAGTAGTTCTAAGTTCTATCTCTATGGTTTGTTTCCTCTTGAAGTAGGCTTAAGCAGAGACTGGCGAAAGACACTTTCATTAGAAAGGGGTTGCCAAGCTTCCAAAAAACTACTAGTTTTCTGAAATATCAGCAAATATTTTTTCACCCAATCTTGATGACTATTGGTGGTAATGATCAGTTCAATAATCCCACTTGGCTGTCCTATTTTCATTCTAGTAGTTTGAAGCGTTCGTTTCCACTAACAGTTTGAATTTTTCGGTTTCACTCTGTTTTCTCCTATAAGATAGATGTGTTTGGAATTCTAAATCAAACACGGTTTGTCCTAGCTCTTTGAAACTTGACCCAATAAAGTAGTTCTAAGTTCTATCTCTATCGTTTGTTTTCTTTTGAAGTAGCCCTAAGCAGACACTGGCGAAAGACACTTTCATTTGAAAGGGGTTGCCAAGCTTACAAAAAACGACTAGTTTTCTGAAATCTCAGCAAATACTTTTTCACCCAATCTTGATGATACTTGGTGGTAATGATCAGTTCAATAAGCCCACTTGGCTGCCCAATTTTTATTCAACTAAGTAGAAGCGTTCGTTTCAAGTAACAGTTTGAATTTTTCGATTTCACTCTGTTTTCTCCTATATAGAGAGATATGTTTGGAACTCTAAATCAAACATGGTTTGTTCTACCTCCTTGAAACTTGACACAATAAAGCAGTTCTAAGTTCTATCTCTATGGTTTTTATCCTCTTGAAGTAGCCCTAAGCAGACACTGGCGAAAGACACTTTCATTTGAAAGGAGTTGCCAAGCTTGCAAAAAACTACTAGTTTACTGAAATTTCAGCAAATATTTTTTCACCCAATCTTGATGATACTTGGTGGTAATGATCACATCAATAAGCCCACTGGGATGCCCAATTTTCATTCTACTAGTTTGAAACGATCGTTTCCAATAACAGTTTGAATTTTTCGGTTTCGCTCCGTTTTCTCCTATATAGATGGATGTGTTTGGAATTCAAAATCAAACGGATTGTGCTAGCTATTTGAAACTTGACAAAATAAAGTAGTTCTAAGTTTTATCTCTATGGTTTGTTTCCTCTGGTAGTAGCCCTAGCAGAGACTGGCGAAAGGCACTTTCATTTGAAAGGGGATGCCAAGCTTCCAAAAAACTTCTAGTTTTCTGAAATCTCAGCAAATATTTTTTCACCCAATCTTGATGATACTTGGTGGTAATGATCAATTCAATTAGCCCACTCGGCTGCCCAATTTTCATTCAACTAGGTTTAAAGGTTCATTTCCAGTAACAGTTTGAATTTTTCGGTTATACTCTGTTTTCTCCTATATAGATAGATGTGTTTAGAACTCTAAATCAAACACGGTTTGTGCTAGCTCCTTGAAACTTGACACAATAAAGTAGTTCTAAGTTCTCTCTCTATGGTTCGTTTTCTCTTGAAGTAGCCCTAAGCAGAGACTGGCGAAAGGCACTTTCATTTGAAAGGGGATGCCAAGCTTCCAAAACCTACTAGTTTTCTGAAATCTACAGAAATATTTTTTCACCCAAACTTGATGATACTTGGTGGTAATGATCAGTAAAATAATCTCACATGGCTCCCCAATTTTCATTCTACTAGGTTGAAGCGTTCGTTTCCAGTAACACTTTGAATTTTTTAATTTCACTCAGTTTTCTCGTATATAGATAGATGTGTTTGGAACTCTAAATCAAACATGGTTTGTGCTAGCTCCTTGAAACTTGACACAATAATGTACTTCTAAGTTCTCTCTCTATGGGTCGTTTCCTCATGAAGTAGCCCTAAGCAGAGACTGGCGAAAGACACTTTCATTTTAAAGGTTTTGCCAAGCTTCCAAAAAAGTACTAATTTTCTGAAATCTACGCAAATATATTTTCACCTAATCTTGATGATATGTGGTGGTAATTATCAGTTCAATAATCCCACTTAGCTACCCAATTTTTATTCTACTAAATTGAAGCGTTCGTTTCCAGTAACCGTTTGAATTTTTCGGTTTCACTCTGTTTTCTCCTATATACATAGATGTGTTTGGAACTCTAAATCAAACATGGTTTGTGCTAGCTCCTTGAAACTTGACACAATAAAGTAGTTCTATGTTCTATCTCTATGGTTTGTTTCCTCTTGAAGTAGGCTTAAGCAGTGACTGGCAAAAGACACTTTCATTAGAAAGGGGTTGCCAAGCCTCCAAAAAACTACTAGTTTTCTGAAATCTCAGCAAATATTTTTTCACCCAATCTTGATGACCCTTGGTGGTAATGATCAGTTCAATAAGCCCACTTGGCTGCCCAATTTTCATTCTACTAGGTGGAAGCGTTAGTTTCCAGTTACAGTTTGAATTTTTCAGTTTAACTCTGTTTTCCACAATATCGATAGGTGTATTTGGAACTCTAAATCTAAGAAGGTTTGAGCTAGCTCTTTGAATCTTGACACAATAAAGTAGTTCTAACTTCTATCTCTATGGTTTGTTTCCTCTTGAAGTAGCCCTAAGTAGACACTAGCAAAAGACACATTAATATGAAAGGGGTTGTCAAGCTTCCAAACAACTACTAGTTTATTAAATCTCAGCAAATATTTTTTCATCCAATCTTGATGATACTTGGTGGTAATGATCAGTTCAATAAGCCCACTTGGCTCCCCAATTTTCATTCTACTAGGTTGAAGCGTTCGCTTCCAGTAAGACATGAAATTTAATTTCATTTTGTTTTTTCCTATATAGATAGATGTGTTTGGAACACTAAATCAAACACGGTTTGTGCCAGCTTTTTGAAACTTGAATCAATAAAGTAGTTCTAAGTTCTCTCTCTATGGGTTGTTTCCTCTTGAAGTAGCCCTAAGCAGACCCTGGCGAAAGATACTTTGATTTGAAAAGGGTTGCCAAGCTTCCAAAAAACTTATAGTTTTCTGAAATCTCAGCAAATATTTTTTCACCCAATCTTGACGATACTTGGTGGTAATGATCAGAGCAGTAAACCCACTTGGCTGCCCAATTTTCATTTAACTAGGTTGAAGCGTCCGTTTCCAGTAACAGTTTGAATTTTTCAGTTTCACTCTGCTTTCTCCTATATAGATAAGTGTGTTTGGAACTCTAAATCAAACATGGTTTGTGCTAGCTCCTTGAAACTTCAAACAGTAAAGTAGTTCTAAGTTCTATCTTTATGGGTTCTTTCCTCTTGAATTAGGCTTAAGCAGAGACTGGCGAAAGACACTTTCATTTGAAAGGGGTTGCCAAGCTTCCAAAATCTAATAGTTTCTGAAATCTCAAAAACATTTTTTCAGCCAATCTTGATGATACTTGGTGGTAATGAGCAGTTCATTAAGCCCACTTGGCTGCCCAATTTTCATTCTACTAGGTTGAAGCTTCTGTTGCCAGTAACACTTTGAATTTTTCAATTTCACTCAGTTTTCTCCTATGTAGATAGACTTTTTTGGAACTCTAAATCAAACACGGTTGTTGCTAGCTCCTTGAAACATGACACAATAAAGTAGTTCTAAGTTCTCTCTCTATGGTTGTTTTCCTTTTGAAGTAGATCTAAGCAGAGACTGGCGAAATACACTTTCATTTGAAGGGGTTTGCCAAGTTTCCAAAAAACGAATAGTTTTCTGAAATCTCAGCAAATATTTTTTCACCCAATCTTGATGATACTTGGTGGTAATGATCAGTTCAATAAGCCCACTTGGCTCCCAAAATTTCATTCTACTAGGTTGAAGCGCTTGTTTCCAGTAACACTTTGAATTTTTCAATTTCACTCTGTTTTTTCTATATAGATAGATGTGTTTGGAACTCTAAATCAAACACGGTTTGTGCTAGCTCCTTGAAACATGACACAATAAAGTAGTTCTAAGTTCTCTCTCTATGGGTTGTTTCCTCTTGAAGTAGCCGCTACTAAGCCGAGACTGGGGAAAGACACTTTCATTTGAAAGGAGTTGCCAAGCTTCCAAAAAACTACTAGTTTTCTGAAATCTCAGCAAATATTTTTTCACCCAATCTTGATGATATTGGTGGTAATGATCAGTTCAATAAGCCGACTTGGCTGCCCAATTTTCATTCTACTAGGTTGAAGTGTTCGTTTCCAGTAACAGTTTGAATTTTTCGGTTTCATTCTCTTTTCTCCTATATAGATAGATATGTTTGGAACTCCAAATCAAACATGGTTTGTGCTAGCTCCTTGAAACTTGACACAATAAAGTAGTTCTACATTCTATCTCTATGGTTTGTTTTTTCCTGAAGTAGGCTTAAGCTGAGACGGGCGAAAGACACTTTCATTTGAAAATGGTTGCCAAGCTTCCAAAAATCTACTAGTTTTCTGAAATCTCTGCAAATATTTTTTCACCAAATCGTGATGAAACTTTGTGGTAATGATAAGTTCAATAAGCCCACTTGGCTTGGAAATTTTCATTCTACTAGGTTGAAGCGTTCGTTTCCAGTAACAGTTTGAATTTTTCGGTTTAACTCTGTTTTCACAATATCGATAGGTGTATTTGGAACTCTAAATCTAAGACGGTTTGTGCTGGCTCATTGAAACTTAACACAATGAAGTAGTTCTAGCTTCTATCTCTATGGTTTGTTTCCTCTGGAAGTAGCCCTAAGCAGAGACTGGCGAAAGACACTTTCATTTGAAAGGGGTTGCCAAGCTTCCAAAAAACTACTAGTTTTCTGAAATCTCAGCAAATATTTTTTCACCCAATCTTGATGATCCTGGGTGGTAATGATCAGTTCAATAAGCCCACATGGCTCCCCAATTTTCATTCTGATACGTTGAAGCGTTCGTTTCCAGTAACACTTTGAATTTTTTAATTTCACTCTGTTTTATCCTATATAGATATATGGTTTTGGAACAATAGATCAAACACGGTTTGTGCTACCTACTTGAAACATGACTCAATTAAGTAGTCCTAAGTTCTCTCTCTATGGGTTGTTTCCTCTTGAAGTAGCCCTAAGCAGACCCTGGCGAAAGACACTTTCATTTGAAAAGGGTTGCCAAGCTTCCAAAAAACTAATAGTTTTCTGAAATCTCAGAAAGTATTTTTTCACCCAATCTTGACGATACTTGGTGGTAATGATCAGTTCAGTAAGCCCACTTGGCTGCCCCATTTTCATTCTACTAGGTTGAAGCGTTCTTGTCCAGTAACAGTTTGAATTTTTCAATTTCACTCTGTTTTCTCCTATATAGATAGATGTGTTTGGAACTCTAAATCAAACATGGTTTGTGCTACCTCCTTGAAACTTGACGCAATGAAGTAATTCTAACTTCTATCTCTATGGTTTGTTTCCTCTTGAAGTAGCCCTAAGCAGAGACTGGCGAAAGACACTTTCATTTGAAAGGGATTGCCAATCTTCTAAAAATCTACTAGTTTTCTGATATATCAGCAAACATTTTTTCACCCAATCTTGATGATACTTGGTGGTAATGATCAGTTCAGTAAGCCCACTTGGCTGCCCAATTTTCATTCTACTAGGTTGAAGAGTTCGTGTCCAGTAACACTTTGAATTTTTCAATTTCACTCAGTTTTCTCCTATGTAGATAGACAGGTTTGGAACTCTAAATCAAACATGGTTGTTGCTAGCTCCTTGAAACATGACACAATCAAGTAGTTCTAGCTTCTATCTCTATGGTTTGTTTCCTCTTGAAGTAGCGCTAAGGAGACACTGGCGAAAGACACTTTCATTTGAAAGGGGTTGCCAAGCTTCCAAAAAACTACTAGTTTTCTGAAATATCAGCAAATATTTTTTCACCCGATCTTGATGATACTTGGTGGTAATGATCAGTTCAATAAGCCCACTTGGCTGCCCAATTTTCACTCCACTACGTTGAAGCATTCGTTTCCAGTAACAGTTTGAATTTTTCGGTTTAACTCTGTTTTCCACAATATAGATATGTGTATTAGAAACTCTAAATCTAAGACGGTTTGTGCTAGCTCCTTGAAACTTGACACAATTAAGTAGTTCTAAGTTCTCTCTCTATGGTTTGTTTCCTCTTGAAGTATCCCTAAGCAGAGACTGGCGAAAGACACTTTCATTTGAAAGGGGTTGCCAAGCTTCCAAAAAACTACTAGTTTTCTGAAATCTCACCTGTATTTTTTCACCAAATATTGATGATACGTGGTGGTTATGATCAGTTCAGTAAGCCCAGTTGGCTCCCCAATTTTCATTCTTCTAGGTTGAAGCTTTCGTTTCCAGTAACAGTTTGAATTTTTCAATTTCACTCTGTTTTTCACAATATAGATAGGTGTATTTGGAACTCTAAATCTAAGACGGTTTGTGCTAGCTCTTTAAAACTTGACACAATAAATTAGTTCTAACTTCCGTCTCTATGGTTTGTTTCCTCTTGAAGTAGCCCTAAGCAGACACTGCCGAAAGACACTTTCATTTGAAAGGGGTTGCCAAGCTTCCAAAATACTAATATTTTTCTGAAATCTCAGCAAATAATTTTTCACAAAATCTGATGATACATGGTGGTAACGATAAGGTCAACAAGCCAACTTGGCTGCCCAATTTTCATTCTACTAGGTTGAAGCGTTCGTTTCCAGTAACACTTTAAATTTTTCAATTTCACTCTGTTTTCTCCTATATAGAGAGATGTGTTTGTAACTCTAAAACAAACACGGGTTGTTCCAACTCCTTGAATCTTGACACAATAAAGTAGTTCTAAGTTCTATCTCTGTTTTGTTTCCTCCAGTAGTAGCCCTAAGCAGAGACTTGGGAAAGACACTTTCATTATAAAGGGGTTGCCAAGCTTCCAAAAAACTACTAGTTTTCAGAAATCTCAGCAAATATTTTTTCACCCAATCATGATGATACTTGGTGGTAATGATCAGTTCAGTAAGCCCACGTGGCTCCCCAATTTTCATTTTACTAGGTTGAAGCTTTCGTTTCCAGTAACAGTTTGAATTTTTCGGTTTAACTCTGTTTTCTCCTATATAGATAGATGTGTTCGGAATTCTAAATCAAAAACGGTTTGTGCTAGCTCCTTGAAACTTGACACAATAAAGTCGTTATATGTTCTCTCTCTATGCTTTGTTTACTCTTGAAGTAGCCCTAAGCAGAGACTGGAGAAAGACACTTTCATTTGAAAGGGGTTGCAAGCTTCCAAAAAAATACTAGTTTTCTGAAATCTCAGCAAATATTTTTTCACCGAATCTTGATGATACTTGGTGGTAATGATCAGTTCAATAAGGCCACTTGGCTGCCCAATTTTAATTCTACTATGTTGAAGCATTCATTTCCAGTAACAGTTTGAATTTCTCGGTTTAACTCTGTTTTCCACAATATAGATAAGTGTATTTAAAACTCTAAATCTAAGACGGTTTGTGTTACCTCTTTAAAACTTGACACAATAAAGTAGTTCTAACTTATATCTCTATGGTTTGTTTCCTCTTGATGTAGCCCTAAGCAGACACTGGCGAAAGACACTTTCATTTGAAAAAGGTTGCCAAGCTTCCAAAAATCTTATCATTTTCTGAAATCTCAGCAAATATTTTTTCACCCAATCTTGATGATACTTGGTGTTAGTGATCAGTTCAATAAGCTCACTAGGCTGCCCAATTTTCATTTTATCAGGTTGAAGCGTTCGTTTCCAATAACAGTTTGAATTTTTCAATTTCACTCTGTTTTCTCCTTTACAGATACATGTGTTTGGAACTCTAAATGAAACAGGGTGGTGCTAGCTGCTTGAAACTTGACACAATAAAGTAGTACTAAGTTCTGTCACTATGGTTTGTTTCCTGTTAAAGTAGGCTTAAGCTGAGATTGGCGAAATACACTTTCATTTGAAAGGGGTTGCCAAGCTTCCAAAAAACTACTAGTTTTCTACAATCTCAGCAAATATTTTTTAACCCAATCTTGATGATACTTGGTGGTAATGATCAGTTCAATATGCCCACTTGGCTGCCCAATTTTTATTCTACTAGGATGAAGCGTTCGTTTCCAGTATCAATTTGAATTTTTCGATTTTACTCTGTTTTCTCCTATATTGATAGATGTGTTTGGAACACTAAATCAAAAATGGTTTGTGCTAGCTCCTTGAAAGTTTACACAATAAAGTAGTTCTAAGTTCTATCTGCATGGTTTGTTTTCTCTTGAAGTAGGCTTAAGCAGAGACTGGCGAAAGACACTTTCATTTGAAAGGGGTTGCCAAGCTTCCAAAAAACTACTAGTTTTCTGAAATCTCAGCAAATATTTTTTCACCGAATCTTGATGATACTTGGTGTTAATGATCAGTTCAATAAGCCCACTTGGCTGCCCAATTTTCATTCTCCTAGGCTGAAGCGTTCGTGTCCAGTAATACTTTGAATTTTTCAATTTCACTCTGTTGTCTCCTTTATAGATAGATGTGTTTGGAACTCTAAATCAAACACGGTTTGTGCTAGCTCCTTGAAACTTGACTCAATAAAGTAGTACTAAGTTCTGTCACTATGGTTTGTTTCGGGTTGAAGTAGGCTTAAGCTGAGACTGGCGAAATACACTTTCATTTAAAAGGGGTTGCCAAGCTTCCAAAAAACTACTAGTTTTCTGAAATCTCAGCAAATATTTTTTTACCCAAACTTGATGATACTTGGTGGTAAGGATCAGCTCAATAATCCGCCTTGCCTGCCCAGGTTTATTCTGCTAGGTTGAACCATTCGTTTCCAGTAACAGTTTGAATTTTTCGGTTTCACTCTGTTTTCTCCTATATAGATAGATGTGTTTGGAACTATAAATCAAACACGGTTTGTGCTAGCTCCTTGAAACTTGACACAATAAACTAGTTCTAAGTTCTATCTCCATGGTTTGTTTTCTCTTGAAGTAGGCTAAAGCAGAGACTGGTGAAAGACACTTTCATTTGAAAGGGGTTGCAAGCTTCCAAAAAACTACTAGTTTTCTGAAATCTCAGCAAATATTTTTTCACACAATCTTGATGATACTTGGTGGTAATGATCAGTTCAATACGCCAACTTGGCTGCCAAATTTTAATTCTACTAGGTTGAAGCATTCGTTTCCAGTAACAGTTTGAATTTCTCGGTTTAACTCTGTTTTCCACAATATAGATAAGTGTATTTAAAACTCTAAATCTAAGACGGTTTGTGTTAGCTCTTTAAAACTTGACACAAAAAAGTAGTTCTAACTTATATCTCTATGGTTTGTTTTTTCTTGAGGTAGCCCTAAGCAGACACTGGCGTAAGAAACTTTCATTTGAAAGGCGTTGCCAAGCTTCCAAAAATCTTATAGTTTTCTGAAATATCAGCAAATAATTTTTCACCCTATCTTGATGATACTTGGTGGTAATAATCAGTTCAATAAGCCCAATTTGCTGCCCAATTTTTATTCTACTTGGTTGAAGCGTTCGTTTCCAGTAACAGTTTGAATTTTTCCATTTCACTCTGTTTTCTCCCATATAGATAGATGTGTTTGGAACTGTAAATCAAACATGGTTTGTTCTAGCTCCTTGAAACTTGACACAATAAAGTAGTTCTAAGTTCTATCTCTATGGTTTGTTTTTTCTTGAAGTAGGATTAAGCAGAGCCTGGCGAAAGACCCATTCGTTTGAAAGGGGTTGCAAAGCTTCCATAAAACTACTAGTTTTCTGAAATCTCAGCAAACATTTTTTCAACCAATCTTGATGATACTTGGTGGTAATGATCAGTTCAATAAGCCCACTTGGCTGCCCAATTTTCATTCTACTAGTTTGAACTGTTCGTCTCCAGTAACAGTTTGAATTTTTCAGTTTAACTGTTTTCCACAATATCGATAGGTATATTTAGAACTCTAATTCTAAGACGGTTTGTGCTAGCTCTTTGAAGCTTGACACAATAAAGTAATTCTAACTTCTATCTCTATGGTTTGTTTCTTCTTGAATTTGCCCTAAGCAGACACTGGCAAAAGACACTTCCATTTGAAAGGGGTTGCCAAGCTTCCAAAAAACTACTAGTTTTCTGAAATCTCAGCAAATATTTTTTCACCCAAACTTGATGATACTTGGTGGTAATGTTCAGTTCAATAAGCCTACTTGGCTTCCCAATTTTCATTCTACTAGTTTGAAGCGTTTGTTTCCAGTAATACTTTGAATTTTTAAATTTCACTCTGTTTTCTCCAATATAGATAGATGTGTTGGGAACTCTAAATCAAACACGGTTTGTGCTAGCACCTTGAAACTTGACACAATAAAGTAGTTATAAGTTCTATCTTTATGGTTTGTTTCCTCTTGAAGTAGCCATAAGCAGAGCCAGGCGAAAGTCACTTTCATTTGAAAGGGGTTGCCAAGCTTCCGAAGAACTACTAGTTTTCTGAAATCTCAGCAAATATTTTTTCACCCAATCTTGATGATATTGGTGGTAATGGTCAGTTCAATAAGCCCACCTGGCTCCCCAATTTTCATTCTACTAGGTTGAAGTGTTCGTTTCCAGTAACAGTGTGAATTTTTCGGCTTAACTCTGTTTTCCACAATATCGATAGGTGTATTTGGAACTTTAAATCTAAGATGGTTTGTGCTAGCTCTTTGAAACCTGACACAATAAAGTAGTTCTAACTTCTATCTCTATGGTTTGTTTTTTCTTGAAGTAGGATTAAGCAGAGACTGGCGAAAGCCACTTTCATTTGAAAGTTGTTGCCAAGCTTCCATAAAACTACTAGTTTTCTGAAATCTCAGCAAATATTTTTTCACCCAAACTTGATGATCCTGGGTGGTAATGATCAGTTCAATAAGCCCACATGGCTCCCCAATTTTCATTCTAATAGGTTGAAGCGTTCGTTTCCAGTAACACTTTGAATTTTTTAATTTCACTCTGTTTTATCCTATATAGATATATGTTTTTGGAACAATAGATCAAACACGGTTTTTGCTACCTGCTTGAAACATGACTCAATTGAGTAGTCCTAAGTTCTCTCTCTATGGGTTGTTTCCTCTTGAAGTAGCCCTAAGCAGACCCTGGCGAAAGACACTTTCATTTGAAAAGGGTTGCCAAGCTTCCAAAAAACTAATAGTTTTCTGAAATCTCAGAAAGTATTTTTTCACCCAATCTTGACATTACTTGGTGGTAATGATCAGTTCAGTAAGCCCACTTGGCTGCCCCATTTTCATTCTACTAGGTTGAAGCGTTCGTGTCCAGTAACAGTTTGAATTTTTCGGTTTAAGTCTGTTTTCCACAATATCGATAGGTGTATTTGGAACTCTAAATCTAAGAGGGTTTCTGCTACCTCTTTGAAACTTGACACAATGAATTAGTTCTAACTTTTATCTCTATGGTTTGTTTCCTCTTGAAGTAGCCCTAAGTAGACACTGGTGAAAGACACTTTTATTTGAAAGGGGTTGCCAATCTTCCAAAAAACTAACAGTTCTCTGAAATCTCAGTAAATATTGTTCACCCAATATTGACGATACTTGGTGGTAATGATCAGTTCAATACGCCCACTTTGCTTCCCAGTTTTTATTCTGCTAGGTTGAAGCATTCGTTTCCAGTTGCAGTTTGAATTTTTCGATTTAACTGTGTTTTCCACAATATAGATAGGTGTATTTAGAACTCTAAACCTAAGACGGTTTGTGCTAGCTCTTTGAAACTTGAATCAATAAATAAGTTCTAACTTCTATCTCTATGGTTTGTTCCTTCTTCAAGTAGCCCAAAGCAAACACTGGCGAAAGACACTTTCATTTGAAAGGGTTTGCCAAGCTTCCAAAAAACTACCAGTTTTCTGAAATCTACGCAAATCTTTTTTCACACAATCTTGATGATTCTTCCTGGTAATGATCAGTTCAATAAGCCCACTTGCCTGTCCGATTTTCATTCTACTAAGTTGAAGCATTCGTTTCCAGTAACACTTTGAATTTTTCAATTTCACTCTGTTTTCTCCTATATAGAGAGATGTGTTTGGAACTCTAAATCAAACACGGTTGGTGCTAGCTCCTTGAAACTTGACACAATAAAGTAGCTCTAAGTTCTCTCTCTATGGTTTGTTTCTTCTTGAAGTAGCCCTAAGCAGAAACTGTCGAAACACACTTTCATTATAAAGAGTTTTCCTAGCTTCCAAAAAACTACTACTTTTCTGAAATCTCAGTAAATATTGTTCACCCAATATTGACGATACTTGGTGGTAATGATCAGTTCAGTAAGCCCACTTGGCTGCCAATTTTCATTCTACTAGGTTGAAGTGTTCGTTTCCAGTAACAGTTTGAATTTTTTGGTTTAAATCCGTTTTCCACAATAAAGATAGATGTATTTGGAACTGTAAATCTAAGACAGTTTGTGCTAGCTTTTTGAAACTTGACAAAATAAAGTAGTTGTAACTTCTATCTCTATGGTTTGTTTCCTCTTGAAGTAGCCCTAAGCAGACACTGGCGAAAGACACTTTCATTTGAAAGGAGTTGCCAAGCTTCAAAAAAACGATTAGTTTTCTGAAATCTACGTGAATATTTTTTCACCCAATTTAATGATACTTGGTGGTAATGATCAGTTCAAGAAGCCCATAAGGCTGCCCAGTTTTCATTCTACTAGGTTGAAGCGTTCGTTTCCAGTGACAGTTTGAATTTTTTGGTTTAACTCTGTTTTCCACAATATAGATAGGTGTATTTGGAACTCTAATCTAAGATGGTTTGTGCTAGCTCTTTGAAACTTGACACAATAATGTAGTTCTATCTTCTATCTCTATGGTTTGTTTTTTCTTCAAGTAGCCCTAAGCAGACACGGCGAAAGACACTTTCATTTGAAAGGGATTGCCAAGCTTCCAAAAAACTACTAGTTTTCTGAAATCTACGCAAATATTTTTTCACCCAATCTTGATGATACTTGGTGGTAATGACCAGTTCAAGAAGCCCACTTGGCTGCCCAATTTTCATTTTACTAGGTTGAAGCGTTCGTTTCCAGTAACAGTTTGAATTTTTAAATTTCACTCTGTTTTCTCCTATATAGATAGATGTGTTTGGAACTCTAAAGCAAACATGGTTGGGCTAGCTCCTTGAAACTTGACACAATAAAGTAGTTCTAAGTTCTCTCTCTATGGTTTGTTTCCTCTTGACGTAGCACTAAGCAGAGACTGGCGAAAGACACTTTCATTTGAAAGGGCTTGCCAAGCTTGCAAAAAACTACTTGTTTTCTGAAATCTCAGCAAATATTTTTTCACCCAATCCTGATGATGCTTGGTGGAAACGATGAGTTCAATAAGCCCACTTGGCTTCGCAATTTTTATTCTACTAGGTTGAAGCGTTCGTTTCCAGTAACAGTTGGAATTTTTCGGTTTAATTCTGTTTTCCTCAATATAGATAGGTGTATCTCTAACTGTATATGTAAGACGGTTTGTGCTAGCTTTTTGAAACTATACACAATAAAGTAGTTCTAACTTCTATCTCTATGGTTTCTTTCCTCTCAAGTAGCCCTAAGCAGACACTGGCGAAAGACACTTTCATTTGAAAGGGATTGCCAAGCTTCCAAAAAACTACTAGTTTTCTGAAATCTACGCAAATATTTTTTTCACCCAATCTTGATGATACTTGGTGGTAATGACCAGTTCAAGAAGCCCACTTGGCTGCCCAATTTTCATTCTACTAGGTTGAAGCGTTCGTTTCGAGTAACAGTTTGAATTTTTCAATTTCACTCTGTTTTCTCCTATATAGATAGATGTGTTTGGAACTCTAAATCAAACATGGTTGGGCTAGCTCCTTGAAACTTGACACAATAAAGTAGTTCTAAGTTCTCTCTCTATGGTTTGTTTTCTCTTGACGTAGCACTAAGCCGAGACTGGCGAAAGACACTTTCATTTGAAAGGGCTTGCCAAGCTTGAAAAAACTACTTGTTTTCTGAAATCTCAGCAAATATTTTTTCACCCAATCCTGATGATGCTTGGTGGAAACGATGAGTTCAATAAGCCCACTTGGCTTCGCAATTTTCATTCTACTAGGTTGAAGCGTTCGTTTCCAGTAACATTTGGAATTTTTCGGTTTAATTCTGTTTTCCTCAATATAGATAGGTGCATTTCTAACTGTATATCTAAGACGGTTTGTGCTAGCTTTTTGAAACTATACACAATAAAGTAGTTCTAACTTCTATCTCTATGGTTTGTTTCCTCTTGAAGTAGCCCTAAGAAGACCCTGTCGAAAGACACTTTCATTTGAAAGGGGTTGCCAAGCTTCCAAAAAACTATTAGATTTCTGAAATCTACGTGAATATTTTTTCACCCAATTTAATGATACTTGGTGGTATTGATCAGTTCAATAAGCCCACTTGGCTGCCCTATTTTCATTGTACTAGGTTGAATCGTTCGTTTCCAGTAACAGTTTGAATTTTTTGGTTTCACTCGGTTTTCTCCTATATAGATAGATATTTTTGTAATTCTAAATCAAACACGGTTTGTGGTAGCTCTTTGAAACTTGACACAATAAAGTAGTTCTAAGTTCTCTCTCTATGGTTTGTTTCCTCTTGAAGTAGCCCTAAGCAGTGACTGGCGAAAGACACTTTCATTTGAAAAAGGTTGCCAAGTTTCCAAAAAACTACTAGTTTTTTGAAATCTCAACATTTTTTTTTTTCCCAATCTTGATGATACTTGGTGGTAATGATCAGTTCAATAACCCACGTGGCTGCCCAATTTTCATTCTACTAGGTTGAAGCATTCGTTTCCAGTAACAGTTTGAATTCTTCGGTTGAACTCTGTTTTCCACAATTTTGATAGGTGTATTTGGAACTCTACATCTAAGGCGGTTTGTGCTAGCTCTTTAAAGCTTGACACAATAAAGTAGTTCTAACTTCTATCTCTATGGTTTGTTTCCTCTTGAAGTAGCCCTAAGCAGACACTGGCGATAGACACTTTCATTAGAAAGGGGTTTCCAAGCTTCCAAAAAACTACTAGTTTTCTGAAATCTCAACAATTTTTTTTCCTAATCTTGATAATACTTGGTGGTAATGATCAGTTCAAGAAGCCCACTTGGCTGCCCAATTTTCATTCTACTAGGTTGAAGCATTTGTTTCCAGTAACACTTTGAATTTTTCGGTTTAACTCTGTTTTCCACAATATCGATAGGTGTATTTGGAACTCTAAATCTAAGACGGTTTTTGCTAGCTCTTTAAAACTTGACACAATAAAGTAGTTCTAACTTCTATCTCTATGGTTTGTTTCCCCTGGAAGTAGCCCTAAGCAGACACAAGCGAAAGACACTTTAATTTGAAAGGGGTTGTTAAGGTTACAAAAAACTAATAGATTTCTGAAATCTCAGCAAATATTTTTTCAACCAATCTTGATGCTACTTGGTGGTAATGATCAGTTCAATAAGCACACTTGGCTGCCCAATTTTCATTCTACTAGGTTGAAGCGTTCGTGTCCAGTAACACTTTGAAATTTTCAATTTCAATCTGTTTTCTCCAATACAGATAGATGTGTTTGGAATTCTAAATCAAACACGGTTTTTTGTTAGATCTTTGAAACTTCACTCAATAAAGTAGTTCTAAGTTCTCTCTCTATGGATTGTTTCCTCTTGAAGTAGCACTAAGAAGAGACTTGCAAAAGACACTTTCATTTTAAAGGGGTTGCCAAGCTTGCAAAAAATACTAGTTTTCTGAAATCTCAGCAAATATTTTTTGACCCAATCTTGATGATACTTGGTGGTAATTATCAGTTCAAGAATCCCACTTGGCTGTCCAATTTTCATTCTGCTAGGTTGAAGCGTTTGTGTCCAGTAACACTTTGAATTTTTCGGTTTCACTCTGTTTTCTCCAATATAGATAGATGTGTTTGGAACTCTAAAACAAACACGGTTTGTGCTAGCTCCTTGAAAGTTGACACAATAAAGTAGTTCTAAGTTTAATCTCTGTGGTTTGTTTCCTCTGCCCAAAGCAGACACTGGCGAAAGACACTTTCATTTGAAAGTGGTTGCCAAGCTTCCAAAAATACTATAGATTTCTGAAATCTCAGTAAATATTTTTTCACCCAATCTTGACGACATTTGGTGGTAATGATCAGTTCAATAAGCCCACTTGTCTGCCCAATTTTCATTCTACTAGGTTGAAGAATTAGTTTCCAGGAACTGTTTGAATTTTTGGTTTCACTCTGTTTTCTCAAATATAGATCGATGTGTTCGGAACTCTAAATCAAACACGGTTTGTGCTAGCTCTTTGACACTTGACACAATAAAGTACTTCTAAGTTCTATCATTATGGTTAGTTTCCCCTTGAAGTAGGCTTAAGCAGAGACTGGCGAAAGACACTTTCATTTGAAAGGGGTTGCCAAGCTTCCAAAAAACTACTAGTTTTCTAAAATCTCAACAAATATTTTTTCACCCAATCTTGATGATACTTGGTGGTAATGATCAATTCAATAAGCCCACTTGGCTCCCAAATTCTCATTCGACTAGGTTGAAGCGTTCATTTCCAGTAACACTTTCAATTTTTCAATTTCACTCTGTTTTATCCAATATACATAGATGTGTTTGGAATTCGAAATCAAACGGATTGTGCTAGCTATATGAAACTTGACACAATAAAGTAGTTCTAAGTTCTGTCTCTATGGTTTGTTTCATCCTGAAGTAGCCCTAAGCAGAGACTGACGAAAGACACTTTCATTTGAAAGGGGTTGCCAAGCTTCCAAAAAAACTACTAGTTTTCTGAAATCTCAGCAAATATTTTTTCACCCAATCTTGATGATACTTGGTGGTAAAGATCAGTTCAAGAAGCCCACTTGGCTGCCCAATTTTCATTCTAAAAGTTGAAGCGTTCGTGTCCAGTAACACTTTGCATTTTTCAATTTCACTCTGTTTTCTCCAATATAGATAGATGTGTTTGGAACTCTAAATGAAACACGGTTTGTGCTAGCTCCTTGAAACTTGACACAATAAAGTAGTTCTAAGTTCTCTCTCTATGGGTGGGTTCCTCTTGAAGTAGCCCTAAGTAGAGACTGGCGAAAGACACTTTCATTTGAAAGGGGTTGCCAAGCTTCCAAAAAACTACTAGTTTTCTGAAATATCAGCAAATATTATTTCACCCAATCTTATGATACTTGGTTGTAATGATCAGTTCAATAAGCCCACTTGGCTGCCCTATTTTCATTCTACTAGTTTGAAGAGATCGTTACCAATAACAATTTGAATTTTTCAGTTTCACTCTGTTTTCTCCTATATAAATAGATGTGTTTGGAATTCGAAATCAAACGGATTGTGCTGGCTATTTGAAACCTGACACAATAAAGTAGTTCTAACTTCTCTCTCTATGGGTGGTTTCCTCTTGAAGTAGCCCTAAGCAGAGACTCTCAAAAGACACTTTCATTTGAAAGGGGTTGACAAGATTCCAAAAAACTACTAGTTTTCTGAAATCTATGCAAGTATTTTTTCACCCAATCTTGATGATACTTGGTGGTAATGATCAGTTAAATAATCTCACCTGGCTGCCCTATTTTCATTCTACTTATTTGAAGCGTTCGTTTCCAGTAAGAGTTTAAATTTTTCTGTTTCACTCTGTTTTCTTCTATATAGATAGATGTGTTTGGATTCTAAATCAACACGGTTTGAATTAGCTCTTTGAAACATGACACAAAGTCGTTCTAAGTTCTATCTCTATGGTTTGTTTCCTCTTAAAGTAGCCCTAAGCAGAGACTGGCGAAAGACACTTTCATTTGAAAGGGGTTGCCAAGCTTCCAAAAAACTACTAGTTTTCTGAAATTTCAGCAAATATTTTTAAACCCAATCTTGATGATACTTGGTGGTAATGATCAGTTCAATAAGCTCACGTGGCTGCCCAATTTTCATTCTATTAAGTTGAAGCGTTCGTTTCCAGTAACAGTTTGAATTTTTTGGTTTAACTCTGTTTTCCACAATATCGATAGGTGTATTTGGAACTCTAAATCTAAGACGGTTTGTGCTAGCTCTTTGAAACTTTACACAATAAAGTAGTTCTAACTTCTATCTCTATTTTTTTTAATCTGAAGTTGCCCTAAGCAGACGCTGGCGAAAGACACTTTCACTTGAAAGGGGTTGCCAAGCTTCCAAAAACTAGTAGATTTCTGAAATCTCAGCAAATATTTTTTCACCCAAACTTGATGATGCTTGATGGTAATGATCATTTCAATAAGCCCACTTGGCTGCCCAATTTTTATTCTACTAGGTTGAAGCGTTCGTTTCCAGTATCAGTTTGAATTTTTTGATTTCACTTCGATTTCTCCTATATAGATTGATGTGTTTGGATTTCTAAATCAAACACGGTTTGTCCTAGCTCTTTGAAACTTGACACAACAAAGTAGTTCTAAGTTCTATCTCTATGGTTTTTATCCTCTTGAAGTAGCCCTAAGCAGAGCCTGGCGAAAGACACTTTCATTTGAAAGGGGTTGCAAAGCTTCCAAAAAACTACTAGTTTTCTGAAATCTCAGCAAATATTTTTTGAAAAAATCTTGATGATACTTGATGGTAATGATCAGTTCGATAATTCCGCTTGGCTGTCCAATTTTTATTCTACTAGGTTGAAGCGTTCGTTTCCAGTAACAGTTTGAATTTTTCGGTTTCACTCTGTTTTCTCCTATATAGATAGATATGTTTGGAAGTCTAAATCAAACATGGTTTCTGCTAGCTCCTTGAAACTTGACACAATAAAGTAGTTCTAAGTTCTATCTCTATGGTTTGTTTCCTCTTGAAGTAGGCTTAAACAGAGACTGGCAAAAGACACTTTCATTTAAAAGGGGTTGCCAAGCTGCCAAAAAGCTACTAGTTTTCTGAAATCTCAACAAGTATTTTAACACCAAATCGTGATGATACTTGGTGGTAATGATCAGTTCTGTAAGCCCACTTGGCTGCAAAATTTTCATTCTACTCGGTTGAAGCGTTCATTTCCAGTAACAGTTTGAAATTTTTGGTTTAACTCTGTTTTCCACAATATCGATATGTGTATTTGGAACTCTAAATCTAAGACGGTTTCTGCTAGCTCTTTGAAACTTGACACAATGAATTAGTTCTAACTTTTATCTCTATGGTTTGTTTCCTCTTGAAGTAGCCCTAAGCAGACACTGGCGAAAGACACTTTTATTTGAAAGGGGTTGCCAAGCTTCCAAAAAACTAATAGTTCTCTGAAATCTCAGTAAATATTGTTCACCCAATATTGACGATACGTGGTGGTAATGATCAGTTCAATAAGCCCACTTGGCTGACCAATTTTCATTCTATTAGGTTGAAGCGTTCATTTCCAGGAACAATTTGAATTTTTCAGTTTCACTCTGTTTTCTCCTATATAGATAGATGTGTTTGGAACTCTAAATCAAACACGGTTTGTGCTAGCTCCTTCAAACTTTACACAATAAAGTAGTTCTAAGTTCTATCATTATGATTTGTTTCCTCTTGACGTAGGCTTAAGAAGAGACTGGCAAAAGATACTTTCATTTGAAAGGGGTTGCCAAGCTTGCAAAAAGTACTAGTTTTCTGAAATCTCAGCAAATATTTTTTCACCCAATCTTGATGATACTTGGTGGTAATGATCAGTTCAATAAGCTCACTTGGCTGCCCAATTTTCATTCTACTAGGTTGAAGCATTCGTGTCCAGTAACACTTTGAAATTTTCAATTTCAATCTGTTTTCTCCAATACAGATAGATGTGTTTGGAATTCTAAATCAAACAAGGTTTTTTGTTAGATCTTTGAAACTTCACACAATAAAGTAGTTCTAAGTTCTCTCTCTATGGATTGTTTCCTCTTGAAGTAGCACTAAGAAGAGACTGGCAAAAGACACTTTCATTTTAAAGGGGTTGCCAAGCTTGCAAAAAATACTAGTTTTCTGAAATCTCAGCAAATATTTTTTGACCCAATCTTGATGATACTTGGTGGTAATGATCAGTTCAGTAAGCCCACTTGGCTGCCAATTTTCATTCTACTAGGTTGAAGCGTTTGTTTCCAGTAACAGTTTGAATTTTTCGGTTTAAATCTGTTTTCCACAATATAGATAGGTGTATTTTGAACTGTAAATCTAAGACGGTTTGTGCTAGCTTTTTGAAACTTGATACAATAAAGTACTTCTAACTTCTATCTCTATGGTTTGTTTCCTCTTGAATTAGCCCTAAGCTGACACTGGCGAAAGACACTTTCATTTGAAAGGGGTAGCCAAGCTTCCAAAAAAATATTAGTTTTCTGAAATCTCAGCAAATATTTTTTCACCCAATCTTGATGATGCTTGGTGGTAATGATCAGTTCAAGAAGCCCACTTGGCTGCCCAATGTTCATTCTACTAGGTTGAAGCATTCGTTTCCAGTAACAGTTTGAATTTTTTGGTTTAACTTTTTTTTCCAGAATATAGATAGGTGTATTTAGAACTCTAAATCTAAGACTTTTTTGCTAGCTTTTTAAAACTTGACACAAGAAAGTAGTTCTAACTTCTATTTCTAAGGATTGTTTCTACTTGAAGTTGCCCTAAGCAGACACTAGCGAAAGACACTTTAATTTGAAAGGGGTTTCCAAGCTTCCAAAAAACTACTAATTTTCTGAAATCTCAGCAAATATTTTTTCACCCAATCTTGATGATGCTTGGTGGTAATGATCAGTTCAAGAATCCCACTTGGCTGCCCAATTTTCATTCTGCTAGGTTGAAGCGTTTGTGTCCAGGAACACTTTGAGTTTTTCGATTTCACTCTGTTTTCTCCAATATAGATAGATGTGTTTGGAACTCTAAAACAAACACGGTTTGTGGTAGCTCCTTGAAAGTTTACACAATAAAGTAGTTCTAAGTTTAATCTCTATGGTTTGATTCCTCTGCCCAAAGCAGACACTGGCGAAAGACACTTTCGTTTGAAAGTGGTTGCCAAGCTTCCAAAAATACTATAGATTTCTGAAATCTCAGTAAATATTTTTTCACCCAATCTTGACGATACTTGGTGGTAATGATCAGTTCAATAAGCCCACTTGTCTGCCCAATTTTCATTTTACTAGGTTGAAGCATTAGTTTCCAGGAACAGTTTGAATTTTTGGTTTCACTCTGTTTTCTCCTATATAGATAGATGTGTTCGGAACTCTAAATCAAACACGGTTTGTGCTAGCTCTTTGAAACTTGACACAATAAAGTACTTCTAAGTTCTATCATTATGGTTTGTTTCCTCTTGAAGTAGGCTTAAGCAGAGACTGGCAAAAGACAGTTTCATTTTAAAGGGGTTGCCAAGCTTCCAAAAAACTACTAGTTTTCTAAAATCTCAGCAAGTATTTTTTCACCCAATCTTGATGATACTTGGTGGTAATGATCAATTCAATAAGCCCACTTCGCTCCCCAATTCTCATTCTACTAGGTTGAAGCGTTCGTTTCCAGTAACACTTTCAAATTTTCAATTTCACTCTGTTTTCTCCAATATACATAGATGTGTTTGGAATTCGAAATCAAACGGATTGTGCTATCTCTATGAAACTTGACACAATAAAGTAGTTCTAAGTTCTATCTCTATGGTTTGTTTCATCCTGAAGTAGCCCTAAGCAGAGACTAACTAAAGACACTTTCATTTGAAAGCGGTTGCCAAGCTTCCAAAAAACTACTAATTTTCTGAAATCTCAGCAAATATTTTTTTACCCAATCTTGATGATACTTGGTGGTAATGATCAGTTCAAGAAGCCCACTTGGCTGCCCAATTTTCATTCTACTAAGTTGAAGCGTTCGTGTCCAGTAACAGTTTGCATTTTTCAATTTCAGTCTGTTTTCTCCAATATAGATAGATGTGTTTGGAACTCTAAATGAAACACGGTTTGTGCTAGCTCCTTGAAACTTGACACAATAAAGTAGTTCTAAGTTCTCTCTCTATGGGTGGGTTCCTCTTGAAGTAGCCCTAAGCAGAGACTGGCGAAAGACACTTTCATTTGAAAGGGGTTGCCAAGCTTCCAAAAAACTTGTGGTTTTCTGAAATATCAGCAAACATTTTTTCACCCAATCTTATGATACTTGGTTGTAATGATCAGTTCAATAAGCCCACTTGGAAGCCCTATTTTCATTCTACTAGGTTGAAGCGTTCGTTTTCAGTAACATTTTGAAATTTTCGGTTTAACTCTGTTTTCAACAATATAGATAGGTGTATTTGGAACTCTAAATCTAAGACTGTTCGTGTTAGCTTTTTGAAACTTGACACAATAAAGTAGTTCTAAGTTCTATCTCTATGGTTTTTTTCCTCTTTAAGTAGCCTACGTAGAGACTGGAGAAAAACACTTTCATTTCAAGGGGTTGCCAAGCTTACAAAAAACTGCTAGTTTTCTGAAATCTCAACAAATATTTTTTCCCCCAGTCTTGATGATACTTGGTGGTAATTGTCAGTTCAATAAGCCCACTTGGAAGCCCTATTTTCATTCTGCTAGGTTGAAGCGTTCGTTTTCAGTAACATTTTGAAGTTTTTGGTTTAACTCTGTTTTCCACAATATCGATAGGTGTATTTGGAACTCTAAATCTAAGACGGTTTGTGCTAGCTCTTTAAAACTTGACACAATAAAGAGTTCTAACTTCTATCTCTATGGTTTGTTTCCTCTTGAAGTAGCCCTAAGCAGACAATGGAGAAAGACACTTTCATTTGAAAGGGGCTGCCAAGCATCCAAAGAATAAATAGTTTTCTGAATTCTCAGTAAATATTTTTTCACCCAATCTTGACAATACTTGGTAGTAATGATCAGTTTAATAAGCCCACTTGGCTGCCAAATTTTTATTCTACTAGTTTGAAGCGTTCGTTTCCAGGAACCGTTTGAATTTTTCGGTTTCACTCTGTTTTCGCCTATATAGATAGATTTGTTTGGAACTCTAAATCAAACACGGTTTGTGCTAGCTCCTTGAAACTTGAAACAATAAAGTAGTTCTAAGTTCTATCATTATGGTTGTTTTCCTCTTGAAATAAGCTTACGCAGAGACTGGCGAAAGACACTTTCATTTGAAAGGGGTTGCCAAGCTTCCAAAAAACTACTAGTTTTCTGAAATCTCAGCAAATATTTTTTCACCCAATCCTGATGATACTTGGTGGTAATGATCAGTTCAAGAAGCCCACTTGGCTGCCCAATTTTCCTTCTACCAGGTTGAAGCGTTCGTTTCCAGTAACACTTTGAATTTTTCAATCAATCTCTTTTCTCCTGTATAGATAGATGTGTTTGGAACTCTAAATCAAACACGGTTGGTGCTAGCTCCTTGAAACTTGACACAGGAAAGTAGTTCTAACTTCTCGATCTATGGTTTCTTTCCTCTTGAAATAGCCCTAAGCAGAGACTGGTGAAAGACAGTTTCATATGAAAGGGGTTTCCAAGCTTCCATAAAACTACTAGTTTTCTGAAATCTCATCAAATATTTTTTCACCCAATCTTGATGATACTTGGTGGTAACGATCTGTTTAAGAAGCCCACTTGGCTGCCCGATTTTCATTCTACTAGGTTTAAGCGTTCGTGTCCAGTAACACTTTGAATTTTTCAATTTCACTCTGTTTTCTCCAATATAGAAAAATGTGTTTGGAACTCTAAATAAAACACTGTTTGTGCTAGCTCCTTGAAACTTGACACCATAAAGTAGTTCTAAGTTCTCTCTCTATGGTTTGTTTCTTCTTGAAGTAGCCCTAAGCAGAATTAGGCGAAAGAGACTTTCATTTGAAAGGGGTTGCCAAGCTTCCAAAAAAACTACTAGTTTTCTGAAATATCAGCTAATATTTTTTTACCCAATCTAGATGATTCTTGGTGGTAATGATCAGTTCAAGAAGCGCACTTGGCTGCCCAATTTTTCTTCTACTAGGTTGAAGCGTTCGCTTCCAGTAACAGTTTGAATTTTTCGGTTTCACTCTGTTTTCTCCTATACAGATAGATGTGTTTGGAATTCTAAATCAAACACGGTTTGTGATAACTCTTTGAAACTTGACACAATAAAGTAGTTCTAAGTTCTATCTCTATGGTTTGTTTCCTCTTAAAGTAGCCCTAAGCAGACACTAGCGAAAGACACTTTCATTTGAAAGGGGTTGCCAAGGTTCCAAAAAACTAATAGTTTTCTGAAATCTCAGCAAATATTTTTTCACCCAATCTTGATGATACTTGGTGGTAATGATCAGTTAAATAAGCCCACTTGACTGCCCAGTTTTCATTCTACTAGGTTGAAGCGTTCGTGTCCAGTAACACTTTCAATTTTTCAATTTCACTCTGTTTTTCCCAATATAGATAGATGTGTTTGGAACTCTAAATCAAACACTGTTTGTGCTAGCTCCTTGAAAGTTGACACAATAAAGTAGTTCTAAGTTGTCTCTCTATGGTTTGTTTCCTCTTGAAGTAGCCCTAAGCAGAGACTGGCGAAAGACACTTTAATTTGAAAGGGGTTGCCAAGCTTCCAAAAAACTACTCGTTTTCTGAAATCTCAGCAAATATTTTTTCACCCAATGTTGATGATACTTGCTGGTAATGATCAGTTCAATAAGCCCACTTCGCTGCCCAATTTTCATTCTACTAGGTTGAAGCGGTCGTTTCCAGGAAGAGTTTGAATTTTCGGTTTCACTCTGTTTTCTCCTATATAGATAGATGTGTTTGGAACTGAAAATCAAACACGATATGTGCTAGCTTTTTGAAACTTGACACAATAAAGTAGTTCTAAGTTCTCTCTCTACTGTGTGTCTCCACTTGAAGTAGGCTTAAGCAGTGACTGACGAAAGACAGTTTCATTTCAAAGGGGTTGCCATTCTTCCAAAAAACTACTGTTTTTCTGAAATCTCAGCAAATATTTTTTCATCCAATCTTGATGATACTTGGTGGTAATGAACAGTTTAATAATCCCACTTGGCTGCCCAATTTTCATTCTACTAGTCTGAAGCGTTCGTTTCCTGTATCATTTTGAATTTATCGGTTTCACTCTGTTTTCTCCTATATAGATAGATGTGTTTGGAATTCTAAATCAAACAAGGTTTTGTCCTAGCTCTATGAAACTTGACACAGTAAAGTAGTTCTAAGTTCTATATCTATGGTTTGTATCCTGTTGAAGTAGACCTAAGCAGAGACTGGCGAAAGACACTTTCATTTGGAAGGGGTTGCCAAGATTCCAAGAAACTATTAGTTTTCTGAAATCGCAGCAAATATTTTTTCACCCAATCTTGACGATACTTGGTGGTAATTATCAGTTCAATAAGCCCACTTGGCTGCCCAATTTTCATTCTACTAGGTTGAAGCGTTCGTTTCCAGTAACAGTTTGAATTTTTCGGTTTAACTCTGTTTTCCAAAATATGGATAGTTGTATTTGGAACTCTAAATCTAAGACGGTTTGTGCTAGCTCTTTAAAACTTGACAAAATAAAGTAGTTCTAACTTCTATCTCTATGGTTTGTTTCCTCTTCAAGTAGCCCTAAGCAGACACTGATGAAAGACACTTTCATTAGAAAGGGATTGCCAAGCTTCCAGAAAACTAATAGTTTTCTGAAATCTCAGTAAATATTTTTTCACTAAATCTTGACGAAACTTCGTGGTAATGATCAGTTCAATAAGCCCACTTAGCTGCCCAATTTTCATTCTACTAGGTTGAAGCGTTCGTTTTCAGGAATAGTTTGAATTTTTCAGTTTCACTCTGTTTTCCACAATATACATAGATGTATTTGAAACTCTAAATCAAACACGGTTTCTGTTAGCTTTTTGAAACTTGACACAATAAAGTAGATCTAAGTTCTATCCCTATGGTTTGATTCCCCTTGACGTAGCCCTAAGCAGAGACTGGAGAAAGACGCTTTCATTTGAAAGGGGTTGCCAAGCTTCCAAAAAACTGCTAGTTTTCTGAAATCTCAGCAAACATTTTTTTCCCCAATCTTGATGATACTTGGTGGTAATGATCAGTTCTATAAGCCCACTTGGCAGCCCTATTTTCATTCTACTAGGTTGAAGCGTTCGTTTCCAGTAACAGTTTGTATTTTTTGGTTTCACTCTGTTTTCTCCTATATAGATACATGTGTTTGAATCTCTAAATGAAACACGGTTTGTGCTAGCTTTTAGAAACTTGACACAATAAAGTAGTTCTAAGTTCTATCTCTAAGGTTTGTTTCCTATTGAAGTAGCAGTAAGCAGAGACTGTCGAAAGACACTTTCATTTAAAGGGGTTGCCAAGCTTCCAAAAATCTAATAGTTTTCTGAAATCTCAGCAAATATTTTTTCACCCAATCTTGATGATACTTGGTGGTAATGATCAGTTCAATAAGCCCACTTGGATGCCCAATTTTCATTCTACTAGGTTTTAAGCGTTCGTTTCCAGTAACATTTTGAATTTTTCGGTTTAACTCTGTTTTCATCAATACAGATAGGTGTATTTGGAACTCTAAATCTAAGACGGTTTGTGCTAGCTCTTTAAAACTTGACACAATGAAGTAGTTCTAACTTATATCTCTATGGTTTGTTTCCTGTTGAAGTAGCCCTAAGCAGACAATGGAGAAAGACACTTTCATTTGAAAGGGGTTGCCAAGCTTCCAAAGAACTAATAGTTTTCTGAAATCTCAGGAAATATTTTTTCACCCAATCTTGACGATACTTGGTGGTAATGATCAGTTCAATAATCCCACTTGGTTGCCCAATTTTTATTCTACTAGTTTGAAGCGTTCGTTTCCAAAAACAGATTGAATTTTTCGGTTTCACTCTGTTTTCTCCTATATAGATTGATGTTTTTGGAATTCTAAAACAAACACGGTTTCTCCTAGCTCTTTGAAAGTTGACACAACAAAGTAGTTCTAAGTTCTATCTCTATTGTTTTTTTGCTCTTGAAGTAGCCCTAAGCAGAAACTGTCGAAAGACACTTTAATATGAAAGGGGTTGCCAAGCTTCCAAAAAACTAATCGTTTTCTGAAATTTCAGCAAATATTTTTTCACCCAATCTTGATGATACTTGCTGGTAATTATCAGTTCAATAAGCCCACTTCGCTGCCCAATTTTCATTCTACTAGGTTGAAGCGGTCGTTTCCAGGAAGAGTTTGAATTTTTGGTTTCACTCTGTTTTCTCCTATATAGATAGATGTGTTTGGAACTGAAAATCAAACACGATATGTGCTAGCTTTTTGAAACTTGACACAATAAAGTAGTTCTAAGTTCTATCTCTATGGTTTGTTTCCTCTTGAAGTAGCCCTAACCAGAGACTGTCCAATGACACTTACATTTGAAAGGGGTTTCCAAGCTTCCAAAAAACAACTAGTTTTCTGAAACCTCAGCAAATATTTTTTCACCCAATCTTGGTGATACTTGGTGGTAATGATCAGTTCAATAAGCCCACTTGGCGGCCCAATTTTCATTCTACTAGGTTTTAACCGTTCGTTTCCAGTAACATTTTGAATATTTTGGTTTAACTCTGTTTTCAACAATACAGATAGGTGTATTTGGAACTCTAAATCTAAGACGGTTTGTGCTAGCTCTTTAAAACTTGACACAATGAAGTAGTTCTAACTTATATCTCTATGGTTTGTTTCCTGTTGAAGTAGCCCTAAGCAGACAATGGAGAAAGACACTTTCATTTGAAAGGGGTTGCCAAGCTTCCAAAGAACTAATAGTTTTCTGAAATCTCATTAAATGTTTTTCACCCAATCTTGACCGTACTTGGTGGTAATGATCAGTTCAATAAGCCCATTTGGCTGCCCAATTTTCATTCTACTAGGTTGAAGCGTTCGTGTCCAGGAACAGTTTGAATTTTTCGGTTTCACTCTGTTTTCTCCTATATAGATTGATGTGTTTGGATTTCTAAATCAAACACGGTTTGTCCTAGCTCTTTGAAACTTGACACAACAAAGTAGTTCTAAGTTCTATCTCTATGGTGTTTTGTTTCCTCTTGAAGTAGGCTTAAGCAGAGACTGGCGAAAGACACTTTCATTTGAAAGGGGTTGCCAAGCTTCCAAAAAACAACTAGTTTTTTGAAACCTCAGCAAATATTTTTTCACCCACTCTTGATGATACTTGGTGGCAATGATCAGTTAAGTAAGCCCACTTGGCTGCCCAATTTTCATTCTACTAGGTTGAAGCATTCGTTTCCAGGAAGAGTTTGAATTTTTCGGTTTCACTCTGTTTTCTCCTATATAGATAGATGTGTTTGGAACTGTAAATCAAACATGATTTGTGCTTGCTCCTTGAAACTTGACACAATAAAGTAGTTCTAAGTTCTATCTCTATGGTTTGTTTCCACTTGAAGTAGGCTTAAGCAGTGACTGGCGAAAGACACTTTCATTTCAAAGGGGTTGCCAATCTTCCAAAAAACTACTAGTTTTCTGAAATCTCAGCAAATATTTTTTTCACCCAATCTTGATGATACTTGGTGGTAATGAACAGTTCAATAATCCCACTTGGCAGCCCTATTTTCATTCGACTAGTTTGAAGCGTTCGTTTCCAGTAACAATTTGAATTTTTCGGTTTCACTCCGTTTTCTCCTACATAGATAGATGGGTTTGGATCTCTAAATCAAACACGGTTTGTGCTAGCTCCTTGAAACTTGACACAATAAAGTAGTTATAAGTTCTCTGTCTATGGTTTGTTTCCTCTTGAAGTAGCCCTAAGCAGACACTGGCGAAAGACACTTTCAATTGAAAAGGGTTTCCAAGCTACGAAAAAACTACTAGTTTTCTTAAATATCAGCAAATATTTTTTCACCCAATCTTGATGATACTTGGTGGTAATGATCAGTTCAATAAGCCCACTTGGCTGACCTGTTTTCAGTCTACTAGTTTGAAGCGTTCATTTCCAGTAACAGTTTGAATTTTTCGGTTTCACTCTGTTTTCTCCTATATAGATAGATGTGTTTGGAACTCTAAATCAAACACGGTTGGTGCTAGCTCCTTGAAACTTGACACAATAAATTAGTTCTAAGTTCTCTCTCTATGGTTTGTTTCCTCTTGAAGTAGCCCTAAGCAGGGACTGGCAAAAGACACTTTCATTTGAAAGGGGTTGCCAAGCTTCCAAAAAACTACTAGTTTTCTGAAATCTCAGCAAATATTTTTTCACCCAATCTTGATGATACTTGGTAGTAATGATCAGTACAATAAGCCCACTTGGCCTCCCAATTTTAATTCTGCTAGGTTGAAGTGTTCGTTTCCAGTAACAGTTTGAATTTTTCGGTTTCACTTTGTTTTCTGCTATATAGATAGTAGTGTTTGGAATTCTAAATCAAACACGGTTTGTCCTAGCTCTTTGAAACTTGACACAACAAAGTAGTTCTAAGTTCTATCTATATGGTTTGTTTGCTCTTGAAGTAGCCCTAAGCAGAGACTGTCGAAAGACACTTTCATTTGAAAGGGGTTGCCAAGCTTCCAAATAACTAATCGTTTTCTGAAATCTCAGCAAATATTTTTTCACCCAATATTGATGATACTTGGTGGTAATTATCAGTTCAATAAGCCCACTTGGCTGCCGAATTTTCATTCTACTAGGTGGAAGCGTTCCTTTCCAGAAACAGATTGAATTTTTCGGTTTCACTCTGTTTTCTCCTATATAGATAGATGTGTTTGGAACTCTAAATCAAACATGGTTTGTGCTAGCTCCTTGAAACGTGACACAATAAAGTAGTTCTAAGTTCTATAATTATGCTTTGTTTCCTCTTGAAGTAGGCTTAAGCAGAGACTGGCGAAAGACACTTTCATTTGAAAGGGGTTGCCAAGCTTCCAAAAAACTACTAGTTTTCTGAAATCTCAGCATATATTTTTTCACCCACTCTTGATGATACTTGGTGGTAATGATCAGTTCAATAAGCCCACTTGACTGCCCAATTTTCATTCTACTAGGTTGAAGCGTTCGCTTCCAGGAAGATTATGAATTTTTCGGTTTCAATCTGTTTTCTCCTATATAGATAGATGTGTTTGGAACTGTAAATCAAACATGATTTGTGCTTGCTCTTTGAAACTTGACACAATAAAGTAGTTCTAAGTTCTATCTCTATGGTTTGTTTTCACTTGAAGTAGGCTTAAGCAGTGACTTGCGAAAGACACTTTCATTTGAAAGGGGTTGCCAATCTTCCAAAAAACTACTAGTTTTCTGATATCTCAGCAAATATTTTTTCACCCAATCTTGATGATACTTGGTGGTAATGAAGAGTTCAATATTCCCACTTGGCTGCCCAATTTTCATTCTAGTAGTTTGAAACGTTCGTTTCCAGTATCATTTTGAATTTTTTGATTTCACTTCCTTTTCTCCTATATAGATAGATGTGTTTGGAACTGTAAATCAAACACGGTTTGTGCTAGCTCTTTGAAACTTGACACAATAAAGTACTTCTAAGTTCTATCATTATGGTTTGTTTCCTCTTGAAGTAGGCTTAAATGAGACTGGCGAAAGACACTTTCATTTAAAAAAGGTTGCCAAGCTTCCAAAAAACTACTAGTTTTCTGAAATCTCAGCAAATATTTTTTCACCCAATCTTGATGATACTTGGTGGTAATTATCAGTTCAATAAGCCCACTTGGCTGCCCAATTTTCATTCTTCTAGGTTGAAGCAAACGTTTCCAATAACAGTTTGAATTTTTCGGTTTCACTCTGTTTTCTCCTATATAGATAGATGTGTTTGGAATTCTAAATCAAACGGATTGTGCTAGCTATTTGAAGCTTGACACAATAAAGTAGTTCTAATTTCTATCTCTATGGTTTGTTTCCTCTTGAAGTAGCCATAATCAGAGACTGGCAAAAGACACTTTTATTTGAAAGAAGTTGCCAAGCTTCCAAAAAACTAATAGTTTTCTGAAATCTCAGCAAATATTTTTTCACCCAATCTTGATGATACTTGGTGGTAATGATCAGTTCAATAAGCCCACTTGGCTGCCCAATTTTCATTCTACTAAATTGAAGTGTTCGTTTCCAGTAACATTTTGAATTTTTCAGTTTAACTCTGTTTTCCACAATATCGATAGTTGTATTTGGAACTCTAAATAAAAGACGGTTTGTGCTAGCTCTTTAAAACTTGACACAATAAAGTAGTTCTAAGTTCTGTCTCTTAGGTTTGTTTCCAATTCATGTAGGCTTAAGCAGAGACTGGCAAAAGACACTTTCATTTGAAAGAGGTTGCCAAGCTTCCAAAAATCTAATAGTTCTCTGAAATCGCACCAAATATTTTTTCATCCAATATTGACGATACTTTGGGGTAATGATCAGTTCAAAAAGCCCACTTGGGTCCCCAATTTTCATTCTGGTCGATTGAAGCGTTCGTTTCCAGTAACACTTTGAATTTTTCAATTTCACTCTGTTTTCTCCTATATAGATAGATGTGTTTCGAACTCTAAATCAGACACGGATTGTGCTAGCTCCTTGAAACTAGACACAATAAAGTAGTTATAAGTTCTCTCTCTATGTTTTGTTTCCTCTTGAAGTAGCCCTAAGCAGACACTGGCAAAAGACACTTTCATATGAAAAGGGTTTCCAAGCTATGAAAAAACTACTAGTTTTCTTAAATATCAGCAAATATTTTTTCACCCAATCTTGATGATACTTGGTGGTAATGATCAGTTCAATAAGCCCAATTGGCTGACCTATTTTCAGTCTACTAGTTTGAAGCGTTCGTTTCCAGTAACAGTTTGAATTTTTCGGTTTCACTCTGTTTTCTCCTATATAGATAGATGTGATTGGAACTCTAAATCAAACACGTTTGGTGCTAGCTCCTTGAAACTTGACACAAAAAAGTAGTTCTAAGTTCTCTCTCTATGGTTTCTTTCCTCTTGAAGTAGCCCTAAGCAGGGACTGGCAAAAGACACTTTCATTTGAAAGGGGTTGCCAAGCTTCCAAGAAACTACTAGTTTTCTGAAATCTCAGCAAATATTTTTTCACCCAATCTTGATGATACTTGGTGGTAATGATCAGTTCAATAAGCCCACTTTGCTGCCCAATTTTTATTCTACAAGGTTGAAGCCTTCATTTCCAGTAACAGTTTGAATTTTTCGGTTTTACTCTGTTTTCTCCTATGTAGATAGATGTGTTTGGAACTCTAAATCAAACATGGTTTGTGCTAGCTCCTTGAAACTTGACAGAATAAACTAGTTCTGAGCTCTATCTCTTTGGTTTGTTTCCTCTTGAAGTAGTCTTAAATGAGACCTGCGAAAGACACTTTCATTTAAAAGGGGTTGCCAAGCTTCCAAAAAACTACTAGTTTTCTGAAATCTCAGCAAATATTTTTTCACCCAATCTTGATGATACTTGGTGGTAATTATCAGTTCAATAAGCCCACTTGGCTCCCCAATTTTCATTCTTCAAGGTTGTAGCAAACGTTTCCAATAACAGTTTGAATTTTTCGGTTTCACTCTGTTTTCTCCTATATAGATAGATGTGTTTGGAATTCTAAATCAAACGGATTGTGCTAGCTATTTGAAACTTGACACAATAAAGTAGTTCTAATTTCTATCTCTATGGTTTGTTTCCTCTTGAAGTAGGCTTAAGCAGAGACTGGTGAAAGACACTTTCATTTGAAAGAGGTTGCCAATCTTCCAAAAACTAATAGTTTTCTGAAATCTCAGTAAATATTTTTTCACTAAATCTTCACGAAACATCATGGTAATGGTCAGCTCAATAAGCCCACTTGGCTGCCCAATTTTCATTCTACTATGTTGAAGCGTTCGTTTCCAGGAAAGTTTGAATTTTTCGGTTTCACTCTGTTTTCTCCTATATAGAGAGATGTGTTTGGAACTCTAAATCAAACACGGTTTCTGCTAGCTCCTGGAAACTTTACACAATAAAGTAGTTCTACGTTCTATCATTATGGTTTGTTTCCTCTTGAACTAGGCTTAAGCAGAGACTGGCGAAAGTAACTTTCATTTGAAAGGGGTTGCCAAGCTTCCAAAAAACTACTAGTTTCTGAAATCTCAGCAAATATTTTTTCACCCAATCTTGATGATACTTGGTAGTAATGATCAGTTCAATAAGCCCACTTGGCTGCCCAATTTTCATTCTACTAGATTGACGCGTTCGTTTCCAATAACAGTTAGGATTTTCGGTTTTACTCTGTTTTCTCCTACATAGATCGATGTGTTTGGAACTCTAAATCAAACATGGTTTGTGCTAGCTCCTTGAAACTTGACGCAAAAAAGTAGTTCTAAGTTCTATCTCTATGGTTTTTTTCCTCTTGAAGTAGGCTTAAACAGAGACTGGTGAAAGACACTTTCATTTGAAAGGGGTTGATAAGCTTTTAAAAAACTAATTGTTTTCTGAAATCTCAGCAAATATTTTTTCACCCAATCTTGATGATACTTGGTGGCAATGATCAGTTCTATAAGCCCACTTGGCAGCCCTATTTTCAATCTACTAGGTTGAAACGTTCATTACCAGTAACAGTTTTTATTTTTCGGTTTCACTCTGTTTTCTCCTACATAGATAGATGGGTTTGGATCTCTAAATCAAACACGGTTTGTGCCAGCTCCTTGAAACTAGACACAATAAAGTAGTTATAAGTTCTCTCTCTATGTTTTGTTTCCTCTTGAAGTAGCCCTAAGCAGACACTGGCGAAAGACACTTTCATTTGAAAAGGGTTTCCAAGCTACGAAAAAATAGTAGTTTTCTTAAATATCAGCAAATATTTTTTCACCCAATCTTGATGATACTTGGTGGTAATGATCAGTTCAACAAGCTCACTTGGCTGACCTATTTTCAGTCTACTAGTTTGAAGCGTTCGTTTCCAGTAACTGTTTGAATTTTTCGGTTTCACTCTGTTTTCTCCTATATAGATAGATGTGATTGGAACTCTAAATCAAACACGTTTGGTGCTAGCTCCTTGAAACTTGACACAAAAAAGTAGTTCTAAGTTCTCTCTCTATGGTTTCTTTCCTCTTGAAGTAGCCCTAAGCAGGGACTGGCAAAAGACACTTTCATTTGAAAGGGGTTGCCAAGCTTTCAAGAAACTACTAGTTTTCTGAAATCTCAGCAAATATTTTTTCACCCAATCTTGATGATACTTGGTGGTAATGATCAGTTCAATAAGCCCACTTGGCTGCCCAATTTTCATTCTACTAAATTGAAGTGTTCGTTTCTAGTAACATTTTGAATTTTTCAGTTTAACTCTGTTTTCCACAATATGGATAGTTGTATTTGGAACTCTAAATAAAAGACGGTTTGTGCTAGCTCTTTAAAACTTGACACAATAAAGTAGTTCTTAGTTCTATCTCTATGGTTTGTTTCCTCTTGATGTAGGCATAAGTAGAGACTGGCAAAAGACACATTAATCTGAAAGAGGTTGCCAAGCTTCCAAAAATCTAATAGTTTTCTGAAATCGCACCAAATATTTTTTCATCCAATATTGACGATACTTTGGGGTAATGATCAGTTCAAAAAGCCCACTTGGGTCCCCAATTTTCATTCTACTAGGTTGAAGCGTTCGTTTCCATTACAGTTTGAATTTCTCTGTTTAACTCTGTTTTGCATAATATAGATAGGTGTATTTGGAACTCTAAATCTAAGACGGTTTATGCTAGCTCTTTAAAACTTGACACAATAAAGGAGTTCTAACTTCTATCTCTATGGTTTGTTTCCTCTTGAAGTATCACTAAGCAGAGACTGGTGAAAGACAATTTCATTTGAAAGGGGTTGCCAAGCTTCCAAAAATCTAATAATTTTCTGAAATCTCAGTAAATATTTTTTCACCCAATCTTGATGATACTTGGTGGTAATGATCAGTTCAAAAAGCCCACTTGGCTGCCCAATTTTAATTCTACTAGGTTGAAGCGTGCGTTTCAAGTAACAGTTTGAATTTTTCGGTTTCACTCTGTTTTCTCCTATATAGACAGATGTGTTTGGAACTCTAAATCAAACATGGTTTGTGCTAGCTCTTTAAAACTTGATACAATAAAGTAGTTCTAATTTTTATCTCTATGGTTTGTTTCCTCTTGAAGTAGCCCTAAGCAGACACTGGCGAAAGACACTTTTATTTGAAAGGGGTTGCCAAGCTTCCAAAAAACTACTAGTTTTCTGAAATCTCAGCAAATATTTTTTCACCCAATCTTGATGATACTTGGTGGTAATGATCAGTTAAATAATCAACTTGGCTGCCCTATTTTCATTCTACTAGTTTGAAGAGATCGTTTCCAGTAACAGTTTGAATTTTTCGGTTTAACTCTGTTTTCCACAATATCGATAGGTGTATTTGGAACTCTATATCTAAGATGGTTTGTGCTAGCTCTTTGAAACTTGACACAATAAAGTAGTTCTAACTTCTATCTCCTTGGTTTGTTTTCTCTTGAAGTAGCCCTAAGAAGACAATGGCGAAAGACACTTTCATTTGAAAGGGGTTGCCAAGCTTCCAAAAATCTAATAGTTTTCTGAAATCTCAGTAAATATTTTTTCACCCAATCTTGATGATACTTCGTGGTAATGATCAGTTCAATAAGCCCACTTGGCTGCCCAACTTTCATTCTACTAGGCGGAAGCATTAGTTTCCAGGAACAGTTTGAATTTTTCGGTTTCACTCTGTTTTCTCCTATATAGATAGATGTGTTTGGAACTCTAAATCAAACACGGTTGTTGCTAGCTCCTTTAAACTTGACACAATAAAGTAGTTATAAGTTCTCTCTCTATGGTTTGTTTCCTCTTGAAGTAGCCCTAAGCAGAGACTGTCGAAAGAAATTCTCATTTTAAAGGGGTTGGCAAGCTTCCAAAAAACTACTAGTTTTCTGAAGTCTCAGCAAATATTTTTTCACCCACTATTGATGATACTTTGTGGTAATGATTAGTTCAATAAGCCCACTTGGCTCCCCAATTTTCATTCTACTAGGTTGAAGAGTTCCTTTCCAGTAACAGTTTGAATTTTTCAATTTCACTCTGTTTTCTCCTATATAGATAGATGTTTTTGGAACTCTAAATCAAACACGGTTTCTGCTAGCTCCTTGAAACTTGACACAATAAAGTAGTTATAAGTTCTCTCTCTATGGCTGTTTCCTCTTGAAGTAGCCCTAAGCAGAAACTGTCGAAAGACAATCTCAGTTAAAAGGGGTTGCCAAGCTTCCAAAAAACTACTAGTTTTCTGAAAACTCACCAAATATTTTTTCACCCTATATTGATGATACTTGGTGGTAATGATCAGTTCAATAAGCCCACTTGGCTGCCCAATTTTGATTCTACTAGGTTCAAGTATTCGTTTCCAGTAACAGTTTGAATTTCTCGGTTGAACTCTGTTTTCCACAATATAGATAGGTGTATTTGGAACTCTAAATCTAGGATGGTTTGTGCTAGCTCTTTAAAACTCGACAAAATAAAGTAGTTCTAACTTATATCTCTATGGTTTGTTTCCTCTGAAGTCGCCCTAAGCAGACACTGGCGAAAGACACTTTCATTTGAAAGGGGTTGCCAAGCTTCCAAAATTCTAATAATTTCTGAAATCTCAGCAAATATTTTTTCACCCAATCTTGATGATACTTGGTGATAATGATCAGTTTAATAAGCCCAGTTGGCTGCCCAATTTTCATTCTACTATATTGAAGCGTTCGTTTCCAGTAACATTTTGAATTTTTCAGTTTAACTCTGTTTTTCACAATATCGATAGGTGTATTTGGAACACTAAATCTAAGACGGTTTGTGCTAGCTCTTTGAAACTTGACACAATAATGTAGTTCTAACTTACATCTCTATGGTTTGTTTCCTCTGAAGTCGTCCTAAGCAGACACTGGCGAAAGACACTTTCATTTGAAAGGGGTTGCCAAGCTTCCAAAAAACTACTAGTTTTCTGAAATCTCAGCAAATATTTTTTCACCCAATCTTGATGATACTTGGTGGCAATGATCAGTTCAAGAAGCCCACTTGGCTGCCCAATTTTAATTCTAATAGGTTGAAGCATTCGTTTCCAGTAACAGTTTGAATTTTTCTGTTTAAATCTGTTTTCCACAATATAGATAGGTGTATTTGGAACTCTAAATCTAAGACGGTTTGTGCTAGCTCTTTAAAACTTGACACAATAAAGTAGTTCTAACTTCTATCTCTATGGTTAGTTTCCTCTTGAAGTAGCCCTAAGCAGAAACTGGAGAAAGACACTATCATTTGAAAGGGGTTGCCAAGCTGCCAAAAAACTACTAGTTTTCTGAAATCTCACCAAATATTTTTTGACCCAATCTTGATGATACTTGATGGTAATGATCAGTTCAATAAGTCCACTTGCCCAATTTTCATTCTCCTAGATTGAAGCGCTGGTTTCCAGTAACACTTTTAATTTTTCAATTTCACTCTGTTTTCTCCTATATAGATAGATGTGTTTGGAATTCTAAATTAAACACGGTTTGTCTAGCTTTTTGAAACTTGACACAATAAAGTAGTTCTAAGTTCTCTCTCTATGGGTGGTTTCCTCTTGAAGTAGCCCTAAGCGGAGACTGGCAAAAGACACTTTCATTTGAAAGGGGTTGCCAAGCTTCCAAAAAACTACTAGTTTTCTGAAATCTCTGCAAATATTTTTTCACCCAATCTTGATGATACTTGGTGGTAAAGATCAGTTCAATAAGCCCACTACGCTGCACAATTTTTATTCTACTAGGTTGAAGCGTTCGTTTCAAGTAACAGTTTGAAATTTTCGTTTTCACTGTGTTTTCTCATATAAAGATAGATGGGTTTGGAACTCTAAATCAAACAGGGTTTGTCCTAGCTCTTTGAAACTTGACACAATAAAGTAGTTCTAATTTCTGTCTCTATGGTTTGTTTCCTCTTGAAGTAGCCCTAAGCAGAAAATGGAGAAAGACACTTTAATTTGAAAGGGGTTGCAAGCTTCCAAAAAACTACTAGTTTTCTGGAATCTCAGCAAGTATTTTTTCACCCAATCTTGATGATACTTGGAGGTAATGATCAGTTGAATAATCCCACTTGGCTGCCCAATTTTCATTCTACTAGGGTGAAGCGTTGGTTTCCAGTAACAGTTTGAATTTTTGGGTTTCACTCTGTTTTCTCTTATACAGATAGATGTGTTTGTAATTCTAAATTAAACACGGTTAGTGCTAGCTCTTTGAAACTTGACACAATAAAGTAGTTCAAAGTTCTATCTCTATGATTTGTTTCCTCTTGATGTAGCCCTAAGCAGAGACTGGCACAAGACACTTTCATTTGAAAGGGGTTGAGAAGCTTCCAGAAAACTACTAGTTTTCTGAAATCTCAGCAAATATTTTTTCACCCAATCTTGACGATACATGGTGGTAATGATCAGTTCAATCAGCCCACTTGGCTCCCCAATTTTCATTTTACTAAGTTGAAGCATTCGTTTCCAGTAACAGTTTGAATATTTCGGTTTCACTCTGTTTTCCACAATATCGATAGGTGTATTTGGAAATCTAAATCTAAGACTGTTTGTGCTAGCTCTTTAAAACTTGACACAATAAAGTAGTTCTAACTTCTATCTCTATAGTTTGTTTCCTCTTGAACTAGCCCTAAGCAGAAAATGGAGAAAGACACTTTAATTTGAAAGGGGTTGCAAGCTTCCAAAAAACTACTAGTTTTCTGGAATCTCAGCAAGTATTTTTTCACCCAATCTTGATGATACTTGGAGGTAATGATCAGTTGAATAATCCCACTTGGCTGCCCAATTTTCATTCTACTAGGGTGAAGCGTTGGTTTCCAGTAACAGTTTGAATTTTTGGGTTTCACTCTGTTTTCTCTTATACAGATAGATGTGTTTGTAATTCTAAATTAAACACGGTTAGTGCTAGCTCTTTGAAACTTGACACAATAAAGTAGTTCAAAGTTCTATCTCTATGATTTGTTTCCTCTTGATGTAGCCCTAAGCAGAGACTGGCACAAGACACTTTCATTTGAAAGGGGTTGAGAAGCTTCCAGAAAACTACTAGTTTTCTGAAATCTCAGCAAATATTTTTTCACCCAATCTTGACGATACATGGTGGTAATGATCAGTTCAATCAGCCCACTTGGCTCCCCAATTTTCATTTTACTAAGTTGAAGCATTCGTTTCCAGTAACAGTTTGAATATTTCGGTTTCACTCTGTTTTCCACAATATCGATAGGTGTATTTGGAAATCTAAATCTAAGACTGTTTGTGCTAGCTCTTTAAAACTTGACACAATAAAGTAGTTCTAACTTCTATCTCTATAGTTTGTTTCCTCTTGAACTAGCCCTAAGCAGAAAATGGAGAAAGACACTTTCATTTGAAACGGGTTGCCAAGCTACCAAAAAACTACTAGTTTTCTGAAATCTCAGCAAATATTTTTTCACCCAATCTTGATGATACTTGGTGGTAATGATCAGTTGAATAAGCCCACTTGCCTCCCCAATTGACAATCTACTAGGTTGAAGTGTTCGTTTCCAGTAACAGTTTGAATTTTCCGTTTCACTCTGTTTTTTCCTATATAGATAGATATGTTTGGAATTCAAAATCAAACACGGCTTATGCTACCTCCTTGAAACTTGACACAATAAAGTAGTTGTAAGTTCTATCTCTATGGTTTGTTTCCTCTTGAAGTAGGCTTAAGCAGAGACTGGAGAAAGGCACTTTCATTTGAATGAGGTTGCCAAGCTTCCAGAACTAATAATTTTCTGAAATCTCAGCAAATAATTTTTCACCCAATCTGATGATACTTGGTGGTAATGATCAGTTCAATAAGCCCACTTGGCTACCCAATTTTCATTCTACTAGTTTGAAGCGTTCATTTCCAGTAACACTTTGAATTTTTCTTTTTAACTCTGTTTTCCACCATATCGATAGGTGTATTTGGAACTGTAAATATAAGCTGGTTTGTGCTAGCTCTTTTAAACATGACACAATAAAGCAGTTCTAACTTCGATCTCTATGGTTTGTTTCCTCTTGAAGTAGCCCTCAGCAGACACTGGCGAAAGACACTTTCATTTGAAATGGGTTGCCGAGCTTCCAAAACACTAATAGTTTTGTGAAATCTCAGCAAATAATTTTTCACCCAATCTGATGATACTTGCTGATAATGATCAGGTCAATAAGCCCACTTGGCTGCCCAAATCTCATTCTACTAGGCTGAAGCGTTCGTTTCCAGTAACACTTTGAATTTTTCAATTTCACTCTGTTTTCTCCTATATAGAGAGATGTGTTTGGAACTCTAAATCAAACACGGTTTGTGCTAGGTTTTTGAAACTTGTCACAATAAAGTAGTTCTAAATTCTCTCTCTATGGTTTGTATCCTCTTGAAATAGCCCTAAGCAGAGACTGGCGAAAGACACTTTCTTTGAAAGGGTTGGCCAAGCTTCCAAAAATCTACTGGTTTTCTGAAATCTCAGCAAATATTTTTTCACCCAATTTTGATGATTTTTGGTGGTAATGATCAGTTCAAGAAGCCCACTTGGCTGACCAATTTTTATTCTACTAGATTGAAGCGTTCGTTTCCAGTAACAGTTTGAATTTTTCGGTTTCACTCTGTTTTCTCCTATAAAGATAGATGTGTTTGTAATTCTAAATCAAACACGGTTTGTGCTAGCTTCTTGAAACTTGCAACAATAAAGTTGATCTAAGTTCTCTCTCTATGGGTGGTTTTCTACTAAAGTAGCCCTAAGTATAGACTGGTAAAGACACTTTCATTTTAAAGGGGTTGCCAAGCTTCCAAAAAACTACTAGTTTTCTGGAATCTCACAAATATTTTTTTCACCCAATCTTGATGATACTTGCTGGTAATGATCAGTTCAATAAGCCCACTTGGCTGCCCAATTTTCATTCTACTAGGTTGAAGTGTTCGTTTCCAGTAACAGTTTGAATTTTTCGGTTTAACTCTGTTTTCACTATATAGATAGGTGTATTTGGTACTCTAAATCTAAGACGGTTTGTGCTAGCTTTTTGAAACTTGACACAATAAAGTACTTCTAACTTCTATTTCTATGGTTTGTTTCCTCTTGAAGTAGCACTAAGCAGAGACTGGCGAAAGACACTTTCATTTGAAAGGGGTTGCCAAGCTTCAAAAAAAATACTAGTTTTCGGGAATCTCAGCAAATATTTTTTCACCGAATCTTGATGATACTTGGTGGTAATGATCAGTTCAATAAGCCCACTTGGCTGCCTAGTTTTCATTCTACTAGGTTGAAGCGTTCGTTTCCAGTAACAGTGTGAATTTTTCGGTTTAACTCTGTTTCCACTATATAGATATGTGTATTTAGTACTCTAAATCTAAGACGGTTTGTGGTAGCTCTTTGAAACTTGACACAATAAAGTACTTCTAACTTCTATCTCAATGGTTTGTTTCCTCTTGAAGTAGCCCTAAGCAGACACTGGAGATAGACACTTTCATTTGAAAGGGGTTGCCAAGCTTCAAAAAAACTACTAGTTTTCTGGAATCTCAGCAAATATTTTTTCACCCAATCTTGATGATACTTGGTGGTAATGGTCAGTTCAATAAGCCCACTTGGCTGCCTAATTTTCATTCTACTAGGTTGAAGCATTCGTTTCCAGTAACAGTTTGAATTTTTCGGTTTAACCTTGTTTTCCACAATTTAGTTAGGTTTATTGGGAACTCTAAATCTAAGACGGTTTGTGCTAGCTCTTTGAATATTGACACGATAAAGTAGTTCTAATTTCTATCACTATGGTTTGTTTTCTGTTGAAGTAGCCCTAAGCAGACACTGGCAAAAGACACTTTCATTTGAAATGGGTTGCCAAGCTTCCAAAAAACTACTAGTTTTCTGAAATCTCATCAAATTTTTTTTCCCAATCTTGATGATACTTGTTGGTAATGATCAGTTCAATAAGCCCACTTGGCTGTCCAATTTTCATTGTACTAGGATGAAGGGCTCGTTTCCAATAACAGTTTGAATTTTTCGGTTTCAGTCTGTTTTCTCCTATATAGATAGATGTTTTTGGAATTCTAATTCAAACACAGCTTGTCCTAGCTCTTTGAAAGTTGACACCATAAAGTAGTTCTAAGTTCTATCTCTATGGTTTTTCTTTACTTGAAGTAGGCTTAAGCGGAGAATGGCGAAAGACACTTTCACTTGAAAGGGGTTGCCATGCTTCCAAAAAACTACTAGTTTTCTGTAATCTCAGCAAATAATATTTCACCCAATCTTGATGATACTAGGAGGTAATGATCAGTTCAATAAGTCCACTTGGCTGCCCAATTTTCATTCTACTAGGTTGAAGGGCTCGTTTCCAATAACAGTTTGAATTTTTCGGTTTCAATCTGTTTTCTCCTACATAGAGAGATGTGTTTAGAACTCTAAATCAAACACGATCTGTGCTAGCTTTTTGAAACTTGACACAATAAAGTATTTCTAAGTTCTCTCTCTATGGTTTGTATCCTCTTGAAATAGCCCTAAGCAGAGACTGCCAAAAGACACTTTCATTTGAAAGGGGTTGCCAAGCTTTCAAAAAACTACTAGTTTTCTGAAATCTCATCAAATATTTTTTCACCCAATCTTGATGGTCCTTGGTGGTAATGATGAGTTCAAGAAGCCCACATGGCTGCCCAGTTTTCATTCTACTAGGTTGAAGCGTTCGTTTCCAGTAACAGTGTGAATTTTTCTGTTTAACTCTGTTTTCCACTATATAGATAGGTGTATTTGGTACTCTAAATCTAAGACGGTTTGTGCTAGCTCTTTGAAACCTGACACAATAAAGTACTTCTAACTTCTATCTCTAAGGTTTGTTTCCTCTTGAAGTAGCCCTAAGCAGACACTGGAGATAGACACTTTCATTTGAAAGAGGTTGCCAAGCTTCCAAAAAACTACTGGTTTTCTGAAATCTCAACAAACTTTTTTTACCTAATCTTGATGATACTTGGTGGTAATGATCTGTTCAATAAGCCCACTTGGCTGCCCAATTTTCATTCTACTAGGTTGAAGCATTCGTTTCCAGTAACAGTTTGTATTTTTCGGTTTCACTCTGTTTTCCACAATATCGATTGGTGTATTTGGAACTCTAAATCTAAGAAGGTTTGTGCTAGCACTTTAAAACTTGACACAATAAAGTGGTACTAACTTCTATCTCTATGGTTTGTTTCCTCTTGAAGTAGCCCTAAGCAGACACTAGCGAAAGACACTTTAATTTGGAAGGGGTTTCTAAGGTACCAAAAAACTTATAGTTTTCTGAATTCCCAGCAAATATTTTTTCACCCAGTCTTGATGATACTTGGTGGTAAAGATCAGTTCAAGAAGCCCACTTGGCTGCCCAATTTTCATTCTACTAGGTGGAAGCGTTCGTGTCCAGTAACACTTTGAATTTTTCAATTTCACTCTGTTTTCTCCAATATACATAGATGTGTTTGGAATTGTAAATCAAACACGGTTTGTGCTAGTTTCTTGAAACTTGACACAATAAAGTAGTTCTAAGTTCTCTCTCTATGGGTGGTTTCCTACTAAAGTAGCCCTAAGCAGAGACTGGCGAAAGACACTTACATTTGAAAGGGGTTGCCAAGCTTCAAAAAAACTACTAGTTTTCTGGAATCTCAGCAAATATTTTTTCACCCAATCTTGATGATACTTGGTGGTAATGATCAGTTCAATAAGCCCACTAGGCTGCCCAATTTTCATTCTACTAGGTTGAAGCGTTCGTTTCCAGTAACAGTTTGAATTTTTCGTTTTAACTCTGTTTTCCACAATGTAGATAGTTGTATTTGGAACTCTAAATCTAAGACGGTTTGTGCTAGCACTTTGAAACTTGACACAATAAAGTGATTCTGACTTCTACCTCTATGTTTTGTTTCCTGTTGAAGTAGTCCTAAGCAGACACTGGCGAAAGACAGTTTTATTTGAAAGGGGTTGCCAAGCTTCAAAAAACTACTAGTTTCCTGAAATCTCAGCAAATTTTTTTTTTTACCCAATCTTGATGATACTTGTTGGTAATGATCAATTCAATAAGCTTACTTGGCTGCCCAATTTTCATTCTACTAGGTTGAAGCGTTCGTTTCCAGTAACAGTTTGAATTTTTCGTTTTAACTCTGTTTTCCACAATGTAGATCGTTGTATTTGGAACTCTAAATATAAGAAGGTTTGTGCTAGCACTTTGAATCTTGACACAATAAAGTACTTCTAAGTTCTATCTCTATGGTTTGTTTCCTCTTGACGTAGCCCTAACCAGACACTGGCGAAAGACACTTTCATTTGAAAGGGGTTGCCAAGCTTCCAAAAATCTAATAGTTTTCTGAAATCTCAGCAAATAATTTTTCACCCAATCTGATGATACTTGGTGGTAATGATCTAGTCAATAAGCCCACATGGCTGCCCAATTCTCATTCTACTGGGTTGAAGCTTTCGTTTCCAGTAACAGTTAGAATTTTTCGGTTTCACTCTGTTTTCCACAATATCGATTCGTGTATTTGGAACTCTAAATCTAAGACGGTTAGTGCTAGCTCTTTAAAAGTTGACACAATAAAGTAGTACTAACTTCTATCTCTATGGTTTGTTTCCTCTTGAAGTAGCCCTAAGCAGACACTAGCGAAAGACACTTTAATTTGGAAGGGGTTTCCAAGGTACCAAAAAACTAATAGTTTTCTGAAATCCCAGCAAATATTTTTTCACCCAATCTTGATGATACTTGGTGGCAATTATCAGTACAATAATCCCACTTGGCTGACCAATTTTCATTCTACTAGGTTGATGCATTCGTGTCCAGTAACACTTTGAATTTTTCAATTTCACTCTGTTTTCTCCAATATAGATAGACGTGTTTGGAACTCTAAATCAAACACGGTTTGTGCTAGCTCCTTGAAACTTGACACAATAAAGTAGTTCAAAGTTCTCTCTCTATGGTTTGTTTCCTGTTGAAGTAGCCCTCAGCAGACACTGGCAAAAGACACTTTCATTTGAAAAGGGTTGCCAAGCTTCCAAAAAACTACTAGTTTTCTGAAATCTCAGCAAATTTTTTTTTTACCCAATCTTGATGATACTTGTTGGTAATGATCAGTCAATAAGCCAACTTGGCTGCCCAATATTCATTCTACTATGTTGAAGCATTCGTTTCCAGTAACAGTTTGATTTTTTCGGTTTAACTCTGTTTTCCACAATATCGATAGGTGTATTTGGAACTCTAAATCTAAGAGGGTTTGTTCTAGCTCTTTAAAACTTGACACAATAAAGTAGTTCTAACTTCTATCTCTATGGTTTGTTTCCTCTTGAAGTAGCCCTTAGCAGACACTAGCGAAAGACACTTTAATTTGAAAGGGGTTGCCAAGGATCAAAAACACTAATAGTTTTCTGAAATCTCAGCAAATATTTTTTCACCCAATCTTGATGATACTTGGTGGTAATTATCAGTTCAATAAGCCCACTTGGCTGCCCAATTTTCATTCTACTAGGTTGAAGCGTTCGTGTCCAGTAACACTTTGAATTTTTCAATTTCACTCTGTTTTCTCCAATATAGATAGATGTGTTTGGAATTGTAAATCAAACACGGTTTGTGCTAGCTTCTTGAAACTTGACACAAAAAAGTAGGTCTAAGTTCTCTCTCTATGGGTGGTTTCCTACTAAAGTAGCCCTAAGCAGAGACTGGCGAAAGACACTTTCATTTGAAAGGGGTTGCCAAGCTTCAAAAAAACTACTAGTTTTCTGGAATCTCAACAAATATTTTTTCACCCAATCTTGATGATACTTGGTGGTAATGATCAGTTCAATAAGCCCACTTGGCTGCCCAATTTTCATTCTACTAGGTTGAAGCGTTCGTTTCCAGTAACAGTTTGAAATTTTCGTTTTAACTCTGTTTTCCACAATGTAGATAGTTGTATTTGGAACTCTAAATCAAAGACGGTTTGTGCTAGCACTTTGAAACTTGACACAATAAAGTGGTTCTGACTTCTACCTCTATGTTTTGTTTCCTGTTGAAGTAGTCCTAAGCAGACACTGGCAAAAGACAGTTTCATTTGAAAGGGGTTGCCAAGCTTCAAAAAACTACTAGTTTCCTGAAATCTCAGCAAATTTTTTTTTTTTACCCAATCTTGATGATACTTGTTGGTAATGATCAATTCAATAAGCTTACTTGGCTGCCCAATTTTCATTCTACTAGGTTGAAGCGTTCGTTTCCAGTAACAGTTTGAATTTTTCGTTTTAACTCTGTTTTTTACAATGTAGATAGTTGTATTTGGAACTCTAAATATAAGACGGTTTGTGCTAGCACTTTGAATCTTGACACAATAAAGTACTTCTATGTTCTATCTCTATGGTTTGTTTCCTCTTGACGTAGCCCTAACCAGACACTGGCGAAAGACACTTTCATTTGAAAGGGGTTGCCAAGCTTCCAAAAATCTAATAGTTTTCTGAAATCTCAGCAAATAGGTTTTCACCAAATCTGATGATACTTGGTGGTAATGATCCGGTCAATAAGCCCACTTGGCTGCTCAATTTTCATTCTACTAGGTTGAAGCATTCGTTTCCAGTAACAGTTTGAATTTTTCGGTTTCACTCTGTTTTCCACAATATCGATTCGTGTATTTGGAACTCTAAATCTAAGACGGCTTGTGCTAGCTCTTTAAAACTTGACACAATAAAGTAGAACTAAATTCTATCTCTATGGTTTGTTTCCTCTTGAAGTAGCCCTAAGCAGACACTAGCGAAAGACACTTTTATTTGGAAGGGGTTTCCAAGGTACCAAAAAACTAATAGTTTTCTGAAATCTCAGCAAATATTTTTTTCACCCAATCTTGATGATACTTGGTGGTAATGGTCAGTTCAATAATCCCAGTTGGCTGCCCAATTTTCATTCTACTAGGTTGATGCATTCGTGTCCAGTAACACTTTGAATTTTTCAATTTCACTCTGTTTTCTCCAATATAGATAGATGTGTTTGGAACTCTAAATCAAACACGGTTTGTGCTAGGTCCTTGAAACTTGACACAATAAAGTAGTTCAAAGTTCTCTCTCTATGGTTTGTTTCCTGTTGAAGTAGCCCTCAGCAGACACTGGCAAAAGACACTTTCATTTGAAAGGGGTTGCCAAGCTTCCAAAAAACTACTAGTTTTCTGAAATCTATGCGAATATTTTTTCACCCAATCTTGATGATACTTGTTGGTAATGATCAGTCAATAAGCCAACTTGGCTGCCCAATATTCATTCTACTATGTTGAAGCATTCGTTTCCAGTAACAGTTTGAATTTTTCAGTTCAACTCTGTTTTCCACAATATCGATAGGTGTATTTATAACTCTAAATCTAAGAGGGTTTGTTCTAGCTGTTTAAAACTTGACACAATAAAGTAGTTCTAACTTCTATCTCTATGGTTTGTTTCCTCTTGAAGTAGCCCTTAGCAGACACTAGCGAAAGACACTTTAATTTGAAAGGGGTTGCCAAGGTTCCAAAAAACTAATAGTTTTCTGAAATCTCAGCAAATATTTTTTCACCAAATCTTGATGATACTTGGTGGTAATGATCGGTTCAATAAGCCCACTTGGCTGCCCAATTTTCATTCTACTAAGTTGAAGCGTTCGTGTCCAGTAACACTTTGAATTTTTCAATTTCACTCTGTTTTCTCCAATATAGATAGATGTGTTTGGATTTGTAAATCAAACACGGTTTGTGCTAGCTTCTTGAAACTTGACACAATAAAGTAGTTCTAAGTTCTCTCTCTATGGGAGGTTTCCTACTAAAGTAGCCCTAAGCAGAGACTGGCGAAAGACACTTGCATTTGAAAGGGGTTGCCAAGCTTCAAAAAAACTACTATTTTTCTGGAATCTCAGCAAATATTTTTACACCCAATCTTGATGATACTTGGTGGTAATGATCAGTTCAATAAGCCCACTTCGGTGCCCAATGTTCATTCTACTAGGTTGAAGCGTTCGTTTCCAGTAACAGTTTGAATTTTTCGTTATAACTCTGTTTTCCACAATGTAGATAGTTATATTTGGAACTCTAAATCTAAGACGGTTTGTGCTAGCACTTTGAAACTTGACACAATAAAGTGGTTCTGACTACTACCTCTATGTTTTGTTTCCTGTTGAAGTAGTCCTAAGCTGACACTGGCGAAAGACAGTTTCATTTGAAAGGGGTTGCCAAGCTTCAAAAAACTACTAGTATTCTGAAATCTCAGCAAATTTTTTTTTTACTCAATCTTGATGATACTTGTTGGTAATGATCAATTCAATAAGCCCACTTGTCTGCCCAATTTTCATTCTACTAGGTTGAAGCGTTCGTTTCCAGTAACAACTTGAATTTTTCGTTTTAACTCTGTTTTCCACAATGTAGATAGTTGTATTTGGAACTCTAAATATAAGACGGTTTGTGCTAGCACTTTGAATCTTGACACAATAAAGTACTTCTAAGTTCTATCTCTATGGTTTGTTTCCTCTTGACGTAGCCCTAACCAGACACTGGCGAATGACACTTTCATTTGAAAGGGGTTGCCAAGCTTCCAAAAATCTAATAGTTTTCTGAAAACTCAGGAAATAATTTTTCACCCAATCTGATGATACTTGGTGGTAATGATCAGGTCAATAAGCCCACTTGGCTGCCCAATTTTCATTCACTAGGTTGAAGCGTTCGTTTCCAGTAACACTATGAATTTTTCAATTTCACTCTGTTTTCTCCGTTATAGAGAGATGTGTTTGGAACTCTAAATCAAACACGGTTTGTGCTAGCTTTTTGAAACTTGACACAATAAGTAATTTCTAAGTTCTCTCTCTATTATTTGTATGATCTTGAAATAGCCCTTGGCAGAAACTGGCGAAAGACACTTTCATTTGAAAGAGGTTGCCAAGCTTCCAGAAACTACTAGTTTTCTGAAATCTCAGCAAATATTTTTTCACCAAATCTTGATGATCCTTGGTGATAATGATGAGTTCAACAAGCCCACTTGGCTGCCCAATTTTCATTCTACTAGGTTGAAGCGTTCGTTTCCAGTAACAGTTTGCATTTTTCGGTTTCACTCTGTTTTCTCCTATCAGATAGATGTGTATGGAATTCTAAATCAAACACGGTTTGTGCTAGCTCTTTGAAACTTGACACAATAAAATAATTCTAACTTCTATCTCTATGGTTTGTTTCCTGTTGAAGTAGCCCTAAGCAGACACTGGCGAAAGACACTTTTATTTGAAAGGGGTTGCCAAGCCTAGAAAAAACTACTAGTTTTCTGAAATCTCAACAAATTTTTTTTACCTAATCTTGATGATACTTGGTGGTAATGATCAGTTCAATAAGCTCACTTGGCTGCCAAATTTTCATTCTACTAGGTTGAAGCATTCGTTTCCAGTAACAGTTTGAATTTTTCGGTTTCACTCTGTTTTCCACAATATCGATTGGTGTATTTGGAACTCTAAATCTAAGATGGTTTGTGCTAGCTCTTTAAAACTTGACACAATAAAGTAGTACTAACTTCTATCTCTATGGTTTGTTTCCTCTTGAAGTAGCCCTAAGCAGACACTAGCGAAAGACACTTTAATTTGGAAGGGGTTTCCAAGGTACCAAAATCTAATAGTTTTCTGAAATCCCAGCAAATATTTTTTCACCCAATCTTGATGATACTTGGTGGTAATGATCAGTTCAATAATCCCACTTGGCTGCCCAATTTTCATTCTACTAGGTGGAAGCGTTCGTGTCCAGTAACACTTTGAATTTTTCAATTTCACTCTGTTTTCTCCAATATAGATAGATGTGTTTGGAATTGTAAATCAAACACGGTTTGTGCTAGCTTCTTGAAACTTGACACAATAAAGTAGTTCTAAGTTCTCTCACTATGGGTGGTTTCCTACTAAAGTAGCCCTAAGCAGAGACTGGCGAAAGACACTTTCATTTGACAGGGGTTGCCAAGCTTCAAAAAAACTACTAGTTTTCTGGAATCTCAGCAAATATTTTTCACCATATCTTGATGATACTTGGTGGTAATGATCAGTTCAATAAGCCCACTTGGCTGCCCAATTTTCATTCTACTAGGTTGAAGCGTTCGTTTCCAGTAACAGTTTGAATTTTTCGTTTCAACTCTGTTTTCCACAATGTAGATAGTTGTATTTGGAACTCTAAATCTAAGACGGTTTGTGCTAGCACTTTGAAACTTGACACAATAAAGTGGTTCTGACTTCTACCTCTATGTTTTGTTTCCTGTTGAAGTAGTCCTAAGCAGACACTGGCGAAAGACAGTTTCATTTGCCAAGCTTCAAAAACTACTAGTATTCTGAAATCTCAGCAAATTTTTTTTTTTTTTACTCAATCTTGATGATGCTTGTTGGTAATGATCAATTCAATAAGCCCACTTGTCTGCCCAATTTTCATTCTACTAGGTTGAAGCGTTCGTTTTTAGTAACAGCTTGAATTTTTCGTTTTAACTCTGTTTTCCACAATGTAGATAGTTGTATTTGGAACTCTAAATATAAGACGGTTTGTGCTAGCACTTTGAATCTTGACACAATAAAGTACTTCTAAGTTCTATCTCTATGGTTTGTTTCCTCTTGACGTAGCCCTAACCAGACACTGGCGAAAGACACTTTCATTTGAAAGGGGTTGCCAAGCTTCCAAAAATCTAATAGTTTTCTGAAATCTCAGGAAATAATTTTTCACCCCAATCTGATGATACTTGGTGGTAATGCTCAGGTCAATAAGCACACTTGGCTGCCCAATTTTCATTCACTAGGTTGAAGCGTTCGTTTCCAGTAACACTATGAATTTTTCAATTTCACTCTGTTTTTTCCGTTATAGAGAGATGTGTTTGGAACTCTAAATCAAACACGGTTTGTGCTAGCTTTTTGAAACTTGACACAATAAATAATTTCTAAGTTCTCTCTCTATTGTTTGTATGCTCTTGAAATAGCCCTTGGCAGAAACTGGCGAAAGACACTTTCATTTGAAAGAGGTTGCCAAGCTTCCAGAAACTACTAGTTTTCTGAAATCTCAGCAAATATTTTTTCACCAAATCTTGATGATCCTTGGTGATAATGATGAGTTCAAGAAGCCCACTTGGCTGCCCAATTTTCATTCTACTAGGTTGAAGCATTCGTTTCCAGTAACAGTTTGCATTTTTCGGTTTCACTCTGTTTTCTCCTATCAGATAGATGTGTATGGAATTCTAAATCAAACACGGTTTGTGCTAGCTCTTTGAAACTTGACACAATAAAATAATTCTAACTTCTATCTCTATGGTTTGTTTCCTGTTGAAGTAGCCCTAAGCAGACACTGGCGAAAGACACTTTTATTTGAAAGGGGTTGCCAAGCCTAGAAAAAACTACTAGTTTTCTGAAATCTCAACAAATTTTTTTTACCTAATCTTGATGATACTTGGTGGTAATGATCAGTTCAATAAGCCCACTTGGCTGCCCAATTTTCATTCTACTAGGTTGAAGCATTCGTGTCCAGTAACAGTTTGAATTTTTCGGTTTCACTCTGTTTTCCACAATATCGATTGGTGTATTTGGAACTCTAATTCTTAGACGGTTTGTGCTAGCTCTTTAAAACTTGACACAATAAAGTAGTACTAACTTCTATCTCTAGGGTTTGTTTCCTCTTGAAGTAGCCCTAAGCAGACACTAGCGAAAGACACTTTAATTGGGAAGGGGTTTTCAAGGTACCAAAAAACTAATAGTTTTCTGAAATCCCAGCAAATATTTTTTCACCCAATCTTGATGATACTTGGTGGTAATCATCAGTTCAATAATCCCACTTGGTTTAACTCTTTTTTCCACAATATAGATAGGTGTATTTATAACTCTGAATCTAAGACGTTTTGTGCAAGCTCTTTGAAACTTGACACATTAAAGTAGTTCTAACTTCTATCTCTATAGTTTGTTTCCTCTTGAAGTAGCCTTAAGCAGACACTGGCGAAAGACACTTTCATTTGAAAGGGGTTGACAGCTTCAAAAAAACTAGTAGTTTTCTGAAATCTCAGCAAATATTTTTTCACCCAATGTTGATGATACTTGGTGGTAATGATCAGTTCAAAAAGCCCACTTGACACCCCTATCGTCATTCTACTAGGTTGAAGGGTTAGTTTCCAGTAACAGTTTGAATTTTTCGGTTTCACTCCATTTTCTCCTATATACATAGATATGTTTGGGATTCTAAATCAAACACGGTTTGTGCTA